>NW_027527920.1:8802829-8912656 GCF_008692635.1 Crocuta crocuta | reverse complement strand
TTTAATATTAAAAATAATAATTTTTATTATTTAAAAAATAAATATTTTTTTAAAAAGGCTTTGGGGGCGCCTGGGTGGCTCAGTCGGTTAAGTGTTCGACCTCTGATTTCAGCTCAGGTCATGGTCTCACAGTTCATGAGTTTGAGCCCCACATCAGGCCCTGTGCTGACAGCTCAGAGACAGAAGCCTGCTTCAGATTCTGTCTCCCTCTCACTCTGCCCCTACCCCACTTAAACTTTCTCTCTCTCTCTCTCAAAAATAAACATTTTTTTTAAAAAAGGCTTTGTGGCTTTCTTAAAAAAATTAAAATAAAATAAAATCAAGGAAACAAACTCCTGAGTCTCAGCATCAGATCTCTAGACCCAGAGACAAGGAGATAGATGGACAGAGAGAGGTACTTACCATAGACCCCAGCAGAAGCTCCCTGCAAGCTGGGACGCTGAGCTCTGGCCCAGGCAGGGGCTCTGTGCCTATCACAAAGCCATTGGGCACCTTGAAGGGGACACCATCAAGGGCATTCATTCTGTTAGAGGGAGTGTAGAGATGGCTGAGCAGGACTGGAGCAGGCTGCCTGGCGGCAGGGAGAGAATGCCGTCCTGAGGACCAGGCTTGGTCTCAAATGGCTTTACTACTCTTCTGTGTGGTGACTTAGCTGAGCCCCACACAGCTGGGAAGAAAAAGGTAAAGTGGCTGGTGCTGCATAGGGAGGAAGTGAATAAAAACAAGAGCATTCAAACGGACAAGAATTGACTACTTCATGTTTAAGTCTTGCCCTGACCATTGTTTCCCAAAATGTGACCCACGACACTAGTGCTGAAGCATGTCATCAAAAGAGTTTTCATCCAAACATTTAAGGAAAATGTCAAATTACAAACTCTTCCAGGAGAGAAATACTTCCTGACTCATTTTTATTTCAGCACCACCCTGATACCAAATCTGACAAAATTAAGGTCAATCTCTCATGAACATAACTGCAAAAATCTCAATAAAAATAATTATGTATTGAAAAATATAGCATTGCTGGATTGAGTTTATTTCAGGAATGAGATTGGCTTAACATTCCAAAAATCAATCACTGGGAATAAAAATAAATGTCAAGAGAATAAAAATGAAAAGTTACATGATTATATCTGTAGATGCAGAAAAGCACTTGATAAAATCAATGCCTGCTCATGATTTTAGGAAAAAACAAACAAGCCCAGTTAATAACTTAGGAATAGAAAGGAATTTCCTCAGCCTAATCAAGAATATCACTAAAACATCTAAAGCAAACATGCCACTTAACAGTGAAATACTGAAAGAGATCCCCAAGATTGGAACTGAGACAAGGATGTCCCCATCATCTTCTGTTCAACACTGCACTGGAGGTACTAACCTGTGTAAAAAGAGAAGAGAAAATAAAATAAAATAAAAATAAATAAATAAATAAATAAAGTATAAGGATTGAAAAGAAAGAAATTAAACTACATTATTTCTAGATATAACTACATGTAGAAAATCCAAAACAATCTATGAATAAAACTCTTAGAATTAGTAAGTTAATTTAGCAAGGTCATTGGATACAAAGTCAATATGTGAAAATCAACTACATCTCTCTATACAAACAACAAACCATGTAAATGTCATTTAAAAATGTCATTAGAGAATGAGATTTTAAATAAGATACCATTTAATATTGTCAACCAACCACCTAGGACTCAACCCAACACAAGATATATAAGACCTCTACATGAAAAACTATAAAATATGATATTTATTGGAGGAACACACCATGTTCATGGGTTAAGACTCAATATCATAAAGATATTAAAATTCTCCCTGAAATGATTTGTCAATCCCACATGTCAAAGTCTGGCATGTTTCTCGGGGGTAAACTGGCAAACTAACTCTAAAATTTAAATGAAAGGCAAAAGACCAAGAAAAGCCAAGACAATCTTGAAGAAGAAGCAACACAGTTAGAAGATTTATACTATAAGACATCAACACTTACTTTAAAGTTACAGGAATTAAGACTGTGTGGAACTAACATGAGGACTTGCAAAGAGGCCAATAAAACAGAATACAAAGTCCAGAAACAGATACATACATGTGTGTGTGTGTGTGTGTGTGTGTGTGTGTGTGTGTGTATATACACATATCCTTAACTTATGGCAAAATTGGCCCTGCAGAGCATAAGGAAAATAAAGGTCTTTTCAGTAAATGGTCTGAATCAGTTGGATATCCACCTAGAAAAAAAATCCTGGCCTCTACCTCACATTATACACACAAATCAATTCCAGGTAGACTCGAAATCTAAACAAGAAAGGTAAAATAAAGCTTGAGGATAAAATAAGAGAATATTCATAGCTTTAGAATAGGTAAACATTTCTTAGGCAGGCTGCAAAAAAGACCAACCATAAAGGAAAACACTGACAAACTGGGATACACTGAAGTAAAGAACTTCCACTCATTGGAAGATACCATTNTGTGTGTGTGTGTGTGTGTGTGTGTGTGTGTGTGTGTATACACATATCCTTAACTTATGGCAAAATTGGCCCTGCAGAGCATAAGGAAAATAAAGGTCTTTTCAGTAAATGGTCTGAATCAGTTGGATATCCACCTAGAAAAAAAATCCTGGCCTCTACCTCACATTATACACACAAATCAATTCCAGGTAGACTCGAAATCTAAACAAGAAAGGTAAAATAAAGCTTGAGGATAAAATAAGAGAATATTCATAGCTTTAGAATAGGTAAACATTTCTTAGGCAGGCTGCAAAAAAGACCAACCATAAAGGAAAACACTGACAAACTGGGATACACTGAAGTAAAGAACTTCCACTCATTGGAAGATACCATTAAGAGAGTAAAACAACAACAAAGCAAAAACAAACACACAAACAAGTAACAAAAAACACAAATCAGAGTGGGAGAAGATATTTGCAGTACACATATCTGACCAAAGACTCATATCTGATATGTACAAAGAACTACAAAGCAGTAAGAAAAAGACCACTACAAAAATAGGAAAGAGATAGTACAGGCATTTCACAAAAGAGGATATCCAAATCAATATCAAAGTCATTTAACCTCATGAGCCATTGGGAAAATGCAAAACAAAACAATGAGATACCAACACACACACACACACACACACACACACACACACACAAATGGCTAAAATTATAAAAGTCTGAAAATATTAAGTGTTGATGAGAATGAACTCTTAAGCACTGTTGAGAAAATCGATTAGTATTAGTCAACAGTATCTACTACTAAACCTGAAATCTAAGAATTAAAAATTAATTCATACATAGCTTCTGGGACTTTTGGCTGAGATCAACTATAGTATCTGTTAGTTTAATAATATTCACAACAGCCAGGGATTTTACTTGTTATGAATTTTAAATAGATTGAAGATTCTGTTGTCTTAACAAAACAAAACTCACAAAGAATTCAAGCTCTTGACTGCCTGTAATATATACTTAAATCTAGACTCCTGACCACAGTCTGGCATTTTGCAAACAATCAGGGCTTACCAGGGAGTCTGCACTGGGAGTTTCTCTGGCTTAATACAATGTCATCTCTACTAGGATGTTGCAAACCCCGGGTCACTGGGGTCATCCCCAGGCCCACAGGAGATCATGTGAAGAGGCAGAGTAAGTAATCTGAGTGCAGAGAGGTCAAATGATGCCAGATGGGCAAATCCTTTAATTCCCGCATCTCCACTGCCTGCTCACTCTTGTCTGTGTCTTACTGTATCTAAGACTCCAAAGGCTTCTCCACCCCAGGCCAGGAAACAGTCTCCCCGCACACTGGGAGCAGCTCTTTTTGCTACAGGATCGGACAAGTCCCATTGTGATAAGTAAGTTATCTGCCTTATCAGCCTGTTCCAGCAGGGGACCTCTGAGGCATAAGGACTTGTAGGGGACATAAGAAAGCAAGTTTTGGCATTCTCTGATTTATCGTTCGCATTTTCAGCTATCATTAGAATTCTGAGCTCTGGGAAAAGGCCACAGTTTCGTTGAGACTCACGTGTGAACCGCCTGTCCACTGAGCAGGTACAGGGCCACCCTCCTCCTCTCTACTTCTGATTCAGCATATGCTGGATATTCTCTACACAGCTCTACACTTGTTTCTGGAATAATTTAAAGAATTTGAGGATTCTGGAAACACATCTCTTAAGAATAGGAAGGGCTACAATGTAAGACATGATTTAGTTAGAATATACTCTAAAATGACAATCACTTCTGCTAAGAATAAAATAAGTGGTACAGATTATTAAGTGATGATATTCTTCAAAGGAAATAAAGTATTCTAGTCCTTATGGGGGTTGGGGAAGCTTCAGGAAGGATGGGACCCTGATCTAGATCCTGAAGAGTACAGAACAGCCTGTGAGCCAGTTAAAGGTAGAATGAAGAGCATAACTTCAGGGAGGGAACAGCAGGAGCCAGAGAGCAGAGGCAGGCAGAGTGAGGGGTAGACAAAGCACATGACTCAGTTTGTGCTGGGAAGCAGCCTGCAGTAAGATTGAAGGGTTAGATTGGAGTAGAGCTGAGGAGGGCCCTGAAAACTGAATGACTATTCAGTAGGCAGTGGAGACAGTCTGGAGAGAGTGAATGGGGTCTGAAAGGGTGGGGATATTAGGAAGGCCATTTCTGTGCATGCTTTAGCAGGCTGTATAATCCAGGACCTTTCCATGTGTCTGTGCCTGTTGGGCTGCATCTGAACCTAGAGGCGTGAGGCAGGGCGAATGGGGGTTGTAGTAATTGGTCTACCGGGAGCCCAGGCACTAACATCAGTATTTTTTTAAAGGTCTCCACTATACTGTAAATGACTTCATCCTTGTCCAGAGTATCAATAATCTATGTGTCAATGACTCATATTAAATTCTCCAGTTCTTCTTTGAGATCAAACTCATAAACACCACTGCCTACAAGGCATCCACTCCAAGATGTCTCAAGGGTGCCTCAAACTCTATATATCTGAAGTAAACTTCTGATTTTCCCCTCCCCCAAACTTTTCCTCCTCCTCCAGGATTCCTGTCTGAAGGAATGCCTAAGATACACAAATTGAGGACTCATGTCTGACACTCTCTTCTCCTTCATGACCACTCATCTCATATCCCTGCCAAGTTTTCTCTCTTAAATCTCTGAAATTCAGCCATTTCACGCTACCTCCACTGCCAACATGGGAGTCCCAGCCCCCATTATTTCTCACTTGGACAAATGGTGTCCAATCTATCTTCTTAAGCCCTATCATTGTAAATCCGTTTCACACACTGGGACAAAAGTGATCATTTCAAAACAGCAAACTAAGTCAGTCCCCTGCTTAAAAGCCTCACATGATTCCCTGCTCCTCTCAGAATAAAAATCAAACTCCTGACAAGGGCTTCCAAAGCCTTGTAGTGTCTGGCCCCTACACCCTCCCCTCTTGTTTCACTCTAGCCATGCTAGTCTTCAATTGCCTTGGTCTCTTAGCCCAACACAGGGCCTTTGGATATGCTATTCCAAATTCTTGCTCCATTCTTCTTCCTTATCTCTTCTGCACTAGTGAATAGCTGTTTATTCTTCATAGCTTAGCTGAAACATCATCTCCTCAAAAAAGCTTTCCCTAGTCTCTTCAACAAACGGTGTTGTGAAAACTGGACATCTACATGCAGAAGAATGAAACTGGGCCACTTTCTTACACCACACATGAAAATAAATTCAAAATGGATGAAAGACTTAAATGTGAGACAGGAAACCATCAAAATCCTAGAAAAGAACACAGGCAGCAATCTCTTTGACCTCAGCCAGAGCAACTTCTTACTAAAAGTTTTATCTCCCTTACCTTGTCGGTGAAGGGAGACAAAAGTAAACATGAACTACTGGGACTTCACCAAGATGAAAACTTCTGCAGAGCGAATGAAACAATCAACAAAACTAAAAGGTAGCCTATCGAATGGGAGAAGATATTTGCAAATGATAAATCTGATAAAGAGTTAGTATCCAAAATCTATAAAGAATTTATCAAACTCAACACCTAAAAAAACAAATAACCGAGTTAAGAAATGGTTAGAAGACATGAATCGATACCTTTCCAAGAGGCCATCCAGATGGCTAAAAGAAACATGAAAAGATGCTCAACATCACTCATCATCAGGGAAATACAAATCAAAACCACAGTAAGATACCACCCTCACACCTGTCAGAATGGCTAAAATTAACAATACAAGAAACAACAGTTGTTGGCAAGGATGTGGGAAAAGGGGAACCGTCTTGCACTGTTGGTGAGAATGCAAACTGGTGCAGCTACTCTGGAGAAGAGCATGAAGTTCCTCCAAAAACTAAAAATAGTACACTACAATTCAGCAATTGCACTACTATTTACCCAAAGGATACAAAAATACTGATTTGAAGGGGTAAAGGTACCCTGATGCTTATAGTAGCATCATCAACAATAGCCAAACTATGGAGAGAGCTCAAATGTCCATTGATTGATGAATGGATACAAAAGAAGTGGCGCGCGCACACACACACACACACTCACAATGGAATATTACTCGGCCATCAAAAAGAATGAAATCTTGCCATTTGCAATGATGTGGATGAGGATAGAATGTTATTATGTTAAGCTAAATAAGTCAATCAGAGAAAGACAAATACAATATGATTTCACTCATATATGGAATTTAACAAACAAAACAAACGAACATATGGGAAGGGGAGGAAAAAGAAACGAGAGGGAAACAAACCACAAGACACTCTTAATGATAGGGAACAAACTCTGGGTTGATGGAGAGAGGTGGGTGGGAGATGGGCTAGATGGGTGATGGGTACTAAGGAGGGCACTTGTGATGAACACTGGGTGATGTGATTAATCACTGAATTCTACTCCTGAAGCCAGTATGTTAACTAATTAAAATTTAAATTTAAAAAAAAAAAAAGCTTTTCCTGATCTGCCCTCCCAAACTTGGATAGATCTACCCAGTACAGTGGCTTTTAAGACTTCAAAGGGCCTATCGGCACCTGGGTGGCTCAGTTGGTTAAGCATTCAACTTTGGCTCAGGTCATGATCTTGCGGTTTGTGGATCTGAGCCCTGCATCAGGTTCTGCGCTGACAACTTGGGAGCCTGGAGTCTCCTTTGGATCGACTCCCAGTCTCTCTGCCCCTCTCCCACTTGCACTCTCTCTCAAATAAAGAAACATTAAAAAAGAAAAAAGGGTCTAATCGTATAGAACCATATCTTTCCTTCAAAGCATTCAGTACATTTTTTTATGATTGCTGGATCAATTAACTGGATATTAATCTATCCTCCTCACCATCATAGCCCTCGTAGTTAGCAAATTAATCTGAGCTTCAACAGACATTTAATAAATACTTTAACAATGGAAAATATAAATGACTAACCACTTTTTCTTTGTAGCACATTTCACAACTAATTATCTGTACACTTAAGCTTTTCTGCTCTAAATTCTAATTCCAAGAGGGCAAGAATCCTGTCTTTTTGTTCCCTTTCATGTCTCCAGAACTTAATATCATTCCTGGCAAATGGTAAAAACCATTACCCAAAAACACAGTTTAAGTCCTAGTATCCCTATTATGGCAAGCATGAGTTAATGAAGTTGAGAGGTGCCTACTGCTCTTCAGAGTTGTGTACTCTAGCGCCAACTGCCTCAAAGACTTTAATCCTTGCTTCAGAAACTATGAGAAACTCAATTTATTCGAAAGGCAAACAGAACCTGCATTGGAAACAAATTCTTCATAGATAGCCAGATGTGCTAAGTCAGGAACTACTGTATGGGGTACACCCAAAAGTTAACAGTCCGGGACACCTGTCTGGCTCAGCCAGAACAGCACACGACTCTTGATCTTGGGGTCGAGAGTTTGAGCCCCATGTTGGGTGTAGTGATAACTCAAACAACTTAAAAAAAAAGTTAACAGTTAATTATACAGGAACAGTTTATTGGTTATAGCATTAAAAGAAAAAACAGAAACACCTCATGAAATCACTAGTCCCTAAAGTAATCACTGCTAATACTTCACAGCACTCACATTCCTTCTATATATTCTATATTATTTGAATGGAACAAGAAATACTTTGTACTTACCTTGTGATTCCCAGGATAGCTTCCCTGTGGACAAAACATGTAGAAGTGAATTGCTACAACAGATGGTATAATCCCAGCTAAGCTTCTTGATACACTCCTGCACAGGTCACATGGACACAGGAACATGAATGGGTTTAGTGATTAAGTTCGTTGGCTTGTAGCAAATTCTTTGACATCATAAACTCAACCACTTAGGCTGAACACTCTTAGCATTTAACATGTAACTAATCTCTTTATTTCATTTTCTAATTTTTCTTGTATTTACCTAATTTCTTAAAAATAAATGCTTTTTGTTAGAGTATCTCCCGACCCAGGGTCTCCTCTATTGGGAAAAAAGATATACCATATTCCTGTATATACAGGTTGTGATGAATCAACACATTTCTGGTTCATCTTTGAGTTTATTTCTCTATTTTCATTAATTTATGTTCAATATAAAAAGAACATAGGTACAGGGGCATCTGGGTGGCACAGTGGGTTAAGCATCGACTCTTGGTTTCGGCCTATGTCATGATCTCATGGTTCGTGGTTTCAAGCCCTGCATTGGGCTCTAAATTAGCAGCTTGGAGACTGTGTAGGATTCTCTCTCTCTCAAAAATAAGCAAACATTAAAAAAAGGAATATAGGTATAAAAAAGGGATGATTTAGAAAAAGGCTGATGGCTCAACAGAACTGTAATTCCTAGTTCTGACTGAAAAGCATAAAAACCAACTAACAAGAACCAGCAATAACAATGACCACCCCTATCATGCAGATTGTGGCCTATGACTACCTTTTCCACTAAAGAGGAACCAGGGGTCATTAGATACATGACTATTTCCAGGTTTGGGATAGGAAATATGTACAACAAATTTGGAACAAAAATAATGGAATTGAATGGGAATTCAGGAACCGAGTTAAAGAGGCTCCCAGTGGTCAAAGATGAGGCAATCGATAAATAATAACAATGGGTTGAAAGACAATTATGGTTAGATCTGAGTTCACAATGATAGTTCAAAATACAACTCACTGGTTACCTCTGGAGGAATTCTAGGGAACCAGCTCATTACTTTGAAAACTAGTAAATAAAGAAAAAATGTGTTTGCCTTTCTGTACAAATTGTACCCTCTGGTAACCAAATGGTTGATGAGGGGATGTTTCTCTTTTTAGAAGTATTCCAGCTAGTAACTAAAGAAAGAATGGCAGAATTAAATTATCACTATTTTCCAACTCCCAATGAATGCATGTAGGTCTTGATTATCAATGGCTGCTATGATCACAAAAAGAGACAACTAGACATTAGTCCTCCTGAAGGGAGTACTCACCAGGTGTATGAAATATTCTTCTAAGAAAACTCCAATCTATATGTGGTCAAAAAATGTGTGCATTCTTGATCAGTGCTGTCCAACAAAAACGTGATCCACATATGTCATAGTTACCTCAATTCAAACATCATTTTAAACTCTCATTTCAAGTGCCTAATAGCCATACATAACTATCATACTGGGCAATACAGTTCTAACCACTAAATCATAGGAAATATGGAAACAGAGGAACATGCTATCACAAGGTCACAATTAGCAAAATTAAGACTGGAAACTTCAGGAAAAATTTCTTCAAGTAATAAATCTCAAGGGAGAGAGAGTACAAGAATACACAGGAGGAAGCAAGAAAGACTTATGGATTATCAGAGACTTAACAGACCTATCAACCAGCAACAGTGTATAGACTGCATCTAGATCTTAATTTGAGCAAAGTGTAAAACACACATGAGCTAAGGAAATCTGAACACTGGGTATCTGATGATATCAAGGAGCCATTCATTTCTTTCAGTGAAATAATGGCACCATGGTTATGTTTTTAAAATATCCTTTAGAGCTTCATACTGAAAAAAAATTTTATTATTAAGTAGATTCTATGCCCAGTCTGGAGCCCTACATACTGAAATACTTAATAAAGTAATATGATTTCTGGGATTTGCTTCAAAATAGTCTACAGAGTAGTGGGCTTGCAGATGAAACAAGATTGGCCATAAGTTAACAATTATCTGAAGCCAGATGATGGGTATACAGAAAAACATTATACTATTCTATTTTTGGATGCTTGAACATTTCCACATAAAAAAAAAAGAAGACTGTGGGAAAAGATTACAATGACACTGTCCATATTCTCAACAGTACAAGTACTAGTGGCTACTGCCACCACCACCATGCAAGGCAATAAACCAGGAAAAACTTACAAAACAGCCAAACAAATGATGAAAATGTTCACTTTATTAAAACTTTGCAGAAGCTGAATGAAAAAGCGAATGGTTTTTTCCATCTGAGGTTAAATGCCTTCCTCTTGGGTTCTGCTGCCTTGTTCCCTGAATCCCTGCTTCACGCTCGTGCTATCAATGCAGGTGTCTTAGTGACAAGGTTGCCTGGACACCGAACACACTGTACAATTCATCTTTTATTTCTACTCTTCCTGCATCTCATTAGAGAGCAAATGGTGGAGATTTATAACAAAAGGGCACACAGTCCTATGGGGTTATGTGAGGCTAATCACATCAGATTTTAAGGTTTATGAGCTTAGACACACACTTTGGAGTGCTGGCCCTCATATCCTATCTGTTAACTCTGAAATGCATAATACATAAATTTAACAACGCAGATTAAACAGAAAAAGAACATAGGTGTTAGCAACTTGCAGCCCAGAGCTTCCAACTACATGAAATCATTTTCAAAGTTGTCCTTTCCTGCTTATCCAGAGTTGGATTCCACAAAGTTTGGTGTTGTAGATTCACCTTCTTCTAGCAAATGTCTATTTGACAAATTTGTATTTTGGAGTGAAAACGTGTTTCATCAATGTGAAAGTGTGTGTAGTGATCTGGCAGGCAACAAATTTAGGGGCAAAGGCTCAAACTAAAAAGTAAAAAGGATATTTATTTTTTCGGAAATATAAATAACACAATAAATGACAAAGAGCAAAACAAAACAAAAACCCTGACATGTTATGATTGACCATTTCCACGCACAACAGCATTTATTAATGAACATAAAAAAATAAATTTTATTATTTTTATCTGCTTTCCTCCCAGCTTTAACTATAGAGGTGTTTTTGAAAGTTTGAGTTCCTAAGAAATTTCCACAGCTATACCGGCCCCTAAAATGTGACTGAGGGAGATTAAGATCCCACTCCCATAGGGAAATAAATTTCTGTCATTGGGGATTCTGAACAACTAGATCTTCAGGAGCTTAAATAACAGGTGTTTTTCTTAGGATCCTTCTAACATGGGAAAATGCAGTCATTATCCATTAAAACACAATCCAATATGGGTACAGGTTTTCCAAGTTCTCCACATGACTACCAGACTAGGCTGTGAGCTTTTCTGGCAGCCCAGTCTGCAGCCTCTCAAGCTGCACCAAAAGTAGGTTTCATAAAACCAAAGATAAAGCATTTCTGACCTTTCCTCCTAGAAGTTAGCGGGTTCTTTGGGTAGGGAGGGTAAAGAAGTTTTGTATCAAAGCTTGCCTTCATACTCAGTACTGGGGTAAGGGCTGCTAAGTCTACCCCGTGCACACTTGTGTTGAGTGTATGGAGTGTACTTACCCATCACGACACAAGGAGGTTAAGAGTAAATTAACAAGTCACTCTGAATCAAGCCCCTTCAAAACAGAGGCAAATTCGGTAAACCAAGGTCACTTCCTGTGGTAATAACCCCAGTTCACCTAGGTCCTTTTCCTGAAGAACGATATTAAACTCCTGTTTCAAGAGGCAACTCTGGCCAGGACAGAGCATGCAGGGAAAACGTAACTTCTGCGTAGGGCAATGCCACATGGAGTTTAGAGGTTGTGGTTTAGTCTACAGCACAAGAAGATGGTGGCATCACTAGTATTTAGAGCTGGAAAGAGCCTTGGCCGGACCATACTCCTGGAGCATCTTTATTAATGCAGCTTAATGGCTGTTGCCCAGATGTCGTTGCTGGGGAGCGGGGGAAGGACCCATCCTTGGGGAACGGAGTTGCCTTTGGGATGATCAGATGGCACCAGGTACTGATCCCAATCGTGCCTTAATAAGAACATTGTAGAAAAACTGTTTATTTGTTTTATTCCAAGCAAGATGTTGAGTAACTAAATATTCTATTTCAGGACTTAGCTTTCAAAGGACTGATGTACCAGTCCTCTGAAGAACTTGATTTCTGGGCAATATGCAAAAGACAGTCTTTCTTAAATGTACATATAAAGTGGTAAAAAACTGCAAAGAACTTATGATCTTACGGATAACCAAATAATGAATATACAGTTGATCCTCAGTATTTGCAGGTTCCCTATTTGCAAATTTACCTATTCACTAAAATTTATGTGTAACCTCATTACCATTACTGATGGTGTTTTCATGGTCAATTAGCAACATGCACAGAGTGGTGAAAAATCTAAGTCACTGACAGGTACATTCCCAACTGAAGTCAAATACAGTGACACTGTCTTGTTTTCAGCCTCATATTGTAAAGTGTCCTCTTTGCAGTCTATTTAGTACTGCATTTTTCACATATTTGTGTTTTTATTTATGATTTTGCTATTTAAGATGGCCCCCAAGTATACTGCTGCAGTGCTAGCTAGAACGAGAAGGCTGGGATATGCCTTCTAGTGAGTACATGTACGTTAGAAAAGCTAAGTTGAGGCAGGAGTTATAATGCTATATAATGAACTATGAGTTCAGTGTTAATGAATCAACAATATACATTAAACTGTTTTTTAAAAGAAACACATATAAAACAATGTTATGTATTAATTGATTGATGAAAATGTTGTGGCCCGAGGCTCACAGGAACTTAACCCTGTATTTCCTTTAGAAGCAGCAGTTCAGCATTCTCTAGTTCAACACTGCAGCTTTATAGAACATAGCTACCATGAATAATGAGAATCAACTGTACTTGGGACTTAAAAGCTAAAACTTGGGAGTGCCTAGGTGGCTCAGTCGGTTAAGCATCTGACTCTTGAGTATCAGCTCAGGTCATGATCTCACAGTTTGTGGGATAGAGCTCCGCGTTGGTCTCTGGACTGACAGTGCAGAGCCTGCTTGGGATTCTCTCTCTCCCCCCTCTCTGCCCCTCCCCCACTCTCTCTCAGAAAAAAAATTTTTGATAAATAAATAAATAAAAGCTAAAACTTCTATACTAACCAGAAATATACTTTTCCCAGAATATAAACTTGGTATGCTAAAAAGCATCATTAGAGTTTTGGAAGGAACCTGATAGATTACTTAGTTCAGTGATTGTCAAACTAGGCTTTGAAGAACACTAGGCCCCAAGTAGATGTTCTGGGGAATCTAGAAACAAAGTGCTTCCAGACAATAACAGACTTAAACTGACTATGGCTACAGAACCCATTTATTCAAACTGTTTTAGAAATGGATTTCTCAAGACTGCCTTTGGGAAGAGCACTACTGCCACATTCTAGTCCACCATTTTCATTTTACAGGTGAGGAAAGTGAGACCCAGAGAGTTGAGAACTTTACACAGCTCATTAATAACTGCAGATTAAGATGAGACTCCCCGTTCCTAGCTCTCTTGGCTCTGACCCGTAAGAACTCACACGTCAGTATGGGACTTAATCAGTCTCCACAGCAAGTAGACAAGGAGGGCTTCTCTTCCTTGGTCTATTTAGCAGCAGCAGCAGAGAACTAGGAAAAGGAAGCCAATGCTTTAAACCAACATAACAGCTATAGCATGAGGTAATACAAAGGGCAAATCACAACCTGAGTTTCAGTTTCTTCACCTGTTAAAAGAGACATCTATTTCTCAAGGATTGAGGACTAAAGAAGATGTATGTGGCATCCTTAGATCTTAAAAACTTTATACAAACCTCTAAGGAACTTTTAAAAAGAAAAAGCAATAGACCTCAACAAAATAAACACTGTTAAGTGTTTCTGGTTAGCTAAGGGGAAGGCGGCATGGAGAGCACCCCTCTGACCTTATCTGGATGAGTGCTGGCAGGGAGTGCTCGGCTTGGAGGTAATACTGTCGGAAGGGTTGCAAGAGGTGTGCAAGTGGGAACTCATCTGAAAAAGAAAAGGCACATTATCACATCATCATATCTCGTATCTAGAGGCAAGCTGACTACGACAGAACAACAATATGATCAAATGTTTCATCTTTGTCCACAGTACACAGTTTAGAATTTTAAATCTTGAAGGTGTTATTTGCTGCCTACCATCTTAGTTTAGGTTGAGATCATCCATGAGGGAAAGAACTGCCAATCTAGTATCTTCCTTTTCTCCACTGGTTACAAAAGAACTTACCTGGATCCCCAAATAACTTGGACTCAATTTCACGCTTCTGAAGTAAAATTTTCTCTTTTTCTTTCCTCTGTTTCTTTTCAAATTCTCTTTTCCTCTCTTCCTCTTGTTCTCCTTCCAACATAACTCTGAGGGCTCTCTCTTCAGCTTCATATAATTCAGAGCGTTTTTTAATGAGTTTTCTTAGTCGCTGAAGATGATGCTCAAAAGTCTCATCTGCTGAGGCTGGAGGACAGACCCCTAGGCAGAGATCCAAACAGCATTTTAGATACAACGTTTTATCCCCAAACATGTGTTCTACTGAGCAGACACAAAGTCTAAATTACATTATGAATTTGCTTAGTTTATAAATTCTAACCAGTCTTCAAGGCTCAATTTGATCTTGAGTCTACAATTAATCTGACCTCACCCTGACTTTCTCGAAGTCCTCTTTCTGGATCATACCACTTAACCTTTGATTTTGTTTATTTCTAATGGTTTTGATCCTTGGGTTAGACAGCGAGCTCATTAAAGAGAGGAACTATCTTATACTTCTTCATTATGATATTCCCCCAGTACAGTCTCCCAGACCCAAGTAATGAACTATTTTCCCACTGACTAAGTCTGAAGTTCTGGGAGAAGATGACACTTGGATAATGAGGAAGAAATACACGAAATCAAACACACTGACCTCACAGTCTGCTGCTCAGTGTAGGATGACCAAATATTTCAGTTTTCCCAGTTTTAGTACCGAAAGCTCAGCGTCCTGGGAAACCTGGGATGGTTAGTCACCCTGATTTAACTGCGAGGTCAGCTAATAGGATGGTCAACACAGCTAGAGCCACAATGTGAAAATTTGATTACAGGCTAGTTATTAGGTGATACCAAAGAATTACTAATTTTGGTACGTGTGACAGTGGCATCACAGCTGATTATGGGTATTTTGGGTGTTCTATTTTTGTGCACATGTGAAATTTTTCATAAAATTCCATAAAGAAAAATGTTGTATTTTTTTCTTTATATTTATTTTTTAAGGAGAGTATTAAAAAATTTTTTTTTAATGTTTATTTTTGAGAGACAGAGAGAGTGCGAGCAGGGGAGGGGCAGAGAGAGAGAGGAAGATACACAATCTGAAGCAGGATCCAGGATCTGAGCTGTCAGTGCAGAGTTGGATGCGGGGCTTGAACCCACGAACTTTGAGATCATGACCTGAGCCGAAGTCAAACACTTAACTGACTGAGCCACCCAGATGCCCCTTAAGGAGAGTATTTTAAAATTTAATGAATACTTGGGTGGATTGCAGTTGTGCACTCAATACCCACATGGCTCTATGATATAAAAGCTGCTGGAGCTGCTAGGTGATTCATCCTAGAGTGATATGGATGCAGTCCATCCTGTTAGTCTTTGCAAATGTACTTATTATGGGAACATTTTAACAATACCAGATACAAGGAAGAAAAAATTCAAATCCCACTAACATAATCAACCATTTTTATTTTCCCCTGTTGGTCCTGAAAGTCATTTTTGTCCATACATTACGAACTTTGCATGGTTCAACACAGTATGTGTAACTTCTATAGCTCCAGGTTAATTCTCTACACTCTTTTCCAATCTTTGTAATTATTTATTTAATGGCTCTATCCTGTTTCATCAATTCAATGCACCATAATTTACTTAACAAACACCCTACTTCTGGACACTTGGGCTGTTTCAAATGTCCTGTTAGCATATACTGCTATAATCAATACTCTTGGGCATCTTATTTTTTTCCTTCTACCAATTATTTCTATATGATAAGTTCATGAGTACTTTCAAGATTGCCTAGATGTGGTAATAAACTGCTTCCTAAAAGAGCTAATCAAGGCCTGTGGAGGTCTGCTTCTTCTCTCCTTCAACCACTGCCACTAAGTGGTTACAGAATTCACTTTCCTAGCCTCACCTCCAAGGCTAACATTTCTCCAGATCATTTTCTCATGACTGCTTTGTTTGAACAGGTTTCCAATCACTCATTCCCAACTATGGAAACTCTACAACTCAAATCCATCTTCTGCTAAGCTGCCAAATATTTTCCGAGTACATACAAAATTCGTATGCACTGAGTTGAAGCTGTCACTATGTTGCTTCATAATAATTTCATGATTTTGTTTAATTTCTTTACCTAGACCAGCAACTGGCAAACCTTTTCTGTAAAGGGCCAGACAGTACTAAAATCTGCCAGTATGGTGCAAATAGACACTGCATGAGCCCCAAAGTGCCTCCAGACCGCATGAGTAGCAGTGGCCTTTTCCCATCTCAGGCTGCTGGGCCTGCACCATGAACCCACACCTCCCTCAGCCTTTCATCGGTCACTTCTGATCGCCATGACACATTCCCTCAGAAATGGCAATCCTCGCCCAGTCGTCCCCTTGACCCCATGTACTGCCTGACATAGTCGAGGTTCCCCCCACCTCCACCACTCACCCATCCAGTTCCTGCAGGTCCTATATACCAGTACCTTCTCCTTTCTTCCCCTTTAGCCACCCACAATCTTAGGGCTTTGTCCAGTCTCTGAGCCTTGGAACGATCAACAAAACCCTGCTACCTCTAAAGTCTTAAGCACGATTCTTTTCTTCCCCAACTAAGACTTTCTGCCTTCTGGGTAGTCTTATCTCCTTCTCCCCAGAGACGATGTCAACCTCACTAAAAGTTCCAATTGAATGTATCCAAATCTACTCGCTTTTCTACTGGTCTTCATCAAAACTTGTGTTCACCCATAAAGCAAAACCCTAATAGCCCTGTGCTCTGTGCTCACCTACCAGCTGCAGAGTACTCCTGAAGTACTGATATTGTAGCCTCGTGCCAGTACAGAACTACATCAGCTGGGCCCACAGCACCTGCCTACAACCACACTCCCAGGGGTCTCTAGTTGGCTCCAACTCATTCTTCACAGCAGTTATTTCAAACCTTCACTGCTCTCCTAAAGCCTTCCTTCTCTACTGCCTCTCAGCAAACCATCCAGCCTATCTTAGAGAACACAGGCTAGCAGGCTGGAAATCTCTTAACTTCCGGCCCCCGATTTCACTCATCTGCATTACTACCCCTCCTCGTCTCCTTCATTTTCATTCCAGTGGAAGACAGATCCTTCTACACTTAAGTTAATCCCTTCACCTGGGATCAGTCTTCCTACCTTCTGCAGGACTTTGAGCCATCAACTATATCCTTCCTGCGTCTCTCTGACCCTCTCCATCTACTCACTCCTTCGCTCATCAATTATACATGTTCAAATTTTCCCCACAACCCTAACAGTACCACTCCACCCCTCCACACTACCAGACACTGGTCTTGCTCACTCCTTTTTTTTAAATTGAGAGAGTGCAAATGAGCAAGGGCAGAGAGAGAAAGAATCCCATGAGGGACAGAAAGGGAGAAGGGGAAAGGGGGGAGACAGAAGTAGGGCTCATCCAAAGCGGGTCTCAGGCTCACTAACTGTGTGATCATGACCTAAGCCAAAGTCAGATGCTTAACCAACTGGGCCACCCAGGCAACCGCTCACTCCTTTCTTCACAGGCAAGCCTTTTTTTTTTTTTAAAGAGAATGCAAGCAGGGGAGAGCAGCAGAANACCCAGGCAACCGCTCACTCCTTTCTTCACAGGCAAGCCTTTTTTTTTTTTTTTTTAAAGAGAATGCAAGCAGGGGAGAGCAGCAGAGGGGGAAGAGAGAGAGAATCTTAAGCAGGCTCCACATTCAGAGCAGAGCCCGACTCGGGGCTTGATCTGGCGACCCTGGAATCATGACCTGAGCCAAAATCACGAGTAGGATGCTGAACCGACTGAACCAGGTGCTCCCACAGGCAAACTTTTAATAAACTGAATTCACTGTTTGCTTTTCTTATCTCTTACTCCCTCTTTAATCTAAGTCTAACCTGGCTTCTAACCATACCATTTCACTGAAAAAAATGTACCTAGCATAAGTTACTGATGATCTATTGAGTAGTAATTCCCATGGGTGTTTCTTAATCTTTAGGTACTATCATTATTCTCTTCTTACAGATGATGAAATCAAGGCAAAGAGAAGTTTAAGTAACCTGCTGGAGATCACACAATCTCTCTAAGCATTTGCCACTTTCCAGAAGGAAGTAGGGGACCTACCTTTTCCTCCTATCTCTCTGACCTCTCTTGTAGCCACCTGTTTATCCATCTTGATTTTTACATTACCTAGGATTTTGTCTTTTTGGCCCTCATCTCACACCATACAACTTCCTTAAGGTCATCCCTACTTATGGCTACATGCTGATGAACCTCACACTCACCAGGTCCCAGACTGAACTCGTCAACACCAAGTCTGTTCCTCCTCCTATTGCTGAGTTCCCCAAGTTACTTATTTATACACACACACACTCCCTCTCTCCTTTATTCCTTTCTTAAATCCATTTACTTTTCTCTAAGTCACCATCTGACCCTTAGTTCACACTCCCATATTACCTGCGCCCAGACTGTAACAGGTTTCTTAGTCTCTCTCCTTTTCTCAATCCCTCCTAGATGCTGCAAACTTTTCTCTGCACTCCCATCACCAATCACTGTTGTCATTTCACTTTCTACTTAAAATCTTTCAGTGGTTCCCTTCAGCTTCAAGCATAGGTGAGAAGTCTAGCCTGGCCGATAAGACACTTTGCAACGTGGCCCTGCTTACATATCCAGCCTCATTCTCTCAGCACTTGTTTAGAGGTACACACACCTTGCGGGAGAAGTATTAAGTATATACCACAACTAGCTGCTAATTACCAAATCATTTTACATCTAACCCTGTTAACTCCACAGAAGCTGATTATTTTTATGGATCACAATTCCTCCAAAATTTCTTCCTTCTTTTGGACCAAAGTGAGGAAGACTAATAGTGAGAAATTATGCTAGTAAATTCAGTTGGTAAATGTTTACTGAGCACTCCCCTGACTGAGAACATACAGTAGGGGAATATTAAATAGTAGCCCTCAGGTTTTCATTCTTGCAAAAAAGAGGTAAGGGTAGTAGACACAGTAGATGCAAACTCCTCTTTGACTCATGAATATGCTATGGGGGTCATCGGAGGCCTGACTCTGAATCAATCACTCTGAACGCTGGCATGCAAAAACTAATCACTTAGCTAGTAAATGAGCTTGGCTGAATACACAATGATCACAACCCAATAAAACTTAATTATTAAGGGTCTGATTCACAGTTTTCATTTATATTTTAAGCCACACAAGGGAATAATTTGCTACCATGGTACTTGCTAATGTGTGTACTTTCAGGTGTCCCTGGTGAATATCAATGGCCTATAGCCTAATAAATAAAGCAGTATGTGGTCCAAACTAGGTACAAGTGAGAAGGAACAGGAGATCAGCTCAGTCCAGATGGGGTAAGGATGGAGGACGCTGCAGCTGTATTTAGTTTTGAAGAACAGTGAGAGCTTAAAATGGCAAAGATGGGACTAAAGGCCCTCCACACAAATAGAACAGCAAAAGCAAAGATCAAGACAGGCAAATGTTCAAAGCACAACTAGGGAACTTCTAGAAAACCAGTGCTCTCTAGATGCAAGAGGAGACCACTGAGATTTTCTGATCCAAAAGTGACACCCATGTAAGCTGAGAATATCCATGCAGTCTGCAAGGTGCTCCCTGCCCTGTCCAACCAGTCATGCCTTCAAAAATATCAATGTTTCAGGTTTGAAATGTATCTAAAGGAGCATGCCAAGTTTTCAACACCTTCTGAAGCACCTAGTAAAGACTTCTAGAAGACCTAGCTTCTGCCTTGGCACATGGGCAAAGGTGACTAGCCATGCCAACCTCACTCAGAAAAGTGGCCAGGAATGCCTGGGTGGGAGAGGGGAATGATGAATCAAGGGAAAGGCAGTACAGTGGGTTCCCACACCTGCCTCTTTTCAACCTTGTCAATCAAGATATGAACAACTTCTGAGGGTTCCTGCTTCAAAGGTCTGAAGTACTGCTGACAAAATTTTGTTACCTTATTGGGTGAAAATAATCACCAAACATTTTTCCTTCAAAAATTTGGGGGAGGGAGGGTATTAGGGTAAAGAAAGGGAAGGAGTGGGGTATCAGAGGAATAAATGCAAGAAGAAATGCAAAGCCATGGTTACCCTTCCTTGCTGCTGCCTCTTTCCTGAGTTTCCTCAATTTCTCCAAGGCCCGAAGAATGTCCACCATTCTTTTGGTGTCTGCTTGTTTCTTCCTCACTTCAGATAAGACACCATCAGCAGCAGCTTTAAGTTCCTGCTCCTGGAAAAGAAAGAGAGATTATGAAACCTAGTATAAGGAACAACCTCACAGCAGAGAACAGCTGCCCCAGTGAGATTTCAGATGATTAGTGCCAGGGCTAAGTTTCTACAGCATCTACATCCTAATTTCCTGCGCTGTACACAACTGCTCTCCACACTGGTCCAGCCAAGGGATTGTCCTCTCTGCAGCTTCCATGTGGGTGCTCATCTTCATTTCTTCCTCAGAGTTTCTTAAAGTGTAGTCCAAGGAACATCCCCATGCAACTTACTTTAAGTTGGAGGTCTCTTGTTACAAGTGGAGACCCCAGGACCCAAAGATTCAGACTAGAAGGGTAGATAAGGAATAGGGTTGGAAAGGCCCAGGACTCTACAATTCTGTCAGTGACCCACAACACATATAGCTTGTACTTGAGTGTTCTCAGGTGCCAACGATCTTGTGACATGATGGCCTTTCAAACACTGAAGACCCTATCCTATACTTATGTTGGTTCACATGTAGAGGAAATAATTGTTTCTTCAAACCACCACTCACAGGACCCTGTCTCCAATCCCCTCACTGTGGGTGGTAAGGAAGATCCTTTTGCCTAAAGCTCTCTACCCGTCTATCAAATAAGTACCTGTGATTTCACCGTTACCACACCATATAGTTTCCTTTTTCTGCTTGAACTACTCTCTGCCTGGAACTGCACCTGTTGCTTTCACCTGGCTTTGACATTTCCTTCAAGGTCAGATGTACCTAGCTCATCCATAACGCCTTCCCTTACCCCATTTTCCAATGGATTAGATATTCATTTTCTAGGTTCCAATAGCACTTACAGTTGAAACCCTAACACAAACATGCTGTATAGACATGGTCCCCATGAGGCTCTAAGCCCCTCAAGGACAAGAGCTATATTCTAATCATCCCTATCGCCAGCACCCAGCAGGGGGTCTGGCACATAATGGGTTCTTATTAAATGTCTGTGAAACTGATACAGACTCCCTTAGATTACAGTGTTGCCTCCAAGTATTTTCCCTAAAAGCATTGACATTCCTGGAGGTGTGAAACAAAGCCTGCCATCACTACATTTCTGGAGGGAGTTATGCTGGAATCTAGGCAGTAACAGACACAGAGTATGAGAAGGAGGAAACACTAGCTGGAGAGTGAAGGAACAGGGGAAGCACCAAGAGCCACTCAGAAGTAATGAGAATGCCTTAAACAACTATCTAATCAATTTCCAGTTTCACCCCGGCCCCTACTTAAGAGTTTAAGATCAAGAGGCTTTGCAATCAGGCAACTTGGGCTCAAATCAGGAGTAAAACGGCTAGGAACCGGTTGTGTGATTGTTGGCAAATTAACTTCTCTATGCCTCAATTTCCTAATCTGTAAAATGACTTACTTCTCAAGGTTGTTACAAGGATTAAAGATCTGGTATATGTAGGAATTTAGAGTAGTACCTAGTATTTGGCAAGTACTCAAAAACACCACTGTTCAACCGGGGGATATCTGGTTTAAAACTCCGAAACAAAGGAATCCTGGAGAAGTCACTATTGCTCCATCAGCCAATTAGAGTATACGTTCCTTGCATCACGGCCCCACGGCGTTCTAGATTTTGAATTCTTAAAATCAGCCAGACCAGGGGCGCCTGGGCGGCTTAGTCGGTTAAGCGTCCGACTTTCGCTTAGGTCATGATCTCGCGGTTCGTGGGTTCAAGCCCCGCGTCGGGCTCTGTGCTGACTGCCAGCTCAGAGCCTGGAGCCTGTTTCAGTCTGTGACTCCCTCTCTCTCTGACCCTCCCCTGCTCACGCTGTCTCTCTCTCTCTCTCCTAGAAATAAATAAAAATATTTTTTAAAAAAATCAGCCAGACCAGTGTAAGAATCAAGGACGCAGGTTCTTGTTGGCTTTGCCTGAATGTTAGTAAGCAGACAGACGCTGTAGGAGGAGGCAGGGCGTCTGTCATCCCGCAACGCCAATGTAATCCTACACTTTTGTGTTTACAGGCCTCGTAGTGCACCTAGAGCATTCGTCTTTTGTATTATACATTATTAACACGCAATCAATGTAGGTATATGATGTCGTAAATGCTGGCTATCTTTTTAATTTGCGGTTGAGGAAAAAGGCTTAGCTCTAGGAAACGACAGCGCAAAGCATCACGGCCCTTCAGGCTCCAGACTTGAACTACCCCCAGCGTCTGCGCCTCTGCTGCTCTTACCCGCTTCTTCTCCTCCACCTCTTGCACGCACTTGACCCTCCAGAGGTCAATCTCCTGCTCGCGCTCCGCTGCTCGCGCGGCCTCCNCTCCCCGGTGGCCTGGGGCTGCAGAGCCAGCGGGGGCTGGAAGAAGGGGGCGGAGGCCCCCGGAAAGGGGCCGGGCCGCTGGGGAAGAGGCGGCGGGAAAGCCGGGGAGGGCAGGGGCGGTGGTGGACAGCCGAAGGGAGCGGGACGCGGCGGCTGCGGGGGCGGCGGGCCTGGGCGACCCGGGGCGAAAAAGGGCGGCAGAGCCATGTCCACGACCGAGGGAGTCAGAGAAGTGACAGGAATTTGAGTGGTTCCTCTAGAGAGGGGTGGAGGGAAGTGACGTACTACGCGCGCGACTCCTATAGAACGCTTCCGGCCCAGAGAACCTCCCTAGTAGGTCGGCATTCCTTCAGTTCGTCAATTCCTGACGATTCCTGAGCATTCTTCTTGCGGAGCTAGCTGACTTGAGAACAGTTTAACGGATAGGGTTCTCCTCCTCCTAGAACACCTGCCTTGTAAAGAAAACATATTAATCAAGTAATCGTGCAAACAAATGCAAAAGTGCAGCAGTAAGAGGAAGTACAACCGAAGAGGAAAACACTGGGTAAGAAGAGCATAAAGGAGATTTTGATTTAGTCAAAGAAGTTAAGCGAGCTGTCCTAGGTTTTGAGTCTTCATCTTGACGTGGGAAGTAAAGGCAGAAGGAAATGGTAGATAAAATTAAATTTCCTTCTAACCTGCAGCCCATTGGCAAATAGTCGAGGCAGGCAGAGTGTAACATTTCTCCAGGAACTCCCAACTGTCTGATAAATGCTCTGCTAGAGGGAAAACAGCCTTAGCTGGACAATAACTAGGCTTCCAGGACCCTGTGAGTCTTTCTCAGTATATGAAAATTCCTTTGGAAACTTCCTCTTGACCTTGAGGGAAACTTACCTCCCCCAACTCCCAAGTATATAACCAGTCTCGCCTCACGGTCCAGGCGGCTCCTTCTGACCATGGGTCCTGTCCCCGTGCTTTAATAAAATCACCTTTTTGCACGAAAGACGTCTCAAGAATTCTTGTCTGTGGGCTCCAGACCCCACCGTCACTCCAAACCCCATCAGGAGCAGCATTTGCAAAAAACTCCCTAGTAGGCCAAGCCAGGGAGGTGAAAGAATGCCAGTATGGATGTGATGTTGGGGTCCTGGAATGAACAGTCAAGAAAGAATTCTTGTTTTTTCGTGTAAAAAAGGTGGTTTCATTAAAGCACGGGACAGGACCCGTGAGCTCAAAGAGCTATACTGGGATTGTGAAGAGCGATTAGTTATATACTTTTAAGTTGAGGAGTGGGGAAGAGAAAGCCCTTCAGAAGTGGGCTCTGCCCTGACAGCAGTGAGCCCAATTCAGGACTGGAGCTCGCAAACCACAAGATCGTGGCCTGAGCAGAAGTCGTAGTTCAACAAACCGAGACACCCAGGTGCCCCTCCAAAAGGACTTTCATATGTTAATGAGGATTTGCTGTATCCTGGAGGTCTGGTTATTATCAAGCTAAGGTTGCTTTTTGCCTGTAGTGAAGTATTAAGACAGTTGGGAGTTCCTGGAGGAATGTCATAATCTGCGTGTCAACAGGCTGCAAGTTGTAAGGAAATTTAATTTTCTCTACATTTCCTTTTGCCTTTGTTCTCCCCCTCGTATGGAGCACAGAAAGCCTGAAGGGAGCTGGCAATCCTGGGAGGAGGACAGATGATAGCATTCTAGGATCTCGCATCTTAAGAACAATGGGAACCAAGGTGGAAAGGGGTTTAAGTGCTTGCCGTGATGATGGGGGAAACTAAGGCAAATGAAAAATTTCCTTACCTTTGGAAATTTCCTTTATCTCAACTTCCCCAAGGTATATGCTGGCAATCATAATCAAAGCTTGTGGCCCCCCTGATATACATCAGAAGGGTCTCTTAACAGAGGTTTTACTAAACGGTAATAAGTAGCATTTTCCTAACAGCTAGCCCTCAAGGTCCTGGAAACCTTGCTTCCAAAATTCCTTAGAGACTTAATGTGTCCCTAACCCCCCTCCCATGCTGAGGGTATATAATCAGTTACCCGTCACAATCCCTGTGGAGCCCTTTCTGCCCATGGGTCCTGTCCCATGCTTAATAAAATCACCTTTTTGCACCAAAGATGTCTTCAAGAATTCCTTCTTGGCTGTCGGCTTGGAACCCCATCATCACCCCAAACCCAATCAATTAGACACTTAAAATCAAACTATTTTGAGATAATTGTAGATTCATGTGCAGTTGTAAGAAATAATAGAGGGGCACCTGGATGGCTCAGTTGGTTAAGTGTCCAACTTCGGCTCAGGTCATGATCTCATGGTTCGTGGGTTCGAGCCCCACATTGGGTTCTGTGCTGGCAGCTCAGGCTGGAACCTGTTTTGGATTCTTTGTCTCTCTCTGTGTCCCTCCCCTGCTCATGCTCTCTCTGTGTCTCAAAAATAAACTATAAAAGAAATAATAGACAAAGATCATGTGCACTCTTCATCCCAGTTTCTACCAATGGTAATACCTTGCAAAACTGTAGTACAATATTACAACCCGGATATTGACATTGATAACGTCAAGATACAGAACATTTCCTTTCCATAGCTTCCAGGATCCCTCGTTTCCCCTTTTATAGTCACACCCCCTGGCAACCACTAAACCGTTCTTTATATAACTTTGTCATTTCAAGAATGTTATGTAAATGGAATCATGCATTACACAACCTTTTGGAATTCTCTGCTTTCACACAGCACAATTTTCTGGAGACTCAGGGTATTGTATCAATGGTGTTCCTGTTTTAAAAAAGTGTACAAAAAAGGTGTGAATAAAATGAAATCACTTTTTTAAAAGTTTTTATTTGTTTAAGTAATGTCTGTGCCTAACGTGGGGTTAGAACTCACGACCCCAAGATCAAGTGTCACAAGCTCCTCCAACTGAGCCTGCCAGGCGCCCCTAAAATGAAACCATTTTTTAAAATCATTCACCTATTGAAGGATATTTGGGTTGTTTCTACTTTGGGGTTACCATGAATAAAGTTGCTATAAACATTTGCATACAGGTTTTTATATTAAATAAAAACCTTTGGGATAAATGCCCAAGAGTGCAACTGTAGGGTCATATGGCAGTTGCATGTTCAGTTTTTTATTACTATTGTTTTAAATGTTTATTTATTTTGAGAGACAGAGAGTGTGTGTGTGTGAGCCAGGGGAGGGCCAAAGAGAGAGAGAGAGGGAGAGAGAGAATCCCAATCAGGTCTGTGCAGTCTGTGCAGAGCCCAACTTGGAGCTCGATCTCATGAACAGTGAGATAATGACCTGAGCTGAAATCAAGAGTCAGATGCTTAACTGACTGAGCCATCCAGGTGCCCCAGTTGCATGTTTTGTTTTAAAGAAATTGCCAAGTTATTTCCAGAGTGGCTGCACCATTTTACAGCCCCACCAGCAATATGGGAGATCCAGTTTCTTTGCATTCTCACTATCATTTGTTACTATTTCTTATTTTATTTGCCCTCCCATAATGGCTAGTTTTGGACATCTTTTCATACACTTATTTGCTGTCTGTATATCCTCTTCATTGGAATGTCTGATCATATCTTTTGTCCATTTTCTAACTGGATTGTTTTTCTTACTGTTGATATTAAGAGTTCTTTATGTATTCTAGATACACGTCCTTTGATATGTGGCTTACAAATATTTTTAACAGCTTGTCTTTTAATCCTAACAGGGTTTGTTGTTGTTGTTGTTGTTGTTGTTGTTTTAATAGAACAGAAGTCCTTAATTTTAATGAAGTTCAACTTACCAGTTTTTCCTTTTATGGATCATTCTTTTGGAGTCAGATAAAGAACTCTTTGTTCTACATTCTGAAAATTTCCTCCTGTACTTTTTCTAAAAGTTTTAGAGGTTTATATTTGTCTGTGATCCATGTTGAGTTAATAAAAAATACATATGATTTATATATATATAATTTATAGAGTGTATTTTTTTGAGAGAGAGAGAGCATGCACGTGAGTTGAGGAGATGAGCAGAGGGAGAGAGAGAGAGAAGCTTAAGCAGGCTCCACTGAGTGTGGATGCAAGGCTCAATCCCATAACCCTGCGATCATGACCTGAGCTGAAATCAGGAGTCAGATGCTCAACTGATTGAGCCACATAGGCACCCCCTGAGTTAATTTTTATATAAAGTGTGAAACTTAGGTTGAAGTTCTCCACCCAACCACCCCCCCCTTTGGATGTCTAATTGCCCCAGCATCACATGTTTAGATCTTCACTTTTCCAAACAATAATGGATGACCCCTTGGGTAAGAGTCCAGGTCTGTACCATGAGAACAGATCAATGCCTGACCCCATCTTCCAAGAGACCTCTAGTATTTCTCAGAGATTTTTTATAATGTTGTATATTTTACTTGTATCATTTTTTGTGATACTGTACAAAATATTTAAAGGCTTCAATTTTTTTTTAAGTGGGCTTCACACCTAGTGCAGAGCCCAACATGGGGCTTGAACACACGACCCTGAGGCCAAGACCTGAGATCAACAGTCAGATGCCTTCCACCTTCGGCTTAGGTCATGATTTCAGGTCCCTGAGTTCAAGCTCCACATCAGGCTCTGTGCTGACAGCTCAGAGCCTGGAGCCTGCTTCAGATTCTGTGTCTCCCTCTCTGTACACCCCTCCCTGCTCATGCTCTGTCTGTGTCTCTCAAAAATGAATAAATGTCAAAAAATTAAAATTAAAAAAGAATCGGATGCTTAACCAACTGAGCCACCCAGGAGCCCCTAAAGACTCCTATTTTTATCTTAAAATTTATTAGGTAAGGTGTAACATTTTCTAGATACTCAGTTGTCAATACCATTTACTAATTATTCTTTCTAATTTGAAGTATCACCTTTTCCAGTACTAAATTACCATATGTATTTGGCTTCATTCTTTTCGAATACTAAATTCTCATATATATTTCTGGTTTTTCTTTTCCATTGGTCCATTCATTCATGCACTGGTACACACAAGTTTTTTTTTTAATTCTTAATGTTTATTTATTACTGAGACAGAGAAAAACAGCATGAGTGGGAGAGGGACAGAGAGAGAGGGAGACACAGAGCCTGACACGGGACTTGAACCCAACGAACAGTGAGATCATGACCTTCTATTTTTTTTATTAGAAGAGGCAGCCCCTCTTCATTCTTCTTTCACTGTAGCTAAATGGAGAGGTTCTGGAACTACCTGGGGTTAAATCCAGGCTGTTACTTACTAGTTATGTTACCTTGGGAAAGCTACTTAACCACTCTGGCTTCAGTTTATAAGAAGGGCGATAATAGCATCTACCTCATCAAGTTGTTGCATTAAATGAACACAAAGTGACACAGAGTAAGCACTGTATGAGTGTACACTGTCATTTTGCTTATCATTCTTGTTTACTTTTTCATAGAAATTTTAGAATCTACTTGACTACTTTCAATTTAAAAATTTCTTGGTAACTTATTGCAGTATTAAATTTATAAATTAACATAGGCTTAATAGACATCATTATAATACTGTTCCCCCATTAAAGAACATGGGATTTCTACTCTTGATCAGACAGATTTGCAAACACCTACCCATTTGCTCTCCCATTTCCACTGCTATCACCTTAGTTCAACCTGTTATCTTTAAATAGGCCTGTGTCTGATTTCATCCTTGTTCCTCTCTATAGTCTGTTCACTTACACTGCAACCTGAGTGACCTTTTAAATTTTAAGTCAGGTTATGGCATTTCTCTGTGCAAAAGCTGCTCATCTCACCCAGAACCAAAGCCTCAAAGGCTTTGGTTTACTGTGGGCCGGGTGTGAATTCAGAGTTGTTTGTTATGACGAGAACTGATCTGACAAAGCGCAAAGTGAAAAAGGAGCAAAGTGATGAGGTTGGAAACAGAGGGGCAAGTGCTGGAGGAATGTCCACACTAGGCCTCTGGTCCAGTTTCCCTCCATTCTCCTCAGAGCCTTCCCTTCCCAACAGTCTATAAAACACATCTAATGATGCCTAACTCTCCTGATTAATACTCTTCTAATAATGCCCTACTACTTTCTGCATAAAATTACAACTTAACCTGGCATACAAGATACTCTTGTTTTAAAGTGTATGGAGCACCAAATATATGAGACATTGTGGTTGGTGCTGATTATAGTTAACAAAATATGCAGTCTTCACCCTAGTGGAACTTAATGGTATGCATAGAAAGACATGTGAAAAATAAGCTTGGGATTTCTCAACTCCTAGAGCTCCCTAGTTGTTTCACATTTGTCGATATTTTGATTTAATTTTCATTCTTCCTGGCAAATTCCTACTTGATCATCCAGATCCATCTAGGCCACCACCACCTTTTGTGTCAGCATGCCCGGACCTACCTCACTTCTGTTATGATGCCCTGATGTTTGTGTTTGCATCCCCTAATAGACTAGTAATCTTGAAAAACTTGGTCTAGTCTAATATGGGGCCCATGTAGGACATTCAAGTGAGGATTTTCAATAAATGTTTAATGTAAACTTTAATAACAGACTTTGTAGAATTTATTAGAGGGATATGGAAGTGCTAACGATAAACCAATCACTAGAATAAAGCAGCTCATATCTGTGTCCTTTCAAAATGGTACTACAGGGGGCGCCTGGGTGGCTCAGTTGGTTAAGCATCTGTCTTCAGCTCAGGTCATGATCTCACGGTTCGTGGGTTTGAGCCCCACGTCAGGCTCTGTGCGAACAGCTAGCTCAGAGCCTGGAGCCTGTTTCAGATTCTGTATCTCCCTCTCTCTCTGACCCTCCCCTGTTCATACTGTCTCTCTCTCTCTCTCTCAGGAAAAAAATAAAGTAAAATAAAATAATAAAATAAATAAAATAACATAAAATAAAATAAAATGGCACTGCAAGGGGACCCTGGGTGGCTCAGTCAGTTAAGCGTCCGACTTCGGCTCAGGTCATGATCTCATCGTTCGTGGGTTTGAGCTCCACGTCGGGCTCTGTGCTGACAGCTAGCTCAGAGCCTGGAGCCTGTTTCAGATTCTGTATCTCCCTCTCTCTCTGACCCTCCCCTGTTCATACTGTCTCTCTCTCTCTCTCTCAGAAATAAATAAAACATTAAAAAAAAATTAAAATGGCACTACAGGGCACCTGGGTGGCTCAGTTGGGTAAGCATCTAACTCTTGATTTTGGATCAGGTCATGACCTCATGGTTAGAGACGCACATTGGGCTGTGCTGAAAGCGTGGCCTCTTGGGATTCTCTCTCTCCCTCTCTCTGCCCCTCCCCTGCTTGTGCTCACACACTCTCTCTCTCAAATAAACTATAAAAATAATAATAAAAATGGATTACATATGGACATACCACCACACTCGCTTTCATTTAGTACTTTTGTTTTATTCAAATGCCAAAACATAAGTTTCAAGTACAAATTGTAGTTATACTCAGTTTGTTTGATTTAAAAACATCGATTATGCTTTGTTAACAACTTCCAAAACCAAAAGTAAATTGTTGTGACTAAAATGTCTCCCAGTCCATTTCTGGAGGATTACCCTTAATATATTTAGTAGCTACTCCAATTTTCACTCTACAAAAAGGGAAGTGATGATGCTATAAGAAAAAGATAGTGAACAGTTATAATATGAAAGACTTCCTGAGAAAAACTTTAACCATTGCTAGAGAGACTAAGAAGGATACCTGTTTCTGTTCCATATTATAGCAAACAGGCTTAAACACTCTGCAAAAGTGCATTTCTGGTCCTACCCAGCCATAAATAAACATCTCACATCTCTTATTACATCATAGAAAGCCCAACTTTTCATCAACAGGATTTACAATTTGCTAATAGCTTGAGGTTCTTTTCCTAACAAAAAGAGGGTAAGAGGAAAACTCAAGCATCTATAAACCAAATAATGAAAACAAGTTACTTAAATGTACTCTGATTTAAACAATTTCAAACGAGGCTGAACTGAATGAATAGTAGAGAAACTTGTATCATCATTAAGCTTAAAAGATACTCAAGTATTTTAATATTTATAGAATCAAATGAAGTAACTTCCACTGTTAAGCCCCTCCAAATTTCCCCCACTGTTTAGTTTTGTTATATAATGAAGGTTAATAACTTATATTTAGTGTGAACACATTTATTTCTGCTGATAGCAAAGCATCAATTATCTTTATGTTCTATGAAGACAAGGAATTAGACAGATATCCAGGATCAAAGAGCAAAACAAAACAAAATTAGCTGAGTGCTTTGGTAAATTCACAATATTAGGGTATTTAGTTTAGCAGATTTGCTGTTACTATGACTGATGCTGCATGCTACTTTTAGAATTAGATGGTCTTTTCCTGAAGATTTAAGGCAGACTTTAATTCTATATGCACACTCATAGTACTAAAATGGATCAAAGATGGCAAATAAATCAGACAAGTCAGCAAGGGAATGGCCCTTTTAATAGTACCAATTGGGAAGTTGGTATCATGCATTAGCAGATAAGACCAAGAACAAATCAGCAAAATACAGTTCTTTAGAGTACTTTTTCCATGAAATTTTTAACTACTTGGAAACTGCCTGTTCCAATTTTAAGATGAATAAAATTCCAATATTTTCAGGAAACAAATATAGGTAGAAAAAGGATAAACTAAAAAATGGTATCCCAATCTTCAATTTTAAAGAATTTATTTTCCCATTTGTAGAGTAACATTATTGTAAAATCCACAGTTATTGCAACACCTGCATTGCTTAAAGGGACTCCTAAGAATTTTGTTAAAGCATATTTTTAAAAAACTGAACCAAAATAATGTACATTTTATCTCTGAACATTGTATCATTAAAGTCCACACAATGTTCTCTGTAGTAAATCAATGTGATGTTACATAATATACATGATCTCATTTTTATCCTAAAGACTTCTGACCATGTATGATATCCAGGATAGATCCAATGCTTTTAATGTCAGACTGTAGAGACAGTTACAATCCTAAACAAAAGAAGGAAAAGTTTTATATACAGGACGGAAGTCTGACAGTTTAGCTGTTTGCTGCATCTGCTTGGCGAGGCCATCCTTCTTCTTCAACTCCAGAGTCATACTCTTCTTCAGAGGATTCTTTTGTTGGAGCCCTATAATAAAAAACATGCAAAAAAAAAAGGAAAATAGTAAGTGCACTTTTAATATTCAGATTGCTTAGTGGTGAAATATAGGTAACATTTAGACCACACAGCCAAGAGCTGCAAGTAATTTTCCCAATATTCTCCCTAACAGTGTTCATTCATTTCCCATTATGCTGTGAAAGCAGTGGTGAGGAGCTGCAATACAGACTGTACGGCCCTAAGGTATTCATCTAGCCCTCTACAAGAAACTCTGCTGACCCCTGAGATAAATAAATGAAGCAGTGAAAAATGTGTCAAATCTGTCAACTGATATGCTACAACAGAAAAATTTGTAAAAGACATGAAACAAGTTACTCATAAGTGACAGAATTAGCAGCATTTAAACCTCTTCATTTGGATGACTTTTATGTCTCTTTTATATACTTCTTCCTTAGAGGAAAAAAGTGCAAGCTAATTCTGAAGATCAATTTTCAGATTCACAAAATACTATTATTTTATAAACCAAAATTAGAACTTTTCTTTCTATAGAAAATTTGAGATGATCGCTTCCCTTATAAATATAAGTATGTTATGCAATTTTTGTGACAGACCAATAAACCATAGCAATAAAGAGCTGATTTTAACTTTCAGATTTGGTCTAGCTTGACAATATACTTTACCGGATATATCCTGGCTCCTTTTTCCCTTCTACTACTTCTTTGTCAACCTCCACACATACAATATCAGAATTAGGAACTTCGAACATTGGCTCTAGTAACAGCTTTTCCTAAAGAGATAAAAAGTGATAAATTACATGGAAAACTGAAGTTACACAGAAAATACTTATATTCCACAGACCAATCAAATTCATTATCTCAAAACATTACTGAATCCCTGTTATGGACCGGGAACTGAAAGTTGAAAAAAAATCAATGTAAAAATCTCTTATATTCTTCATATTAAAACAGCTGCTAACTAAATTCAGAGAGAATTCATTCTATAAGGGAAAGCTATTTATTTGTAGTTCTGTCTACTTAACTCATCATGCGCATATAAAAAGACTATACTTCTGAATTCAGATGTTCCTCAGCATTCCTGGCATATTCTGTTACCAAAGAGGTCAACTGGTAATCCTTACTTTGAAAATGATTTAATCCTAAACCACCTGTACCAAACTCCTAAATTTTGAACTATGACTTCAAATAAGCATTTGTTTCAAGGGCTACAGTAGATCTTAAGGAAAATATAGATCTTAAGAAAAAGTACATGAAGTTTCTTTCTTTCTTTCTTTTTTCTTTTTTTTTTTTTTGAGAGAGAGAGAGAGTGAGAGCAAGCAGGGGCAGAGAGAGGGAATCCCAAGCAGGCTCCGCATTGTAACTGCAGAGCCTGATGCATGGCTCAAACCCACAAACCATGAGATGATGACCTGAGCCGAAGTCAGATGCTTAACATACTAATCCACCCAGGTGTCCCCATAAAATTTCTTTAAAAATGTTAACTATATCACCTACTGCTCTAGTTTGCATGTTTATAAATCTGTCCTTAATCAGAAACAGTCTAGGCCTTCATTAGAGAGTATAATCTCAAACTGTCTGTGATAAATGTGTAGTTCCAATCAAAAAGTCCTACTGAGATGACAGAAGGATTAATTAGCAGTGAAATCCTTAGAATAATAAAGTGGGTGATGGCAGAAAATAGGCTGGGTCACTAGAATTTGTAACAAAACAAAACAAAACAAAACACAGTGAGTTCATATCATATCAAAGAATTTAGGGGTAACATATCATGATATCTGCAATTTAATTTCAAACAAATAAACAGAAAAAAATGAGGATTTCAAGGGATCTGAGAAGGTACTCTGGGGAACTTAGTCAAAAGGCCCAAGTAAAATTTTCTAAATTCTCCTTCCCAGATTTTTTCTCTATTTCATTAATGGTATTATGTGTGTGTCCTTTGTTGCAAACATTTTAAAGTGCTTTTTTTTAAAACAAAAATATAATCTGAGACTCCCCCCCCCAAAAAAAAACCATAAGAAACAATATCAGGCTAATTCTCTGGAAATACTTCCAATGAAACAACATGGAGGCTTAATACTGGCAAAACTCTGACCAAGAAATAATGTCATTTTGTATAATAATGCCAACTTACCATTATGGACCGAAGGCCTCGTGCTCCTGTTTTTCGTTCTAGTGCCAATCTGGCGATAGCTTTCAGAGCATCCTCAGTAACATTCAGTTCACACTACAAATATATAAAAAGAAATGAACTTTAGATAATACTTGATATTTTCCTAAGATAACCATACAGCATTTGATCTATTAACTGTTACTACCTACCATTATTCCTAGTCTTTATAGAACAAAGAGGGACCAGTGCCCTAACTTTACAGATAAAAGTTGACCCTATCCCCTTTCAGACTAAAGCATTTTTTGACTATCACTTTCTTCTTAGAAAACACTCTACTTCAGCATTCACTTTATAGAGTGTTACTCATCACTCTCATCCTATAGAACACGAAGGGAAAACTTTAGACAAGTCTCTAAATTACCACAGAGTTCAAATTATTGATACTAAATTCATTAACATACCCAAGAAACATCAAAATACTTTTGGAACATCAGATTTCACAAAATCTTGGTATTAAACAAATTTCAGTTACTAATTTCTACTTCCAAAAAACATAAAATGTAAGCAAGGTAATTCTCGCTCCTGGTGCTTGAGAACATCACCTTCAAGCACTTGTTTCTATCAATTAACCTATGAGAAGGCAATAGTATTCTGAATCACAAGTTTGTCATTAGTCTTTGAAGATGTTTTCTAGATTAACATGGACTTTTTATTTTTATTTTTTTTATGTTTTATTTATTTCTGAGAGAGAGAGAGACAGCATGAGCAGGGGAGGACCAGAGAGAGACAAACACAGAATCTGAAACAGGCTCCAGGCTCTGAGCTAGCTATCAGCACAGAGCCTAACGCGGGGCTCGAACCCACGAACCATGAGATCGTGACCTGAGCCAAAGTTGGATGCTTAACCAACTAAGCCACCCAGGCGCCCCAATTAACATGAACTTCTTAGGACTTTATTCAACATTTACTGAACTCCTATGTGTTTACATATTAGAGACTGAATGATGAATTACCATTTTGCCATCCAGGAACTTAAGTCTATTGGGTGGTGACAAATAAGCAAACTAGCATTTATAGCACAGCATATGCACATGGTGCTCCCTTAGCATTAAACGAGGCAAGGGGACCACTGAAGGATTTAAGGAGAGAAGTAAAATAACTAGCTTTGTATTTATTCATTCACTAGATATTTATTAAGAACTTAGTATCTATTTGCTGGGCACTATATTCAATAATATAAAAAAAGTCCATTCTGGAAGTAAAAAAGGGAAGATAATGGTATTTTGGTGGTGGTGGTCAGAAACAGACTTGAGACAGGGAGGCCAATTAGGAGCCAAATGCATAGAGAATGATAAAGAAACGACATAAGGTAGTGGCAGTGGAATGAAGAGAAAGAAACTGATATTTAAAGACACTAAGTTCATAAAGCCCAAAACATAAGCTATGTGATCAGATCTGTGGGGATGTAAGATCAGATGTCTGGCTACAGAGAAGTAGATATGGGAGGTGATAGAACTTCAGACAAAAAAGTATATAAAAGTATACACAGTATGTTGTAACAAAAGTGTTTAGAATTTTAAGGCTGAAAGGACAATCCTGTGTGTCTGGCTTGAGGGGCTGGGGGTAGGTAGCTGGCACAAATTCTCTCCATGTATATATCCTTGGGCTTTAAGCTGCAATAATGATTTTAATTAAGAAGAAAATAAAGCCAACTCCTAAATGTCTAAAATAACACACTGCCTTCCTTGACACTTTGATCCATATTTAATGAGGTATAGGCTGGTATTCTGGATGAGAAGGACTGCTTTTGCTTTTTGTTAAGCTAATTTATTTAGAGTTTCAATAACAAAAGCCCATAAATTAACTATGAAAAATAAAAATCTAACCTTATCCATGCTAAATAAGGCCTGGTACTGAGGAATAACAGCATTACGTGGCTCAGTTAGTATTTGTACAAGTGTTTTCTCGTCTAAGCTATGCAAAGGAACAACCACAGGCAACCGTCCCACAAACTCAGGAATCATGCCAAATTCAATGAGATCTCTGGCTTCCACATGACGTAATAATCGATCTTTCTCTTCAATGTCTTGCTGAGTATTTGATTCTCCACTTCGATTGGCAAGGTCTGCAGCAGCTGCAGCCCTTCTGCCTTTTCCCAAATTAGATGGTGTTCCAAATCCAAGATACTGCCAAGAAAAGACAGGGATTATAAATAGTAGAATGAAGTTGCATTGTACTAAGTACTCTGCATATATATCTCACATGACCTTTACAATAAAAGAAAGTTCTATTATATTCACATTTTACAAGTGAAGAAAATGAGCTTAGAGAGGTTCAGTGCCTTGATCAAGCTCTTCTTGCTGTTAAGTGGTAAAGCCAGGATTTGAACTCAGCCCTATCTGTCTTCAGAAATGAAAACTAAACCACCATTTAATAACCAAGTCTCAAAGAATGAATTGTAGGGGTGCCTGGGTGGCTCAGTCAGTTAAGTGTTCGACTTCGGCTCAGGTCATGATCTCGCGGTTCACTGGTTCAAGCCCTGCGTCAGGCTCTGTGCTGACAGCTCAGAGCCTGAAGCCTGTTTCAGATTCTGTGTCTCCCTCCCCCCTTCCCCACTCATGTTCCCTCTCTGTCTCAAAAATAAACAAACTATAAAAAAATTTTTAAAAAGAATGAATTGTAGTAAAAGTAGACAGGTAAAAATTATGAAGGGAGGTCCCTTCAAACTCAGATAAGGATGTTGTAGGGTTTTTCTGAGATCTCTAGACTAGCGTGGTTTCTAAAATGTATAAGAACTAGGGGAGCCTGGGTAGCTCAGTTGGTTGAGCATCCAAAAACTCTTAATTTCAGCTCAGGTCATGATCCTAGGGTCATGGGATTGGGCCCCTTAAAATTTTCTTTCCCTCTGAAAAATAAATTATGAGGCACATGGGTGGCTTAGTCAGTTAAGTGTCCAACTTTGGCTCAGGTCATGATCTCATGATTCGGGAGTTTGAGTCCTGTGTCGGGCTGTCTACTGGCAGCTCAGAGCCTGGAGCCTGATTCAGATTCTCTGTCTCCCTCTCTCTCTACCCTCCTCTGCTGATGCTCTGTCTCTGTCTCTCAAAAACGAAAAAATGTAAAAAAATTTAATAAAAATATTACAAATTAAAAAATAATAAAATTTGTAAAAACCATAAAAATGGAAGATAGTAATTACTTTGTAACCAAAATTAATTTTGTAATATTGTCAATAGTAGTAGTGCCTAAGGAACAAGCAGCCTTATGAGGAAATTATGCACAAGTGTCTTAGTCACTGCTAAGCATTCTTTTAAAATCATGATTTGAGGTTGCAGCATACATCAACCTGTAAGAATAATTCTGATTTTATAAAAAAAACACATAAGAATGACATCAAACAAGAAGACTACTTTGCTGCAAAAAGCTGGGTATCGAGGTACCTGGCTGGCTCAGTTGGTAGAGAATGTAACTTAATCTCAGGTTATGAGTTCAAACCCCACACTGGCTATGGAGATTACTTAAAAAAATAAAATCTAAAAACAAAAACAAGAAACACCCATTGTTAAAAAAAAAAAAAAAATTCTAAGTATCTAAGGTGCATGGATCTTACTTTAGTCAACATAAAAGAATTATACTCCAGGCAATTGTCAGAATGTTTTGACATTCTGGTATTTCATACAGCTTTTGTCAAAAGTATAAGAGAAGCACATGGTATGTGAGAAAATAGTCTAAGTTAAAAATCCATTCCTTGGGGCTCCTGGGTGGCTCAGTTGGTTAAGCGTCTGACTCTTCGTTTCAGCTCAGATCATGATCTCATGGTTCGAGTTCAAGCCCATGCGTTGGGCTCTACACTGGCAGTGAGGAGCCTGCTTGGGATTCTCTCTCATTCCCGCTTTCTGCCCTTCCTTCAGTCACTCGTTCTTTCAAAATTAATAAACTTAAAAAAAAAATCAATTCTTCTGACTCTCTACATGGACAGTTAGTGTATCAGAAAGAAAAATACCTTACATTCAATATTTTATATAATTTATATAAGTATTTATTATATAGAAGTATATATAAAAATACATATACAAACGTTTATTTTATGTAATATATAAGCATTTACAAAGCATTATAAAACACTGGAAATACAAACCTGAAGGCAGCCATTACCCTAAAGGGGCTTATTCAGAGTGAGAACATATGAAGGCATTAAAGTATCACAGGTGCAATGAAGGACAACTGTACAGGAAACTGTAGCAGTGAGAAGGAAGAGTGGGGAGTGGGGAGGGAGGGTAGAAGGTGATCAAGAAGGCGTTCACAGAAGAATTGCCGAATCAGTTAACAGACTGAGTCGTAAAAGATGAACATATATTTGCCAACTGGATTGAGGCACGGGAAGGCATGAACAAAGGCAAGAGGAATAAAAGTTAGGAATGCAAGCAGTCTGTTATGTTGGACTATAGGTGCATTATTTAATATTGTACCCCTGGCTTTCAACAAGTGTTGATAAAAATAGCCACATGGATGTACTTAATCCTCTATTAAAATCACTACCGATAACAGTCTTACATCTCTCTCTCTTTCATAAAGATCTATGTGACAAACTTCCCTCCCCACCCCACAACCCCGAGCTCAACACCTGAGCTGAGATCAAGAATTGGACACATAACTGAGTGAGCCACTCGCGATCCTGAAAAATTAGTTTTTTAAATCGGTCTCTCCTGAAGACCTCATACGCTTCCTCTTTCAGGTAGTAAGAACAAGAGCCCAGGATGTCTCCCTACTTTTTGTTAAGAAGTTAAAATGACCTATGACCTAAACTTTCCTTCTACATGTTTCTGATCTCTTTCTGGACATTACTTTTACCTGTTCTTTTCTACATGTTTCTAGCTTCAAATTCTTTTTGGAAGCACTAATTATAATTAAGTATCAGACATAGTCTTTGTGTTTTTAAAAATAAACTCTACACCCAACATGGAGCACAAACTCACGACCCCAAGATCAAGAGTCTCATGCTCCAGTGACTGAGCCAGACAGGCACTGCCAGAATTTTGAATATAAAGTTATATCCCTCCCTCTTTCTCTCTCATGTACATACAAAGAAGTAATTTCTAATTTTAATTTGTCAGGCTACTTTATAAAGAATTTCAAAAGCAAAAGCAAATTAACTAATATAAAAAATTAAACTCTAACCTTATCCATGCTGAGTAAGGCCTGATACGGAGGAGTAACAGCATTACATGGTTCAGTTAGTATCTGTACATGAGGTTTTTTTTTTAATCTAGGCTGTCCAAAGAACTTCCATAGGCAACTAACCCATTAGCAGCATTATTTATTTATTCATTTTTTACCACTAGTAAACTACTACTTCAACTAGTGGGTGCAAAGCCAAGGAGACTTAAAGCAAGCGATGTAGCACAGCTGATCTATATATATTCATTTAGGTAGAATATTATGTTACAGAAAAATCATTTGTGGTTACTGATTATGTAAAACACAAAAACATGGAAAAATACTGGTGTGTTTTGGGCATCTTGACACTATGTTGACATTATATTTTACTGTAATCAATCAACAAATAGGTACAAATATGAAGAAGTTGTGCTCCATCCAGTAACCCTTCAGAAAAACTTACCTTTTCATTTTTCCTCCTGCTGATGATTCTGTCTAAGCCATTGAAAGCACCAGATGCAACAAACAGGATATTTGTTGTATCAACTTGTACTGTTTCACCACGTAACTTGCGGGAATTCTTTTCTGGAACATTAACTATGGTGCCTTCTAGTAGTTTTAATAACCCCTAAATAAAGAATGACTGATTTATAACATCATTGTATAAGTATTATTTATTGTACATCAGATAATGAGATTCAAAGGGGAAAATAATATGTGGTTATGGTCAATGAGCGTAATTAAAGAAAACTCCCACATTTCTACAACTAAAATAAAAATCTAATGCACTATCACACTAACAATTCATAATTTGGAATAGTTATAGATTTCTGATACACTCGAAATAAATAGTCAACTTAAAAGGCTGCTTTTGATGGTAAAGATATAATTCTGATCTAAAGAGAGAATTATGAATTTGTAAGATGGTAGACAACCATGGTGGGAACATACAATATTTGAAAATAGTTAATTTGTCTTTCATAGAAATTAAATTTCTTTTCTATTACTAGTATTAAACTTTGAGACTACCTATATTTTGGGATGCTTTTATAAAAAAATTATCTAGAACATTTCATAAGTGTGACCTCTCTGTCTTGGTCAAAACAAAAAGGAAATCAATTTTCCTTACTCTATAGTTTATGTCATAATTAGTTACCAATAAAAAGTCAAGTTGCAAATAGATCTTTAAGACTTCAATTATAACTCTACATGGAATGAAACACTATTTTATCTATCTTACCCTATTGTCAAGTGAAAAGAGTAAGATACATGTACATACTTCATTTATGTCTAGTTAGAACCAGAACTCTCAAGAGTCTTCTAGAAATGTTTAACTGGGCCTCTAAAGAATAAAACCAACAAAAATCAAAATTTTTTTCTATTCTTTAAAATAATTTTAATCTCCTAAGAAAGGCAATTTTGTACTTAAAATCACCAACAGCTTTCTGAACTACTTTAAAATGGTATGTGGAGTTAGGGGTGAAAGAAATAAAAACAGAATCTAATTGAATGCAAAACCAAACGTACAATATTTGGGAGGTTGATGTATTCCCTTCCTTTTAGTGGGCTTGAACAAAATATTCAACTGCTTACTTGCTGAACGCCTTCTCCACCTACATCCCGTAACTGATGAATGCCTGGCACACTGCCAATCTTATCTACTTCATCCAGAAAGACAATTCCTATAATTTAAGGAGGATTCTATTTATAATATGAAAATGATATACACAAGATAACCTCAGTTTTAAGACTAAGTAGCTAGAGAGCAAATATATACAAAGCCTAATTTTATAAAAATACATTGCTAGACTCCCAATCATCATTGTGTAAATGTTTTACAATTTATTTTATAGAGCATCACTTGGGTAAGATAACAATTCTGACATTAGTTATCTACCTCACTATTGTTTTCAGGTTCTTTATTCTAGGAAGCTGAGATAAATATATAGTGTGGAAGCAGGAGGTATATGTAGTGCTGGTAGTAGCATAATCTTTTACTCTTTCCCACCCATATTCTTGTCTTAAGGGAATTTGGGCAAGAAGCTGTCAAGCTTTTCAAGTAAATAAGGAGAGATGATAGATGGGGAAAGGAGAAATGCAGCATCTAGGATATCCTGTAGGTCAACAGGCTAATCTGTTTCTAGATTCATCCTGCACTCTCCTGCCTTTGTCCTTGCCCCCTCTCTTAACTCACCCCAGGACTAGGAGTCTAGAGGGGACTCAACAGGAAAAATAATGATGGCATTAAGGATCAAATGGAATAGTAATCTGGCCTGTTTTCACCCTAGTAGCCATCTTATGACAATAAGGCAAAAGCAAAGTTTGTGGCCCTTAGTCAATATGCTAGAAAATGTTTAACGCAGCTACTACCTTTATACAATTACAGAGTTTTATTCTTCGACTCAAAACAAGAATTATAGTATCTCTTAATGCTTCCCCAATAGTCTACATCTGGGGATAGATAAACTATACTAAAAACATACCTTGCTGTGCTTTTTCTACATTATAATTGGCATCTTGGAGCAATTTGGCAATCACAGATTCAATGTCTTCACCTACATATCCGGCCTGAGTCAAAGTTGTACAGTCACAGATAGCAAAAGGGACATCAAGGCATTTAGCTAGAGTTTGTGCCAGCAGAGTTTTACCTACAAATAGAAATAGCAACTAAAAGTTTACTAAAAATATGTTGATATATATAATTTCTCTACAAAAATGTAAAATGTATTAAATCTAAATAGTATATAATAAAAAATTACTTATACATCTCTTCTCTACTATTGTTTAGATTTAATGGTATGTTATTTTTATTATTCCTATTAAGATGTTAGGGATTAGCCTAAAGGGCATTGCCAATTCCTCAAATTCAGCTTGAAGTCTATGCACAAATACTGATAACGTACCCATAAGACTGGCCTTAGAGTTCTTCTTAAGAGCCAGAATCCCCCAATCACAAGACACAGGTTATAGAATCATTTATATTCTATTTTTTTTAATGAATAATTTTTTCAGGAAGTTATTTACCTGACCCAGTTGGTCCAAGCAGCAAAATATTACTCTTTTCAAGTTTTATGTCATCATGGGAAGAATCCAATACTTCACCTCCTCGTTTTTCCTGAGGTATTTGTTGATTTACCTGTTGTTGCATTGATGCTCCTAAAGCATTACCATGTGGACTGATTCCAGCAATCTGAAGCAATTCTGAAAGACGCCAAAGAAATTATTAGAGCTTCATTTGATTTTACTTGAAATGATGCCCATTATAAAACCCTAAATCTAAGACCAATCACATATTTAGAAAAACTTAATACTACCTAAATGTCTTACCTAAAAAGGAAGAAAACTTCAAATTCTCTAGCCACAAATGTACAACATACAATTATTCAGGGAACCTTAAGTAAAATAAATGGATTCTTTTTACCCTCCTTATTTATGTAAATCCCTTTCACTTAAGGGAAGGCAATATAAGGGAAGGAGAACAGTGCTAGCAGCCGTAAAGCTTTAACTTTGGTCTTTTCGTTGTGTCTAAATAGCTCTGTGATCCTGGGCAAGTCATATAAACTTTGTGTTTCTGTTTCCTAACCTACAAAATGACAATAATACCTGTCCTATCAATTTCAAACACATGGTTGGAAGGTATAAGAATAAAATGCAATTCATTTGGAGGCACTTTAAAAGGCCAACAAATATATACAGATTTTTTCATTACAAATGAAGGACTGTAGAAAAAGCAAGAAACACTCAACACAGTGAACACAGTAACAGAACCAAGACTTAAACAGAGAAATAGGGAACCTGGGTTCCTGTCTTTTTCTATTGCTGTGTGGCTGTAGGACCATGGCAAATCACTTAATTTTCCTTACCTATTAAATGAAAACATCAAGACATATGACCTCTATAGTCTCTTTTACATCTAAAAAATGATTCTGTGAGTCTACTAGAGAAACCAAATATAGTTAAGACTCACTATCCCTGGTTCTATCTGAATTTTGATTTTATAGGATCTCAAATGGATCTTTCCAGTCTCTTTATTGGAGACACAATGCTTAACTACATGGGAATGATATTGCTGGTGAACTATCAGTTTATCAACTGGGTGCCTAAAAACAAAACAACTTTGTTCTTACTCTCTTGGCTGAAGGAAAGAATTCCAATAGTCTTTTCAGTTATCCAGATTTGTAAATATCCATATTGCTCCTCATCATCAGCATTTGAGGGATCTGTGCTCATATCCTACTTGTTTATATTTTCTGGATTTGTTTTTAGGTTGCTTCTAATAAATGGATTAAGAATATCAGTACTTTCCAATGCATTATTATTTTAATTAAACCAATAGATGTTCAGCAGACATAACTATTATTATGGTCCTGTCCTATTCCATCTGGCTGGCACTTTCAAATTATCTTAGGGTCACACTTAAAAGTAAATGGTTATTTTGGGGCACCTGGGTGGCTCAGTCAGTTAAGCATCTGACTTTGCCTCAGGTCATGATCTCACAGTTCATGAGTTTGAGCCCCACACTGGACTCTGTCAGCACAGGCAGATTGCTTGAGATCCTTGGTCTCCCTCTCTCTTTGCCCCTTCCCCACTCATGCTAGCCTTCTCTCAAAAATAACTAAACATTTAAAAAAAAGTAAACACTTATTCTAATCATCAAAAATAGGCATTTAAGGAGCACCTGGGTGGCTCAGTCAGTTTCGCATCTGATTCTTGATTTCAGCTCAAGTCATGACATCATGGTTCTTGAGTTCAAGTCCTGAACCTGGCTGTGCACTAACAGCATGGAGCCTGCTTGGGATTCTGTCTCCTTCTTTCTCTGCCCTGCCCCATTTGCTCTCTGTGTCTTTCTCAAAATAAATAAAGTTTAAAAAAAATAAACATTTTAATTTAAATTGTGCTACATTTGATGGTTAATTATTAGTGAATAATTCATAATGCTGTGCCTCGTTATAATCCATATCAAGAAAAAATTGCTGTCTCCTACATGAGTTTAGTTAGTTAGCTAGTTGTCCCCGTTAAAAGAAAATGTCTTTTTTTTAAGTTTTTAAACATTTATTCATTTTTGAGAGATAGAGACAGAGTGTGAATTGGAGGACGGGCAGAGAGAGGGAGACACAGAATCCGAAGCATTCTCCAGGCTCTGAGCTCTCAGCACAGAGCCTGACATGGGGCTCAAGCTCCGGACAGTGAGATCATGACCTGAGCTAAATAAAGTAGGACACCCAACCTACTGAGCCACCCAGGCACCCCAAAAATTTCTTTTTTTGTTTCAGCAAAATTTAGTTAGGAATTGTGACAATATAGGAAGAGGCTTTTGCTCAAGTGCAGCTGGCCCAATGGGGGAAAAATTATTTAGGTGAATAATTTGAATAAAATTGCAAGTAGAATATTAACTGCAGTAGAGTCACAGAATAAATGTATTTTTTAAGTTTATAAAAATTATTTATTTTGAGAGAGACAGGGACAGTGGGAGCAGGAGAGGGACAGAGAGAGAGGGAAAGAGAGAGAATCCCAAGCAGGTTACGCGCGGTCAGTGCGCATTGCCTGATGTGGGGCTCGAACCCACGAAACTGTGAAATCATGACCTGAGCTGAAATCAAGTCACCCAGACACTCCAGGATAAATGTATTTAACTTATACAATAATTAAATTTAAAAGAGAGGAATAATTTAAACAGTACGTGATGTTTGTCATTCCATTTCATGAAATTATGCTCCAGAGTAAACTTGAAATAACTCTCCTTTCCTTTCATTTAGTCTGTTTCTGCATCTCTCTCAATGCATGAGCAGCTCTCTACAATGAGTGAGTAGACTAGTGTATGGTTTGTTGCATGGAGTTCATCAGCCATGTGGCCTGGACAAATTCCTTAAAATTTCTGCACTTCGGTTTTCTTATCTGTAAAATGGGGGTGAAAATAATAGTTTCTGTCTCATAGGTTTTAGGAAGATTTAATCAGTTAAAATATGTAAAACACTTAGAACTGTGTCTGGCAGAGTTTTATAAGTGTCATAAAAGAATTTGCTATCAGTTTTGCTATTTTTCTAGTGTTTAAGTTATTTGTATAACATAGTCCTTAGTGCAATCCAACTGTTTCATCTGGTGCTCTACTTAAGAAAAACAATATTCCAATGATGGAAAAAAAAAATCCAAAAGTCTTATTGATAGTAAATATGACATGTGATTTCCAAAAGAAACTCTAAAGAATATTTTGATTATGTATCGTTTTAGGTCTAATGCCCTAACTTTAGAATCTAAAACCCCACACAGGACAAGTGAAAACTTTACATGAAAATAAATTCTATGTAAGCTTTCAAAATAGTACTTTCCAAGTACTATTTCCAAGACTATAATCCAAGTCACTATAATTACAAATTCTTTTACCTAAGTTCTTAGTGTTACTTGTTAACATTTAAATTTCATTAAATCACTACACATATTTTTTCAAAATATTCATTATAGACTTTTCTTTACTAATTCATACTAGCTTTACTAGTTATCTGTCCAAATTTATGAATATAGTGCTGAAAGCATATTTGATTATATTTTGGGTTTAGAAAATATAAATTATACATAGGCTTAAAGTTTATTATTTAGACCTTACATTCTTATATATAATCTAATTCTACTACATTGTGTTTAATCTTACCATGCATGATATACTTGTTATTTCCATACAATTTAAAAATAACTAGAAATAGTACAATTTTATTACACCCAAGAGATCTCATGCTTGAGTTGGTAAACTAGTTATATTCTTATGGCCTATCCAGTATATATAATATACTTCAAAAAGTAGATACATAATATACCTTGATTCAAAGGCAAATATAAAAGTAACAAACTTATAGGTAAAATGTGTTCATAGTGGCTTATCCATTACTTTATTTTGTTATTTTAATTACTGAAACAAAATGCAATGTGAATTTTTAAAAAACTTATTCACTTAAGCAATCTCTCCATACAATATGGGGCTTGAACTCATGGCCTGAGACCAAGAATCGCATGCTCTTCCAACTGAGCCAGTCAAGCACCTCTCTTTTTATGAACCTTTACCATCCACGCAGCACTACATACCCACTTTAAAAAAAAAAAAAAAAAAAGAGGGCAAAACAAGAGAATGGCCACTATCCTTAGAATATCAGGTCCTTCCAAACCCTCCATGAGACCATCTGATGCTTATAGGGACAATCCAGGGCTGAAAACACTGAGTTGCGGCTTACTCGGAATTTGCAAGGCTATATACCAAGTTGCAGAAACATCAAAAAATAATGTGCGGTTTCTGGCAAAGGGAAGCTGGAGGATAATCTGCCTCCTCCCAAATTTCTGTCACACATAAGCAGGCCAACTCTACTTGTATGGGGGGAAAAGATATAAAATAGCAAGCTATAGATTTTAAAATACAACTCCTGTTAATATGCATATAGGTATATATTTATAGAGAAAAAATATAATATTTTTTATTCTCTACATTATGCTTTAAAAAATATCACAAAAGATAAAAATCAAATATCTGAAGTAACCTAACATATTTAAACTACACAAATTAGCTATGAGAAACTGTTTCAAAGTTATATATATTATGTATGATAAACATGTTTAGATAACATACAATCTCTCTTTCTTGGCAATACACAAGCTAATACATATCTACCATTACTACTGCTGATATCCTTCACTGAGGTAAATCTCAAAAGGAAGAATGATTACAGAAGAGGACCTGAGGAAACGTCACTTACTTGTAAATCTGTACTCATCCTCCCGTCTTCTTATTTCTAACTCTATAGAAAGAGGATAAGATGACAACATGAAAATTATATTTGTTTAGTCTGTAGGAACAAATGAGGGCTATTTCCTTCTTCCAAATATAAAGAATGTGTTCATTAATGTTTTATAGCTTTTCACATTATGAAAAAATCTAAATGTTACATCCTGTCTATATTAAAAACATTAAAAACCCAAACATATTAATGATGGCTGTACAGTTGCTAACATCCACATTTGTCAAATACTAAGTTGGTACTTAAGAAAAGAGAAGTAATAATTAAAATCTTCAACAAAAGTTTAAACCTCTCATACCATAATTACCATATAACCATTTGTTTTCCTTGTACCTAGAACAGCTTAACTATTGATTTGCTACTGAAAGAACCCGAAAAATCATTTTGCCTCGGAAAAATCTTCATGACTAGACAGTGCTATATGACTTTATAAAAATGAAGGTTCCAGGTCTTCCATTAGTTACTATGACTTATACTTTCTAAAAATAAAGTAACTGATACTACCACATAACTATTTTATTTACAGTAAGTTCAACAAGTGAACAAGTTATCGTCACTGAGCCAATAAGTTATGTATTTAATAGCTACCAAAAGTAATCAAAATATATTATAGTTTTTTAAATATAAGTATTTAGTAGAACTCTCTCAAATTGTAAAATGATGACTAAAAGAATTAAAACGGTAGACTATAGGCCTAAGTAAGAAATCAGGGCTCCTTGGCCAATTAAAAACAAAAAAAAACTTTAAAAATTTGCATTTTACTCTATTCATAGTTTTTAAAACAAGATCAGCCTATTAATATAACACATTATTGTCTACAGTAAATCGAGATTATATAGTATATCAGTATATTAGAATCTATCATTAATAGGAATTATACAGATTTTCCCTTAACCTTACATATACTCTGCATCTGGGGCCTAAATAGGAAAGAATGCTGGATATGCTGTGTGACAGTTATCATCTATCTTCACACATCTTTGACCGAGGCACATGATCTGGTCCTAGGGAATCAGTTGTGGTGAAGTCTATAATTCAAAGATTATGTCTCAGTCTCTACTCCAGTGACTTTTCAAACATTTTTCACTGAGACCCTTGATAAGAAATACATTTCACTCTGTGACTCAGAACCCATGCGCATATAACCAGAAACAACAGTTTTATATGTAACTACAAGTTAATGTACTCTGGTATTTTCTATTCACACCTATTAACTTTTCTTAAAAAATGCTGTTGGCAACCTAACAAAATGATTTCACGATCCACTAATGGGAACAGGCCTGTACTTCGAAAAATGCTGTACTACACTAAAAGCATTCTAGAACAAAAGCAACGGGTTGCAAATAAAGATTACCTCTAAGCATGTAATCTCTATTTTGGTCAGTTATCAAAACACTAACCTCTAGGTGTCAATGATGTCTGCTTCTCAACCTCTGCTTGCTGTCTCAGAGTAGCTGGGATATTGTTATATATTCTCTTATAATGATTGTACACAGCAACCGAAAGCACCTTCTTAGCAAATGATTGGCCAACAACATACTTGTCGAGGTAGTTATAAATCTGAAAAATGATTGGTTATGAATAATTTATTACTATGAATTATCATAAAATAACATACATGTTAAGAAGTTACACACTGAGCATATTTGCTCAGAGTTTTAAATTTGAACAAAGGCCCAATAAAAACAAAATGCCAAGGGTATGACACTTATGAGGCAACGATTCAGAAGCCCCAAACCTATGTGGACAAAAACACAATTCATTTGTTCTTTAGCTTAACAAAGTACCACTGTATTCATATAATGCTCTGCTGGTTTCTGTTCTATAAATAATGCCATTAATCCTAATTTTTAAAAGTTAATTATTAAAGTCACTTAGAATACCTACATATGCCACCATGGGTTTAAAGATATCATCATTAATGTAAATCTTAAAAATAAATCCTTTTTTATTATCATTACTTATTTTGAAAGAGAAAGAGTGTGTGCGAGCAGGGGAGGGGCAGAGAGAGAGGGAGAGAGAGAATCCCAAGCAGGATCCACACTATCAGCGCAGAGCCCAAGGTGGAGCTCAATCCCATGAACCCATGAGATCATGACCTGAGCCAAAATCAAGAGCCAGATGCTTAACCGGCTGAGCCACTCAGGTGCCCCAAAATAAACCCTTTCTATACCTCTCTCAATCACATGAGTAACATTCTTCAGAAATATATTATAAAACTACTCTCTTAAAAAATAGCCATTATATAATCAAAGCCATTACCCACATCTATATGTTTGAATATTCACAAACAAATATTTAGGTTTTTCTCAGACATTAACTTTAAAGCTACTCATGTATCTAAACAGTAATCTAAAAAACGTTATTCTTAGAAACTAAAGCTCTGTTTGATACTTGGATATTGCTAACAGCATGGAACCTGGAGTAAATTCCTTCAGCTTTTAGTAAATAGAAATTAACTGTTAGCGTGCCTGGTTGGCTCAGTTGGTTAAGTGTCCAACTTCTGCTCAGGTCATGATCTCATGTTCATGAGTTCAAGCCCCGCATCAGCCTCTTTGCTGTCAGCATGGAGCCCACTTCAGATCTTCAGTCTCCCTTTGCCCTTCCTCTGCTTGCTCTTTCTCTCAAAAAATAAACTTAAAAGAAAATTTAAAAAAAATTAACTGTTAATATTCACTAACTCCTGAAAATAGTTAAATTACCTATTTTCTAGAACTTTAACTCTGTGTCTAAAGTCTAGACAACCTAGTGGAGTATATAAAGGTTAATAGCTATATTTACCATTACACTATTTTTGCATGATAAATTCTTTAGTTGTTGACCATATACTTTTTATTATGGCTTTTTAAAATCTTGATTTCTGGGCCTCCTGGGTGGTTCAGTCGGTTAAGCATCTGACTCTTGGTTTCAGCTCAGGTCATGATCTTGCTGTTCAAGAGTTCAAGCCCCATGCTGCGCTGTTAGCACAGAGCCTGCTTGGGATTCTCTTTCCCGCTCTCTGCTCTTCCCTGTCTCTCTTTCTCTCTCTCAAAATAAATAAACTTAAAAAAAATCTTCTAGATTCCTCAAAAATTATATCCATGAATTACTAAATCTGCCATAGCACAATAGAGGTAAATGCACTGGTGTCGTAACACAGCAAAAGAAAGCTACACTGAATCAGGGGATGAGAAATAATCTAAGTGTGCACACATTTGAGACATGCAGAACAGAGGGCACAAAGCCCCAGGGCAGGGCTCCCTGTCCTCAGAACGAACAGACCAAGTACCCAATGGGGCTGGTAATACACTCTGCCATGTTTCATATGGCCAGATCACAATCTGTCTGAGACTCCTGGAAGAAGCCCACATCGCAAAAGCCAGAGTGCTATACAGGACAGCCCTGACACACTGACTAAAAAAATTACTTGCTTCCACTGTAAGACAGAGGCTGTTTTACCATAAAATAGACTAATTTATGAGGAGAAGAAATTGCAGGCTGGTGTTATTAAGGGACCCAAAGTAAAAAAAAAAATAAGAAAGCTATTGCTGCTCAATTTTATGGATATTATGTTTTATTTTTTTAAGTAGGCTTCATGCCCAGTGCCAAGCCCAATGCAGAGCTTGAACTCATGATCCTGGCTCAAGACTCGAGCTGAGATCTAGAGTTGGACACTTAATCAACTGAGCCATCCAGGCGCCCCTGGGTATCATTTTAGATTTAGTATGAACACCATTTTAACAATCATCCAACGATATTTCATTGCTACTGAATGCAGTAATCATGACATGGGAAATAGCAATGGGACTCCATACCTAAATTCAAGTACAAAATATCAATAAGAATTTAGCCAGATATAGTCTATATTAAGAACTTAATACTTGTTTAGATACTAGTACTAAGATCCAATGTAAATTGGGAGAGGGGAGCAATGAATGTTTTCAAGACCAAGTGCTCATAGGACTGAACTAAGACCTATACCTTTTTGGGGGGAGGAGGTGGTTTCTGTTGGAATGCCAATTTTACAGCTTCTGCTGCTGATTCAGGTTCTTTAATTATGCTCTTCTTTGAGTCTGCTTCAGATAGCACAACAAAAAAATGATGACATTTTTCACACTTCACAAAACGGGTGGATGCTGTAAAAGGAAAGAAAGGTCAGCAGAGAAAAATAAATAATTCAAGTAGCATTTAACCTTAAAGACTCACTATAAATAAAAGCTATGTACTTGACAAAAAGTAGGTTTGCAGTTCACTCCACTAGCCACAACAACCTAATTAGTTTACATCTAAGATAGATGGTATGGACAAATGAGTTCAGTAAACCACATTTTGTTCATTTCCACTAGGTTCTTTCATTTTGTGATATACTTCATTCAGAGTATATCTGAAAAGACTGGTTGACTTTCTTCAACTTCCCATTCATTAAATTTGATTTTAAAAACAACCACTATAAAAATATTAATCACTTCTTTTATTGAAATACTTGAATGAAAAAACTGTGGAAAAAAAAGCCCAGGTAAATTATTCTATTTTTCTAACATTTTCTTAGGAAAAATTTCAAATATACAAGAGGTTAAAAGAGAGAAATCAGGGTGCTTGGGTGGCTCAGTAAGCTAAGTGTCTGACTTCGGCTCAAGTCATGGTCAATTTCATGATCAAGCCCCATGTCAGGCTCTGTGCTGACAGCTCAGAGCCTGAAGCCTGCTTTGGATTCTGTCTCCCTCTCTCTCTTTGCCCACCCCCTTGTGCGCTCTCTCATAAATAAAAATTAAAAAAAAAATAAATAAAAGAAATCAATTTCAATCCCACAGAAAAAGGGGGAAAAAGTATATTCTTTAGGTTTTTTTTTTTGTTTTTTTTTTTTTTTTAGCAGAGAGAGAGAGAGCGTGAGCAGGGGAGGGTCAGAGAGAGAGGGAGTCACAGACTGAAACAGGCTCCAGGCTCTGAGCTGGCAGTCAGCACAGAGCCCGACGCGGGGCCCGAACCCACGAACCGCGAGATCATGACCTAAGCGAAAGTCGGACGCCCAACCGACTAAGCCACCCAGGCGCCCCTCCTTAGGTTTTTTTAAACCTATGAGCATTTTTAAAACTGTGATTTGGTAAATATATAAAATTATTTTATGCCTTCCTTATTTTCATCTTTAAGGACTCCACTAATTCCTATTTCTTTGACTTAAAAACTACTAAGAAACTAACAAAATAACATTCTCACTCATATTGACTTATAATCATACAACTTTTGAAAACACCACAAGAACAATTAAAAGTGAGGCTAAAAGAGTTGTCTCAATTCCAATGCATCAGCTATAGAATAACCTGTGTTAAACCAAAGTGGATTTCTTTTTTTTTCTCTCTCCTTTTAAAACATAGCTATAGGATATAGGTATATGGACATATACTCTTTTTTTTTTTTTTTTTTTTTATGGACATATACTCTTAATCATCTCTAACTCTACCCCTACTAATGGTAACCAGGTACACTGGAAAGCAGCACAGAAGAGACTCTCACCCAGATTACCAACAGATACTGAACAAAAGCTACACAGGAATTAGTTTTATGTTGGTAGGTCTGGGTAATAACATTTTTGTGTTAACCTTTGTTAATCTAACTAGAAAAACTACAAAGAAGAATATTTAAAACTATGAGAATCTCTCTTATGGGAATATTATAACTACCTATTCATAGATTACAAGAAAAACTGTACTGGTAAGCACACATAAATCTTCACAAAATACTCTAAATCTTAAAAAATAGACAATTCCACACTTCAAAAATAAATCTATTCATTCAATCAATGTAATGCTTATGTGTCTATTCTTAAACACAAGGCCAATCAAAAAAAATACATCTGGATAAACTCTAGCAGCAAATTTTAAACTAGTAAAGAGATCATCCATGTTTTCTATGTATTAATCACCTATAAATGCTTACCTAAAGAAAAAGACCAAACTATTCCAAGTACCTTTGATTTACACAAGCCCCAATACATTATCACCATTCCCCACCAATGGGAAAGATAGTCAATGCCTTTATTTTAAAATGAAGCTTCATCTTACAATTGTTACTAATGGTAAACAGGGCAAGGATTAAAGGGCAGAGAATCCTCTGATCTAGGTCACGCTGTGTGACAGGAAAATCTGGCCTGAGAACATAAGAACAAAATATTTCTCTAAAGAAATTAGGTCAAAGGGAAAGAGACTAAACACCAACAAATCGCATTCTTCTTTGCTTACTATAGAAGAGTTATTTACATTCTACTTGAATATCACAGTATCAATTTGACAGTGGAACATATTCAATGTATATCCAAGTTCAATTTTACTTATTAAAATGCTATTTCAGGAAAAAAAATACAAGCACTGTAATGCTTATTTTTTACTCATACAGAAAAGTGGCAAAATCTAATTTTGTTTTCTAACTATCGGGGGATAAATAAGCTACTTTCCTTTAAATGATTACTACAAGTATACTATATTCTTTTATATACAGAATACTAATCCCAGTAAACATGCCTATACAACATGCCGATAGACTACCTCAGTAAAAACTCTCTTATATTTGTTTAAATGAAAGTTCTTTGTGATTTCAAACAAGTTTCAGGGCCCAACATTAAATCTCCAAACCAAACAGAAAAGTTTAATTCCTACTGTATTAAGACATGTAAGTAGTAAGCCTTCAAAAAGTATTATATACATAAAAATAAAAACAACTAAAGGTTCTACCATAAATAAAAGTGGGGAGACTATTCATGTTTGACAAGTTATTAAACAGGGAAAAGAAAATCGAAGAACAGTATACATTAGTCCTTGTAATAAAAAATTTCTTAAGATATTATTCTTATTTCAATTTCTGATGAGTTTCTACGCATTCATAATGCTATCTATAAAAATGGTATTTTATTTCCACAAAGTCAAACAAGAATGATGCCACAGTAAAAGAATATAAAAATCACTATAAATATACTTGTGAGGTGGAATATATACAGAAAGGTCCATAAACTAATAGTTCTTACACTTTGGGAAAAAATGACAATAAAAGTTATATGAAATTCAAATTTCAGTGTCTTTATACAAAGTTTTATAGCAACACAGTGATCCTCATTCGTTTACATGGTCTCTGATTGCTGTCTCACCATAACAGTACAGGAGAAGAGCTGCAACACTGACTACAGGGCCCACAAAGCCTAAAATATTTACTATTTGGCCTTTCATAATAAAAGGCCTCCTGCTTTTATATTTAAAAATATAAAAGCTATTCGGTATTTAAAAGAAAAGACTCCTGCTATTCGGTATTTAAAAGAAAAGAACTACCCATAGAATGAAAGAATATATTTGCAAATCACACATGTGGACAAAGGTCTAGTATTCAGAATATATAAAGAACTCTTTATAGCTCAACAACAAAAAAGAAAACCCAATTTAAAAATGGACAAAGGATTTAAATAGTCTTTTCTACAAGAAGATACATAAATGGCCAATCAGCCCATGAAAAAAATGCTTAATGTCTTTAGTTATCAGAGAAATGTAAATCGACACCAAAATGAGATGCCCTTCACATCTCTATGGTGGTTACAATAAAAAGGCAGAGAAGTGTTAAAGAACATGTTGAGAAATTAGAACACTTATACATTGCTAGTCAGGTTGTCAAACGGACAGCCTCTGTGGTAAAGTTTGGTAGTTTCTTAAAAAACTAAACACAGAGTTACCATTTCACTCAGCAATTCTATTTCTAAGCATATACCCAAGAAAAGTAAAAACATGTACACACAAAAACTGGTACACAAATGTTCACAGTAGCATTATTTATAGTAATCAACAAGCATAAACAACTCAAATGTCCTTCAATGATGAGTGGATAAACAAGGAATACTATCTATCAGCCATAAAAGCAATGAAAAACTGGTAATAGAACACAGATAAACCTTGAAAACATCAGAAAGATGAAGATGAAAGAAGACATAAAATGTCACATACTGTATAATTCTATTTATATGAAATACCTGGGATAGACAAATCCATAAAGACAGCAAATGGGTTTATGGTTGCAAGGGAGGGGAGAGAAAGGAGTAGAAAGTGACTACTTAAGGGGGACGTTGCTTCTCTTTGGGGTGACAAAAATGTTCTGGATTTAGATAGCGGTGATGGCTATAACACTTGATGAATATACCAAAACCCCTGAAATGTACACCTTAAAACGAAAGGACTAGACCTGTATGTATTAGCATACACCTCTCTCAAAAAATTGCTGAGGTGAAAAAAAAAATTGTAAATACATGAACAATTTGATACCTTTTATGCTTTTTAAAAGTTATATGTTCGGTGAAAATATATTACAGAAATATATCTTATAACTTTTACCTACAAAGTTCTACCTTTTTTATAAAGGAGAATATACACACACATTCCTCAGGTAATTAAAAATAATTAAAAATGACCAAAAAAGTGGACAATTATCTAAACAGGCCATTCACCAAAGAACTACAAGTGATCAAAAAGCACATAAAAAGATGTTTATGAACGAATAACTAAATAAATGCAGTTTCAAACAAAATGTATAGCCCAAGATTCAACAAAACTCTCCAATTTTCAGCGAGTAGACACAGAAGATCCTCAGCATCCAAAAGAGATGCATCCTGAAGAGACATGTACTATGGGTGAGCAAAACCGAGAGAGGAGGGCATCATCTCAGTGTGAGGGGCCTATCACTCCTATGCAGTAAAGCTCCAGAGGACAAGACAGTGTTATGTTCATCTCTGTTTATTTTCTGAGCCTGGTAGTATCAGTCTCAACAGATATTTGCTTACTAAATTATTTATAAGCATCTGCTCTTCTTTTACTCTTTTCTTCCCTATTCTCTATTCCCACATCCCTCTCCCCAGTTAGAATTCCCAAAAGGAAACCACCTCAACTCTACTTGATTAAACAACATTAGAAATATTGTTTTCCACACTTGGTCTCATTGTTAAACATACATATTCTAGGATACCACCCAACATCTACAGAATCTTATCTCCAGGGAAGGAGAGAATCTGTATGTTTAAAAACCACCCGGGGTGCCTGGGTGGTTCAGTGCCCAGCTGGCTCAGTTAAGCTAAGCATCCGACGGGGTGCCTGGGTGGCACAGTTGGTTAAGCATCCAACTTCAGCTCAGATCATGATCTCATTTTGTGGGTTTGAGCCCCGTGTCAGGCTTTGTGCTGACAGCTCTGAGCCTGGGGCCTGCTTCAGATTCTGTGTGTCATTCTCTCTCTGACCCACCCCTACTTGTGTTCTGTCTCTGTCTCTGAAAAATAAGTAAATGAAAAAGAAGTTATCCTACCTTAAAAAAAGAAAAAAAGAAAAAAAAGCTAAACATCAGACTCTTCATTTCGACTCCAATCATGATCTCAGGTTTGTGAGATTAAACCCCACATTGGATCCTGAAAGCGAAGAGCTTGCTTGGGATTCTCTCTCTCTCTCTCAAAAAAAAAAAAAACAAAAAACAAAAAAAACAAAAAAAACCCCACAACCAACCACCCTCAATGATTAACACAACCCGGCAAGTTTTAGTATATGTGCTGCCGAAGCGAGCACTCAACCTGGCAAGTTTTGAAAACCCTATGTAAAAGAAATAAATTTCATCTCAACAGGGGCTAGTTTATTCCTAGAGAATTCCAGCTGGTAAAAATGTATGGAATAGGAACTTCTGAATAGTAAATCTTCACTTCTCTGTGACCATGGATGAGTTACTTCAACTTGTTATAAATCTTAGCTTCACTTATGAAAATAAGGCTATGCTCTCTCCTCACAAAAATAAGATTATGAGAACGAAATTATATATACTGGCATTTATTAAATATTAGTTTCTTTCCTTTTCTACTCTGAGGAATTATTCTCCAAGTCTACAAAGATTGAAATCTTTCTCTGGAAAAAGAAAAATCTTGATTAAAACGTATGTTAATAGGACACTGCTATTATGAATTGAGCAATTCTCAGGCCTTTTAGAGTTTTATTACTTCACACCAGATTTGTTAACAGCAAATGTTATTTAGAAGTTTTATCATCTAGTTCTACCACTTTCATTTTAATTTTTTTTAATGTTTTATTTATTTCTGAGAAAGAGAGAGAGACCGCGTGAGCAGGGGAGGGTCAGAGAGAGAGGGAGACACAGACTCTGAAATAGGCTCCAGGCTCTGAGCTAGCTGTCAGCACACAGCCTGACATGGGGTTTGAACCCACAAACCGTAAGATCACAACTTGAGCCGAAGTCGGATGCTTAACCAACTGAGCCACCCAGGTGCCCCAACAACTTTCATTTTATATCACAACCAAATTAGTATTCATTTAGACTGATTCTTCTCTTTGATTTCTCTCTATTTTTTTTAATGTTTTATTTATTTTTGAGAGAGAGATAGAGATAGCATGAGCAGGGGAGGGTCTGAGAGAGAGGGAGACACAGACTCTGAAATAGGCTCCAGGCTCTGAGCTAGGTGTCAGCACAGAGCCCGATACTGGGCTCAAACCCACGAACCGTGAGATCATGACCTGAGCTGAAGTCGGCCGCTTAACCGACTGAGCCACCCAGGCGCCCCCTCTTTGATCTCTTATGAGGTAAAACCATAGAAACATTCCATCTATTGAATGGAAGGACTTTAAAAGTCTTTCCAAAAATTGTAAAAACATGCTACATACAGTACTTTTTCATACAGTGGCCAATTAATATTAATGATAAAGGTGAAACTGTAACTGAGATCTCAGTATTTGGGTTAGAATATAGAGAATCCTCTCCAGCTAATCATCAGAAATTGAAACTTCTGCCAAACCGCACCAATGACCTTTTCACAGTTTGACTATATAGGAAGGCTGACATGATAGTGTAATGTAATTTACTCTTGAATTACCATTAACTCTAATCATGTAGGAAATGAGTTATTTGATTCATGAAACAAAAGATCTGTAGCAGCATCTTTGTATTTATTTCAGAGAGAGTTACTGACACTAACAGCAAAAGTGGGACTGTTGAGTTCTTCCTTCTCAGTGTCTAAATCATTAATAATTATCACACACTTTATAGAATTGAGGGCTTAGTTCTTCTGGTTACTCAGCGAGGGAAAAACACCTTAAAATGTGAATGACTGACCTCTCCAGCTCTATGAAATGCTCACAAGTATTTGAAGAATAGAGTAAAAACAGAGTAAATATGCCTTGGATCTCCTATACCTTAACTGTCACATAGATGAACACTAACAAAATCATAATTTGAAATAAACATACATATGTAAAATAAAGAAGCAAATAGTTTTCTTACTGGTAATTGCAAAGTATTACCAGTTCTGGGGAGTTTTAGTATCTGGTGAACATAACAGAGAATCATGTTAAGTTCAGGAAGAAAATAACTCTGGTTTACATAATTTATATGTTTCTAAGCAGTTTATGATTCATAGAAAAGGTAGAGAAGAAGAACAGAGGAAGTAATACTTACACACAAAGGTCTCTACATGAGTGCACAAGTCACCACATTTAGGACACCGCAGCTGGTTTCCACCTTTCCCTGAACTCCCAGAGCCTGATTTTTTACTGCTTCCCTCACTTGCTGATTTCTAATGTTTGTACAGGGGGAAAAAAGAGTGTCAGTTCAGCCAACCATTTTATATGTAACTTAAATATAAGCAAGTTAGCTTGTAATTAATCTTATAATTTTTATAATTTTTAGAGAATTATTAGTATTATTTATATCTCTACTATTACTGGTATCAAAAGATCCATTTACCACAAAAATAAAATAAGTTCTAGTAAACACATATATTTATCTGTAGTCCTTCTTCACATGGTATGAGACAGCAGGTATAACAAATAGCTTTCTTTCCATGACTCGATGTTTACTGAGTGTTAACACTAGGAAAAAAAGTTACTACAGGTAAGGTACATTTCAGTGAAACTGAATCAGGAGCTACTATCATGACAAGCAGTGACTCATAGCTTTCTTCAATCTAACTTTTCTTATGTCCAAAATGGGGATAATTTTACCTATTTTAGAAGTCATTGTTAGAATTAAGTGTGGATATGAAAGTACCTAGCATTTTGTCTTACGTATAACATTATCTCAAGTGTTAGTGAAATTCACATAATGAAAAAAATTGGTAATAATTCACTGAGCATCTATTTGCTAGCTATATAGTAGCCCAACATTAAGTTGTAGAGATAACCAAAATGTTTAGGTACAGAATTAAGTGAGATTTACACTATCATGAATTGTTAAGATTTGTGTGAAATGACAACTATTCCTAATTTAATCCTACAGACTGCACAGATTTAATAAACCTTCTTTATTACTTTGAAGTGTTAGAAATTTTAGTTAATGCTAACTGTAATACTTATACAATTATTTTACGGTTGAAACTAAAACACAAAATAAAATTACATAAAATTCTTCAGCTGATTTTATACATTTCACATTTCCTACAGATAACATATAAACCAACGGAATAGAGAAAACTATTATTACATTTAATTGTTTGAAGGAAGGAACTCAAATATATATATTTATATATACACATTCCAATAAAGATAAGATACCTTATTTCCATCTCCAGAGCCATCTTTACTTATCCCATCTTTTGATGCAAAGTATGCTGGTGTTTCTGTAAAAGTTCTAAAGGGAGCTCTTCGTAGAATCTGAGTTTCAAAGGTCCCAAGCCTTCCTACAACAGGTATATGAATGCGACCACAAGATATACCTAGAAATATAATGAAATTTATTAGTCTACACATCAAACATTAACATGGCTTCAGTAAATCCCCTGAAAACAAAAATTCCTAAGTATAAAAGAGGTTGGGAAAAACTATAGTTTTTCACAGTGGTAGTAACAAAACGGTAAACAGTGACACCACCAGAGGCAAAGCTCCCTTAAAAATAGGTCAGGCCTGGGCTTCCAACAGATTCCAGGTAAGGATGTTTCTTTCTGGGCCTGTCCTTTCGAAGTGAGTAAAGACTACTGAGGTTACTGCAAAGAGTGGCTCTTTGAAAGTGTGAGAGATGAGCAGTTCAACATCTGCCTCGCTTGTAGGGGAAAAAGGCCATTTACACCCTATATTCTTATTCTTCATTATTTCTATCAATGAGAAGAAGCAATTGACATAAAAACATGTGTTTTAATGAACCATTTCAATCCTATAAAAAACCTATTTTTATTTATTTATTTAAAAATGTTTTATTTATTTCTGAGAGAGAGAGAGAGACAGCATGAGCAGGGGAGGGTCAGAGAGAGAGAGAGACAGAATCTGAAGGAGGCTCCAGGCTCTGAGCTAGCTGTCAGCACCGAACCCGATGCGGGCCTCGAACCCACAAACTGTGAGATCATGACTTGAGCCGAAGTCAGATGCTCAACCAACTGAGCCACCCAGGTGCCCTGCCTATAAAAAAATTTAGTAAACACTGTAACCACTATCTTGCTTTCAAACATTTTAACCTTTTGCCATATTTTTTAAAAATTTTTAATGTTTATTTATTTATTTTGAGGGAGAAAGTGCGTGAACAGGGGAGGGGCAGAGAGAAAGAATCCCAAGCAGGCTCCACACTGTCAGCACAAAGCTGGATATGGGGATGGGTTCAAACTCACAAAGTGTGAGATTATGACCTGAACTGAAATCAAGTTGGATGCTCAACTGAATGAGCCATGCAGGCGCCCCTTACCATATTTGAAGTTAAAATTATTAAAAAGGGTATAGGTTAATCCCTGACTTATGTGGCAAACTTTTTCTGTAAAGACCAGTATGGTAAATATTTTCAGCTTTCTGGGTCATCTAGTCTCAGTTCCAACTACTCAGTCTGTAACATGAAAACAAACAATATGTAAACAAATGGGTGTGGCCAGACTTGGTCCATCAAAGGATCACTGTTGGCTGAACCCTGGTTTTACTCATATAAATACAAAATAAACCCCTAAATAAACTATAGTCAATGGCAAAAGAGCCATAATGTAAGTCAGCATTTCCCAAGTTGGTCTTTAAAAGAGTGTTCTCTACAAGAAAATCATATGGTCTTAGATCAAACAAAACTCCACAGATTTCAGTACTGAATACTATAGGGCTTCTCAGAACCCTGCATAAGTTAACATACATTAGTGAATCATACTGAATCACCTAAGAAGGAAGTTTCCCAGCAGTTTATCACAGCCATTAGGAGGTGATAACAAAAAGGGGGAAGGGGATAAAGTTAATACTTAAATAAATTTGAGAAACTGATTTTATCTCCCTCATTCTGTTCCTTGCAAAATTCTCACCTCAGGCTTTAAATTATTATTTCTCTACCTGTTAGGGCTTTTAAGAGATCATGCACATATATATGTATTGTATCCGAACACAAAAATTGGTTTAAAATTACATCTTTCCAACAATTCAAAAGCAATTGTTTATATAACTGATTTCATTAACCCCAGTTTTCTAAAACATTTGTGTACACAGAACTAGTTTCTAACTAAAATTAAGCCATCAAACTTAACAGAATGATATAAATTTTCTCATCTCTACACAAATTCACAAACACTAAAAAAGGAATAAGATTTATAACACTCTAGTCCCTAATCCATAGTCTGTAAAATGTTGTTTAGTGCTAATCATGCTAATTAATGTTTAATTTTAATGGATATTAATGTTAAAATACATTTGATGTTTTTCTTCTAAGTGATGTTTTCATTTAAAAAATTTTTTTAATGTTTTATTTATTTTTGAGAGAGAGAGGCAGAGGTGGGGCTCGAACTCACAAACCGCAAGATCATGACCTGACCCAAAGTCAGATGCTTAACCAACTGAGCCACCCAAGCGCTCCCTAAGTGATGTTTTCAAAAGACATTTCAAACTTTCTTTTTTTTTTAATTTTTTTTTCTTACTTCTGAGAGAGAGAGAGAGAGAGAGAGAGCCTGAGCAAGGGAGGGTCAGAGAGAGAGGGAGACACAGAATCTGAAACAGGCTCCAGCCTCTGAGTTAGCTGTCAGCAAAGAGCCCGACTCGGGGCTCGAAACCACAAATTGTGAGATCATGACCTGAGCCGAAGTCGGATGCTTAAGCGACTGAGCCACCCCGGCGCCCCTCATTTCAAACTTTATCTAAAGCGTAACACCGCCATTTTTCTGCAGTAAATGTTAGCCATTACTCTCATTAGAGTGAGATTTAAAGTAGTTCATGAATTTTAAGTCAAACATTAATGATTTTCAAAGGACATAATATGGTTAAGCATAATATGGTTCCATATGTCAATCTAAAAAGCAAATCTAGAAAAGTAACCATGGAAAGGGATAGATGAAGAATACAGAAACTTGGGGCACCTGGGTGGCCTCAGTCAGTTAAGTGTCCAACTCTTTGGTCATGATCCCACAGTTTGTGAGATTCTCTGTCTCCCCCTCTCTCTGCCCATCTCCCACTCATACTGTTTCTGTCTCTCGCAAAATAAATAAAGAATACAGAAACTTAATGGGTGTTAAAGCTGGGTGATGAGTATTTGGGTGTCCCTTGTTCTATTTTGTGTGTCTGAAAACATCCATAAATATGAATGGTAGCACAATAAAACAATTATAATCTATGTAACAAGTATAATTGTTTAATTGAACCATTACAGTATATTCACAAAGAAAACTACAATTACAGCAAGCTTTATGTCAGACTATTTGTACTTGGATGTTTAGAATAAAACTTAACCCGGGGCACCTGGGTGGCTCAGTCGGTTGAGCGCCAGACTTTGGCTCGGGTCATGATCTCACAGTTCGTGGGTTCAAGCCCTGCATCGGGCTCTGTGCTGACAGCTCAGAGCCTGGAGCCTGTTTCGGATTCTGTGTCTCCCTCTCTCTCTGCCCCTCCCCCACTCATGCTGTGTTTCTCTCTGTCTCAATAACAATAAACGTTAAAAAAAATTTTTTTAAAAGAATAAAACTTAACCCTAAAGTATCACATACAGTGTATTAATTCCCATTTACAATAAACTACAGCTTTAAAAATTATGTTTAACAATTTATCATATCTAATAGTATTAGAAAATAAGCTGAAAATAAATTATCTTCAGGACTTTAAGAGAAACAAAAATTATAAACAGGATCCTTTCAAAGTCTACTTATTCTGAATAGAAAGAAAAATAAGTCCTTCACTTAAATAACTTACCAAGTAACATATGAAACCAATACAATCATACAATTACCATAAAAAATACTATCTGAAAAACAGGTTCATGTCATTTAAACTTCTAAATTTGAGAATTTCATTGCTAGCTCTGATGCAGTTTTAACTTTCTCCAGTCTATGAGCCCTAACAAGATGCCATAAATACTAAATCAGTAAGTAGTTCTCAAACTTGAGCATGCCCCACAATTACCTGGAGAGCTTGTTAAAACAAAGCACAGACCACAGCGGGTATTCCCTGGTTCTGACTCCGAAGGTTGCAGGTGGGATCCAAGAATGCATTTCTTTCTTTTTTTTTTTAATGTTTGAGTGAATGTTTGAGAGTGAGGGAGAGGGTGAGGGAGTGGGAGAGGGAGAGGGAGGGAGACACAGAATCCAAAGTAGGGTCCAGGTTCTGAGCTCTAAGCAGAAAGCTTAATGCCACGCTCAAACTCACAAACCGTGAGAGCATGAACTAAGCCAAAGCTGGACTTAACTGAGTCACCCAGGTTACTGACCTCCCCAAATGCATTTCTTTTCTTTTTTTTTAAAGCAGGATAAATTATTTTCTTTTGGTGGGGGAGAGAGGCAAAGGGAGAGGGAGGAAGGAAGGAAGGGGGAAAGAAACAGAAAAAGACAGAGAGAGAGAGAGAGAGAGAGAGAGAGAGAATCTTAAACAGGCTCCATGCTCAGTGAAGAGCCTGACACGGGGCTTAATCCCACGACCCTGAATCATGACCTGAGCCAAAACCAAGAGTCGGAAGCTCATTGACCGAGCCACCAGGTGACCCCCCCACAAGAATGCATTTCTAACAAAATACCAGGTTATACTGATGATGTTGATCTGGGGACCACACTTTTTAAACCACTGTACTGAACAGTTTAAATGATTAGTCACTCACCAATCCTAAAATATCTTCACAGAAATCACTGTAGCAATCTAATCAAGAGTTTTAAATCCTTTTTATGCCATAGCAACCTAATCAAGAGTTTTAAATCCTTTTTATGCCATGTACCCCTTTGGGAGTCTGGTGAAGGGTAGATGGGACTCCTTCTCAGAATGTTTATAAATGTATAGAGTAAAATACATAACAAAGAAAGCCAACTATATTGAAGTAGTTGTCAAAATATTTTTAAAATATGCTTCTTGCCAACATCATACTCAACTGGTGAAAAACAGAACCTTTCCTCTAAGGTCAGGAGGAAGACAAGGATGTCCTCTCTCATCACTTTTATTTAACACGGTACTGGAAGTCCTAGCCACAGCAATTAGACAAAATAAAGAAATAAAAGGCATCCAAATTGGTAAAAAAGAAGTAAAACTCTATTTGTAGATGGCATATACTGTATGTAGAAAACCCTAAAGACTCCACCGTAAAACTACCAGAACTGATAAACAAATTCAGTAAAGTCATAGGACACAAAAGCAATGTACAGAAATGTGTTGCATTCCATATACACTAAAAAATGAAACACCAGAAAGAGAAATTAAGGAAACAACCCCATTTACAACTGCACCATAAACAATAAAATATCTAGGAATAAACTTAACTAAAGAAGTGAAAGACCTGTACTCTGAAAACTATGAAATGCTGATGAAAGAAATTCAAGATGATGCAAGGAAATGGAAAGACAGTCCATACTCATGGACTGGAAGACAAATATTGTTAAAATATCCATACTACCCAAAGCAATCTACAGATTTAATCCAACCCCTATCAATATACCAATAGCATTTTTCACAGAACTAGACATAAACAATCCTAAAATTTGTATGGAACCACAAAAAACCTAAAATACCTAAAGCAATCTTTAAAAAAAAAAAAAACTGGAGAAATCACAATTGCAGACTTCAAGTTATATTACAAAGCTGCAGTAATTAAAACAGTATGGTACGGGCATAAAAAGAGACATACAGATCAATAAAACTGAAAGAAAAATCCAGAAATAAACCCAAAATTATATGGTCGGTTAATCTTCAAGAAAGCAGGAATGAATACATAGGAAAAAGACAGTCTCTTCAACTGTCAACATCTCAAAGTGTGTTGGGAAAACTGGACAGTCATATGAGAAGAATGAAACTGGACCACTTTCTTTCACCACACACAAAAATAAACTCAAAATGGATTAAAGACCTAAATGTGAGACCTGAAATCATAAAAATCCTTGAAGACAGCACAAACAGTAATTTCTCAGACATCAGACTAGATAGGTCTCCTGAGGCAAGGGAAACAAAAGCAAAAATAAGCTATTGGGTCTACAACAAAATAAACAAAATAAACACAAAATAAACAAATGAAAACTTTCCGCACAGCAAAGGAAACAGTCAAAGGCAACCCACTGAATGGGAGACAATATTTGCAAATGATATAACCAATAAAGAGTTAGTATCCAAAATATATAAAGAACTGATACAACTCAACACCCAAAAAACAAATAATCCAATTAAAAAATGGACAGAAGACATGAACAGACATTTCTCCAAAGAAGACATCCAGATGACCAACAGACACATGCGAAGATGCTCAACATCAGTCATCATCAGGAAAATGCAAATCAAAACTACAATGAGATATCAACTCACACCTGTCAGAATAGCTAAAATCAACAACATAAGAAACAATAAGCATTGGTAAGGATGTGGAGAAAAAGGAACCCTATTGCACTGTTTGTTGGAATGCAAGCTGGTGCAGCTACTATGGAAAACAGTATGGACTTTCCTCAAAAATTTAAANGATCTCAGGGCTTGAGCCCTGTATTGAGCTCTGCACTAACAGCACAGAGCTTGCTTGGATTTCTCTCTCCTTGCCCTTTCCCCACCTGCTCACGCTNTTGGAATGCAAGCTGGTGCAGCTACTATGGAAAACAGTATGGACTTTCCTCAAAAATTTAAAAATAGAACTACCCTATGATCCAGTACCCAGTATTATGGGGTATTTGCCCAAATAATACAAAATCACTAATTCAAAAGGATACACCCCTATGTTTACTGCAGTATTATTTACAATAGCCAAACTATGGAAGCAGCCCAAAGGTTTATTGATAGATGAATGGATAAAGAGGTGATATCTGTATATAAATATAAAATATATATACATATATAAACTATTCAGCCATAAAAAAATAAAATTTNTTAACCTAAGCAAAATAAGTCAGTCAGAAAACACCAAATGATTTCACTCATACGTGGAATTTAAGAAACAAAACAAATGAGCAAAGGAAAAAGAGAGAAAGAGAAAAACAAAGAAACAGATTCTTAACTATGGAGAACAAACTGATGGTTACCAGAGGGGAGGTGGGTGAGGGGATGGGTGAAATAGGTGTTGGGGATTAAAGAGTACACTGATAGTGGAAAAAATAATAAATTTTAAAATAAAATTAAATATGCTTTTTTACTAACAAAATTAAATAAGACTTAACAGCTTTTTAAACAACTACCATTTCAAAGTAGTAAAAAGTATAAATGATATTTTATTTTTTATTTTATTTTATTATTTTTTAAATTTTTTAATGTTTTATTGATTTCTAGGAGAGTGAGAGAGAGAGACAGCATGAGCAGGGGAGGGTCAGAGAGACAGGGAGTCAGAGACTCTGAAACAGGCTCCAGGCTCTGAGCTGGCAGTCAGCACAGAGCCCGACGCGGGGCTCGAACCCACGAACCGCGAGATCATGACCTAAGTGAAAGTCGGACGCTTAACCGACTAAGCCACCCAGGCGCCCTATAAATGATATTTTAATATATGAACAACTGTAATGTGATACAAAAATATTTGTGATTCTGATTGGTGACAAATTCACAGATATTGCTAATATTACTGTGGGTTGTTGCCTACATTCATAATTGAAGGAAATGCTTTATTTCAGTTAGTGATTAGTGAAAATAAAATTACAGAACTTCTGAATTCTATCTCTGGACACTCTGGAGGCCTGTGAATGTCAGGTGAAGAAGCCCTATAAAAGCCAAAAAGGGAAGTATTTCTGAAAAGTTTATTTCGAAAGAATACTTGGCAGCAATAAGAGAAGACGGTTAAAAGCTAATCCATTTACAAAACTTTTGTCATACAGATAAAACTTTGAGTTTTAGAGAAGTTTTTTTAAAAAAAATAAAGTACATTGATTTTAGGGCTACTAAGAACTAGCAGAATAATTTATTCAACTTCTAAATATTTGACTTCCTATATTCAATCTTTAATCCACAGCTTTTAAAAAAAATGTTTAACGTTTATTCATTTTTCCTATAGTCAATCTTAAACCAAGCTTTCTCTGAAAATATATGTGATTCAATTTAAAACATACACTAATCTTTAAATTTTAGAAACAGAACTAATGAAAAACTTTATCTCTCTGAAGTGACAACATTTAAGTGTATAACAATTGATGAAATGTCAAATCAAGTTAAATGCTTGCTTAACCACTAACAAAAATTGAAAAAAAATTCAACAAAAACAAACAATGCCAGCAACTAGGTAGATATTTATTGCTTTTTTTAGTCCTAAAAATTCATTTCATGCCCAAGTTATTGTTTCCTGAATTCTGAATACTTCTTAATAAAGAAAAATATCATCACTCCCATAATAGTTTTCCTCAAGTTTAAAAATGTTGAATGGGTTTTCACTAAGGCTAGTCTGCTGGTCTGAAGAGGAATATGCCAAGAAAAGAGAAATGTTTATCAAGAAATAGTTTGCAATTCCAGAAATTAAGATTCTCTATCATTTATTCACTTTGCCTTATTTAATTTGTATTGTATTTAAATAACAAAAGACAGAGACTTAAAATCTAGCCAAAGCTGTTAAGGTAGGCACATCACACAACTATCATGAAAATTATAGACGCTAACATTTTTGAGTATCTTCACATTTACACCCTCATAAGATGACACCCTTTCACTGGACACAGACTGAAAGTAGCCAAAAATCAAGGGAGTTACAGGTGATTCCACAATTCTCACAGCCAAATTCAGACCGAGTACTGTCATTCAGAGTTTGGTAATGGAATCAAGCGTTCCTGAATGCACATATTTAGAATGCTAATTATTCTGTATGCAAAGCACATTTAAAAATATACACATATTTACACAAATGTACAAAAATAGATAAAAATTGAAAATTCCAGCAATTTGAGTAGAAATAAAATTTAAAATTTCTCCTTTACTACAAGTTTCACTCAAAGAGAATAGTGTGAAGAAACACATTATATAGGATACATATAGCCAACAGGAAAACAGATCCAGGATCTAGTATGACAATTAACCAAGTAATTTTTCAAACTACGATTTAAAATTTTTATTTATGGGGGCCTAGGTGGTTCAGTCAGTTAAGTGTCTGACTTTGGCTCAGGTCAATCTCTCATGGTTCCTGAGTTCAAGCCCCGCATCAGGCCCTCTGCAGCCAGCGTAGAGCCCACTTAGGATCCTGTCTCCCTCCCTCTGTACCCCTCCCTTGCGTGTGCTTGTGCTCTCTTTCTCAAAATAAATAAACATTAAAAAAATATATACATTCTGCATTTAAAAAAAGAAAAAATAAATAATTTATATTTTAAGAAATGTTTATTTTTGAGAGAGAGTGCACATGAGCAAGCAGGGAAGGGGCAGAGAGAGAGAGAGGGAAAGAGAGAATCCCAAGCAGGCTCCAAGCTGTTAGGGCTTCAGCAAAGAACCCGACTCAGGGTTCCATCTCACTCACAATCATGATCTGAACCGAAATCAAGAGCTGGACGCTTAAGGGACTGAGCCACTCAGGTGCCATCCATTTAAAACTTTTAAAGTCTAACATGACAAATAGAAATAGAGAATGGGACAATACTCCAAGAGAGCTCTGAAATCTTTTTATTCTTACTTCATTGTATAATTTCTTGAGACTATTTTGATTATTTTTTTTGTTTACCTATATTTTTGAAACTCTTAAATTTATAAGAATAATAAGCTAGCTAAAGTTCAATTCTGATTTTTCTCTTTTGCCCCTTTCCTTCTTTTCAAAAACCCTAAATAAAAATAACCTTCCAGGAGTTTTTTAAGTCCTTAAAGAAAATATTTCTATATTGAAGACTAGTGTATAACCTTAGAGTTTCTACTACGGAAAATAAGCATTTTGTGTAACAAAGCTTTAAGAGAGTCTTAAATCGATGTGAAAATCATGCTGTTTCACTGTTATGTAAAAATATTATCTTCTATAATGACATGAGTTTACGTCCCATATTTTAAGCTTAATTTACTCCTGTACAGTGAAAATAATGGTTTGATCACTTCTGAAAACTTATGGCAAACTTGCATTAACAAAGAGATAATATCTAAAATGAGACATTAATTTGTGTTGATTCACCTAATGATTCTTTAAAATTTTAAAACAGTGGTTGTTCTGAAAAGAAAAAAAAATTACCACACACCTCTCATGATTCATAGTTTTACCGGACAACTGATTGGAACTGATGAAGAACTTGGTCAAAGAAGCCTTCTCTGCCCAGAGAACACACACCCTTTACCCAACTCCTACAAATGATACTATTCTTTGTCTGCTCCAGGAGATTTAAACTTGCAGATGAGGAGTTGTTCACCACTCTATCTCCAGCACCAAAACAGGGCCCAGCACACATTAGGCCCTCAAAAAAAGATGTCAAATAGGTGAATTTCAATGTCACTTTCACGTGTTTCCTACTCAAATTCCTGGAGTATGGACATCTACTAGTTTAGGTTTAACAAGGCCTTGGGACTAAATTCACTCCTTTACATTTATGTATCGCTTTACAAATGCTTCTGCCCACATTATTTCATTTCATCCCTCCTTCTGAAATAAACTGTCGAAAGACGTACCTTAAAGTATACGGTAGGAGCTTTTATAATTAACTTAAAATACAGGAAAAGAGGGCTTTTTAAAATTTAGTTAGTTGACAAGCCAAAATAAAATAACAGGATCTAGCCTGTAGTCTTGATATTCATGAGTTGGGGAAGAGGAAAATGGTTTCTGTTCCGGAATCTCTTGGCTGGGATGACACCCACAGCTCCTGATAAACTAAAGGTAAACAAGCGCCATCCTTAAAACTATCTCGGACCGTCAAGTTGGGAAAACCGGCAAACGACTAACCGAGACATCTGAGTACTTCAAAAACAACTTCTGCGGGAATTTCTCCACCCCGGCAGCTTCCCTGCGGGCCGCGAGCCCCGCTTATGTCCCGGTGGAAGCGGCCGCACAATGACAGTGACACCGTGGGTCTCGCGCGGCCTGCGTCCGGGACAGCCGGCTCGGCGCCCTGGGGGGGTGGGGGTGGGGCCTCAAAAGTGGCAACCCCTCCCCTGGGCCCTTCCGGGAGCCCCCGCCAGGCAGGGAAGGGAACCCGGCCGGGTTCCGGAGGAGCTAAAGCCATGGAAGGCGGCAGTGCCCGGCAGGCCTGGGTAGGGTGTGGGGCACTTTTTAACGAAAGGAGTATTTTGTGCCTCTTCCAGGCTTCCTTGCTAATTGGCCACATTCCGGCCCCTAACTCAAGAGGCCTGAATGCGCGGGCTGGCGAGCAAAAGGGGTCTACTTCAAATTTGAGAAACAGCTGTCCCAAGGGTTGGCAGAACCCCATCCCAAAGTGGAAGGGGGGGCAGGAGAAACGCCGCGCATCCCCTCACACCCTTGAGGTAGGGTAGACCTCCTGCCCTCCCCGGGATCCCCACCCCCGGCCGGTACACTCCTGGGCCATTGGTTCACGTGAGGAACTACTTCATTACCTCTCTGCGCGGAGGCGAGCGAGGAGGTGATGAGCCGCGCGGCGACCGTGCCGCAAGTACAAGCGCCGCAGCCGGACATCTCCGCTGGGCCTAGGCTGGGGCTTTGCCCCCTGCTGCCCTCCGGTCTCAGCCGCCCGACTCGTATTCACAGAGCGCGCTGGCTTGGCTCCTGACCCTCCCGCTGGCTCCTAGGCTCAGTGCACAGCTCACCGCCTGGCAGCCAGGCCTTCGCGCTCTTCGTGCCCGACTGCCGTCTACTCTGTGGACACTTAACCNCCCTCCGCCTACCGAGCCCGGGGAGCGTGCGCGCGCCTGCGTCCTAGGCCTAGGGAGGGGGCGTGGGCGCGCGTTGCGTGTGCGTGCGTGATACACCGAAGAGCAGAGAGGGAAAGGGGGCGGTAACCTGGGCGCCAAGGAACACGCTACGGCGTATGGCCGACCCCAATTGGGACAACTACAATTCCCGACATGCAATTCTTCCGGAAGCTCCTTATCCTACCGTAGAAAAGTGCCACAGACGCGGAGAGATGCATGCCGGGAGTTGTAGTTCCAACTGGTCACAGTAATTCCTGGCTATTTTCGGTTGGTGCCGAAGACGGTCATAGTGAGGCTGGTTGGTGGCTTATTTGGCCGCAGGACTCTTTAAAATCCTTTGGCTAGGGGCGCCTGGGTGGCTCAGTCGGTTAAGCGTCCGATTTCGGCTCAGGCCATGATCTCACGGTTTGTGGGTTCAAGCCCCATGTCGGGCTCAGTGCTGACAGCTCGCTCAGAGCCTGGAGCCGGCTTCAGATTCTGTGTTCCCTTCTCTCTCTGACCCTCTCCTGCTCACCCTGTCTCTCTCTCAGAAATAAATAAAACATGAAATAAAAAATTTTTTAAAGAAAAATAAATAAAATCCTTTGGCTGCTGCGGGACGCTTCAAATTGAATAAGTTTCTTCCACTGGGGATTCCACATCTTATGTACCTTATCTTCCCTTTAGTTTCCTCACCTGCAACATAGTAGAGGTATTTTTACCTAGTTCCGGAGCAAGAGCTGTTCGATGACAGCTCTTGTTCTTTCAAGCCAAGTGATAACTCTTCCAGCTGTTATTAGTCGCTGGATGCTTTATGATCCTTCATCGGTTCTCTTAAGGGCTTAAGCTGATCACACCCTGGTAAATAGTTCTCTTCTGTTACTCCAGCGTCTGCAGGACTGATTCCTCTCTGGACAGCAAAAGCAGGTCGACAGGCTCTACAAGGTGGAGGATGGTGACAAATGAATCTGACTCTTTCTATCTCGGTTGGCACCAGACTATTTACTTCGTAAGATTTTTATCAACTCCAAAGCCCAGGGAAATTGCCAGGTGCGCTTTGATGCCTTTAGTTATGAGCTTGGCGGGGGGGGGGATAGGGAGAAGAGGGACAAGCCCAGCCACCCAAGTTACCTAGCCCTCATTCTTGGATCAGAGAAACGTAGTATATAGTTCCCTGGGTCTAGACATGAAAAGGATCATTGGCCTTGCCCCAGGCCACATGTGTTCTGTGTTTTTATCTTCCAGGGAGTTGGCTCCTGCTACCTTTAAAACTTAAAGTGGTAGAGACCAGAAGGGAGCCTAGGTATTCCTTAGCTGCCTCTATTAACAGAATTTCTAGAGAGGAGAGACTCTAAACTTTCCTCAATTCAGTGTTTTCAAACTGTGTTCCTAAAATCCCTCAGAAGCCATAGCTTTGTGGTGAGGGTGAGGAGCTTTTGAGAAGGTGGACCTTTCTTCTCTCCTTCTCCATGCCACCCTTACATCAATCAGAGCAGCTCTGCTTTTATCTATTTCATTTATTGGGGTTTTGTTTGAAAACAGAATTATTCTGCTTTTCTTTTTTTTAATTTTTTTTAATGTTTATTCATTGAGAGACAGAGAGACAGAGTGTGAACAAGGGAGGGGCAGAGAGAGACACACACAGAACCCGAAAGAGTCTCCAGGCTCCAAGCTATCAGCACAGAGCCCATTGTGGGGCTCAAACCCACCAACCATGAGCTCATGACCTGAGCCGAAGTCAGAGGCTGAACTGACTGAGCCACTCAAGTGCCTCCAGAATTATTCTGCTTTAAAACAGTGTCCAAAACCATTGATTCTAGTACAAAACTCTTTTAGCAATGAGCTAACAAGGTCACATGGACCCTAACAGCCTATTTAAATTCCTTTCATCCCACCCCACCTTTTATTTCTTTTTTTTTTTTAATGTTTTATTTATTTCTAGGAGAGAGAGAGCGTGAGCAGGGAAGGGTCAGAGAGAGAGGGAGTCACAGACTGAAACAGGCTCCAGGCTCTGAACTGGCAGTCAGCACCGAGCCTGACGCGGGGCTCGAACCCATTAACCGCGAGATCATGACCTAAGTGAAAGTCGGACGCTTAACCAACTAAGCCACCCAGGCGCCCCCCAACCTTCTATTTCAATTCTGTGCAATTTCCTTCTTCTTATAAAAAGAAATTATTTCTAAAACCCATAGGTTTTAAAACCCATCGGTACGCAGGTGGCTCAGTTGGTTAAGCATCTTTCAGCTCAGGTCATGAACTCCCGGTTTATGAGCTCAAGCCCTGCATCAGGCTCCACACTGGCATTGCAGAGCCTGCTTGGGATTCTCTCTTTCTCTCTCTCTGCCCCTCCTCCACTTGCACATGCTCTTTCTTAAAATAAATAACTTTTAGTAAATAATAAAACCTATAGATTGCAAGGGGCACCTGAGTGGGTCACTTGAGCATCCTACTCTTGATTTTGGCTCGGGTCATGATTCCAGGGTTGTGGGATCAAGACCCGCTTTAGGCTCCATGCTGAACATGGTGCCTGCTTAAGATTCTCTCTCTTCCTCTGCCCCTGTCACCTACTCATGCTCTCTCTCTCTCAAATTAAAAAAGAAAATTAAAACCTATAGATTGCAAACTGAATAAAAGCATAGTTCAGGTTCACCTGAAGGCTTTCCCTTCTCTGACTCTCAAGGAATTTGAATTCTCATTCAGTCAACAAATATTTATTGAACACCAGTTACATGTCAGGCACTGAGGAAATAGCACTGAATCAAAAAAAAAATGTTTCTCGCATGGAGCTTCCATTCTAGGGGGGAAGATAAGACAGTAAACAAATAAACAAAAACATATGCTACTGGTATGATGACAGGAATATCCTTACGTTATTATGTAATATATCCTTATATTATTCCCAGGATGATGAAGCATTTAATTTTATTTATGGATTGATGTTTTGTGTTTAGCCTGTATTCCCAACTGGACTTTGAGCTCTTTGAAGGCAGGTATTTCATTATATACTTGGGCTAAATACACAGTAGAAAATCAGTAAGTATTTGACCAAATACTCATCTTCCAACAATGCTTTTGCTTGGCAGAAACCTGGGGTGATGTCTTTAGAAAATGCTACGTATAATCAGACCAAATTATATGTAGTTCACAAAGAGGTGTTAATGGATACAAATGCAAATTTATACAATGGTTAATACAGCTGATGAGTGTCCCAGAAGGAATTCCCTGGAGATGCCTGATTAGCAGCACGTAGACTTTGCCCTAGAAAGTGCAAAACAAAGAGCGCTGTACCCAACTCAGTTTAACTTTTTCTCAGCAATGTGAACAAGGGTCATATGGCTTTGGCATCAGACTGGTGACAGTTTCATCACACAGGCAGCATGAGTTAATTTGGTAGTTTTGGTGCATCATCCCAAAACTATGCTCAGTGGGACAGAACATACCTGGATTATTAAGGATCAGCACCCAACAAGCATGGATTGGGACACTAACTGTGCCAGGCTCTTTAATGGCATAAGTCTTACAGCAGTGTTCAAATTAAGGAACTTGTACCATGGGGCTATACCAAAACTTCCCATTTGGTATTGGAGCACAGAAGGTTGTCACGTTTAAATAAGATAACATCTGTTTGGGAAAGGGTTCAAATGTAAAGGATCATTCTTTAGGGACTACTTTTCTGTTTGACAAAGGAGCATATTCCATTTTACAAGCATACATTCCCTGACCTGAAATTCACACGTTGGGACAGTGTTCTTGCTCCAAGGTGTGGCCAGGTAGCTAAAAGATGGAGCAGACATAGCTGTCTGGGCAAAGAGCAATGAGGCTCCAGAGGCATGCTAAGACTGCCTCTCTCACTTGGCACTGCCTGGACAACCTCTGCTTGGGCTGCTCTCAGGCCATTCCTCCACATTCTGGATTAGGGACCACAGAGTGAGATTTTCCATGTGACAAAATGGATCCTCAGTCAGGAATGTGATATCCTTGTACAGTCCCATCTTATCAGCTTTTTGGAACAGAATACTTCCACATCACATTTACTTTCAACTCTTTTCTGACAGGTTAATGATACTTAAAAAAGAAAATGCAATCTTCCAGCTCAAATAGTTTCACTAAAGAAGCTGACTCCTTATCCTGGGTTATTTACCTTTTATGACCTACACAGCTGAAAGCACATACCTTTGTATGTCTGCATTTTATATAAAACTCTTCTTTTCCCTTTTATATTTGATTCTACCTGCCAGGACTGTGAACATTCTGAGTTCCTAACTGAAAAAGATTTTTATAGGTTAGAGTCAACGAGTCATCTAATTTAGCACTGGATTTTTCAGATGAGGAAACAGGCCTATGAAAAGTCAGGTATTCAACCAATGTCACATAATGAGTCCTAAACAGAGAGAGAAATAGAGTCCAAGTCTCTTGATTTCATTTTTAAGTTTATTTATTTGAGAAAGAGAGAGAGAGAGAGAGTGAGCAAGCATGTGTGGGGGGAGGGGCAGAGAGAGAAGGGGAGAGAGGAACTCCCAAGCAGGCTAAGCGCTGTCAGCACTGAACCCAAGCCTGATGCAGGGCTTGATCCTGTGAACTGTGACCTGAACCAAAATCCAGAGTTACCTAACCAACCGAGCCACCCAGGTGCCCCCAATCTCTGATTTTAAAACTGTGTTCCTCAGTCATTGCTTCTTAAACCAAAGAATCTTTATGATAAACATCAATATCTCACCTTCTCCACCAGAGATTCTGGTACAGCCTCTCAGAGAGCCATGATTCTTTTGGGAATCATTGTATCTTCTGAATAAAGACATTTCTTTTTAATTTTTTTAAATGTTCATTTATTTTAGAGAGAGAGAGCACGAACAGGGGAGGGACACAGAGACAGGGAGACACTGTCTCCCTGAATCTGAAGCAGGCTCCAGGCTGTCAGCAGAGGGCCCGACATGGGGCTTGAACTCATCAACTCTGAGATCATGACCTGAATCAAAGTTGGATGCTTAACCAACTGAGCCACCAAGGTTCCCCTGAATAAAGATATTTCTTTTACATAGACAGACACTGATCCTTCAGATTAACAGACATTGATCCTACCAGGCAGGTAACAAAAACTCAACAATTATATTTTAAAAAATAAGGACAGTGGCACCTGGGTGGCTCAGTCGGTTGAGCATCCGACTTCAGCTAAGGTCGTGATCTCATGGTTCATGGGTTCGAGCCCCGTGTCGGGTTCTGTGCTGACAGCTCAGAACCTGGAGTCTGCTTTGATTCTGTGTCTCCCTCTCTCTCTGACCCTCCCCTGCTCACACTGCCTCTCTCTCTCTCTCTCTCAGAAATAAATAAAACATTTAAAAATTTTTAAATAAAAAAAATAAGGACAAAAAATGTGGCTTATGCTTGTAGGTAGTCCGAGACTCAAAATAATAATAACAACACTGTGCAGAACTCTATAAATTTACTTTCCATCCGCTTTCTCGTCTGACTTTCTTTCTTTTTTAAAAAAATTTTTTCTTATTTATTTTTGAGAGAGAGAGAGAGAGAGAGGCAGACAAAGAACGCGAAGCAGTCTCCAGGCTCTGAGCTGTCAGCACATAGCCTGACACGGGGCTTGAACTCATGAGCCATGAGATCATGACCTGCCCTGAAGTCAGACGCTTAACTGAACCACCCAGGCGCCCCGTCTGATTTTCATAGCCACACAGTAAGATATTGTTATTATCTGCATTCTGGTCTTGGCAGCTAAGAAAATTAAGACATTGAGGGTTTAAGAACACTTATCAAAGGTCACAGCAGAACCAGGATTCACATCCTAATCTCTATGAATGCTTCCATTACTTGCCTATATCCTCCTACAAAATCTGATAAGATTTGAGGGGTCTGCAGAATTTCCACTCCCTACCCAGAAATATCTCATATCGGGGAATAATAAGCTGCCATTCCATGAAGGCAGTGATCCCCCATCCTTCCTTCTCTTAAGAATGACGTGGATATTTGTTAAAATATATGTAGGCTGTTTCCCTAAAGGTTTTGATAAAATAGTCTGTAGTGGGGCTCAGGAATCTAACATTTATTTTTTTAAGTTTATTTATTTTGAGAGAAATTGAATGCAGGAAGGGCAGAGAGAGTGAGGACAGAGGATCCAAAGAGGGCTCCATGCTGACAGCAGAGACCCCAACACGGGGCTTGAACTCACGAATGGTGAGATCATGACCTAAACTGAAGCTGGACGCTTAAATGACTGAGCCACTCAGGCACCCCACAGGAATCTATTTTTATTGCTAGAATCATGAGATGCTAAGGTTTATTTGCAGAAATGAATAAAGTACACTTGCACTGTGGTGGTAGAAACTTGTGTCTTTATTTCTTACAGTCTATTTTTTAGGTTCCCTCCACTTGCCACCATTTTTCCCCCAGAGAGCTGCTGCCCAGGCGTGGTATTGTAGGGAGACCAAAGGGTCTATAGGAAGGTGCACACCATTCTCCTGGGCCTGCCCCTGGGGGCTGGTGGTGACTTCAGATAGCACAAGGTCCCCTTCGCCCTTGATTAGAGGACAGCCCTTTATCCTGATGTTCAGGAAGATGGTCAGCAGGTGGCACTAACTCACCAAAGTTTCCCTCTTTGAATCTATAGGGTAGAGAGGGGTGAGAGTGGGGAATGTTCTTAAAGCTAATAATCTCTTAGAACTTTTGGTGTACCAAATCTTGAAGACCATGCTAAGAAATCCTTGTTTTAGTGTTTTCTAAAGGGCAAAGCTGTCAGAGGGAGAAGGGCTGGTGATTCCAGCTGGGTTACTTACCAGTTGTGTGACTTCGGGCAAGTTACTGAGCCTGTTTTTTCAACTATAAATTGGATGCTCTTGACCTCCTGGGGTAAATGTGAGGAATAAGTGATTCTTGACCTGTAATACACAGTAAGTACTTAATAAATAATAAAGATCTTTTTTACTGTGCAATGCTGTAATTTAGGGCTTTCCTTTTACACCTGTAAAAAAACTTTTAGTTGCATTTCTTAGCTGGTTTAGTGATGGCCTCACCCTACTCCGTTATACCTTAACATTGTAGGGATCTTGCTTGATTTCAAATGAAAAACTGAAAGACNGGGGCAAGGAAAAACCGAAAGAGAATGGTGAAAGAGAGAGGAAATGGACCCTTGGTTTATAAGTCCTTTTCAATTTGCAATTAACTTGCATTTAACCATAATATTAGATAATAATAGTGATATTTACTTCAGTAACAATTGTAATACTTTATTACTTTCAAGCAGTATTTATTTATACAAAGGCAACTACTAGGCTCTGTGTGTAAAACATTAAATTAGTAACTGGTAAATTTGTCACTAATGAGGAAACGAGGAAAAAAAGCTTTGAGTCACCAAAATAGATGTTGCAAAGCTGGCATATCAAAGTTCATGTACTTTGCTCATACCTAGGCCTTCAGAATTTCACTCTGAGTCTGTTTACTCATTTTAAATATTGACTTGGTCTTATGGATCCCCATCCCACAAGTGAGTACATTAGAAAGGGGGGAGGCACTTGAATCAAGTGAATTAATCACAACCAAAGAGTTTTCTAAGAGCCTGACAAAAAAGGAGGAAACAGAAAAATGGAAGCAACAACTCAAAAGAGTATATAGGCTGAAATTATTTGGTATTGGTCAAATTTCTCATATGTCATATCAGCCCTGGTTGCCATTTTATTATACTACCATAATAGTTGGTATTCATAATTACATCCTGATACATCAGGAAAGATTCCATTGTGTTATTTCTGTTTCTAAAAAGATAGACTATGTGCTTTCTTATAAAGATTTCTACTCAAGGGGTGCCTGGGTGGCTCAGTCAGGTAAGTGTCCAGCTTCAGCTCAGTTCATGATCTCATTCAAGCCCGCATCGGGTTCTGTGTGAACAGCTCAGAGCCTGGAGCCTGGTTCAGATTCTGTGTCTCCCTGTCTCTGCCCTCCCCTGCTTGTATTCTCTCTCTCTCTCCCTCTCTCTCTCTCTCTCTCAAAAATAAATAAGAATTAACAAAGTAAAACAATTAAAAGAGCAGAAAATACCAAACGCTAGCAGGGATGTGGAGAAATGAGAATGCCCTTGCCAGTCAGAATATAAAATGAAGCAGCTGCCACGGAAAACAATTTGACAGAGGTTAAACATAGAGTTACTACATGACCTAACAATTCCCCCCTGGATATATACCTATGAGAACTGAAAAGATATTTTTACACAAAAATTTCTATATGAATGTTCATACCAGCATTATTTAAAATAGGCAAAATGTAGACACAGTCATGTTCATCAACTGATAAATGTGGTATGTCCATACAATGGAAATACTATTCCGCCATTAAAAAGTAACAAAATATCCATGCTGGGACATGGATGAACCTTGAAAATATGCTAAGTGACGTGGATGAAACTTGAGGGTGTTATGCTGAGCGAAATGAGTCAGGCAGAGAAGGACAGATACCATATGTTTGCACGGATAGGTGGATTAGGAGGAACTTAACGGAGGACCATGGGGGAGAAGAAGGGGGGAAATGGTGGGGGAGAGGGAGAGAGGCAAACCATGAGAGACTCTTGAATGCTGAGAACAAACTGAGGGCTGATGGGGGTGGGGTAGAGAGGAAGGGGGGTGAGGGGCATGGAGGAAGGCACTTGTGGGGATGAGCACTGGGTGTTACATGGAAATCACCGTGACAATAAACTATTAAAAACAAAACAAAACAAAAAAAAAGAAAATATGTAAAGTGAAAGAAGCCAGACATAAAAGACCATATACTGTATGATTGCATTTATGTGAAATGTCCAGAATAAGCAAATTCACAAAGTGGTTTACCAGGTGCTCAGTGGAGAAGGGATGGGGGTGGTTGCTAACAGGTATGGGGTTTCTTTCTGGGATAAAAACATTCTGGAATTAGAAAGTGATGGCGGTTTTACAACTTTGCAAATGCAGTAGGGGCACTTGGGTGGCTCTGTTGAGTGTCCAGCTCTTGGTTTCGGCTCAGCTAATGATCTCATGGTTTGTGAGATTGAGCACTATGTCGGGCTCTGCGCTGATAGCACAGAACCTGCTTGGGATTCTCTCTTCCTCTCTCTTTGCCTCTCCCCCACTCATGCATGCTGTCTCTCTCAAAATAAACATTAAAACAAAACAACTTTGTGAATACACTAAAATCCCTTGAGCTGTGAATTTTATGGTATGTGAATTATATTTTAATTTTAAAAACCTGATTGTTCTACCAACAATAGACCTTCCCTAAAATTATTTCTAAAAGATATTCTTCAGGAAGAAGAAAAATGGGCTTAAAGCAAGGCCTGAAGTGATAATCAGGTAAATAAATCTAAATAAACATTGTACATAATAATAAATGCTTATTTTGAGCAGCAAAAAAACTAAAATAGTTTAAGGACTGAAATTACAACTAACTTTGACTTTGTTAAAATCAGCATGCATAATAAAAGTTCAAGAGAAAGTACTAAAAGAATAGCAAAAATGTAAAACTTCCAAATCAGTATAAAGAAAACAATAGAATAAGAAAAATATTACTCGGGGAGCCTGGGTGGCTTAGTCGGTTAAGCGTCTGACCTTCGCTTAGGTCATGATCTCGCGGTTCGTGGGTTCGAGCCACGTCGGGCTCTGTGCTGACTGCCAGCTCAGAGCCTGTAGCTTATTTCAGAGTCTGTGACTCCCTCTCTCTCTGACCCTCCCCTGCTCATGCTGTCTCTCTCTCTCTCTCTCTCTCTCCTAGAAATAAATAAAACATTAAAAAAAAAAGAAAAAAGAAAAATATTACTCAATCCAAAAGCTGACAATAAAAGAAAAAGTGATTTAGAAAGAAACCAGCAAGTAAGATGGTAAAATCAAATCCAAACATAACTATAACCCCCATATGTATTTACTAAACTCATCAGTTATATACAGATTTTTAGATTTACTAAAACAAACTAAAATCCAGCTATAATGTTGCTGACAAGAAACACATCTTTAAAAGGATAGAGGGGCGCCTGGGTGGCTCAGTCGGTTCAGCTCAGTTCATGATCTTGCACCTCATGAGTTCCAGCCTGGCATCTGACTCTGCTGACAGCTCAAAGCCTGGAACCCACTTCAGATTCAGTCTCCCTCTCTCTCTGCCCCTCCCCCACTTGCATCTGTCTGTCTCTCGGTCTCTCTCTCTCTCTCTCAATAATCACTAAGAAATAAATAAAAGGATACAGAAGATTAAAAAGATATGAGCAACTACTAACCCAAAGAAAGTTGGGAGCTATACTATTAGACAAAACAGGCTTTGAGACAAAAAACGCACGATAGGAACAAAGAACATAACTACATAATGATAAAAGATTCAGCTTTTAAAAAAGCACAAAGATTCAATAGTTAATATGCATCCATTAAAAGAGCTTCAAAATATATAAAGCTGAAATTTAATTATGAGGACAAATTAAATGCGCCATCTAGTGGAAGATTTCAACACACACTTCATTGACTGAACTGAACAATTAACAAGTTTGAATTAATGGTTCTCTGTAGAGCCCTGCACCCAATGATTAGAGAATACACTTTCTTTTCTCCCAGCTGCACAAAGGAACTACAAAAACTGACCAAGTACTAGGTCACGGAGAAAGATTCTACAGATTTCAAAGAACAGGTACCACACAGATCTTATTCAATGGATTTAAAATCCCTTGATGTTTGGAAATGTGAAACACTAAACTCCCAGTAAACCCACTATCTGCTCACTATCCCCTTGAAGTATTCACTTTTGGGGGTGTCTCCACAACTCATCAGGATTTCCTTTCTTGAATTGCCACCGCCTCCCCAGCAACCATCACTGTATAATAGGACTGCCCTTTAAGGCCCCGCACCCCCCACTATGGCCACAGTTGATTGGACCAGAGGTGGAGCAATGACTCAAACTGGGCCAATGAGTTGCTCTCTTCAAGGAATCTGGGCTGAGAGTAGGGCTCTTTGACTTGAGGAGTCAACCACCTCTCTTATGAACCTGGAGAGCAGAGAAACCGGAGCTGCAAAGAGAAACTAAGGGATCCTGTAGAGTAGAGACGGTGAGAGGGAAAGACAGACATAGACTGGCTAGAGAGAGGGACCTGGAAAGCCAAGGCAGAGAGACAGAAACAAAGAAAGAAAGTGTGAGAAAAAAAGAGCATGTAGAACGAGACTAAGTTAGAGATTGAGAGAGAACAAAACCCACTGAGAGAGAATAAAAGAGAATCAAAGCCAGAGAGAGTGATGGCCTGGATTCTGATGGCTTTGCAGTGCTCTGTTCCATCCTTCCTGATGTCTGCTGACATGACACCCCATTACTTGTAACAAAAGCCTTCAGTGTGCAGCCCCACCTCTGCTCCTCAGCTCTAGCTGTCTTTTTGCCTGAAACCCTCACCTGTCCCTGTACCTCCTCCAACTTGGCCCAAGTCCTCTCAATCTTTCCAAACTGTTCTTGTCCTGACATCTTGGTGATATTTTCCTCTATCACCTCAGCTGCTAAAGCTCTCCAGACTCTAGAGAGCACTCTGCCTGGAAAATGTCCATGCTTGGAAACAGAAGCAGCTGATGAGTCCCTCTATCTGCCTGTGCCCTTTCTCCCTGCCGTCTGGTGTGCATCCTTATACAGTTCATTCTCGGTAACTGGCTGATCAGCAGGCTGAGACCGAAACCCCAGAGCTTTTCTAAAATGAATGTTCTGTCCACCCAGTGTGCAGAGTCTCCACAGGGGAAGGAAACACCCGATGAATCATCAGCAGTTTGATGAAGCAGAGGCATCCCAGAAACTGTTCTTTCAGCCTCACTGAAAATCATGGAAAAGACTTTAGAGATGGTTTAGATTCGAATCTAGATCAACTCCTTCATTTAAAAAAAATCATTCATTCTTTTTTTGAGATATAACTAACATATAGCATATTTTAAGTATACAACCAACTAATTTATAGATGAGGAAAATGGGGAAACGAATTGGACCAAAGTCACACTGCTAGCATGGAGCACATCTGTCTTTAGAAGTAAGATGCTTAGATATTGGGTAACGTGAGCTCACCCTGATAGTGTTTCCTTGTCTGAAGGAGAGTTCTCTGCCGTCCATTCTCAGCCTCTACCCCTGGTTTTGCACAAGCTGTTTCTACTTGTGCCCTTGAGCCTGACAGCCACATCTTCAGCAAACCAGCTCATAACCATCATTCAAATTAGATGTCACCCCCTCCAAGAAACCTCCTCTGACCACCAAGTCTGACCACAAGACCTCCAACTCTGGTGCCACTATGTGTAGTATATTATACACATAAAGGCCTCTCTGCTTGCACACATGCCTTGGCATAGAGTAGGCACTCAATATTTGGTGAGTGAAGAAAAACATCAGGTACCAGTTATTGCCTGTTGGAGTCCATTTATTCAGCATCTCAGTGGAAAACAGAGAAGGAAGGGCATGGGGTGAGAGGTCAATCAGCTCACTTTTCCTAGTGCCCCCTCTTTGTGAGTTTGAAGGGAACAGGGTGGTCAGGTCGAAGCAGCATGCACTCACTCCTGAAGCAGTGAGGCCTCTGTTCTGCAGAAAACTAACCACTGACCCCTCAGCAAGGACAGTCAAGCTTCCCAAATAGTCAATGATGGCCACTCCCTGGGAAGTATAGTCTGGAAGCGGGTCAAGGAGTAATCACAAGGCCACTAGGCCCCAGCCCTGCATTCACTCACTTTTTCTGAGGTCATGAGAATGAGGTGCTCAGCCAGAGAAAGTTCTAATTGATTATGAAGCACACTTTTGGGAGCAGGATAGATACTCATCCAAGACTGTAAAGTCCAGGCCAGGCCAGAGGTGGCCAAGAGGAGCTGCAATTCCAGGAGATCAAAGAAAGCTTTTTATCTTGATTTTAAATGATGTCCTCTCCTCTCCCAGGCCCCTGGGCCTCTTTTCTGACAGTTTCTGGAGGGTTTGGGAGAGGAGCAGACTACATCTTACCCAATCCCACGTTCCACCGCCCTGACTCTAGATACCTTCAAGATTACTCTGGTGCCATCCACTGGCCTCTAGTTTGCTATTTTAAACCAAATACTTTTTCCAATAACAAAACCCTGTCCATTTGGACTAGTTGTTTTACTCAAGGGACAGAGGCTGTTATACACAACAGAGATCTGGTATCTGGAAAAGTTGGGCGTCTTTAGAAGAGCTTAGAATTAAAAAAAAAAAAAAAAAAAAAAAAAAAGCACATCATTTCTGAGTGAGATCAGCCAGCACAGCTGGAGAAGGCAGCAGGCTGTGGGGGGTTGCTAAAGGAGCACTTGGCCAGCTTGCCAGACCCTGGGCCAAGCCATTGTATAAGCTCCCTAGTACTGGAAAGAAAGAAAGAAAGAAAATGGAACATGTTTTTAGCTTTGCTCAGGAGCCCAGAACATACTCACAACTCCAGGAATCTTTGTTCCTCTCTGCAAGTGGAAAATATGATACATGAGAACAAACTTGACGGCTGGAGTGTGTGCCTAGTTACTCAACCCTGTAATGGGGTGGGGATGGGGAGTGGGCTATGCCTCATGGCACCTTCTGACCACTTTCCAGAGTCTCCTCTGTCCCTCTGAGCAGCTGGCTCACTTTAATAGTTAAGAGACAGGACAGGGGCCTGAAAAACAAGTATACAATGTGCATTTATTGACATTTGCTCTGGGGTACACTGGGCTTCTAGCAAGAACAAAAGTAAATGTAAAGGGAAATGCACTAATATAATTAGCAACGTAGCGCAGTTGTTGATATGAGATGTTCTTTCTAGTCTTGGTAAAGGAACTATGATTACCCTGTATTGAATACCTTAACATTGAATGTGCACTAGAGTTCCAAATTCAGCAAAGAAATAAATAAGTTATTTATATTTCAAGTAAAAATACTGTAGTTTATTCCTTTATTTCACCATCATTTATAGGTATGAACTGTGATGGAGGCCTTGCTTACATCCTCTAGACCAAGGCTAAGAGATATGCCTTATATTGGTTAGTTGGTCTATAATATCAGATTATCATTATTGTAGAGGTGAGCAACACCCTGCAAAAAGAAAAGGAAGTACATTTTCATTGATAGCCACAGACTTTACCACTGGTCATTTTCTTGTGTTTCTTTTAAAGAACAGGACAAAAGGACTTTATTTTGCCATCTTGGGGGCTCTGTGCAAATCAGGATCATGGAATAAAGACAGTTAATAAAGGCATGAAGAAACCGAAACAAGCCAACTGCACCAGAACAGATGTGCTTAAATTAACCAAGTGACAGTTTATGCATCAGTCTCACATGGCTGTTCCATGGGGTGGGGGAAGAAAAGTACCACAAGACTGAGTTGCTCATAGGCTACTGAGCAACCCCAAGGAATCCCAGAGAGGTGGCCCCTTCACGCCAGCGCTGGCCACCCCTACTTGCCCGCTGCTGTCTCCTTGAGGGCACTCTTTCTCTAACAGTGCTTGTGGCAGGGGGGCGGACAGGGGTGCTTTGGAGGTACTGGAAGGCACTCTGGCGGCCCACCTGCTTCTCTGCACAGTTAAAGGTGAGGGCCACTCCCACATTGCTCTTCATGACTCTGGAGGAGCCGTCAGATGTGCCATCAAAGCACCGGCCAAGTGCAATCTCCTTGGCAGTGCGAGGGTCCTGATCAGTGACGGTATAGATGCCATAGTTGTGGCCCAGTGGATCCAGGGGCGCCAGCATTGTGTACTCACTGGTGTCATTGTTGACTGCTAGTGGTAGGTGGTTGACCAGGTACTCATGAAGCATGGAGTTTACACTGGCTCGATGGCAGCTGCCCTGGGGTATGACCTTCACCAGTGTACGGTCCACACGGTCCTGGTCGTAGAGCATGCCACTGCACTTGAACTCCAAACAGGCAGATGAGACATTGGGTTGGTCCCTGTCCCGTGTGCTCTTCACATCCCGGATTCCGTACAACTTTCCCACCGTCTGCCGGTGGGTGCCCCCCATGTTGCGGGAGCGCACATTCACCTCCACTGGCCCCACTATCTTCACCTTGATGTAGCAGGCCCTGAACTCCATTGGCTTGGGCCACCATGCCAGGTAGTCTTCAGTCCAGCTCATAGGGTCATCCTCATTGAAGGGGACAGTGTTGTAGTCATACTGGTCTCCCTCAATCTGGTAGAACCGGAAGTGGGCTGCACTGGGTGGTGCTTCCTCACAGGCTTGGAGGTTCTCAAAGGCATAGATGGGCCCATTGCTCTCCTCAGCTGAGTTGGGCCTTGGCTTGGCCATACTGATCTGAAAAGCTGTCTTCTTAACCCGTGGGTCCTCATGATCTGTCCGACGGTACTTGAGCTTATTGAGATAGGGCTGAGGGACACCAATAGCGTTTGGATTGAATTTAGGAGAAGATTGCACTGCTTCCAGTTCTTCCCCAGCCAGGCTTGCCAAGACATAGGCGGAATAGGCATCGGGGGACTGGTCATCACAGAAGGCAGGCAGACAGGCCCCATTGGGGCCTGTGATGACACTGTCAAAGCGGCCCCAAGCCCTGGGGTTGGATGAGAAACCAGTCCTGGGCTCCAGGTTGATCACAGAGACCACAACCCCCTGGATCTGCTCACTGGGCAGGAACCTCTCACTCCGGTAGGCCCTAACCTTGATAAAGCACCTCCTGTTTTCTGGGACATCCAGATTAAAGAGTCTCCTTTCACGGATCTCCATGTTGCCCACCAGGAAGGTTCTCTCTTCCCTTTTGCTCCGCCTTTGGCTTTCAAATTTGAAGTCACCTTCTTCCTCCCACAACCCTGTATCTGGATTGAGCGACCAGAGTTTCATTGTGGGCACATGCTCTGGCATCTTGACCTGGGTTGAGTCAAGGTGGACCTTCACCTTCCCAACATTAAGTGACTCTGAGGTAGCCTCATCCGTGAAGTCCACAGAGAACATACCATATGTGCGAAGAGGGAAGGTGTCTCCTTCATCATTGATGAAGTTCAGGTCACTCTGGGCAGCTGTGGCTGTGGAAATATTCCGGGGATCCAGGAAGGTCACACTGGCCTTTACTTTTCCTGTGTAAGGCTCCCCGTTCTGCCTGTAGAAACTGTTGGCTGGGATTTCCAGCTCTCCCATAGGGTCTTCACCAGCCAGCTCCCCTAAGGGGATAATGTTGGTGTCCATGGCCTCCAAGGTGATGGGCTCCTTCTTCCGAAGCATCTTGATCTCATGGAACACCGCACTCCCCTTCTTGTTGAAGGGCAGCACTTTAGTGGTGTTGACAAACTTCTGCAACCTGTCCACAAATGTGAGCACCAGCCTCTCAGTGTCCTGGGGGACGTGGAGGGTAAAAGTGCCCTTGTAGCCAGTCATGCTCACACGATTGTTCCCCATGTACACGTGGCCAAAGCGCATGGGTTCCCCATTGTCAGCAGCACTGACACGGCCACGCACAATACTCCGAGTCTCTGTACACCGCTGGCAGCTGCACTCCATGGCCACCTTGGTGGGCAGCGTGTACCCACTGCACTGGATCTCCCTCTCCTCTGTTTTGGAGATACCACAGCAGTTCTGTACAGCATCCCGGCACCTGATCCCATTATCCTGCCGCCCTGCACAGGTCTTGATAGGGCAATGGCCCACGTCATAATAGAAGGAGTTGGTGGCATTCTGGAAGCAATCATGGGGCAGCCGAATAAGATAGCTCTCAGGGGTTGGGTTGCAAGGAGTCTCATAAGGGGCTATGGAGGGAAATGGTATGAATATTAAAAGTAAGTTCATATCCTGCACAAAGAGTACCCTTATCTCACCTCTCTGCCGTGCTTTATGGTTTTCAAACCATATGGCTTGCATATCCATGATTCCGATTCTCACGGAACTCTTCTGGGGGAAATAGAATAGCTATTATTTTTTTAAATGTTTATTTATTTTTGAGAGAGAGAGAGAGAAAGACAGAGCATGAACTGAGGAGGGGCAGAGAGAGAGGGAGACGCAGAATCCAAAGCAGGCTCCAGGCTCTGAGCTGTCAGCAGAGCCCAACAAGGGGCTCAAATTCATGGACCTGAGTCAAATTTGGACACTTAACAGACTGAGCAACCCAGGTACCCTAGAATAGGTATTATTAATCCCATTTTATATATGGGGAAACAGAGTTGGTTGCTGAGACTATCAGAGTCACGGTTCTCAGTGGAGGGGTCTTGAAAATTTGTGAGAGTGTTTTGAATTACAATTAAAATTGGGAATGCTACTGGCATTTAGTAGTGGGGGGAGACCACATTTTTGCCTTTTGTCCTGTAATGTCTGGCACTTGTCTGCATTAAGAATTTTTCTGCATCCTACGGGCACCTGGGTGGCTCAGTCAGTTAAGCCTCTGACTTCGACTTGGGTCATGATCTCGTGGTTCATGAGTTCGAGCCCTGTGTTGGACTCTCTGATGACAGCTCAGAGCCTGGAGCCTGCTTCAGATTCTGTGTCTCCTCCTCTCTCTCTGCTCCTCCCCCACGTGTGTGCTCACTCACTCTCTCTCTCTCAAAAATAAATAAAAACATTTTTAAAAAAAGAATTTTTCTTGACAATAAACTGTATTTAAAAATAAATAAATAAAAATAAAATAATAAAATTAAAATTAAAAAAAGAATTTTTCTGCATCCTGCATGATGTTCACATATCCCAGAAGATATTCATGTAGGCAGAAAACCTGTTTAAAATTATCAGAGCCTACAATTTTGTATGTGGCTTTAACCATATGTTGAATTTTTCAAGACTGTAACTACCATGTAAATCAAGCTAAGATTCTACCTTGTTCAGCTTGGAACAATACCAAGAACTTTTCCTTGGTTCAGAAGAGCCATGTGCCTGCAGTGACATTAGCCAAGGAATGTGAACCACCAAAATGATACCTCTGGATCCATCAGGATTTGTAGCTGTCACATTCATGGTGACTGGATTGAAGTGCAAGTGTCTGACTTGGTTAGCCTTCTCATGTCCTTATACCAAAACATGTATACAGTGAAAATGCATACTGTTTGGTATTAAAGTTGTTTTGTTTCTCCCTTATGTTATAGTTAGGCCCATGTACATATATATTTGGAAATTACGTGTAGCTGTTATATATCAATTTAACTTCAGAATGGTAATGCAGTGTTAAAAATAATTGTAATGGGGCGCCTGGGTGGCTTAGTCGGTTAAGTGTCCGACTTTCGCTTAGGTCATGATCTCGCGGTTCGTGGGTTCAAGCCCCGCATCGGGCTCTGTGCTCACAGCTAGCTCAGAGCCTGGAGCCTATTTCAGAGTCTGTATCTCCCTCTCTCTCTGACCCTCCCCTGCTCACGCTGTCTCTCTTTCTCTCTCCTAGAAATAAATAAAAATATTTTTTAAAAAATAAATTAAATAAATAAATAAATAATAAAAATAATTGTAATAAGTAGGAGCATTGATATTACGGATTGGGGACCACTGCAGACGGGGCTCCACATTTCCTCTCCAGAGGTCCAAAAGCCCCGTGTCCTGTCTGCCTGAGGTCCGTTGTTCAATTTTCTTGGAGTCTGTGAAATATTCCAGAATCCTTTCAATAACTTTCTCTCTTCTGCCTTTTGTTTAATCTTGTTTAGGCAAATTATTAAGATTTGCCTAAACCCACTTTGCAAGTACGGGTTCTCGATTGGTCTTGGCCTGGAGTCTCTCCCCTTCCAGATCACTTCTTAAAGCCCGCTCTAGTCAGGTCACCCTCTCCTGTAAACCTTAGCTCACATAAAGCTGGCTTCTCAAGCAGTCATCCGTGATCACTCACACTGGAAGATCTCTGGGTCTCATCTATAGAATCCATGGCCCCTTATCTCCTGTTTCAGTGCATTTTTCCATCTTTGTACTAATTTGTCTCTTATTTATATTTCTTCACCCTTCTTGGACTGGCAGCTCTATGAAGGTAGGATTCAGGCCTGTAACAACTTTGTGTCCTAGAGGGCAGAGCACTGTGCACAACGCAGAAAGGCACAAGCTTTTACTGCCCAGCTATGCCCACTGGGGTGCTCCCCCACCCCATGCCAGACAGGAGGATGCTGACAAGCTTACCTATGACGGTCAGCTGGGCAACCTGGGACTTCATAGCCCCAGCATCACTCTGGGCCTTGCAAAAGTACTCGCCAGCCTGGGCTTGCTGCAGGTTCCTCAGCACCAGCTTGCTCTCATGCTTGTAGAGGGAGGGGTCCAGCAGCGTGTCATTGTGGTACCTGCAAGGAACAGAGAGGCAGAGGCTGAGGGGACGGTGGGAGGGCAGGTACCCCTGGGGAGAGTACTAGGAGCAAGCAGCCAGGGAGACAGATGATGGATGGGGCCCTGTAGATGCCAATACCACCTCTGACTCAGCTCGTCCAAGAGCTTTGGATCCTGGGACAATTCATCTCATCCAACTGGCTTTGGATCCTGGGACAATTCATCTCATCTCTCAGAGCTTCAGCCTCCTGGGGCTGTAAAATGGGGGCAGTGATTCCTAGCTAACTTCATACAACTGTTAGGAGCATCAGACAAGACAATGGCTATAAAGTGTCTGTGAAGGCTAAGGGCTTCACAGCCATTGAGGACTCTGACCTTGTGTGCTTTGGTCAGGGAAAGCAGGGCAGGGCTTGAGAACCCTGTTCCGCGTCCCAAGGATATGCAAGGAGGACCCTGAGGCCAGAGCTGCTCTGTGGGGATCCCAGCTCCAAGAGGGTGATGACAGGGCTTGCTGGTTGTCCGGGAGGCCTCAACCCTGCTGACTCCCACTTGCAAATGCCAACTTATGAGCTCTGTTCCATGGCCTTACTAATAACTTTATTCTGTTGGTTATTATTGCAATGAATAAGTCCAGGCCCAATGCAAAAAAGATCCGGTTTCCAAGCAAAAACTTGGGCAAAGTAACTGGCAGAACACTCACCAGAAATACTTGTCTGGACTGGGCTTCCCAGCGGCCTTACAGCATAAGGACACGCTCTGCCCAGCTCTCCGTGCTTTCGTCTCGGGGTTCATAACGATGTATGGTGTCTCTGGGACAGAAGACAAGAAATGGTGATTTGGTTTTTTTCTTTGTGGCCAACCATCTACAGACTCGCTCCCTCAAGTTCTTTGTCATGTGTTAAAATTGTATGATTTTACCCCTATTCCCACCCCCCAGTTCCTCTCTAAGGGAACTGGCCCAGAATGGAGTCCACCCCTCTGGCCTAGGACCAGCTTCTGTGACCTTTCAAGTAGCATTTAGGTGGGGCAGTAGAGGACCAAGGGGACCTTGTGTGAACCGAGCTTCCCAGGCACTGCTTTTGGGACAGAGCTGGCTGCTTTGAATAGCGCAATACTCCCATTCTGCTGCCTCCAGCAGAATTTTCTGGCCATTCTGCACCATGTCTGGATTCCTCTAGTCTCTTTCTCTCTACGTAACTTCCAAATCTCACATTGTATTATAATTGACTATTTTAGATAAGGTGGCCAGGGAAGAACTTATACATTTGAGGGAGCAAGCCATGTCAACAACTGTTGGAATAATTCTCCAAGCAGAGTATATAGCAAGTGCAAAGGCCCTGAGGCAGGAGTGTGCCTGCATATTTGAGGAACAGCTAGGAGGCTATTCTGGCTGGAGTAGAGTAACTCGGTGGGGGTGTAAGGGAGAGTAATGGAAGAAGAGAGCAGAGAAATAATGGGGGAGTCAGATGATGTAGAGCCTTGTAGGTCATGGTAAGGATTTGGAATTTTACTCTGTAAGCTGGGAAGCCAGCTCTTAGCACTATGATCCCTTTATTTAAAAGTCCAGCTTTCTCATCCAGCCCTTCCCGAGAACAGTACCTGCCCTCATGAACTCCACATTGACAGTGGCTGCCTTTAGGCTAGTCTTGGGCATTGTGAGCGTGATAGGGGCAAACTTGGCCTTTGTGATCTTCAGAATGCTTTTGCCATCAGGGCATACGCCAGGGACTCGGAACCTCCCACTGCTGTCTGTCTTGGTCAGTGGCTTAGGTGTCTTGGTCAGCAGGTAGACAGTGGCCCCTGAGGCTGGGGCACCCCCAGGCAGGGAGACAGTCCCATGTAGCACAAAGTCTTGGCACATGCAAGCGTCGCAGTCAGCATTCACCTGGCCCATGAGGCAGGTCATATCACAGGCTGTAAAAGAAGCGTCCACATGAGGAGGACTTATATAGACTCTGGCCCTCCATCAGACACATATCAGCCTATGGAATCACATACGCTTCCCCTCCTCCTTAGGTCTTTGTTACCTTTCCAGATCAGCCTGTGTGACTAATTCCTACTCATCCTTCAAGACTTGGCAAGGACACCTCCTCTAGGAAGCTGTCCTTGATTGTCCCAAGCTATTATTGACCCTGTGCTGTGCTCCCACATTATCCTCTGCATCTACCAGCAGAGTACATTATAGATACTCATTTAATACTTGAATGAATGAATGGATGAATGTCTCAGTCTGACCCTCTGACCTATCCTTCTAGGGTACTTCAGCCCCAGTAGTATGTCTTTCTAGTCCCAGGAGCAAAGCAGTACCTGTACAGGCCTGCTCCATGCAGAGCCGGCCCTCCTCAGAGGCCTCATTGCACAGTGACACTGTCTCCGCCAGGCAGGTGCGTGTTCGGGTCTGGACTCCAGTGTGACCACAAGCAGCAGAACACTTGGTCCAGGGAGACCATGGACTCCAGATGCGCTCTGTGTCTCTGCGCAGGGACCCTGCAAAGCAGAATCAGCAGACGGTCTGGCTTACCTCCCAAGGCACTCTGTTAGGAAATCTGACCCTGAGACTGTGTTTTCTCAGAGAGACAGGGTCTCTGTTTGCATCATACATGTCATTGATATTTATATTTACTGCAATGACTTTCCCAACAGATGGAAGTCAAGAGTCTTGAGAAAATTGTGTCTCTAATTTGCACAAAGGTACCTTATGGACTAGGTGTGGCTCTGAGAGGGACTTGTTGGCCAAGCACTGGGACTTGAGTATGCAGTCCTAGGATGTACAGGGATAGCACCATTTTCCCTCTCCACCAGTGTGGAAACAGCCACATGGTCCTGTGGAAGCGCTTCCTATGAAGTCCCTAGAAGCCAGGGCCTGGGACCTCAGTGACTCAGATATCAAGCTCCCTCGTCACTTCTGCTCTGAGGCCTTGTGTACAGGAATGGGGACCTCAGAACTTGCCCAGGAGACCTTGCCTAGCCTAAGCTTCCACTCTGGATGACCACCATTGCCACTTGGGCCTGCAGGGTCAGGCTGTGTGTGCTGGCAGAGCTTCAGGAAGGGAGGGTGGCCATCTGAGCAGTGGGCAGCCTTGTGGCGGGCTCTGTATTATCCTGTTTGGAGAGGGAGGATATAGAGCATTAACTTTGGACTCTGCAAACACAGATATGAGTTCAAATCCCAGCTTTCCATCTATTAGCTGTGTAATTATGAGAAGTTACCTAACCTCTCTGAACCTGCGATAACTTGCCAAAATGGAGATTCCTCACAGGTCAGTTGTAACTAGTAGATAACTAGCCCAGTGTCTGGCACATAGGAGTTATAATAGAAACTAGCAGTGAATGTTCACATGGGTTAAATCCCCTACATTCATTATCTTATATAGTCCTCATAAAAACTCACATCAAGATTTACTAATAATTACTAATATTACCCTTGTTCTATTGGTAAGAAACCTGAGGCTCAGAGAGCTTCAGAAAATTTGCCTAAGGAACACAGTTCAGATGGAAGACCCAAGATTCTAACCCAAGAAACCCCACTCCAGAGCCTGTGGTCTTCACCACCTTGCCACACACACTTTAAGTGGGCTGAGTGGAAAGTACCCATTAGCGCAGAACACTCAGGGGAAGATTATGGCCCTCTTGACACTACTGTGTTACTCTGAGGGAGGTGAAGCCTGTGCGTGTGTGTGATGTCCAGAGTTCCCATGGCCAGATGGCAATCCTGGCCTCTCCCTGTGCCTAGACCGCTGGGAGGTCGTGGATAGGGGACTGTCCAGGCTCACTCACCTGGGGGGCAGAGAAAGCGCACGGTATAATTGGAGCAATTCTGGCTGGGCCTCTGCTCCCTGTTGAGGCACCAAAAGCCCTCACTGGGACTGCCATGGACCACCTGGCCCGTGCTGCCTGCAGGCGTCCAGTTTGTGGTCCGAGCCTCCAGCCGCAGGGGCCGAGCACACACGCGGTCCCCATAGTAGAAGCGAATGGCATCCAGCCGTTCATAGTCACCCTGCCCGCCTGGGTGGTCAATGTTGAACCACGTTGTCCACTCACCAGGACCTAAGAGAGACAGAGGCAGGCCAGGGAAGAGCCAGGCCCCAGAGGCCCAGGTGAGTTCCATCCGACTTTCCTGCTTAACTCCTGGAAATCATTCCTAATACCTCTCACCCACCCCCAATGCGTCTCAGGTCCTGTCTTATCTATCTCTCCAGTCCTTTAACCTTCTGCACCTGCTACTCCATTAACACTCTCAGCAGCCTAGCTGTACCATGTTATTAACTCCCTGCCTGGTCTTTCTACCTCCAAGTCCCCCCTCACCCCCACCCCTTCCCAACACTATAGTCAGGGTGAGCTTTCTCCAGGTGGCTTGGACCACACCACTCCCTAGCCTTAAATCCCTTAGCCAGGCATTCAGGGTGCTGGTCAGCTGGCCCTGGCTATCTCTCCATCCTCATCTCTGCTCCCACCCCCACCTCCATCTCCCTCCCAGCTTGTGCTGTGGCCCCAGCAAGCTCTATAGCATTCCTGAATATGTCAGGCAGCTTCACATTCTAAGCTATCCTCCTATATGCTAGGTCTCTCTGCCTGGACAGAGATAGATGTAGGCCAAATGACTTATAAAAGTGGGTTTCCATGGAAACCATGACTTTGTGCCCTGGCTTCAAAGATTTTCCCAGCAAACTCAGTAAAGACCCCCTCTCTTGACCCTCCCTGCTCCAGCCACAACTCACTTTCCAGGGAGTCACCAGGCTTGGCAAAGAGGCTGGAGGTCCTCTTCCCAGGCTTGACTCTTCTCACCGACTGAGTGAGCATCATCTGCCTCCCTGAGGGCAAGGAGGAGAAGAGGCCAGGACTGTTAGTTACAAAGGCCCAATAGGGCCCTGCGACCAGCCTCTCCCGATGCAGAGAAGCAGGTGATGCAGTGAATGGAGCATGAGCACTGAACATGGGTTCAAATCTCCACCCTGCCACGAACTGGCTACGCAACCTCATGAAAGCTTTATTCTTCTAATGGTGTTTTCCATAACACAGGGCTGCATTAACAGCTGCTATATCATAGACCTCTGATGCATATTCAGGGTGGTAATGAATACAAAGGGACCTGGCACGTAGTGCATACTCAGCAAATGGTAGCTGTCTTTTTGCTCTTGTTCTAGAAATGGATCATCGGATGCTGTTGAGCAGCCAGTGGGCCAGGGCTCCTACGTTACGATCTGGGCCTGTCCTTCTTCGCAGAATGGGGCCTTACTTTCCTCATCTGTAAAATGGAGATATTAGTTCCCACGTCAGAGGGAGGTGGTCCAGCTGGCATGAGAATTTCATGAGGTAATACACGTAAACATCTCTGAACCGTACCGAGGTTGAGAGCTCCAGAGGCTCTGTCACTTCCTGCTTGATCTTGAGCCAGATCCCTAACTCATATGACCCCTGTTGCCTCATCATAAAATGAGGATAATAATAGTTCTTGCCTCAGAGGATTGTGGGAGATTAAATAAGCCCATTCATAAAATCCACTTAGAACAATGCTTAGCACAGTGTTTGCCCAATAAATGTTAGCAACTCCTAATGATGGGTTGAGGGTTCTCAGGCCACAAGCAACTTCCAATTCCCCCCCATCTGAGGCTGGAGTGGGGTCTCCGGAAGGGGAAGGAGGAGAACAGAGGGCAGCACCAGCTTTAAAAGGCAATTAACTTCTCATGGAAGGAGCCAAATCAGAATTCTCTATGCTGCTTAATTGAGGTGATAGGAGCACTTTTAATCAAACTAATCTGATTTCCCCTAGGATGGCTAAATGTTAATCATCTTCACAAACAGCAGCCATCAGGGGGGAAAGAGCAAGGTGGGAGGTGGGCACACACAAGGTTCAGCAAGAGCGAGGCAGCCCTTGTTTCTGCACAGGTATTCACAAAGGCCACGGTGTGTACAGCCTTACAAGAAGGCTTTGAGCTTTTTTGCCTTACTTGAATATGTGGTTAGAAATCAGAAGAGGAAGGGGAGATGGGAGAGAACACACAGGGCAGTGCTGGGAGCCCTGATGCTTATATGCACCAGACAAATTGCCTCTACCTGCCCCTTTAATAACTCAGTGTCGGAGCGCCTGGGTGGCTCAGTGGGTTAAGCCTCCAACTTGAGCCAAGCTTATGACCTCATGGTTAATGAGTTCTAATGAGTTCGAGGCCCGTGTGGGCTCTGTGCTGACAGCTCAGAGCCTGGAGGCTGCTTCGGATTCTGTGTCTCCCTCTCAAAAATAAATAAACATTAAAAAAAAGAAGAAGAAGAAGGGTCACCAGAGGGCAGGGTCAGAGGAAAAGGAGACCAGAAGGGGTTCTGGTGTCTGAAATTTACCTGCAAAGTCTAAATGAAATTGAGCTTCAGGCCAGAAGAATTTTTATGAAACAAAAACCAGACCAACCCCCAAACCTGCTTCTGAGACCCCAGTGATCCCTTGTGATTCCCTTTTGCTTTGACTGCCAGGAACCTCAGAGCTAAATCTAGCACTCAGTGGTGATACCCCTCTTATCTTTTTCCCTTCCTTTGAGTGACAGCTAATCCCTCTCCTCATTTAAAAGATTCTGTTCTGTGAGTTTTGATATTGAGAATTATCTCAAATTCTTTGGGAAAACAAGCAGTGTATAAATTGTTAATAAGTCTATAAGCCAGCCTGAGGTCTTAAGGCCCTTGCTGAGGCTTCTGGAAAATTAACAGTTGGGTCCCAGACCAGATATGACTTCACTATGGTAGGTAGATGCTTGGGAGAGAGCAGATACTTAGCCCATACCCAACACGGAGGTAACTTCTAGGACCAGGAAGAAGAACACCCAGGCCTTGGTCCCCACCATCTTTCCTTCAGGCCCTCTGGGAAACATGGGTGAGGAGATGGGTGAGGGTGCTTCAGAGTGAGGTCCTCCTTGGAACGCAGTCCCCTGGGAAGTTTCTAAGATCCAGTGAACTGCGAAGAAAAAAAATGTTTATCAGGCTCCACATTTCTGTGTCATCTCTTACGGTTTGAGCAGAACTATCTCTTAACCTATCAAGGGTGGAAGGGTAGACAGAAAAGTCTTGTGGGGGGCGCCTGGGTGGCTTAGTCGGTTAAGCGTCCGACTTTCGCTCAGGTCATGATCTCGCGGTTCGTGGGTTCGAGCCCCGCGTCGGGCTCTGCGCTGACTGCCAGCTCAGAGCCTGGAGCCTGTTTCAGTCTGTGACTCCCTCTCTCTCTGACCCTCCCCTGCTCATGCTCTCTCTCTCTCTCCTAGAAATAAATAAAACATTAAGAAAAGAAAAAAGAAAAAAAGAAAAAGAAAAGTCTTGTGGGAGGTAACACTTGCCCAAGTTATGAATCTGGGCAGCTTGGATTCAGATCCTGGGACTAGGATCCAGGACCCCATATCAAGATAGGGCATGAGAGAGAGCAGGGGTGAGGAGGTGCCTTGCCAATGATGAGGGGCCTCGGGTTCACTCCCAGCAGCCTCTGGGTGACTTATTCTTCAATTCCAAGACCTGGGCTTGGGGGCATGTTTTGCTATCCTTTGGTGGGGCTCACACCCTTGCACAAAGAGGCTATATTAAGACTGTGCAGCCCAGCCCTGACTACAGTGACCCCTCACAGGACAGGCAAGCTGAAGGGCACAGATGCTTCAGACACACAACCTCCGTGAACACATTCCCAGATGTGCACGGGCTGCAGCTGGAACACATTTCTGGCCTGTTTGTTGGGGCCTGGCTGAGAGTTACACAGTCAGGAGCTCAATGAAGGAGAGCAGAGGGGCACACTGTGAGAAGCCAGGGCTCCCCAATAACTGCTAAGGACGGGTTAGGAGCTATAGGAGCGGGGAGAGGAAAGCAGGCACCACAAGAAGGGCAAATATCCATGGGGTGTGGCCCAGGCTCCCTCCTACTCATTTTTATCTCTCCCTAGAGCTCTGGCCAACCCAGAATCTGACCAGTTCCTGGAGATTCAGAAGTGGCTCCCTTTAATGACCAAAGTCCAGGGTGTGACAGAGAAAGGGGAGATTCCTCCTTTCCAGAACAAAAGATCCAAAAGCCCTTGGCTGTCCCAGGAGAAGAACAAACCAATCCCACACTACAGATCCTCTAGCTCTAAGCCTGCTAACCCCCTCTCCCACCTGTTTCCCCGCCAAGGAAACAGAGGTATGGGGGTCCCCAAGGTCCCCATTGTGTGTCTTACCCCAGGCTCCTGGGCTCCGAGCAGGGAGCTGAGTGCTGCTCAGCATTCAGTCGAAGACTGCTCTAGGACTGTCTGGGAGGCCAAGGTGGCCTGAGGCACCTTGTGGAAAAACCATTTCCCATCTGGCAGCCCTCAGAAGTTTCCTCAGCATATGCTGTGTTAGTTAGGCTCCTCATCCCACGCTCCTCAGAACTCTCGGACAAAGCAGACTGGCTGGCCACAAGAAAAAAGCAGGGACCCAGACCCTGACTGGGATCATTGGAGAGCCCCTGACCTCAGGTGAAGGAGGGGGACGACTCTGGACCAATGGGAGAAAAGAGAGAACTTCAAGGCAGAAACTAGGGGATCTTCTCTCGGGGAGATGCAGGGTGGTCAGGGGAGGGCGGGAAGAGCCGAGTGGGGCTGGGGAGTGCAAGCATGGGGTGAGGAAAATGGGAGTGGAGCTTACCAGGTCCTGAGCAGGACTCCTCAGCTGGGGGTTCAAGTCTTCGTCTCTCCAGCGTCCAGCCGCCAGGCCTTATATAGCACAGCTGGTGGCTCAGGCTGTGGCAGTGCGCCAGGGGAAGCGCAGCGAAACCAGATCTGAGCACGGGGAAGCTCAGCCTCCCCATCCCCTCCCCATATCCCCCAGGGAGCTCCCAGAGGCCGGATTTTCACTTGCAGACCCTTAGGGGGAGATGCCGCAGGGCCTGGGGGGGCGGGCCAGGTGGACAGCTGCCGGGGGCTCCGCAGGCCAGAGAAGAGAGACGCAAGAGGAGGTAAGGTGGGCACTGGGAGCAGCCCTGGGAAGGGGTCAAGGGCTATTCTACATTTGGGCAGCATTTCACGGCTCAGGGTGGTGTGCTCTTGCCTAAGCTTTGCTTGCTGATCCCCCACATTCCCCTGGCCCTGGCCCGCCGGTGCGGAGAAAGAACTTTGCTGCTGTTAGCACATACTCCAAACTCTCTTAGGCACACAGATCACCTGCCCTCTCCACTGGGGGCTTCTGGTCTGAGTTGGGTGACTACTCAGCTTCTCTGGTCCCCTGAAGGGAAAGGGACAAAGGAATTATCCCTATCTCACAGGATGTCACCTGGTGAGATCAGTTCTTCCCTGCCCCTACCTACTTCCACCTGGGTGCCTGTCTATGTCCACTGGACCCCAGAACCACTGCACGTAGACTCTCTGAGACCTTGCCAGACGCTCACGTATGTGTCTGCCTTCAGTTATGGGGCGCTCCAGCATACAAACAGCCTTACCCATAGGTGGCGTAAGCAGCTGCCTGTGCTTCTGGACTTCAGCAGCCTCCCTGCCAGCAGTAATCTGCCTATTGTTACCGGCAGCCTGTCTACAGCTTTAGCATGTATTAGAATTCCCTGGAGGGCTGATTGCTGCCCTCCCCAGCCCCCATACTGAGTTTCTTTTTTTTGTTTTTTTAATGTTTTATTTATTTCTGAGAGAGAGAGAGAGAGAGTGTGAGCAGGAGAGGGTCAGAGAGAGAGGGAGACATAGAAACCGAAGCAGGCTCCAGGCTCTGAGCTAGCTGTCAGCACAGAGTCCGACGCGGGGCTCCAACCCACGAACCGCAAGATCATGACCTGAGCCGAAGTTGGACGCCCAACCGACTGAACCACCCAGGCGCCCCCTCCCATACCGTTTCTGATTCAGTACATCTGAGGTAAGGCCTGAGCCTGTATTTCTAACAATTCCCAGGTGATAATTGATGCTACTGGTTCATGGACCACATCAGAGTCCCAGCTGGAGGCAGAAGATGGGCAGGGGTGTACTAGGAACCACAGCAAGACCTGCTAGGACTCGCCTTGTGTGCCAGGCTCATCTGGCCTGGGCTGCCTCATTCCAGGGCCTAGAGATGGAGGATTGACCTCAGTGGCCTCCAACACCAGCGTCAGCTCACTCTTCCCATACACCCTCTTCAAGTTCCTATTCATGAGAGGCTTTAGGTTGGGCACTGGGAGGCCATAAGGGAGTAGACATGTCCCTGCAATCAGAGGAATGAGCCTTACGTGGTAATAATCCCACTGTAAGCAGTCAGACCCTCATCCAGAGAGCAGTGTATGTGTGCTTGTATGTGTCTGTGTCTTTCTCTTTGTGTGTGTGTGTGTGTGTGCGAGCGCGTGTGTATAAGCAGGGGTTTAAGAACTTTGCTTCTCTGATCATCACCCTGGACATAGACTGTTGGGGGAAAGGGTGTGTATAGAGGAAGGATGTTGAGCAGCAATGGCCCCAAAGCTGACATAAGGCCCAGATCTGGTTTGCTTTGTTTCCTGGAGTCTGTTGTCACTCCTAGCCCCTAGCTATTGGCTTATAGATTCTGTAGCCAGCCCCAGTCTTGTCCAATTTGTTATCAGAACCAAACCATGAAGCAGCTTCAGGCGTGACTTTGAAGGCAAAGTCTGAACTGAGTGAAGCCCATAAGAGCTCTACTAGACTGAGGACAGACAAAGACTGAACCACAATAGCCAGATCACAGGACAGGAGAAAAATAGGAACTTAGGAGTCAAAAGCCTTAGTACTGGCTTGTTGCTGATTCCGATGTGTGACCTTGGACAAGCAATGATCAGGTGACCCTAGGCCTCAGTGTCTCCACCTGTGCAACAAAAATTTGGACAGAGCAAGCTCTGATGCCCCCAGCAGTGCTGGCAAAGTTTGATAAGATGTTGACAATAAACACTGTAGGGCGGAGAGAAAGGAAGGCATGACAGCTGAAAGAAATCTGGCCAGAGATCAGGAGGGAGGCCAGAGAAGCAAACTGACCACTGAGGCTGGATAAAGAGGGTAAGGCATAGAGGAGAGGAAAGTGGGGAGAAGTAAACCAGAGGACCAGAGGTCAAAGGCAGGATAATCAGGCTTCCACTCTGTGGACCCAAGACTGTGTGAAAGGGACTTCCCCAGCCTCCCAACTGCCCCCCTCTCTTCTTTTTCTGTAGTGGGAGGCAGGGTACTCCATGGGGTGAGGGTTTGGCAAAGAAGAGCCCTTTAGGCCACGAATCCTGTTGTGTCTTCTCGCTTGGCCCAGAGCCCACACTGGGACCCCCTCTTCCCTAGCCCCAAATGGCCAGTGGGTGTTGCCATGGTTGGCACAGGGCTGAGGGACCCTGAGCTAGAGTTTCTGAGTTCCAATTACAACGCTGCCATTTGTGTTCCTTCAGCCCATCTCCTCCCTCCCTGCCTTGCCACCTCCTACCCACCCCCCATAAAGGATCCTTTCCTGTCCCAAGTGGGACTGAGCTGTGAGCTGTGCAGGGCTAGACCAGAGGGAATGTGAGTTCCCTCCACCTACCGCCCTTCCCAGGATTCCTTTGAGGAAGAAGAGGCTGTTCTCAGTCAGGACCCTAGGATAGGCAGGGCTTGGGAGGGGGCCACAGGTCTGGACTGTCAAGGTCTGGCCTGGATAGGTCAGCCCCAGCCACAAGTAGCCATCTGGGGCTTCTGGAGGCCAGGCTAGTCTGCAGCAGCTTTAAGCCCCTGCCTGGAGCACATTGGAAACCCATCAACCACTCCCACCCCTGTCCAGGGGATCAAGGCTTGGAGCCCAGTGTAGCCAGGCCACCTGTGACCTAAGTCAGTCCCCACCCTGCTGAGGGGAAAGGAGCTTGGGAACACTTGAGGGGGAGGGGTGTCTGATGTGATCCTAGTGGCTCCAGAAGGTTGTCTGCCTCTAACATTGCCTCTCTCTGACCTCCTCTCCCATGCTCCTATTATCGCCCACCTGTGGCCTGAGGAGGCTGTGCAGGCCTGGGTAGGGACAGGCTGCTGCTGATTCCTGGGGACCAGGAGACTTCAGCTCTGAGTGACCACCTGGGGCTGCTGACCCAGTACTTGGGAGCCCAGAAACCCAGAGTCCAGGGCAATGGGAGAGCTCACTCTCTGACCTCATTGTTCTCCTCTCTGTACTGTGTTCAGTCTGTCACTGTTCTACCTCTGTGCCTTTATGCTTTTATTCCTCAGCTTCCCATCTTGAAATCCAGCCCTTCCTCCCCACCAGTGTGAACGTCCCCCTCTTTCAAAGTCCCATCTCAATCTCCTCCCTCCTGCCATCTATGACCACCCAGGCCCACCTTGATTATTCTTCTCAGGATAACATTCAGTTACTGGTGGTTAGCACTGTAATTTATGAAGGACATTCATTGTCATCATCCTCAACCTCACAGTAGATCTGTGATGATCACACCCATTTTACAAAGGAAAAACTGAGGCTCTGAGAGGTGAGGTCACTCAGACACAGTAGGTCTTAACTCAAAGTTGCCCCTGGAAACCAGTGAGGGGCCCTCAGCTCAGAGGGGCCACCATGGAAATCACATTCCAACAATGTGCTCCTCAATGAGAACATGCCTAGAATAGTCTAACTCTGCCTGCCTGGCACACACACCCTGCTTCCTATACATACACTAATTCTAAAGGTGTTCCCATCTAACAAAATCCAGCTATCTATCACACTATGGCAACAAATTCTCTGTAATTCCCCCATTATGAGGTGGATTCTATTCATTCACTTGACCTGGACTGGCTTTGTCACTTGTTCTGCGCAAAGGAGTATGACAAAGGTGATGCTGTACAAATTCTGGAGTTTAGACCTCAAGAGACCTTGCTACCTTCATTCCCTTGGAACAGTGTCCTAAGATCACCCTGTAATGAAGTCAGTCTATCCAATGGGAGGATGAGAGAGCACATGGAGGAGAACTAAGGCCCCTAGCCAATAGCTAGATATGTGAATGAGGCCATCTTGAACTTTCCATCCCAGCAGTTGCATGAGTGAACCCAAATAAGACCAGCAGAGAAATGGTCCAGCCAACCCACAGAATCATGAGAAATAACAAATTATTTTTAATAAACCACTGAGTTTTGGGGCGGTCTGTTACACTCCAATAGATAACTGGTACACTAAGAGTAAAAGCTCTTTATATTGCAAGAGACGAAAGCACAACTCAGGTTGGTTTAGCAGAAAATGAATCTGATGGCTCTCATAACTGACGTTTTGGGGCAAATTGGATCCAGGTACTCAGACAACATCAGGGCTGTTCTCTTTTTATATCCTAACACCTTCCTCTGAGATGGATTTATTCTCAAGGAGGTATGGCAGTCTGTACTTTCCAAAGATGGCTACAACAGCTTTCATTGCACATGTTCTTGTACAATGTGACTGTGCTATTCTACCATCAAGAGATAGAATCATGGGGCGCCTGAGTGGTTAAGAGTCTGACTCTTGATTTCAGCTCCGGTCATGATCTCATAGTTGTTGGGATGGAACCCTGTGCTGTCAGCTTAGGGCCTGTTTGGGCTTCTCTCTCTCCCTTGCTCTCTGCCCCTTCCCCACTTGCACACGTGCTCTCTCTCTCTCAAAATAAATAACTAAACTTAAAAGAGAGAGAGAGAGAGATAAAATCTTATTTCCCTTCCCTTGAATCTAAGCTGGTCTATGACTTGCTTGCAACCAAGAATGAAGTCGACTTCTTTTTTTTTTTTTAAGTGTTTATTTATTTTTAAGACAGAGAGAGTGTGAGTGAGGGAGGGGCAGAGAAAAGAGAGGAACAGAGGATCCAAAATGGGCTCTGCACTGACAGCAGCAAACCCGATGTAGGACTTGAACTCATGAACTTTGAGGTCATGACCTGAGCTGAAGTCAGACACTCAACCAACTGAGCCACCCAGGTACCCCAAATGAAGTGGACTTCGAAGGCCAGTCACAAAAGGTCATGCAGCTTCCACTTGGATCTCTTGGGACTTTCACTCTGGGGAAAGTCAGCTGCCATGTAAGAAGTCTAACTATCCTGATACCACTGTCTTAAAGAGACCTGGTGTGGTGTCCTAGTCAGGGTTCTATCAGGACACTAAACATGTGAGTATAGCTATCTTGGACAGACCAGACCAGCTCATCTATCAGGTGAGTATCACTGAGTTTCCTCAACTGATGTCACAAAAAGCAGAATTACCCACTCAAGTCCCACATGAAATCTGACCTATAGGTCATCGTTAAGAATGAGAGACCACGGGGTGCCTGGGTGGCTCAGTCCATTGAGCGCCCAACTCTTGGTTTTGGCTCAGGTTCATAAGATCAAGCCTGCACTGGGGCTTCTCACTGACAGCTTGGAGCCTGCTTGGGGTTCTCTCTCTCTCTCTCTCTCTCTCTCTGCCCCTACCCAGCGCATGTGCACTCTCTTTCTCTTTCTCAAAATAAATAAACATTTTTTAAAAAGAGTGAGAGACCACATATTTAATGTCTCTCACCCTTAATTGTCATTTAAGCCCTAAAATTTGGGGTAGTTTGTTACACAACAGTAGTAACTAGAATAGAAGCTGTTTCCATGTCATATCTTCCAGAAGCTTCAGGCACCCTATTAGCACCTCTCAAATCTCCGTGGAAAGAAAGTGTCTTTTCCTGAATTGTTCTAGCAGAAGCTCTGGGAAAGGCTCTCCTTGACCCGTTCCTGACCTAATCCTTATAACCATGGGATGGAAAGCTCTGATAAGCCCACTTCTGGAGCTAGGGGTATATCAGCCCCACTGGAATCACATGGACTGATTTTTCCCAGTGGAAAATTGTGGTGCTATCATTGGAAGTAGGAAGAATGGATGCTGGGAAGAAAAACATGACATGTACCTACTAAAAACACAACCATGAACACAAGCACCCCTATCTTAGGAGAAATTGACCTAAAATGTCTAACTACTAACTTTGATATCAGGAGTTGAAACTTTTTTTAAATTTTTTGAAATGTTTTTATTCATTTTTGCGAGACAGAGAAAGACAGAGCACAAGCAGGGGAGGGGTAGGGAGAGAGGGAGACAGAATCTGAAGCAGGGCTCCAGGCTCCAGGTTCTAGGCTCCAGGCTCCAAGCTCCGAGCTGTCAGCACAGAGCTCCAGCACAGAACCCCAGCACAGAGCCTGATGCGGGGCTTGAACTCACTAACCTCGAGATCATGACCTGAGCTGAAGTTGGTCGTTTAACTGACTGAGCCACCCATGTGCCCCAGGAGTTGAGTCTTGATGTCAAGACACCATTTTCACAGCTATCAACCTAGAGAGTTTACCCTCCATTTGTTTTGTTGCAAACCTACCCATGTACGACTCCTCCCCACCTGGTAATCACAGCAACACACCCCAGAAGAGCTGAGCAAAACTGAACAACCATAATAACTCCAGCTTAGAAGATGGAAGAAAAGGAAAGAAACCTGGGTCGCTCACTCAGTTAAGCATCCAACGCTTGATCTTGGCTCAGGTCATGATCTCGCAGTTTGAGAGTTCGAGCCTCGCATCGGGCTCCTGACTGATGGTGTGGAGCCTGTTTGGGATTCTGTCTTTCCCACTCTCTGCCCCTCCCCTGCTCTCTCTTTCTCTCAAAAATAAATAAACTTAAGAAAGAAAGAAAGAAAGAAAGAAAGAAAGAAAGAAAGAAAGAAAGAAAGAAAGAAAGAGAAAGAAAGAGACCTGTCAGCACCTTGTTTTACTTTGTGCAGGTTTTAGATGGGAGCAGATTCCCTCAGAATGGGCTGTGGGCCCAGCAGATACCCCAGAACACGTCCAGTAGAGGACTTCACCTGGCATAATGTGCTTACTGCAAGTCACCACAGAATGCTCCGCCAGCTCCAAACAGGATCATTTCACTGTCCCCATAGTATTCACCAGTCACAACCTTATGTTCACAAGCAGTGTGTCTCGGGTTCACCAGGCTTACCACAATATGTTCATGCCCCACTGTTTTCACCACTGACTGTGGGATTTCCTCTCTGTCCCCATGCTGTTCACCAAGCTTACCCTGGTGTGCTCATAGTCCATTTGCTCACACCCAGCGACGTTGTAGTGTTTACTGCCTGAAGCAGTGAGTTTATACTCTATGTGGACATCATGGGGTCCCCATGGTACGCCCAGGATTTCTCAGAAACATCTACATTCATGACTCTGTGTAGGATTAGGGGGTGCACACCTTACTGGGGTGGTCTCTCACAAGTGTTCACACACCCCTCCCCTGACTCGTCACACTCACCATGATGTGTTTGCCCTGGTTGTTCGTGAAGCTCAACCCATGCATCTACCAGACTCTGCCTCGTGTTTTCTGTGACCCAAGGCTTCTTTTCATGACTCCCTCAAGAGGGCCCAGGTGGCTCTGTGTGTGGTGTGACCTCAGCTCTGACCAAGATGCTAGCCGTCCAAAAGAGCCTTCAGCAAAGATGGGGGCGTCCTTCTCAGGGATGAGGTGAGATGGATGCTGGGTGGAATCCCTCCGTGGCTAGAAGTTTCCAGGACACACAGCTGTTTTATGGGCTAGAGCTATGGAGACTTGAGTGTGAGGAGCCTCCCTCTTTCCAAGAAGACTCTTTCGCCCACACAGCACCTAGGCTGTAAAGATTTAGGACTCCAGATGGTCAGGGTGAGCAGAGGGAAGAAGGGGAAACTGGGGTTAGAAAGACTTTGGTGAACAGGCTTAGCCAGACAGGGTGGGGGAGAAGAGAGACAGACACATGGGCCCCCGGAGACCATTCTTTGTGGGCTGGCCTTTTGTTCCCAGAAAGCAAGCCGCATTCAGGGTGGCTGAATTGAGACACTTTCCCCTTGGGAGAATAAGAGCTTCGAGGACAGAATGTTGGCCAGTGACAGGGAAGGCAAAACAAGGGAGGAAGAAATTTGAATCCCACTCTGCATTTTAAAAAGTTGAAACAGGGACGCCTGGGTGACTCAATTGGCTGAGTGTCCAACTTCGGCTCAGGTCATCATCCTACAGTGGTGGGTTCCAGACCCTGATTGGGCTCTCTGCTGTTAGCACAGAGCCTGCTTTGGATCCTCTGTCTCCCTCTCTCTCTGCCCTTCCCCTGCTGACGCTCTCCCTCTCCCTCCCTCAAAATTAACATTAAAAAAAAATTGAGGGGCACCTGGGTGGCTTAGTCGGTTAAGCGTCCGACTTTCGACTTTCGACTTTCGCTTAGGTCATGATCTCGCGGTTCGTGGGTTCGAGCCCCACGTCGGGCTCTGTGCTGACTGCCAGCTCAGAGCCTGGAGCCTATTTCAGAGTCTGTGTCTCCCTCTCTCTCTGACCCTCCCCTGCTCATGTTGTCTCTCTCTCTCTCCTAGAAATAAATAAAAATATTTTTTTAAAAATTGAAACATAATTTTCATACTGTAAAATTCACCATTTTGGATACACAATTCTGTGATTTTTTGCCAAATGCAAATGATTAGGTAACCACCATCATATCAAGATATAAAATATTTCCATCACCTCAGACGTTCCCTTTGTAGTGAACCCTTCCCCCCATCTTCAGCTGCGGACAACCTCTGATTTGTGTTCTTTCTCTGTGGTTTTGTCTTTTCGAAATAAGTGGAATCCTTTGATATGAGCATTTTAAGTTTTCTTTCTTTCACTTGGTGTATTCATCCATGTTGTTGAATGTGCCAATAGCTCATTCCTTTTTATTGCCAAGTAGTATTCCATTGTACGGCTTATGTGGTTTATCTGTCCATTCACTGCTTGAAGAATGTGTGGATTATGTCCACTTGTTAGCAGTTACATTTTAGTTATAAATATTTGTGTACATATTTTTTAAACAGTTGCTTTTACATTTTATTTACTTATTATTTTTTAAATGTTCATTCATTTTTGAGAGAGAGAGACAGACCATGAATAGGGTAGGGACAGAAAGAAAGGGAGACGCAGAATCGGAAGCAGGCTCCAGGCTCTGAGCGCAGAGCCCAACATGGGGCTCTATCTCACAAACCATGAGATCATGCAATCAAGAGATAGATGCTTAACTGATTGAACCATCCAGACACCTCGGTGTAGAGATTTTTATGTACACATTTCTCATACTAAGAGTGGGATTGCTGGGTTATAAGAGAAGTGTATGTTTAATCTTATAAGAAACTGCCAAACTGTTTTCCAGAGTGATTGTACCATTTATGTTCCCACCAGCAGTGTAGGTGAGTCCCAGTTACCCAGTATTCTCATCAGCACTTGAAAGTTTCATGTTTGCTTTTAGCCCTTCTAATAGGATGTGTAGTGTGATTTCATTGTAGTTTTAATTTGCCTTTCCGTGGTGACCAATGATGTTGAGCATCTTTTTATATTCTTATCTGTCATGCATAGGTCTTCTTTGGTGAAGCACCCATTCAAATATTTTCCTGCGTTATAACTGGATTGTTGTCTTATTACAGATATCCCCAGCTTCTCGAAAATTCACCTTACGCTTCACTTTTATAAAAAGACCTACATTAGTGCCTGTTTTCACTAACTGAATGAAATCTGAAGATGATATTCAGTTTTACCAAAAAAATGGCAATGAAAGCAAAAATAATGTTCAGCATCTGTTTGGTAGGGAGCCATCAGAGAGGCGGGGCACCTGAGCAGCGAGAGTGGTGCCACCAAGCTCCTTCCCTGGGATCTATGCTCAGGACCAAGCTGCCGTAGCTTCGAACTGTGTCTGTAAGCCTCTGTGCTTTATCTCGATTTATTTTGTGCTTCTGCCAGCAAGATGTGTCCTAAGGTATCAGAAAAGCCTAAGAGAGCTTATTTTTTGGTTAGGGAAGACTCAAATCTTTTTCCATACAGTAGTTTCTTCATTTTATACTATTTCAGCTTAGGAAAGTTTCTATCAGATAGTGGCGGAAACCCATATTGCGTATATATTCTGGATTTAAGTCTTTTATCAAATATGTATCTTGAAAATTTTTTCCCAATCTGTAGCTTGCTTTTCATTTTCTTTTTTTTTTAATTTTTTATGTTTTATTTATTTTTGAGAGAGAGAGAGACAGCGTGAGCAGGAGAGGGACAGAAAGAGAGGGAGACACAGAATCTGAAACAGGCTCTAGGCTCTGAGTTAGCTATCAGCACAGAGCCCGACGCAGGGCTCAAACCCACAAACCACAAGATCATGACCTGAGCCGAAGCCAGACGCTTAGCCAACTGAGCCACCCAGGCGCCTCTGCTTTTCATTTTCTTAACAGTATCTTTTGATGAGNAACCACAAGATCATGACCTGAGCCGAAGCCAGACGCTTAGCCAACTGAGCCACCCAGGTGCCTCTGCTTTTCGTTTTCTTAACAGTATCTTTTGATGAACAGAAGTTCTCAGTTTTGATGAAGTTCAATTTATCAATTTTTTATTTTATGGACTGTGCTTTTGGTGTTGGATCTAAGAAAACTTTGCCTAACCTACGGTCACAGATTTTCTCCTATGTTTTCTCTAGGAGTTTTTTCATTTGGGATTTTACCTATGGTTCATTTTTAACTAGTATTTGCAAATAGTGCAAAGCGTAGGCCAAGTTTCTTTCTTTCTTTCTTTCTTTCTTTCTTTCTTTCTTTCTTTCTTTCTTTCTTTTGCACGTGAATGTCCAATCATTCTAGCACTATTTGTTGAAAAGATTTTCCTTTCAGATATGAACAGACACTTCTCCAAAGAGGACATCCAGATGGCCAACAGACACATGAAACAATGCTCAGCATCCCTCCTCATCAGGGAAATACAAATCAAAACCACACTGAGATACCACCTCA
>NW_027527920.1:8761956-8802801 GCF_008692635.1 Crocuta crocuta | reverse complement strand
AAAAAAGAAAAAAAAAAGAAAAGATTTTCCTTTCTGTTGACCAACCCCTATATGGATTTTTATCACTATGGCTCTTTGAGATATTGACACTGGCACTCTAGAGCTTTCTTACATAAAAGTCAGTAGCATAGCAGGGTTGAATGCTTCTCTTACCTGATCCCAAAAGAGGACTGCTTCTGCCTGAATAAGACGCAGATTATTTCAATGGAACAGCTCTTTTAGCTTGAACTTGCAGCCCCTCTGCTCTCCCCAGGACTTAGACGAGTCTGCTGAAACCTGCACCAGGAAATTGCTATGACTGTCAAACACAATCTAGGTGCTGAACTGCCTCTCTTCTCCAATGACACTCATATACCCCCTGTGGCTCCTTGGTCAGAGAGGTTTTGAATCCTCTGCACTCAACTAATCAGCCTCCATCAAACAGAGACAATGCCCTGAGAAGGCATCAGCTGTCTTTATCGTTCTCATTGCTCTCACCTGTCAAAGTTGCCATTGATTTGCATTTTAGCCTGATCATCATCAGTGAGGGAGAAAGTACACTGTGCAAGATATATAAGGCTTCTGCTGGGGTGCCTGGCTGGCTCAGTCGGTTAGAGTATGAGACTCTTGATCTCAGGAGCTGGGAGTTTGAGCCCCATGTTGGGCATAGAGATTACTTAAAAAATAAACTGGGGGACTGCAGTTCCACTTCTGGGTCAGGTGAGGCCTCTGGCTCTGCCTTCAGACACTGAGACTTCCTCCTTTGGGGATGCAGATCCAGCTGTGACCCCTGATGCCTGGGCAGCTCTTAGTCAGTTCTGGGGTGAACCTGTCTGCTTGATGCACCTTCCAGGGAATACTCAGAGCAGACCCATAGACTGCATGACTCCAGGTTCCTGAAAGATCTACTTCCCACTATGGGCTTTATGATGCATGAGAGCTGGAGTGGGTGGGCGAAAGTGGGCAGGCAGACATGACCCACCTGCTCTAGCTTAATGAGAGATCAAAGCAGCTTGAAATGTAAATGGCGGCAACTCAGGGGGCATCGCCTGCTGTGGAATAGTTGTGTGCATAACCCTGTGTGCCTGTAGTGAAAGTGGCCATGTGGGGGAGCATGCAAACCTGACTGGTTGTGCCGTGATGTGTATATGCTCGTATCAGCTCTGATCCCCAAGTGCGGTGTAACTTTGAGGCATTTCATCTTCCTCTCTGGACCTTAGTTTCCTCCACAGTAAAATGAGAGGATCCAATGGACTCTAAAGCTCCTTCATCTTTCACCACTGTTCCTTCCTTCCACCTCCCTCTAAACTCTTCTCCCTGGTTTCAGGGGAGCAGCTCCCCCAGCCTCTGAAGCCTGTCACTGCAGGTGTCTGGCCACCAGGGGCTTCATCTTCTACCTCAAGTTCCCAGTGAGGCCTTTCTTTTACAGGAACAACTCTCTCACTGAGAAGAATTCTGGAACATTCTCCACTACCTTGTGAGTGCATGTGTGTTTATGTGTAATTGTGGCTACAAGTGTGTTTGTGATGGGGCCATGGGAAAGGGCGAGATGGCAAGGGTCTCTAGGGAGAGAATGAGTCCATTTGCTTGTGTCTCTGTGTCTCTTTTTCCAAACCCCCAGAGATAGGTTTCTAAGGGCATGTATCCACTCACCAGCTTTGTGCACATTCTCACAGTATCTATTTATAGCAAGACTCAGCCAGGTACCGCCTCCTCCAGGAACTGGGCTAACTGCCCCTCTGCTGTTTTCTACAAGCCCTGTGCCCTGCGCACTTTTCCAGTAGAACACTCATCACAGTCTACCATGCTGTTTTCTTGCTTGCCCATCTCTGTGGGGAAATCTCTAGAGGATAGGGACCATGTCTCATTCCCTTGGCATCCCAGCATCTGGAGTGTTCAGAACCTGTGTGTGGACTGGGGAGACCTCACCTCACGTGCTCCCAGTAGGACATTCTGTCCTCAGTGACCCCATACCCCAGTGCAAACACCCGCTTTGGAGTGTGAGGTAAAACAAACCGAATACACCCATGGGGCTTTCCCCTTGGGGTCACCACTCCAGGACCTTCCTCCAGCCCAGGAAAGGCCTGCTCTAACCATGAGAATGGAGACAGCCTGGGATACAGGGTATGGGTGCTCGGCTGATCCCACCAGTTTTAGGGCCATCACCATAGGGAGCGTTCCTCCTCTTTTCTGGACTTTCTGGCCCTGGTGTGAACTTTGTTGGCGCCAGTGCGCTTTTAATATTTTCCGTTCCTGGCTGATATACAATGTTTCACCTCAAAAATGCATCCTCCCCGTCACCAAAGGGCATGCCTTCCAGTGAGAGGAACCCAGGGCTGGTGAGTGGAGGTGACCCACTCCATGCTGGGCTCAGAGGAGCCCCAGCCCAGTGCTTTGAGGAGGGGGCAGAAATGTCTTCCCAGCCAAAGGAGACAAGCTCCCGGCCAGCCTGAGGCCTCGCGCTCCCACAGGAAGCCTGGACCCACGGCAAGCTGGGGGACACCTTCTTGATTCTATGTGGGACCCCAGGCTCACCCCTTCCAGGTGCCCTCACCTTGCCGAGCCCTACTGGCCCCTCTGCACAGTGAGGATAACGACAGTGCCCATCTTTCAGGGTCCTCATGAGGCTTGAATGCTGCACATTCAGGTCATGCAGGGGACTTTAAAACACACCCAGCCCGTGCCCATGAGAGACACTGATTCAAGGACATGGGTGCAGGCTGGACGTCAGTATTTTAAAAAAAAAATTTTTTTTTAAATATTTTATTTATTTCTAGGAGAGAGAGACAGCGTGAGCAGGGGAGGGTCAGAGAGAGAGGGAGTCACAGACTGAAACAGGCTCCAGGCTCTGAGCTGGCAGTCAGCACAGAGCCCGACGCGGGGCTCGAACCCACGAACCGCGAGATCATGACCTAAGCGAAAGTCAGACGCTTAACTGACTAAGCCACCCAGGCGCCCCTGGACGTCAGTATTTTTAAAAGCTCTCGGTGATTCACTCCAGCGGTAGCTGAGAACCACTTGCTAGGATGGGAAAGCACTGTCCGGGGGACTCATTTCAGGTACAACTGCTGCTTAGATGAGCCAGGGCACCACACCACCCGTTTTCTCGAACACACAATCCCATGGATGCCTGAAATCCTCTGACAGAGTAGAGGGAAAAGCAATCTGAAAAGGCAGGTGAGGGGTTCTGCCGGATTGCCCTGCACCTTTCCAAGCCCACCCTGCCCACAGACAGATCCTCTGAGCCACCAGCCCTGTCCCACGCTGGAGTCGCGCAGACCTGCCCTGGTGACCCCTCTGCTGGGCGGGCCAGGTCCACCCCAGAGAGACCCAGACTTGTGGCTCCCCTCCCAGACACAGGAACCCGACTACTGAACCAAGAGTGGGAGGTGGAGGTGGAGGTGGCCCCGCCCCCTCACCCCTCACTGCATGTTGGGGTAAAGGGCAGCTGTCACCACAGAATTAACAGGGAGGAAAGGATGTTCAGGCACCTGGTGGGGAGAATGACATCTGCTTTCTTCATCCTCAGAAGGCTCCACAGCCCAGAGGAAGAGAACAGCTGAAGAGCCAGGCCCCTCAGGGAAAGCAAGTGGGGAGCAGAACATCTTCTCACAGTGACCCCCGCAGGCCACCCCTCAGCGGCATATCCCAGAGTTAGTCTGGTCTTGGACACAGAAGGAGAAAATGAGGTCTCCTCAGGGGGCAGCACAGCCCCTGCCTGAGGAGCTTCAGCCAAAGTCCAGGCCTCCCGCAGAAGCCAGAGCCCTCAGCCTCGCTAGACCCAAGGTCTGCAACAGGGCAGTGAACAGGCCTGGGGGCTGGGTTGGACCTGGCCCGCCCAGCAGAGGGGTCACCAGGAGACGTGGCTGGTTTTCCTCAGGCACTCACTGCAGAAGTGGTTCTTCTGAGGTTTATTCGCTGTCCTGTGTCCCCGGCTCCTGGCCAGGACAGGAAAGGAGAGGGAGGGAGATGAAGGGGGTGTGGTGGGGCACGGCATGGCAGGCAGGAAGGAGGAGGGAACAGTGGAGCTGCCAGACTGGGCCCCACTAGCAGGGAGTCCAGGAACACAGCAGCCACAACCACCACCTCAGGGAGTGCCATCCTGCCCACTTTTATTTTCCAACTAAGGGCACATTAAGTGCGGGCACAGGGAGGCACCAGGCCCCTTGGTCTATGCTATGGCACCCAGAGAAGCATGTAGAGCCCCAGCGAGGTTAGAGGCAACAGGGAACTACTGAGCTGGAAAAAACTTGTCTCAACAAGTCTGCCCCCACCTCCGGGTATCTAAGGTAGAAAATACATAGGCTTGGAAGCCAGAAGAACTGGATTAAACTCTGCCTCTACCACAAATTACTTGTATTCACGCATTCATCCTACAAACACTTTTAGCTTCTACTACGTAACAGGCCCTGGGCTATGTGCTGGGGTTACTAAAAAGAAGGAAGCCGGGGCGCCTGGGTGGCTTAGTCGGTTAAGCGTCCGACTTTCGCTTAGGTCATGATCTCGCAGTTTGTGGGTTCGAGCCCCACGTCGGGCTCTGTGCTGACTGCCAGCTCAGAGCCTGGAGCCTGTTTCAGTCTGTGACTCCCTCTCTCTCTGACCCTCCCCTGCTCACGCTGTCTCTCTCTCTCTCCTAGAAATAAATTAAAAAAAAAAAGAACGAAGCCTAGTCCCTACCTTTGAGGAACTCGCCCACAGAGAGAGAGATGGACCCATAAACAGATCTCAGAGAAGGCTCCCTGGAGGAGATGTTGTCAGAGTTGACTTTAAATATGAATAGCAGTTGGATGAAAAGGAAGAGGAAGGGCACTCCAGGCAGAGACGACAGCATGAGCAAAACCAGCATGGTGTGTCAGCAGCTGCTGGGAGATGAAGCATGTGGCAGTGTCTCTGTCAAGATTCTTAGGTGAGAGCAACAGAATCCAACACTAGCTAGTTTAAGCAGAAAAGGAATTTACTAAAAGGATATTGGATCCCACATTCCTAGAAGCCCTTATTTATTTATTAAAGATTGTTTGAGCCCCAACATGGGGCTCAAACTCACGACTCTAACATCAAGAGTCACAAGCTCATCTACTAAGCCATTTAATTAGGCACCCTGAGGCCCCAATTTATTTTTTTGTTAATGTTTTTTATTTATTTCTAGGAGAGAGAGAGAGAGAGACAGCGTGAGCAGGGGAGGGCCAGAGAGAGAGGGAGTCACAGACTGAAACAGGCTCCAGGCTCTGAGCTGGCAGTCAGCACAGAGCCCGACGCGGGGCTCGAACCCACGAACCGCAAGATCATGACCTAAGCGAAAGTCGGACGCCCAACCGACTAAGCCACCCAGGCGCCCCCCTGAGGCCCCAATTTAGAATCTCAAAGCTAAACTCCTCAAACCTCTGCAGGGCAGGAAGTATGGCAAAGTTAGCTCTAGAGGCACCCCTGAGATCATTTTTGTCTATAGTTCTTAATCTTGAGTCCATGGGAGCAAAAAGATATATAGAACATTTTAAAAGTGTGTAAGTGTATTTTTCTGGGGACAAAGTCCATGACTTTTATCGGATTCTCAAAGGAATCCACACTATAGGTCAGATTCTCCCAGAAGCAAATCCTGAAGTGAAGATTCATGTGTAAGTGACTTAGTAAAGAAATGTTCCCAGGAAAAGCCAGTAAGGGAGAAGGGGAAGCAGGATAGTAGAGAAAGAAGCCAGGGAGGAGTGTAATTTTGTGTGAAACCCCAAATTCAGCCCGATCCTTGGGCAACTCAAGTTTTTCTCTACTTAAGATAAAGTACGTACACTTTTATGGGGCGCCTGGGTGGCTTAGTCGGTTGAGCGTCCGACTTTCGCTTAGGTCATGATCTCGCGGTTTGTAGGTTCGAGCCCCGCGTCGGGCTCTGTGCTGACTGCCAGTTCAGAGCCTGGAGCCTGTTTCAGAGTCTGTGATTTCCCTCTCTCTCTGACCCTCCCCTGCTCACGCTGTCTCTCTCTCTCTCTCTCTCTCCTAGAAATAAATAAAAACATTTAAAAAAAAAGATAAAGTATGTACACTTTTGTACTTTCATGGCAGTGGGTCATTGGCCATGGGCCAGGTGCCCTGCAGCTGTGTGTGGGTCATAAACTGCCAGGCACTTTCAGCTCTCCTAAGGGAAAAGAAATCTCCAGTTACCAAGGGCAATCCTTGAACAATGCTCAGTGAAGGGTTGGGGACACAAGGCTGATAAAGGGAATTTGAGAGGATTTGGGCATATATAGTTAATAGTCCAAAAAAGTCAGGAATTACTGATCTAGTACAACCACATCATGTTATAGACGAGGAAACAGGGAATGCTGCTGATTGTATAGTGGCCTAGGTATCCTAACTAAGCCTCCTTCTAAAAACACCACTAAATTCTAGATAAAGGGGGGAAAATCTTTTTTCTTTCTGAAAAAAATCTTATTAAATACACCTATGAGTTGGCAGTAAAGTAAGCAATGCTCAGGCCAGAAAGAGTCAAGAGCTAGAATTCAGAGGGCAATGAATCAAAGTTATGAAATCAGCTTTTACCTTGAAGACATTGAACTTCGTGAACTTGAGTTTCAGTTTTTCAGCCTCATGGAAATGGGGCAAAATTTAATAAGAAGTCCATGCTTGTGGGGCGCCTGCGTCAGTTAAACATCCAGCTCTTGATTTTGGGCAAAGTCCTGATCCCAGGGTTGTGGGATCGAGGCCCACGTCAGGCTCTCACTGGGCATAGAATATTCTTGAGATTCTCTCCCTCTCTCTCTCTCTCTCTCTCTCCCCCTTCTCTAAAATAAAAAGAAATCTTTAAATTTTTAAAAAGAAGTGCATGCTTGAAACAATCACTAGCAAGAGACACTGGACTGCTTCACTGACAGTAAACTAGTGGTAACCCTCCTTACAGAGCCAGGCCCTGAACTACTCTCCCTAAAGTAGTTCTCAGAGGAGAGTGAATACCTAAACGAGGTCAGGAGCTGTCAGGAAGATAGAAGGGGGAATCGCCATTGGGGAGCTAAGCAGCAGGGCCTTGCTTCACTGAGGGAAGAACTCTGGTATTATAAACTTGACCTAGAGGAAATACCTTAGAGCTTGGGGGAGGCAGGGGAGTATGGGAGGGTGAAGAATCTGAGTTCACTTCTGAGTCTGCATTCATGTCTGAGTCCTGTGGAGGGAGATAGCATAATGAAAAAAATGTAGGGTGTGTGAACCAGACTGATACCATCTTGGACAAATCCACCATGATGGCTGCTCCATGACCCGAAACATTCTTGAGCACAACCCCACAAACATATTCTTTCTTTTTGTTTATCCACACCCTTAAGTACACCCTCGGGGTATAATGTCCTCAATGTGCTCTGGAGATATGACTATGACAGACACCTGTTTTCAAACATTCTCCTTCTGGTCGTCCTAGAGCATGTACTCCCCAGCCTCTAGGCTATAAACACAGGTCTTATGGGAGACAGAGTTGCGGACGTTTGCTCATCTTTCCGTTACCCAAGACATGCTTCTGTCCATATGTCCCTTTAATAAATTGTTTCTTGTCAAACTTATGGTTCCTTTGAACTTTGGAGATCATTTTGCATATAAGTCCCTTTCATGGAGCAAGGATTTCAAGTAGCATTCCTCCCTCCACAGTGGTATTCCTCACAGCTTTGGTCTCTCAAGTGCTCTTTGCCTCAATCAAGGCAGGGAAAGATAGGGGGCGCCCTACTGGAACAGGCTGCTTGTGAGCCCCTAGAAGCTGAAGCCTGAGGACTCTGAGAAATACATGGGTGGATTTTTCAGGGACTCCAGGGTTTCTTTATCCACCTCACCTCAGCAGGTGGATACAAAGAACAGGTGAATTGGGGTGCTTATTGTTTCATTTTCATTCATGTAGCTCCATTTATATTGAGGCCTTAGGATATAAATGGAGGAGTCTAGAGTGTGAAGTCTGAAAAATAGATCCTGGACTTGGTAATTAGTAGGTCCTTGGTGGTTTTAGAAAGAGAAGCTTCAGAGATTCAAATCACCCTCCAGGGATCCAGGGTGGGGAAGAAGGAAGTGTGATGGGAGGAGACACAAAGACTGGGACCAGAGGTCTCCAGGAAGTTAAAGAAGCCAAGGAGGAAGTGTGGAGGGATTAAGTTGTCGACCGGTAGGAAGGCTATGCTGGGGGTGAGGTATGACATTTAAGATTTCTGATAAAGAGTATCTTACCCAAATTATTTAATTACCAAATTATTTAACCTCCCTGAGCCTCAGCCTCCTAATTTATGAAATAGAACTAAATTGCCTACCTAATAAAAGTAAAAACATTTTTTTGTCTCTAAGGATTAATGACAAAGCATGTAAGTGTGGGATGTGGGATGTGGCAGGTGCTCAATGACTGTGGAAGGATTAAGGAAAGTGCGTCATTTCTCATCTATGGACCTAAATTTCCTAATCCTTACTAACTGTTGACTTGATCTGTCAGGTACTGAGAGAGCCGAACATCTCCCACTGTGTTGTAAATTTGTCCGTTTTAATGTTTATTTAGTTTAAAGAGAAAGAGAGAGACAGAGTGCAAACAGCGGAGGGGCAGAGAGAGAGGGAGACATAGAATCCGAAGCAGGCTCCAGGCTCTGAGCTGTCACAACAGAGCCTGACACGGGGCTGGAACACACGAACTCTGAGATTATGACCTGAGCTGGAGTTGGACACTTAACCAACTGAACCACCCAGGTGCCCCACAATCATTTATTTTTATCTCTCATGGTTCTAGGACTAACTGGGCTCACTAGGTAACTCTCGCTCAGGGTCTCTCATATGGTTGCAGTCTGATGGAGGCTAAGGCTAGAATCATCTCAAAATCTTATTCAGTAGGCTAGGTTTTCAGTGGGCCTGAACACCTACATGTGGCCTCTCTATGTGACCTGGGTATCTTCATAGCATGGAAGCTAGGTTCTAAAAGGGAATATCTGAAAAGAGCAGGCCACGAGGAAACCATATTAATTTTTAAGGCCTAGACTTAGATATCACACAGCATTGCTTCTGCCACATTCTGTTAATTACATGCAAGTCATTAGACGGGCTCATATTTAAAGGAAGGTCAATTAGGCTCTATCTCTTGATGGAAAAGTGTCAAAAATTTTGCAGACATGTTTTAAAACTACTATATAGCCCTTCTGTGTGCCAAGCACTGGACAAGGCACTTGGGATAGTGGTAAGTCACACACCCTACTTTTATGGTGCTTGCAGTCTAGTGGTAGAAATACACACTAATATATTATTATAAATATGTATAAAATTGTAAACTTTGATAGTGATATGGAAGATGAACAGAGAGAACCATGAGAAATTATATCATACATTTGTATGACATGGACCAGGGACCCAAGGAAGACTTCCCCAAAGAAAAGACATCTGGGTTGAGATCTGAAGCATTTGTGGATGCTAACTCTGTGAAGCAGGTTGATGAAGGGCCTTTCAGGCAGAGAGAACAACAACCATTGGCCCTGGGACAGGAGGAAAGGTGACCTGAGAGGCAGCCATTATATCTGGAAGCAGACAGCAGAGGAGAGAGGTGTGAGACAGGGCTGCAGAGGTGGGCTGAGGTCAGGAGCTTGGACTTTGTAGCCTAGGTGAAGATATTGGTCTTTGGCCTTAAAGCTGCAGGAAGCTGTTGGGGGTCACCCACTGGAGATTGATGTGGACAGATCTGCATCCTAAAGCTCACTCTGGCTACTGTGTGGATGGCCCCTGCCAGATGCTGAGTCAGGACTGGGAGGGCTGTATTGCAGCATCCTGTCTGCAATACTTTCCTTCTCCACCAGACTCCCATACGCTTGCTGAAGCCAGCAGTGGCCTACATCCTATACCTCTAGGCTTGGCTCCTATACCCTATACTTGGCTTCCTCAGTCCCTCTTCTCAGGTACAGGAAGTTCTGCCATTTTGCATTCTTAATTAGTCATTCCTTTAGTCTGTCAGTTAGTTGGTATAGCAGATTGAAGAGTGGCCCCTAAAAGATATGTCCACATCCTAATCCCCAGGACCTGTGACAATCACTTTATTTGGAAAAAAAGGTCTTTATGAATGTAATTAAGCTCAGGATCTTGAGATTAGGATATTATCCTTGGCTATCCATGGATCATAAATCCTATGACACATGTCCTTATAAGAGTGAGGCAAAGAGATATTTGAAATGGACAGAAGAAGGGGAAGTAATGTGACCATGGAGACAGAGATTGGAGTGGTATGGCTACAAGCCAAGGAATGCCAACAGTTGCCAGAAGCTGGAAGAGTCAAGGAACAGATTGTCCCCGATAGCCCCCAGAAGAAGTGTGGCCTTCCTAACACCTTGATTTCAGCCCAGAGATCTGGTTTTTGAACTGCTGGCCTCCAAAACTGTGGAAGAATAAATTTCTGCTAGTTTGAAACCACAGTTTATAGTAATTCATTACAGCAGCCATACAAAGTGAATATGGTTGGGTACTTCTTTAGTTGTCCCTTCCAAATGGGCTTTACTGGCTCCTTCAGGGGGACTTTCAAATGTCGGAATGCCCCAGGCTCAGTCCTCAGAACTTTCTTTGTCTATTCTCTCTCCCTGTGTGACCTCATCCATTCACTTGGCATCAAAATAGCACTTATTTGCTGAAACTCTCCACATTTTACCTCCGCCCAGACACTTCTCATGGAGCCCAACCATCTTCGCAGGTAGATGAAAAGAGAACTCTTGTTCTCTACCCTCCCCACTTCCCCACGCACAGGTCCTCCTGGCCAGGCATCCTCCACCACTCAGTGCTTGAGATGAAAATGTGGTAGCCAGCCTGGATTTCTCCATTTCCCTCAAACAAGTGATATACAACTGGTAGCAAGTCTTATTGTTTAGGTCTCAAAATGTTTCTCAGATCTGTCCATTCTCTTCCATTTCCACTGCCACCACAGCCACCAGCATCTCTTACCCAGGCTCCTAAGGACTCCCAGCTTCTTCTTTTCTTTGTGCTTATTTATTTATTTTGAAAGAGAGTATGTCTGCAAGGGAGGGGAAGAGAGAGACGGAGAGAGAGAATGCCAGGCAGACTCCATGATGTCAGCACAGAGGTCTATGCAGGGCTCGACCTCACAAGCTGTGAGATCACGACCTGAGCCAAAATCGAGTCAGACACTCAACTGACTAAGCCACGAGGTGCCCCAACATTCATTGATTTTCAAATATTTCTTCAACCTGGCATTTCTCAATAAATCCCACTTAAACTGGTGAATTATCCTTTTATGCATTGCTGGATTTACTTTGCTAGAATTTTTATTTTTTTGCATTTGTGTTCATAAAGGATTTGGTCTGTAGTTTTCTTTTCTGGGAATGTTTTTGTCTGATTTTGGTACCAGAGTGATGCTGGCCTCATAGAATAAGTTGGGAAGTATTCATTCCTCTTCACTTTTCTGGAAGATTTTATATAAAATTGGTATTTTATTTCCTTCCTTAAACATTTGGTAGAATTCACCAGTGAAGGCACCCAGGCCTGAAGTTTCCCTTGTGGGAAAATTTTTACCTGTAAATTTCATTTCTTTTTTTTTTTTTTTAATGTTTATTCATTTTTGAGAGACAGAGTACAAGGAGAGGTGGAGCAGAGAGAGAGGGAGACACAGAATCGGAAGCAGGCTCCAGGCTATCAGCACAGAGCCTGATGTGGGGTTCGAACCCACAAACTGCGAGATCATGACCCAAGCTGAAGTCGGCCGCTCAACTGACTGAGCCACCCAGGTGCCCCTGTAAATTTCATTTCTTTATTGGTTATAGGCTTATTCAGGTTATCTATTTCTTCTTGAACGTGTGTCACACTTTTCCTTAAAGTCCTCAGTGTTGGGGCGCTTGGGTGGCTCAGTCAGTTAAGCATCTATTGATTTCAGCTCAGGTCATGATCTTGCAGTTTGTGAGATCGAGCCCCACATCAGGCTCTGTGCTGACAGTGCAAAGCCTGCTTGGTATTCTCTCTCTCTCTCTCTCTCTGCACCACCCCCCTCCATGCTCTCTCTCAAAAATCAATTAAAATTAAAATTAAAGGGAAAAAAGCCCTCAGTGTTTCCCCCTCACACTTACCTAAATCCTTGCTGTGACTTGCAAGGCCCTGTCTGGTCTGTTCCTGCCCTCCTCCCCAACCTCATCTACCTGGTGCCTTCCTCTCATTCACCATATTTCAGCCACATTGGTCTTCTGGTTATTCCAAGATTATGTCAAACTCTTCCCTAGCTTAAGGCCTTGGCATTGCTTTTCCCTCTATCTGGAAAGCTCTTCTATAGGCTCCTCATTCTCATCCCTTAGGTCTCAGATTATGTGTCAAGGAGTATTCAGAGTAGGACCTGCTGACGCTCTCTCAGAATCTTGTTTACTTCCCAACCATAATATATGTATCACATTCTGCCACTGTTTTGTTTGCTTATTGTCAGCTCTCTAGAAGCAGGGATCTTGTCTGTCTTGTTCCCTGCTCATCCTCAGCACCCAGCACAAGATCTGGCACAAGTGAGGCGTTCAATTACTCTATTTTTTAATAAGTAGACTAACTTAGTGGTTTGGCCTATTGGTCAGTCAGGCAATGAGGCAGGCAGTACGTCGTCTGTGAGCCTGCCTATCAGTCTGAGGTTTTAGCTCAGCCTGGAGTAGGTCAGGTAGGCACTGAGTGGGCTGGTTGCCCTATGGGGTGGGTCTGTTTGACTGATGAGCCCCCTGCGAAGTCAGCCCAGGATTCTGGGGGACACAAAGTGAAAAGCCGAGATCCACCGCCAAGAAGCTTCTGGCCCATCTGTCTATGTGGAGGCTCACTGCTCCCCCTGCCCAGTCAGGAGGTGAAGTGGGGATGGAACAGGGAGGATGGCAGGGAGGCTGCAGAGTCCAGTCCAGCTCTGGCAGCCGCTCCTCAGCAACTCTGCCGCAGGCCTTTCAAACCCCATAAAAACCTCACCTGGCGACTGCTGCGCTCAGAAAGAGCTTGTGCAGGAGACACAGAGAGGGCTTTGTGTCTTCTTCCCCACCCCACCTTCCAACCTCCCCTGACCTGGGTCCTCTGCTCATGGAAACTGCCCCACTGGACCTGGTGGCCTGGCCCCAGGAGACAGGCTATGGTGCACGTTGCCACTGTCTGCTCTCCATGGAGGCAGGGCATGGGTCTGTACCTCCAGGGGCCACTCCTTGCAACCGAACCCATCCGAGGTGCCCTTCTTAGACCAGAGGAGGCCCAGCTCTCTAGCTGAGGAAGAGACCTTGCATGGAACCTAGAGACTTCACAGTTAATTCCAAGTTTCTGGAAGAAGTCCCGGCTATGGGTCATGGGTGTGGCTGGAGTCCCATCATGCATGAGTGTGTGTAGGAGGCTATCAGAGCTGCTGTGTGGGAAGCAGCCGCTTGCACTAATGAGGCAGCGGCACCCAGGCCGCCAGCCATCACTGAGACTCACTCCTGCTCACCGACCCACTCCATGATCAGGAGGCCCTGCTCTGGTGACATCACCCTCCTCACACGCTGCTGAGGGAAATGAGCTCAGGGCCGCCATCAGAGGCGGTCTGTTTACTTACAGGGACCCTGGCTGTCAGCAGCATTTTGACCAGACATTCCCTGCCCTAGCCAGCATGAAGCAGAAATTTCCTTAAACATATTATTTTGGCCTCAATCCACCGCTTGCTCCCTTGCTTCCAGTTTTTTTCAAGAGGAAAATTCCCGGTTCTAGCCCCAAATGGAGCAGCCCAGAAGTGGTGGTGGGAGATCACAATGACCCCCCGAGGACGTTTTGGAGGTTAAGTTGCTCCCATCTCCCCAGTAAGTCCTGAAGCTGGGAGATCATCAGACCAATTCTCAGTCACCCATGTGTGCATGGGATCAGAGGGATGGCCAGCATGACCTCAAGAGCAGACCCTCTTCTTCACAGCCTCCCTCATGACCTCAGCCACCCTGAGCTCATACTCAAAGCATTTCCCAACTCAGCAACCCTGGCTAGGCCCTAGACCTCTCCCTCATTCCCTTCGGGTCAGGGATATTTCAGGAGAGCCCAAGAGCCGCCAGTTTTCACAGGCTCCAGGGGATTCCCAAGACAGTCACCCCCATTAGCCCTGGCTGAGAGGCACTGTCACTTATCCTGCTGGAGCTTAGCCATTCTGGGGGGCCTTGAGAGGACAGGGGTCATAGAGGGCTCCTCAGTCTCCCCAGTGCTCCAGGGTCTACTGTGCCAGCAGCAGAGTGATGCCCTCTCAAGAGTATCAATCATGGGAGACAGGTGCCGTCTGCCCAGTCGCATCTGCTCACTATTGAGGTTGGTCAGGCAGGCCCAGACATGTCAGGGAGTCTGAGGCCTTACCTGACCCAGCTCTGCCCTGTGGCTGGATCCTACTTAGCTCAGCATCCTATGGCACCAGGGAGGGGCTCAGGGGCAGAATCAGGTCAGAAGAAGCCATTGAACCTGCATTGTATGGTAGTTTACTAAATACTGAGGAAATGTCAAGGGTCCACATTGGAGAACGGGATAGAGGGAATGGCTCACACACAGATCTGACCTGGCAGCTTCTTGGAAGGCACTGATTTTCTCACGCAATTCCTCCCACCCCCACCCCCAACCAGGCTAGAACTCCCTAAACATGTGGTTCCAATCATTTCAATCAGTCAACATGTCTAGTGAACCCAGAATATACAAAGTAGGGAAGCTGGGAAGACCCTTGATGAGGACGGAAGCTGATATTTACTGAACATCTGCTGTGAGCCTGACATGATACTCAACACTTTACACACATTATCTTATTCAATGCTCATAACTCTGAGGGAAATTAAGTAACTCTAAAAGAGATACAGCTTGCATACAGCAGAGCTGGGATTCAAACCCAGTTCTGTCTGATCCCACAGATCAGATCATAATTCTACAATTATGAATCCTCCATTTGACTTCCAGAAAGTACTTAACGTAGGACTCTATCACACTCCTTCTTGCCGTAAACCAAGCAAGAACTGTAAGTTAAAGTGTGGTAATACAATCCCCCCATTCTGCAGATGAGGAAAATGAGTCCAGGTCACAGAGTGTGTCTTTTGTTTGCTTGTTTGTTTTTCTTTAAGTAGACTTCATGCCCAGTGTGGAGCCCAATGCCAGGCTTGAACTCATGACCCTGAAATCAAGAGCTGAGCTGAGATCAAGAGTCAGGGTTGCCTGGGTAGGTCAGTTGGCTGAGCATCTGACTGTTAATTTTGGCTCAGGTTATGACCTTATAGTCGTGAGATTGAGCCCTGCATCATGCTCTGTGCTGACAGCGTGGACCCTGCTTGGGATTCTCTCTCTCCCTTTCTTTCTGCCCCTCTGCTGCTCACATGCACTCTCTCTCTCAGAAGAAATAAATAAGCTTTAAAAACAAGAGAAAGAGACACTTCAGTGACTGAGCCACTGAAGCAACCCACAGAATGAGTCTTAAGTTGAGCATAGGATAGTGGCTCAAACTCAGATCAGTGCCTCTTCAGCCACTCCAGTCTGTCTCATAGTCCTAAGTCAACCCAGGCAAGAGAAGGGTGGGAGAAAAGCTATGGGCTCTGCCCTCTAGGAGACAAGACAAAGATGAACAGAGAAACATATAGACATCACACAAGCAGGCATGAAGAGACATGGACACACAGGCAAAGATACACGCATGGGTACTTATATCCATGTATTGTATTGTTCTTGTCTATCTGCTGTGGTACCCTTCCAGATTGCAAGTTTCATGAGGAAGCAGGCAGAAAGGGCCCTTACCCTGGGCTCACCTGTTAGATGGCCATGCTCTTGCTCGACTCTGGCCACACTCCACTCCACACAGTGAGAAATAACCATTGCCAAGAGGATGGGCCCACAGGGAGCCCATGCCCCCCCCATCCTGGATTATAAATCAGGTACATGGGACTCCATTATTTCCTGCTCAGAACCATTTGGGCAGACTTTGCCAGTAATGTGGGCACCCCGGAGCCCAAAGGGTGGCCAAGGGACAGCTGTTTATGGGGTGCATTCATGGAGTTTGGACACAGGTTAGGAGTAATACATGCTTGCAAGGCCACTCAAGGTAGGGGACAGAGCTCGGATGGGGAAAAAGAGGCTAGGGCTGCTTCTTCTATGTTGCTGAATTTCAGCACAGAAGTCAGAGGAGCTGAGAATCCAAAATCAAACCCAGCCCTCTGGCTTATTGGGATTAAGTATTTTACGTAGCAGTTTGTTGTTTTGACTTATAACGTTTAAATATTTAGATGTACAGGAGCTCCTGGGTGGCTCATTTGGTTAAGCGTCTGACTCTTGGTTTTAGCTCAGGTCATGCTCTCACGGTTCATGAGTTTGAGCCCCACATTGGGCTCCATGCTAATAGCACAGAGCCTGCCTGGGATTCTCTCTCTCTCCCTCTCTCTCTGCCCCTCCTCTGCTCTCTTTGTCTCTCAAAAAAAAACTTTAAAAAATATTTAGATGTACGAATTTAAGCTTCACTGCACTCTTGCCCTGGTTCTTACAAACATTAGGAGCTACCCTGGATACCTCCCTAAATTCCCAGTGCCCAGTGCTCACAGAGCAAGCACTTTAAAGACGTCTGTTAGTAAATGAGAAAATCATTTTATGAATGAATTGAATGAGTGAGTGAATGCTTCTGCACAAATATAAACAGATAGGCATACACGCTTTCAGGCCCTCACCAACACATTATTGACAAGTATATATACCCACACTCCCAGAGATGCACATACCTTATAACCTTACTTCTAGAAAGCCTGGTACGTGTTTAACCAAAATAACCTAAATGCTCCTATGCACACTCCCACAGAAACTTGCAGACACGTGTAGACTCACTCACTATTCCAGAGGTCCACATGTTCCTTTGAAGATACCCACATACATGAGCTTCCACAGAGATAAGGACTCATCAATATGCTGGCAAACATGCTTTCCCACTGAGGAACCCAGCTCCAACTGGAAATGCAGCCGCCCAGACATGCAAACAATGGAACAACCACACAAATTCACACTGATACACGCAGCTAGACAAAGACAAAGCTGTAGGCCTAAAACAGACTGGGAGTGAGACACCTGTCCACAGAGACCCCCTGGCTGCCCTGGGCTCCCACACTGTCTGCCTCCCTCCCCCTTCTGTCTGTGGCCAGAGGGGGCTCCTAGAGGAATTCCGTTTGCAGACTGGCTGAGAAAGGCTATTCTCTCCTCCTCCGCAATCCCAGGCCAGAGTCATAAGGCGGAGAAGCAGATGGTGTGTACTGAGGGGTGCTCCCCCTTGCCAAGGACTCTGCCCTCCGCAGATGATGTGTGCTGGGGGTGCTCCCCCTTGCCAAGGACTCTGCCCTCCATCTCCGGCCACCACCCGTAGCCTGCCAAGCGCAGGCTGGGTGCTGGCCTCTAGACAGAGACAGAGCCCCACTCAGTCCTGTTGCCCCAGCTCTGCTTCCAAAAGCATGATTTAGGAGGGGCTGGTGAACAGTGCTTTTCCAGAGGCCTTACTTCCTCAGGAAATGGTTCGACCACAAGCCTGATCTCCAAAACAGGCGTAGGATGAAAACACCTCTGCGCCTCTCCAAAAACATGGGCCGCCCCTCTCACTCAGAGCCCCTGTGTCATTTCCAGCCCCAGCATCCACAGCATCCCAAGGAGGTGGATAGCAATGAAAGGTCCAGTGTCTAGTCTCTCATCTGCTGCTGACTTGCTGCGTCCACCTCTGTAAAATGAGCCATTTGGGGGTCGCCTGGGTGGCTTAGTCGGTTAAGCGTCCAACTTTCGCTTAGGTCGTGATCTTGCGGTTCGTGGGTTCGAGCCCCGCGTCGGGCTCTGTGCTGACTGCCAGCTCAGAGCCTGGAGCCTATTTCAGAATCTGTGTCTCCCTCTCTCTCTGACCCTCCCCTGCTCACGCTGTCTCTCTCTCTCTCCTAGAAATAAATAAAAATATTTTAAAAAAAGAGCCATTTGGGTGTGATGCCTTCAGATGTAGCCAGAATGATACAGGAGTCTCTAATTCTCCAGGCAGTCTCTGGGTAAGGCTGAGGGGCTCCAATCCTGGGGGGCAGTGGTCTGGTGCGGGCCTCCTCTTAAGTCACAGAGTCATTATTACATGCACAGAGCTTGTGCCAGGAGTGGCTTGAAACTGAGGTGCCTCACGCTGAGGCAAAATGGGGACTCAGGCAGGAGTCAATGTCCTATGTGGCCTGGAGACGGTGACCTCTCCTCTCCCTTCCACCCTCTTGCCAGGTTCCCTAGGCCTCTGCTGGAGGTGGACGCAGCGCTGCGGCCCCACCCAGCTGGGTGGGCCAAGAGACAGGAATGCGGCTCAGCACAGCTGGCCGGACAGGAGAGACTGTTTATTCTCTGCTGTCGGGAACATCCCAGACAATCAGGGGGATTTGGCTGCTGGCAACCCCTGGATTTGAAGACTCCAAGAAGTCCGCTTAATCAGAGCAGGCTCATGGCCCGGGCTCTGAGAAGGCAGGGGAGGTGGAGGGGGGGAGCCACCCCTCTCTGCCCCACATTCCATGCCATGTGCCTCTGAGCTCACCTCCTGGATCTGCAGTGGACGGGGCAGAAAGGTGAATGGGGCTGACCCCAGCTTGTTAATAGTGCGGCTGTCAGGAGAGACTTCCCTGTTCATGAGGCACGACAGAGCTAATGGCCTTAGCCTAGAAAGGGGGCTCATTTTGCATCCCCCAGACCTGGTATTGTCCACTCCTACCTCCCTAAGCTACCTGCCCAGATCCTTTTTGCTCAGGCAGTCCCTCTAGCCGCCTCCTGTACTTGCCTGCCTTTCATATTATTCCAGCTCGAGAGTCAGCTTTGGCGCTGCCTCTTCCAGGCCTTCTCATCTTGGGCAAGTCACCTCTCCAGCCTGATCCTTCTGTAAAATAAAGTTTACAGTATCCATCTCACAAGGATATTTTGAAGATGAAATGAGAGAATTCTTTCAATAGGCCCACCATGCAGGAGGCACTTGATAAATGGTAGTACCTTTCTCTCCCACTCTTTCTCTTGGTGCAGACCCCACCTCTGGTCTTCCTGAGGGCCAGGCCCCTCCAGTGTAGTTTATAACACCTGCCCTGGTCACATCTACCTATTGCTGCTCCCAGATCTCAGAGTGCCTTGGGGTTCCGTAGACTGGAAGCCTTTCTGGAGAGAGTTCAGGTTGACCCAAGGAGGCATTTTGATGCGGAGGCTCTAGAAGGCCCCAGAACACGGTGGGGTTTGTTGTTGTTTTTGTTGTTGTTGCTGTTGTTGTTGTTGTCATTGTTTTGGTGTGTTTGCCCATCTCTCATTTTGCACGGGTTTGAGTGCCTTGTCCAAGGAGGTCAGGACCATCAATCCTGACTCATTTGTTTGGAATTCATCTTTCTATATATTTAATAAAGGGTTTATACCAAAAATAATGAAGTTCCAGGATGGCCAAGGATATCAGTACCCCTCCCTACTGTATCTCCCACAAGATCCAATTTAAACTCTTAAATAAAAAAGGAATTTATTGGTTACACAGTGAAAAGTCTGGCTTTAGGCACGACTGAACTGAGAACTCAAACAACATCAACAGGACATCGTTTCTCTTCCTCTCTCGGCTCTGCTTTCCACTGTATTGGTGTCAGTGGGAGGCCTCACATGGCAGCAAGACTCAAGGCAGCAACACCAGGACCAGCCTCTCACATTGACATAATGGGGGTGGGGTGCAAGTGCCTCCTTCCCAGCAGCCCCTGCAAAAATCTTCTTATAGGCTTCTTGGGGGTCACATGTTGGTATATGAACCAACACTAAGGCCAGGGAAATGGAGCTTTCTGATTGGCTCAGGCCACTGCTCCCTGCCTAGGGGCAGTCAGCCTTACCCAGACCCAATGAAAGTGGAAATGAGGTGGTTTCCCAGCAGGAAGCTGGGGTATGGTATCAGGAAGGTAAGTGAACCATGGGCCACAAGAACAACAGGTATCTTCCAAAGGAAATCAGTGGTCAGAGAACTAAGCAGATGAATACTTTTCAAGTACTCCCAAGCCCTTTAAAATTATAACTGATGGGGTGCCTGGGTGGCTCAGTCATTTAAGTGTCTAACTTCGGCTCAGGTCATGATCTCGAGGTTCATGAGTTTGAGACCCGTGTGGGGCTCTGTGCTGACAGCTCAGAGCCTGGAGCCTGCTTGCAATCCTCTGTCTTCCTCTCTCTCTGCCCCTCCCCTGCTCACGTTCTGTCTCCGTCTGTCTCTCATAAAGAAATAAAACATTTAAAAAAATTTTTTAAGTTTAAAAAAATATATAATTGGTGTGCTAGTTTTAAATCCCTACAGATCTCTGACAGACAATGTGTTATTGGACCCATTTGGGATAGCCTATACTTGCCCAAGAACAGTAAACCTACATCTTTAAGCAATCTGTAATCCATACTTCCCAGGAATTCAGACTGGCCTTGCCCCTTCCTGTCCGCACTGGTGGGCAGCTTGACTGAACTGACCAATGCTGTAAGGGGCTAGAAGCTATTTTCACCAGGGGCTTCCCTTAGCTAAATGGGCAGTGAAAGAGGGTTGACTCCCATGGCTTCAGCCTTCCCTTTCACCCCGACCCCCACAAGCTGCCTCTTGCCTTTAAATCTTCCCTGGTTACTTTCTTTCTACCACCACTCTCCCAACTCATTTCTAAATCCTGTTTTCTTAGAAAAGACTTTGTCATCAGCCACTTGTATGTGTGTATGAAGCAGCATCAAATAGTTTAACCTTTCTCAGCACTATGTGCATTTTAACTCTGAGCCTTTTAGTCAAACAAATGGCTTTGTCCTGCCTCCCCCCTACTATTCCCAAAAGGTACAGAGCAAATGAGACTGAAATCAGGCAACCAATGTCCACAACCTTCCCCGAAACCCTCGCCTATCCACACAGCCTTGCCAATGTGTTTTTTTCCTCCAAGTCTAACCTCAATCATCTTTACTTACATTCAATCATTACCCTCTGCTGTGGCAGGGAAGTTTCTTGAATCCTTTCATCCACTGATTCACTCAACAGATTTTTCCTGAGTCTCCACCATATTTTAATACTTGAGTATGCCAAGACAACCCAGGCCTCCCCCCTCTGACAGCCTGCAGCTGAATCTCAATGCAGGAAACATCACCTGCACACACACAGCCTAGCCCAGTGGCTGGTATTCAGTAGGTATTCAATAAGCATTGCTTCCTCTTCTCAGGGCTGCACAATGTGGAAAACACTGGAAATTTTCTAAAACCCTTTCCAGGTGGACAGGAGTGCCAACAGGAGTGGGTGGAGATGGTGGTTTCTATCTTGCTTCAGAATGTCATGATTTGTTCTGGATGTTCCAAATGTCAGGCTGGAGATCATGCAAAGGAGAGGGGCTTATTCTAACCAGATCAGGTCTAGAGGCAGCCCAGGACACGGTCTCCCTGGTACACGGCCCCAGACAGTTTGGAAACAAACAGAAACCCATCCAGAGGAGGGAGAGTGACAAAAGCAAAAACAAACAAAGGCCAAGAGATGGAAAACTCATGAGGTGGGGCTGGGTGGGAAGGAGCGGAGCAAGGCAGGATAGGGGGGGTTTTGGGGGGAGCTGAAGGAGGGGAGTGGCCCTGAGAGTGTGTGTGTGTGTGTGTGTGTGCGTGTATGTGTGTGAGGAGCTGAACCCAGCTCCCCCTACCATCCCAAGAATCACCATGGCAACGGGGAGGGTGAGTACGGCTGACTCCAGGCCAACACAAACCTCCCGTGCTTAGCGGCAGGATTGGGCTCAGATGCATGGGGCCATGTTCTAAAGAAAAAGATCTGAATTAGGCTCCTTAAGTCACAAACTTCCTACCCACTCTGATTTTGTAGGCACTGTTTAACAAAATGAATTAATCAGAAATGACAGTGAATCACATTCCTATTCCATGTTTCTCTCACATCCACAAGTACACTTATCCAAAAGCCCACAGAGCAAAACCCCCTTCCCTTTGTGGGTAAAACGGACAGCTCATTGGATTCTTGGCACTTTCCAGAAGCAGTGACCTAACCTGTGGGAGATCTTCTTGCCACCCCTGCCCAAATTGTCCCTGCTGACAGCGGCATTAGTGACAGAGGATTGATGGGTTTGCTTTCACAAGACCAAGGCAGCTGTGGCTCCGAAGTGAGGGGGCTGAACCATCATCTGGTCTCCTCTGCCATCAGTGGCCTGGTGAAGCTCTTGACCCAGAGGGGCTTGTCAGCAAGGAGACTGCTGCTTCTTTCTCCATGAAAAAATGTCTGTAGCATGAACCCTCTGGGCTCCCAAACCCATGACAGCTGGCTTCTAAGGTCTGCCTTAGACATCAGGTTGATGCTAAATAGAACTGTGAGTCTAGGTTTTGCCTCCTTCCCGCCTCTTCATTCCTAGCTACCCAGAGATCTCACACTATCCCCTATTACCCTAGTCCAGGGTGGACTCATCCATGAGGCAGAGTAGGCACAGGACATAGAGTCCACATTACAAAAATGTTTTCATTTCCTTTAAAATCAGAAGGATGCACACTGGGTGGCTCAGTTGGTTGAGCATCTGACTCAATCAACTGATTTGGGCTCGGGTCATGATCCCAGAGTCGTGGAATCGAGCCCCATGTTGTGCTCCATGCTCAGTGTGAGATTGTCTCTCTCGCTCTCTCCCTCTGCCCCTCTCCCCCACTTACACTCTCTCTAAAAAAAATTTTTTTTATTAAAAAAAAGGGGTGCCTTGGTGGTTCAGTCGGTTAAGATCCAACTTTGGCTCAGGTCATGATTTCATGGTTTCTGAGTTCAAGCTGCGCATCAGCCTCTCTCCTGTCAGCACAGAGCCCACTTCAGATCCTCTGTCCCCTTCTCTTTCTTTCCCTCTCCTGCATATGCTCTCTCACTCTCTCTCAAAAATAAACAAAAACTAAAATTTATTTGTTTTAATTTTTTAAAATGTTTTATTTATTTCTGAGAGATAGAGAGAGAGAGAGAGAGAGACAGCATGAGCAGGGGAGGGGCAGAGAGAGAGGGAGACACAGAATCTGAGGCAGGCTCCAGGCTCTGAGCTAGCTGTCAGCACAGAGCCCAACGCGAGGCTCGAACCTACGAACTGTGAGATCATGACCTGAGCCGAAGTCGGATGCTTAAACGACTGAGCCACCCAATTAAAACTAAAATTAAAAAATCAGGAGCAAATAACAAGCTTGTAAGTGGAAGCAAACATTTTAGTATTTAATAGCAGTATAGTCATCTTTATAGCAACACAATCATAAAATATAATTTTAAATATTTATTAAGGAGTCCAGGAAGGCAAAAGTGCCCGTGAAAGTCATAATGTAATCCTGCCCTAATCTTCCTCTCTGCTCACTCATTTCAACCCTCGAAACTCCAGGGGTTTCCTTCTGTCATATCAAAATGTACCTGTCCNCCCACCCTCAGCCTAGGAGCACCTGGAGGATAGGACCATTCTTCATCCATCTTCAAGTTCCCATGCTCACATCAGGTATTGTATTGACTCTTTGGGAGTGGGCTGAGGTGTGGGGGCAGAAACCTCATGGGAAAAAAGAGGGGGGGCTAGGTTTTAAATAAATATTGGCTGAGAATTGCTGGAACCTGTGTACAACCTATCACATCTGTGCAGCTGGACTTTGTCCACATCCCCTGTTGCTGAATGCTACTCGAAACTGTTCCCACCAAGTTCACTAATGATCTTCAACTCAGTAAATCCAATGGATACTTCCCAGGTCTAATCCTGACTGCTCAGCACCATTTGACGCTGCTCATCGAGATTTTCTTTTTGGCTTCCATGACGCTTAGCTGTTGTGTTTTCCTCCTATTTCCCCGGACATTGCTGCTAAGTGTCCTGTGCACGCTCATTCCTTCTGCTGGGCCACCAAAAACTAATAATAGCAGCTGAAACATGTCAGCTATTTGCTCTCGGCTAAGCCCTACTTTGTCAATTCTTTAAATCCTCAAAATAATGCTAAATCTATTCTGCAACCACCAGCCAGAGTGATCTTCTGGGAAACCAAATCTGATCATATCGTTTCCTTGCTTAAAACCTTAATGGTGCTCCCTGGCCCACAGCTTTGAGGGTCTTGCATGATCTGGCCTGTGTCCACCTCTCCTGCCCCGTTTCTCACCACAGCCTCTTCCTTGATGACCTTCCTGCTTTTAACCTCTCTGGCAAAAACTCTAGGTCCTTACATGTGCTGTTCCCACTGCCTGAAACACTCTCCCTCTGCCTGTTAGCCTGACACCAATAGTCCCTTTGGGTTCCAGTTGCATATCACCTTTTCTAGGAGGCCAAGGGCACCGCAGAGGATGGTGGTTGCGAGATTCACACGGAAACCTGCTGTGTGCAGTTCCCAGCCGCTTCCCAGCCACGTAACCTTGGGCAAGTCAGCTCCAGGAGGGCAGGGACACTTTGACCTTGATCCTGCTCTTATGCCTAGTGCCTGGCACATGGTAGGTGCTCGTATTTGTTAAATCAATGACTAGAGACCTAATACCTAGGGTGATATATGGTGTTCAGCAAACCGCTACCTCGAACAAGGGAAGAGAGGATGTGATTTTTAGCAACAAGGCATACACAGCAGACTCCCGCTGAGGCTGAAAGCAGTCACAAAGGCCACCTGGTAATTAGGAAAATACCTTTATTATCTCTGAAATCTTCCAATAGTCAACATAAAAACCATGATAGTGGCTTGTTCACAATGTCACAGATTATAGAAAAATGACTTTCTACCTTCTTTACAGAAGTCTACCCCTCAAATCAGACGGGGCTCCATGATGGCTGAAACAGGGTGGGCAGGAAGGGCAGAGAACACAGCAAGGAGATCTGCAGCTCCCTGGGCAGCCAGAGGCTTTCCCCGCACTTTTAAAAGCCAGGTTGGGTCCCAACGACCTGTGAGCCCTCTGAGGGAGGCTCAGCCCATGCACACTTGTGACAGACCGAGGCAGGCCTCTGTCCTAAAGGCCTGCAGTGTGGCCCTTGTGCCCGGGAGGCCACAGTCAAGGCAGCTTCGTGAGAACAAGAACAGGAAGCAGGCCTGCAACTCAAATCCCTTTCTCTAAAGCATGGCCAGGAAAGAGACTTCAGGCACCGGCCAAAGGGTGCTCCAGAAATCTTTCCCTTTCACTCAGCTCCCAAAGATGAAATTTGTCAAATAGCTATTTAAAAAACAAAACAAATCAAAACAAACATGTGTTTCCATTTCAGCTATAATCAGCAGTTTGGTAATTTTTAGAAAAAGATGACTTGAGTCGCTCACTGTTAAATTTGTCTTTTTTATCAGGTCTCTGGCTCCTTCTTTGCTCGTCCATGGTTGGGGCAGGGGGGTTACAGCAGAAGGCTGTCTGTTCATTTGAGAAAACTGTGAAAATGTTCTGCACTCACATACAAAGGCTGATGGAATTCAGAAACGATCCCACCAGTTTTTATGAGAAACATGACTGTTCCTCTTGGGTGTCTCAGGTCAAAACAAGGCAACCGCCTAGTGATTTATAGTCCCCACTACACATATTCTGCCTTCCAGAAGGCATTAGAGAAAGGGCCAATGTCTGCCAGGAGCGATTGTAAACACACCACTGACAGCTTGGACACTTTGTTTTTAAATGCAGCAGGACATTTTCCTTTGGCCCTGGCAGAAAAGCCAACTCCCTAGGACTGTTTAGGAAGGAGCAGACAGGAGGACTCCCCTGAAACCCCAGAGCGAGAGACTCGTGGTCCCCACTGAGCGGTGTGGCTCAGAGCATCATCAAAGGCAATCAATACATTTATGGCATATGAAAGTTGTCCTGTGGTCCCCAAACGGCCCCTAGGCTCCACCCAGTTGGACGTGGGGCACGGGAGGTACAGAACAGGTTATCATAAGGCACATGGTCAAGGTGGCCCCCCACAACCAGGACCAGAGAGATTATCTCTTTGCACGATTCCAGAAGTGTTGGAAAGCTGAGGAGTTGATGGCACTCACAATGAGCAGCAGCAGCAGATACAGGGAGATCATGACCGTAAACCAATGGCTGGAAAACCAGGACAGCTGGCTTGAAGCCCTGCTTGGGGGGGGGAGTCATGTTGGCAAGAAGAGAAAAACATTTTTTTTTAAGTGTATGCAACAACTTCTGGCTCAAAGAAGATGACATGATGAATCTCATCCTCTGAGTGAGCCATGAAATAAAGCTTCATGCGTGCTCCTTCACTCAAAAAAATCTGGGGCTCTTTGCCCTGGCACCGACACATCTTTCACCAGAACATCTTCTAAATGTACAAGGACAGCTATGCAATGAGCTCATCCTGATCCTCTCTTTCACAGCTTTTTCATGGTGCCTTTTGTGACCCGTCTTTTCTCAGGCAAGACTTTGGTATCTAGAAGACTAACTGTGCTCAGGGTGTCTGCCCAGGTGGCAGCAGGTGGCAGGTTACTTAGTAGAAACCTTTTCACTTTTAGACACGTACAGATATCAGTCCAAGCTGGGGAAATCCTCTCTGGCCCACTGGGAGATGGTCTAAGCCTTCCAAGTGTGCACTAAAGAGACACTCCAGGGAGAAGTGGGAAAGGAATGGAATTTTCAAGTAGAAAAAGCCAGATGGTTTTAAACCAAAGGATAATGTTCCTCAGACTCAGGAACCCTATACAAATCTCCCCAGTGTGGGGGATGCGGTGAGGGTTTTACTGGCTTATGAAATCTTGAAGCGTGGAAACACTGGTGTATACAACCAGGAGTGGGGGGGATTACAGGTGACCCCCTTTCCTATCTTAGCTGCTTGTCTGCTACTCATGCCCATCAGAAGCTCAGCCACAGATGCCAACAATGTAACAGGCTCTTGACCCCAGGGTACCCTGCCACCTCCCACCATGCTGCTGAGATGGGATGAGGAATCCACTGTGGTTCTTAGGAGCTGACAGGTCTCGTCTGCTGTCGAGTTCAACACCCTCATTTTAGACATAAAGGTGAAGCATCTCAGGTCCAGAGAGGAGCAGCCACCGCAGGAAGTAACCAAGCAGGGTGGCCCACGTTCCCAGTCAGCATGCAGGCACCACCCTGCCTCTCAGGCTCAACCTAAATCAGCACGTTTCCGACTGCAATCAGGAGCCTGGGTGGCTAAGGGGCCCCGTGGTCTGGAGCAGCCGATTTGGCTTCATCCGGTCCCTCATGCTATTAGTGTTTACAAATCTCTCTGTCTTCTTCACTAGAACACAGTCCCCTCAGGGCCAGGCCTGCATCTTGTTCTGCCTGTCTTCCTCAACCTCACTGTGTATAGCATGGTGTTTTATACACTTTACACACAGCTCAGACCTAAGGCTGGGGGCAAGGGATGCTGATAACTAGGGACACAGTACTCTCAGCTTTTAGAGGTTCTCCCGGGCCTCTCGCCGGGACCATCCTCCTTACCTCTTGGGCTGCTTCTGGGAGTACACCAGCAGGTACTTCACTCGCAGGAGCTGGTTATTGGTGACCACAAAGTATTTCGGAGGGATGTCTCCGCCTTCACTGTGTTTGATTCTTGCTCTCCTGCGATCTATCTCCTTAGAATCTGAATAAGGAGAAAAAAGTACAACTTCACCAGGGGGAAATACAATAATAAAAGAAGCAAATTATGACTAGAAACAGGTCAAGCCTTCCGGTCATGAGGGTGGGGAAGCCCCAGCAGGCTGAGGAATGGCCTCGGCTAAATATATGTATATATATATTTGCTGTATATGAAGCAGCACTAAAATACAGGAGAATCTGACAAACCGGAGGAGGCGGAAAAAGAAACAGGAAAATAAAAGGGACACAAGGGGGAAACTGAGTTGGAAAAGTAGAGGGAAGAAGCGGGTTGATGGTCATAACAAAAAAAGTTATCTGGACCTATGGACGGGGCTTGACCCAAAACCCGTCTCTTAGCAGGCATTTTAAATGAACCATTCCAAACTTTCGAGCTTCTTAGAACTCTTATGTTCCCACCCTTTGTACCAAGATATGTTTAAAAACAAGACAAAACAAAAATACCTAAAACTTTCCTTTTAATGACATGATGAAGCTTTACAAAATGAAACAAACAAAGCCAAAGCTGTGCGACAGTAGACATCGCAAGGTTTTGTTCTGATGTTTAATGTCACCGTTTGCAAACTTCCTAAGAATTATAAATGCAAATATTCATGCTGCCTGGTGTGGAAGGGTGGTATCAGACCTGGGCCCGTTCCTCAGGATTCCAGTTGTTTTACATTAGAGGCCAGGAACAGACAGTTTCCTCAATTCTCCTTTTCTCAGTGGAACCAACAAGCCAGGTCTGGAGACTAGAACAACAGTTCTGCGACTCTTCCGCCTTTGTGGGCAAAACCGCAGGGCGCACAAGGCACAGACTCTAAGGGACACATCAGAGGAGTGGGCTGAGGCGGCTAGCCAGCCATCCGCTCCCAGAGAGCCCGGGATTTCCTCCCCGTGGCCTCAGTTTGCTCTCAAATCCTCTGGGGGCTCAGGAACACACCAGAGCAGCCTGGACGGACCGGGTCTGGATCCACGTCTTTAGTTTCAGTTTAGCAAATACCTACTGAATGTCAAGTAGGTTTCAGACTCTTTGCAGATATCAGGTGCCCAAGAGCGACTAAAATCCACTTTCTGCCTTCAAGGATCCCACACTCTGGCCTCACACACTCCCTTTTATCTGTCAAATCTCACCTCCTCCCGGGGCACCTCTGAGTGGCTCAGTAGGTTGAGCGTCTGACTTCAGCTCAGGTCATGATCTTGTGGTTCATGGGTTCGAGACCCATGTCGGGCTCTGTGCTGACAGCTCAGAGCCTGGAGCCTGCTTTGGATTCTGTGTCTCCCTCTCTCTCTGCCTTCCCCCCACCTCAAAAATAAATAAACATTAAAAAAAAAAAAAGTAACTCCTCCTCCAAAGTTTCCCCTGAGCACTTGGACCTACTATGAGTGATTGCACCTTCCTCTGAGCTGACCTTGTGGACTTCATCAGCCCCCTCACGTGGCACTGTCCACCCACCACCTCATAGTAAGTGTTCCATCCCTAAGGAGTGTTCACTCCTTGGAGGCAAGGCCCGGTCCCACATTGCTTTGGACTCAGCCCATCCCTTCACATGCAGTGGGTGCTCCACCCAATAGATGGGTCAATGGCAAAGGCCTGCACACTCAGAGGCCTGCCCCCCAGGTCTAGGTCGAGTGCTCACTCACCCTTCTTCTTCACTTGGCACTTGACATCTGGATGATCGATGACTTCGCACACAGCCACACAGCTGAGGATGGGCCCAAGGAGGCTGCGCTGCCATCCAAGGCCATGGGGGCTATAAATGAGGGCCAGGCTCAAGTCACTGGTGAGGTAGGTCCCTTCCCCAAACAAGGATGTCTGGAATGGCAGAGGTCAACAGAAAAGAAACAGGGTTGGGTGAATGTAAAGTTGGCACAGCAAGATGACACAGGTCTTTCAACAGAGTTGTGAATACAAAATTCTCAAGCCTCTTTTTTCCCCAGTAAAAGGCATATAATGTCAGATCATTCTATGACATCCTCACAGGGTTATTAGTAAACCTATTCCTATCTGATGACAGTTTAGCTAACTGTGGATGTGCCCACCTTGCCTGGCCAACTAGTAGTTCCTGAGGTCAAGGTTGAGTGAGAAAAACATAGGTATGAATTCAAACAGACCTGAGTTTAAATCCTGACTATACCTCCAACAAGCTGGCAAGTTACATAAACTCTCTGGGTCTCAGTTTCTACATCTGTAAAATGGTGACGATAGTATCTCCTCTATGAGGTTGAGGATGAGGATTCAATGAGATAATGTACATAAAACATGAAGCAGGACACCTGGCACATCAGAGAGGTGGGCATTTATGTCATAATATATTAGTAATTCCTGTTCCATGAATGCATTTAGCATGGTTATACCGATGGCCTTGCAGAAGCAAAGTCACACACTTATCCACAGGGAGGGGGAGCACACCTGAGGGTGGAAGTGACCTAAGCGTTGCGTGGAAAAGAAAAGAAGCTCTCAGACAAGAAACTGTAACCAAATAAGGCAGGCGTATATTAGGGGCATGGGGTTGTATTGGTATCAACCAGAGAAATGTCCAAAATCTAGGAGGGAGGTTCCTAGTGGTAGGTGCTAACTTGATGTCCTCCATGAGGAAGCCAGGTTAGAGGAAGGATCTCAGGAGACATACCTGCAAGCTGAGACTACAGCAGGCAGAGCAAACACATCTTTTGCCCAAGGGAAACCATGGCCAAGGGTCAGTAATCAACCACGATGGCCAGCATAAAAATATCAATTGTGGCACTCATTCATACTGACTCAGAATCCTTCTCAACACAACATTTCAGGTAGCTGCTATCAATGGATGGAATTTGAAATTCAATTGCTATCTTTGGGGTACAGTATTAGTATCTGTTAAGTAAACTCAAACTGCTCTCTGAACAGCCTATGCTTGGGAACTGGGAAATGTCCTATTCAGTGGCACTGGGCTTCTCCAATTCTAAGCTGGTTTGGTGAAGCTTAGGGGAAATGAAACAAGACTTTGCTTTACCTTTGGGAAGCCCCTTGCCAAGTGAGGCAGTGTCCCCATGTCTCAAAAGCTGACATGCACCTTTTCCAAGGACACTGGGTGTTGTCTGATCTGACTCCACACTCATTCTAAGCTACGGCTGCCATATATAAGCAGACTAGACTCCCTAGACTCAAGAACCTCAAGCAAGACTGCTGTAAGCAGAGGCACACTGGAGTAGGAAAGCTGGGGTATCTGTACCATGAAAACAATCTCATGGCTTCAACTGGCAAGTAGGCTCCCTCAAGCAAGCCCCTCACTGAACACCCAGAAAGAAGCAGTCAAAAGAGCATCCACTTTACCAAAGGACTCCGACAAGATGCCTCTAAGCAGTAAACTCCCTGGACACTGAAGAGGTCTGGTGTAATCTGCAGGCAACTTCTCCAAGGCCAGTTCTGCTGTGAAGCAGAGGCCCCCCAAATTCCAGTAGCCTGGCCATAATAATAGGCTGAGAGCCAGTATAAACAGGCCCGTCATCGGACGCAAAACCCAACTGCACACTAATCAGCTACAGCAGTGTTGGAAAGGTCTCTCTAGCCTCAGGGCTGCATGAGCCACAACTGAACCCATGGCCCATGGAGCCAACCCTTCAGATGAGGCAGATGCTGGCACGACTGGGGGAAAGCTGCAGCTCTCTCACTAGCCTAGATTCCTTCTCCATCTGCCTATAAAAGCAGCCATTGCTTTCTTAGAGTCTAGTACGGGAAGAGCCCTTTGCATATATAAACTATCTGAATCCTCTCAGCACATGAGACCGTGGGTGATAACACCCTATTTTACAGATGAGGACACTGAGGCTCAGAGGGGTTAAGTAATTTGCCCAGGATACAGAGTAGCTAAGGCAGTCTTTCTGGCTCCTAAATGTACTTGTCCTCCTATGCCTGACTAAAGGGCACAATAAGTGCCAGCAAAGAGGGGTGATCGACCGTGTTTTGACTCCAAAAAAAGGGAGGAAAGGACCTTTCCTTAGAGCATCCCTCAGTTTTCCCAAGGACTGACTCTGTTGGACTGTCCCCTAGGCAAGTGCTTCTCAAACTTCAATGTTCATATGAATCACCTGGAGAGCTTGTTAAAGTCATCTCTGATCAGGTGGTCTGGGGTGTGCCACATGTCTACAAGCTCTTAGGTGATGTGGGTGCTTCTGGGCAAGGACCATGCTGAACAGGGAGGGTTGGCTACACACTAGGATCACCTGGCTTTTATTTATTTATTTCATGTTTATTTATTTATTTTGAGAGAGAGAGAGAGCACAAGCAAGGGAGGCACAGAGAGAAAGGGAAAAAGAATCCTAAGCAAGGAAGGGTCCATGTTGTCAGCACAGAGCCTGATTCAGGGCTCAATCTCACTAACTGTGAGATCATGACCTGAAATCAAGAGCCGGATGCTTCACCGACTGAGCCACCCAGGTGCCCCATGGGACCCCCTGGCTTTTAAAGCATACTGTTATCTGGGCCCCACACCAGAGACTCTGACTGAATTCATCTGGGATATATAGCCAAGCACTGGGATTCTTTTTTTTTTTTTTAAACCTTTTTTTTAAATGTTTTATTTATTTCTGTGTGAGAGAGAGACAGCGTGAGCAGGGGAGGGTCAGAGAGAGAGGGAGATACAGAATCTGAAGCAGGCTCCAGGCTCTGAGCTGTCAGCACAGAGCCTGACGCGGGGCTTGAACCCACGAACTGTGAGATCATGACCTAAGCCGAAGTCAGATGCTTAACAGACTGAGCCACCCAGGCGCCCCACACTGGGATTCTTAAAAGCTTCCCAAGTGATTCCAAATGGGCAGCCAAGGTTGGGAACCATCTTTAAATCAATACTTCTTAAACTGTAATTAGTATAGGAATCACGCAGAGATCTTGTTAGAATGCAGGTTCTAAATCAGAAGGTCTAGGGTGGGCTCAAGATTCTGCATTTTCACAGGTTCCCAGGTGCTGGTGCTGCCACTGGCCTGCAGACCACACCTGAGTGGCAAGGCCTCAGTGACCCTATCCCCCCAGCCTCCCCCGGGCAACTCCCCAGGGCTCTGACCCCCTTGTCATCAGGCTTAGGCCCCACCTTGTTCAGGTGGCAATGCAGCCCGTTGTGGATGATGGAATGGAAGTTTTCAAGGCGGCTCCCATGGAAGGCGTAGATTAGGTCTCGTTCTCCTTTGGTCTCATAAAATTTGGCGTCCGCTGGGTTGGAGTACTCAATTTCAAACAGGAAGTCCGGCACAGGGACAGGCGCGTGAGGGGCACCAGTCAGCTTTTGGATCTTTTCGAACTTGAAAACATGTAGGAAGTCGCAATTTTATTGGGGAAGCTGTTAAGAAGTGCTGCCAAAATAGCCTCCTAAAGCTTTGGGCTTAATTCCTTTGGGGTCTGCTCATGAGAACTAGTTTCATGAGAATAAAGACAACAATTTATAAGTAAGCTTAGAGCTTCTAGCTCAAGACTGCTTTCCTATAATAATGTTTTTTGCTACACTAGGCCGAGAAGCACAGATTACTGCTTCGCACTAGAGACCACCCCTAGTTTTCTAACACTGTCACATGCATTTCCTGCACTCCATCTTTATAATAGTCTCAGGAGGTAGAAAGGTGGGATCAATTGCAAAAATGGCTACAAACTTTTCCTCTCATCCTTGTCCATTCACCCCTCTGTAACATGAGTCTGCAGGTGGAATTCCAGGACTCCATCAAAAGGTGGCACCTCTCTGCCCCTTGAATCTGGGCTTGGTCATGTGATTTGCTTTGACCAATGGGACCCTGGCAAATATATAGCAAACAGACTTTGAAAGGGCTTGCCCTTAACCTTCTGCTGCTGGGAACGCTTCACTGCCATGTGAATGAGCCCTGCTAGTCTTCAATAGGATGACGGCCTCACAGAGGGCCCCAACCATAGCAACCATCCCAGCTGAGGATGGAGACAAGGAAGTGAGACACTCTAGATCATCCAGCCCCACCCACAAGAACAATCCAACTCACTCACGGAATCACGAGAAACAATCAAGGTTGTTTTAAGCCACTAGGTTTTTGCAATGATTTGTCATGCAATAAAACCTAACTGATACAAGAGAGTAAGCTCTTCCTAAAAGGCAATAATCCTTTTCAGGGCAGAGACAACATCATCTCAGTGATTTCTAAATAGTAAGTCATTGACCAAAGCCAATCTATGGCAAAGTTTTCTCTGGGTTGTGTTTAAATGAGAAAAATAAGGACAATGTAACTGATACATTTATATTGCTGTAGGGTTGCCATGATCCTTTCTTTGGATGAACTATTCCTTTTTTGAGGACATCCTCCTTTTTTATATTAAAACATCCTTTTATAAAACAACAATATGGAGCAGCCTGATGCCCTTACTCGGGCACAGTAAAAGGGTGATAACCCTCACTCCATATGGTGCCAACACTCTGTACTTTAATGGAATTTAACTGGTGCATAATGAAAAGTCAAGGAGTCACACTGCCTGACATCTAGTAGGTGTTTAATACCCACATGAAGAATGAATAAATCTCAATTTAGCAGATGCCAAAGTGAAACCCAGGGATCATCCAGCAGTTAGCAACCCAGCCTGGACTTGAATGGGGATCTTCTGACTCCCACTCCGGGGCTCTGTGTGTTATTTACCATTTGCCAACATAGATGGACATCCCTAAACACCAGAATCCCAGGTACCAAATTCCATGCCACTTAAGGAGGATTTCTGTCTTGAGCAGAAGCTTGTAAAATTAAGTTCTCTTAAATTAAAATTGATTAAGTAAAGACCACTACATATAAAGCCTTGTTGCTGCTCAGAGAAAAGAGCACCAGGTCAGGGATCCACCCTCCTACACTCTGGTCCTTGCCATCCCTGCCTGTCCCTGGGAAATCCCGGCCAGGCAAGGGAAGCTGAATTAAAGAATGTCTGACCTGTGCCAGAAACTGTACTGGAGGTGGCATACATTCTATCATAGCTCCCCTCTGAGTTAACTATGAATATTTGCAATTTACAATAGGGAAAAGGAGACTCAATAATGGATGGAACTGGGATTTGATCCCAGAGCCTGAAGTTTTCCGTTACTTCTGGTTCCACCTCTGTTTCCTGACAACTGGATGAGGCCAATGTTTCTTAAGGTATGGTCAAAGGTCCACTCTTACTGGATTTACCTGGGGTGCTTGTGATACCCAACATATACTGAGCCCTTAGCATGTGCCCTAAGCCATTCTTCTAAATGTGAAAATTCATTCAGTTCTCACAGCTAGTTCCCTGATGGAAGTATACTATTATTATTCCCATTTTATAGATGAGGTACTGAAACACACCCAGTAATCTGCACTAGGTTTATAGTAGGAGGGAGAACACAGATTTACACTGCCAATGTGCAAATTCCTGAGACCACTCCAGACACAGAAGTAGCATCTCTGCGGGCAATGTCCAGGAATCTGCATTTTCAACAAGCTTCCCAGGCCATTCCAGTGCACAAGGAGGTCCCAGAGCCCTTCAGTCCTAGGAATGTGCTGTCCTACGGACCAAAGTCTCACCTCTGACTTCCCTGCACTGTGGATTGTCAGGACCTTTGAGGATAAAATCCAGCTCACCAGATCCCTGGCACGTATGTCTTTATCTCCGGAGGACTGGAGAAGTTCTTTCAGGTTGGGTAGCTTGCTGGCATCTGCAAGCTGAAGAGAAGAAAAATCTCCATTAGCAAGGATCAGGAACCAAATGATAACCAGGGAGCCCTCTGGTGGTAAAGCCGGAGAATTGCACTTCTTTCATGTTTCAAGGAACTTCCTAAGAGGAAAGGTACAGGTCTTCGATTCCCTTTCCAAATACCAAACTCCCAAAGCTCTGAAACGATGTTTTGTAACTCATCTGGTACAATATCTGACCTGAGATGACGTGAGGTTCATTTATTCTTTATTTTTAAATTCTTTTTTTTTTTTTTTAATGTTTATTTATGAGAGAGAGACAGAGTGTGAGCAGGGGAGGGGCAGAGAGAGAGGGGGACAGAGAATCCAAAGCAGGCTCCAGGCTCTGAGCTGTCAGCACAGAGCCCGACGTGGAACTCAAACCCAAAGGTTACAACCTGGGCTGAAGACGAACGCTTAACTCACCAAGCCACCCAGGCACTCATAACCTGTATTTATCCCATTTCCTGTTACTATTGATGTGATACATTTTGCTGCAGGAATATTAATGTCTGATTATGGGATACCACCTCAGTGGAGGGGTCACCAAATACATGGTATATACAAGTGTGGGTAAAGGGCTATCAAGGTCTTTTCCCTTCAGCATTAGCTAACCTCCCGTTAACCAGTCTCTTGGAGATCAGATAGAAGTACCACGGCAACTACATACATAACCAAGCAACACTCCTAATGGTAAAAATGACCCAGGATGGTAAATTGGACTGGAAGAAACTATCAGGGGGGGTTCCATGGCTTTGGGTTTCACTGAGTCTGGTGACTTTTTCTGAGGACCCCAGCAGCTGTGTCTGTGGTGTTCATACAAGAGAGTGCCGCCTCTGTGGAACATGGAGCTTCATTTAGGTAGGCACCCCACCCCTTCCTCCACCTCTACTAACCCAGGCACCCCTCTCTCCTCTAAAGTCGCCAGTCCCAATAATCTCTCCCCTGTATAGTCAAGACTCCTGGAGGCCTAGGACTTTCCTGTGTGCCACCCCCCTTTTTTTTTTTTTTAACATTTATTTATTTTGAGAGAAAGAGACAGAGCATGAATGGGGGAGGAGCAGAGAGAGAGGGAGACGCAGAATCTGAAGCAGGCTCCAGGCTCTGAGCTGGCAGTACAGAGCCTGACTCAGGGCTCAAACTCAAAACTGTGAGATCATCACCTGAGCTAAAGTCAGACACTAAACTGACTGAGCCACCCAGGCACCCCTATCTTGTATTTTTCTAATTCTCTTTCCTATATGTAGAGGAAAGAACAGACAGATCTGGGTTTGAATTCCTGCTCCACAGGCAAAGCCCTGGACCTCAGGACCTGAAGCTGCACCTCAGTCTCCTGAAACACAGAATCCCCGCGGCTTCCACGTCAGGCTGTCAAGATGAAAGAAGGTAACAGACCTCTACATGTCCATTCCTTTTCTTCTCCATTTTTCTAGAAAGTTGGCTGTTGCTGACCTTGGGGATTTTGTTTTCTAACTCTGTAGTAGAAAATCAGAAACATTTCAGGATTGCTTTATTCCTCTCTCTATTTCCAAAGAGTCAATCGCTAGCCTCGGACTTCTAATAGAACAATCTCTCTGTGCCTTGTGGAGTTTCAGGGAGGACCCAGTTAAAAACCATGGGTATGTGGATGTGTAAATGCTCCATGAGTGTTGGGGCTACACAGTGGGGGAGGCAGAAAGGTAAAGAATTATGACTGAAACCTTTTCATTGTCATAACAAAGATGGATACTAACTCCAAAGTCCTCCAGGCAGGACTTTGGCTCGGTGAGGGCTGGGGGAAGAGGGGTCATCAGGAAAGCTTCATGGAGGAGGTTCCCTGTGACCTGGGCTTCATATGCAAAGGAGCAGAAGCAGGAAAGTACGACGCGTAGTCAGGGAGTTGGATGATGACTCGGGGAAGTGTGCAGGCCCTCGTCCCAGGTAGCCTGCATCTAAACCTGGGCTCTTAAACCCCTACTAGCTGTGGGACCTTGGGTGGGTCATTTGACCTCACCTGTGAACTGTCTGGCCTTGAATCCTGTGTGTCTCAGTTTCTTCAAATACATACTTTGGATAATATTAGTAGCCTCTTCACGAGATCCCTGCGAAGGGTGATCAGGTTAAACAAACATGGTGCTTACAGCAATAGGAGGGTATTAGATTGCTCCTATGTTAGGAGTGCTGCAACTTGTCCTCGTTAGCTGCAGGGGGTTCCATGTGGCTGGAGCTTAGACTATGGGGGAAGGGTATCCAGAAGGAGCAGGAGTGAGAAGGACACATCAGTCTGTGAAGGGCCTTGACCCACCTTGGGGACTCTGGGCTTTGTTCTGTAAGCAACAGAGAGCCACTGAGGGTACCGTCCGGGGCCCATCCCCACTGCCTGATGCCTGCACAGTCCAGAGGACACCCCCCAGCAACCTGTGGCCTCCTCTGTCCTTCTTTTCGACTCCTGGTCCACGCTTGTTATCCCAAAGCCAGAGCTGAGCCTCCTGCCAACCACCCTCCTCTCTCCCTTCTTCTACTGTCCCCATCGTTCCTGTTCTCAAATCCCACCCTTAGCTGCAGCCCTTGCCAACAGTCCAGACCTGGACACAGGGATCCCGCAAACAAACAGTCAGTGAAGCCAGGCCCCTTTTAGGGGTTCAGCGTGGAAAAGCGGAAGACAGCCCTCCTGGCCCTGAGCTGGACCTTGGCCTCCCCCTGGAGCAAGAGGTCTTCCAGAGCCCAGGCCCTCCCACTGCTACCTGTCCAGATAGGGCCCCTTTGTGTTCTGCCAGGCTGCCCACTGTGTCCCCACTCTTTAGCCCCTCAACTGACCTCCTGTACATCCCATTTCACTTTTCAAGCTACTCTGAAAAATAAATCTGCTCCAACAAGTTAACAGGATTCTTCCTCTTATGACCAAAACCTATCTGCATTTTAGCAGGGCCTTAGAAGAATAAGGCATACAAGCAGGGTTCCCAGATAAAATACAGTCCACTCAGTTAAATGTGAATTTCAGATAAACAACAAAATCAAGTTTTTTTAGTATAAGTATAACCTGTACAATATTGAAGTCATAATTGCACTTTCAAAATTATCTGTTACTTATCTGAAATCCAAATGTAACTAGGTGGCTTACCCTTAGTTGGATAAACCTAACAACACTTCCCTTAACAAGACCCTTCTGCATTTGCTCTTGCGGCCTCTCTGCCTAAAAACTCTCACCACAAACTTCCCACCTGCTGCCCCCCATGCTCTTCATTAACTGCCCTGTGTCTTTCCTCTATGCTTCTGCAGCTGCCCAGCATGACATTTCACTATGTCTTCAAGGCCAGCCCAAAGTCACCTCCCCTGTCCCTGACCACCCAGGACTTCTGTGCTCCCCCCATCTCCCCTGCGCTTTATGCAGAATCCCATGTTGGTACTAGACTCTCTGGGGCCACCTCAAATTTGGTGGGGACAAACACTTCCTGAGGGCCAACCACAACTTAGCTATCCTGCTTGAGCCCCAGCAACTGACCGAGAAGCTGGAATGAAGTTCAGAACAAGATACTAACCACTACTATGTATTGAGGTCTTATCATGTACCAGGCACTGGGCTAAACGCTGTGCATGCATCATCTCATTTTATCCTTGCAACAGCCTGCCTTTTTTATTTTTTTTTAAAGTTTATCTGCTTATTTTGAGAGAGACAGAGAGAGTGAGCGGTGGAGGGGCAGAGAGCGAGGGAGACAGAGGATTCAAAGCGGGCTCTTCGCTGACAGCAGAGAGCCTGGTAGCGGCCCAGACTCACCAACTGCGAAACCATGACCTGAGCCAAAGTTGGACACTCAACTGACTGAGGCTGTTTATATCACAACAGCCTGTTTTAAAGGAGGAGGGAACAGGTTTGGAGAACGTAAGCACCGTGCCCAGGGTCACGCAGATATTCATTCAATGGTGAGGCAGAGACATGAAACCAGGCAGCTCCAGAGTCTGTTCTCTGGGATTCTCTCCTACCAAATCAATGGAGAAATAAATGTATGTATATATGTATATATTTTAAAGATTTTAAGTAATCTCTATACCCAACATGGGGCTCGAACCCACAATGCCAAGATCAAGACTTGCATGCTCTACAGACTGAGCCAGCCAGATGCCCTTCAGTGGAGAAATTTATAATGAACTAAATATTTTAGCCCAAAGAAGCAATTCCGGCAGAACTTGAAGAGACTGCTTGGGAAGCTAATACAACCAAAACAGCTACTGGCTGAGCCTAAGCCCCATCAAAAGTACAGAGAAAGGTGTATGTAACTTGTAGTATGAAGCAGGGTCAGGAGGCAGAAAACCCTCCGTGTAGACAAGAGTGACAAGCCACAGTGTGTGACAGTGGAAGGCGCTTACCAAAAACTTGACTGAGGAGAATGAGAGTTCAGGAGGAAGGAAGGCATTTCTGGGAGCTTGGGGGAGAAGGCAAAGGGGAGTGTTTATGGAGTGGTTGGGTTGGGAGTGGTGGGGAGGATTCTGAGAGGTGGAGCAGAGGGCGCTCCCAGTGGTAAAAAGCCAGGTAGACAGGCGAAAGGTGGTCCCAGGTTCAAAAGCAAGGGAGCCAGAGGGATGATGCCAATGAGGATAGGGGAGTCTAGGAAAGAGAGGGGATGACTGTGTTGAACTACAACCGCCTGGCCTAACAAAGGGCCCAGCACCAACCACCAGCTCCAGCTGATTTCTGCCCAACAGGGACTTCTATCCAGGCTATGGAGGGAGCCTCAGATGTTTTTCCTTTAAAAAGAAATCAACAGGGGCACCTGGATGGTTCAGTCAGTTGAGCGTCTGACTTCAGCTCAGGTCATGATCTCACGGTTCATGGGTTCAAGCCCCGCGTTGGGCTCTGTGTTGACAGCTAGCTCAGAGCCTGGAGCCTGCTTCAGATTCTGTGTTTCCCTCTCTTTCTGACTCTCCCCTGGTCATGCTGTCTCCCTCTCTCTCTCAGAAATAAATAAAACATTAAAAAATAAAAAAATAAAAAAAAGAAATCACCAAACTCCTGCTTGTTCCTTTTGTTTGTTTGTTTGTTTTCCCCGATTTCTGAAAGGTCAGAAGGACAAATAAAGCCTGTCACCTCACCGACCACACTTTTGCAGCCTCTGCTGTGAGAAAGAAGTCTTCAGTTGAAGCAGGGGCTGGGGAGCCTGGGCAGGGCCTGAAGAGTGGGTCGCCAGGGTTTGAGAAAAGAAGTGTCTCAGTAAAGAGCTGGTTAGGGTGACAGAGAGGACAAGGCAGGGAACCAGGAGGAAACGAGCAGAGAAAGGGACCCTGGAAGGAGACAACTCATGTCCTCACTTTGAGTCAGGTGACAGGACAGCCCAGTGGACACTCTGAAACCACCCATATCATCATCTCCTGACAAGGAGGCCTAGGAATCTGTGTCTACAGAAGTTGCCAGGGGTGATTCTTATCACTAGGAAAAGGTGGGGACGCGCAGGTTTAGTTATTAAGCAGAAGCACTGATGACAGCAGGAAAGAAAAACATCTGGGGGAAAAATCCTTGTCTAGGAAGATGCCAGAGGTCGTAATTACTAGGTGTGGGTGGAGGTGCTGAAAGGGAATGAAAGGGAATGAACCAAAAAGTACAGCCAAGGACAGCAGCCTCAGGGACCAAACAGATACAGGGACGCCTGGACCGGTGGGGTGGGCTGCTGAGATGGAGGCGGGAAAGGTGGCCGCCACAATTATATGCAGACATAACTTGCTTTGCACAAACCTAAGGTCTGAAAACTCAGATTCACTAAAACAGACTGGACGTCGGAGTCTACTTCATAAGAGAACTCTTCACAAAA
>NW_027527920.1:8738659-8761921 GCF_008692635.1 Crocuta crocuta | reverse complement strand
AATCTACCACCAGCACATATGCTGATTAACTGATGGTGACGGAGATGATAACAGAACCTATATCACTGAGTTGTTAAGAAGATTAAATGAGTTCCATGCAGAGAAAGTTCAAGACAGTGCCAGACAGGTAGTAAGTACTATTAGTATCGTATAAGCTTTAGGTACTGTATTATTATTTTTAAATATAATTTATTATCAAATTGGCTAATATACAGATACTATATTATTAATCAAATGCCCCCCTCTCCTGGTCATCAATCAATAAGGAAAGGCCTGCATTTCTGGGATAGTGGGGAAGGAAGGGCATAGTTTGTACTGGAAGGATGGTCCCATCCCTGGACCCTCCACATCACCACCCCACAGGCTGAGGCGTTTTTGTAGACACACAGTCACCAACAGTCACACCACATGTCTATGTCGATCCAAATCCTTTATATCAAATGAGGGAGATGGCATGGAGAGGGCAGGCACCCTCTGGGGTCAGGACAGACAGAAGCTTATCTATGTCTTATCCTAGACACTGGGTGGTCAGCTTGGCTACAGAGTACAAGCCATAGACCAGAACCAGAAGAGTTAATGAGTGCAGTTCGGGCCCCAAAATAGTAGATGGGAATGGAGTAGGCTAGATACAGTGCTTCTCACACTTTACTATGCACACAAATGCCCAAGAATCTTGTTAAAATGCAGGTACTGATTGGTAGGTCTGGGGTGGAGCCCAGTATTCTGACTTCTAACTAGCTTCCAAGTGATGCTGATGCTGCTGGTCCTCCAGCACACATTGGGTGACAAAGGTCTGCAACCGACACAAAGGAGCCATTTCCCCTGACCTCCTACTCTCAGAAAGGGTCTTCAGGTTAATGGTGAACCAGGGCATGATGTTTTCTAGGGGAAAAACAAAACAAAAAGAGCTGTGACATCAATCACAAGATTCTGTGTCAAGTGACTCAGGAACACGAACTGTGCACAGGATAGCTCAATCTGAAGTTTGGAGGTCAATGGTCAGGGCTACAGGACATCCCAAGAATCTCAGAGACGCTCTGAGCTGATAAGAGCTTAGCCAACCCTTTTCCCAAGGAACAAAATCAGAAACCCTCAGCCGGAGGCAATCAGCACATACCTAATTTGATTCCTCAAATATCTGAGAAGCACCACTCAGGCCAGGCTCGGGGAATACAAAGAACTCCCAGCGCAAAATCAAAGAGCTGACTCAAATTAGAAAAGTCCTGGAGCGCCTGGGTGGCTCAGTCAGTTAAGCATCTGACCTCAAGGTCTTGATCTCATGGTTTGTTGGTTTGAGCCCAGGTTTGTGGGTTCAAGCCCTGTGTTGGGCTCTGTACTGACAGCTCCCGGCCTGGAGCCTGCTCCAGATTCGTGCATGCATGTGTGCGTGCGTGTGTGTCTGTGTGTGTGTGTGTGAGCCCCTCCCCTGCCCCTCAGCTGCTTATGCTCTGTCTCTTTCTCAAAAATAAATAAACATTTAAAAACACCCAAAAAAAACCCCAGAAAGAATAGAAATGTCCTCCAAATAAGGCACAAGAGATGAGAGATGATTTGGGACTTTGGGGGCTGTGATGAAATAAGGCCAGAGCCATTCAAAGCTTGGTTCAGCAAAGGATGTTTCCAGGAAAGCAACAGCCATGAAGTAATTTAGCCAGAGTCCTAAATTTTGGAAACTGCAACATATGTGTTATAGGTGTGTAATGACACCTCACAGTGCTGAGAAAATGAATTAAAAGTAGCTTAAAATGATACACTGTTTCACATTACTTCCAAGTGCTTTAGCTAACAATGAGAGACTTTTTAATGGCTCCCTACCTTCCTTCTTCAGGTAACCACAATATAATCCAGAAGGCCAACTCTGGACCTGATTCCATTTTCTTTAAAAGCTAACCTTTGAGGGATGCTGGCTGGCTGGGTAGGTCAGCCTACCGAGGAGCCTGTGAAGCCTGTGCCTCTTGGTCTCAGGATCGTGAGTTCTAGCCCCACACTAGGGGTAGAGTTTACTTAATAAATTTAAAAAGCTAAACTTTGGGTCAGATACAGGTCCAGATGCCAAGTTCTCTGCATCTTTCCTGTAATTCATGTAACATGTGGTAAAACGAAACCTAAAGTATATTTATTTAAGAATGTGTGCATGCCCCCAGAGGTCAACATGCCAGGCCCTGCCTGGTGAGTGGCTTTCTCCTGAGAAACTGCTCATTAAAACCATGCCTACAGACAGCCAAGAAGCTGTTCAGCCTGGGCTAGTTTCCCTAACAATGGTGCCCATATAAGGAATATGGCGACAGAACAGGATGGTAAGAATCTGTCTGTGTTTCTCCAGTGGCCCTCGAGAGAAAGGGTTCACTGTCTAGAAGTGGCACAGTAAGCCCCATGCCTGGACAGTCTGTCACTATAAAGGAGTGGCTATTTGGGGCTACCTGAATTACCAATGCTCTCCTAAGGGACTATAGGTATGAGAAGAAGGAAGGAAGTGCCTCAAACTAAGAGCATGGACACCTATGGGGAGGGATGTGAAATCGAGTGGACTCTATCAGGGGCACTTTTCCTTTATTTGTATCATTTGTATTTTTTAAAACAAAAATATAACCAACCACTATTTGTTTGCATAATTAAAAATAAATTTTAGGGGCACCTGGCTGGCTCAAAGAGTGCAACTCTTATTCTCGGGGCCATGAGTTTGAGCCCAACATTGGGTGTGGAAATCACATAAACAGCCACCTGGGTGGCTCAGTCGGTTAAGTGTCCCAACTTTGGCTCAGGTCATAATCTCACGGTCCATGAGTTTTCAAGCCCTGCATCGGGCTCTGTGCTGACAGCTCAGAGTCTGGAGGCTGCTTCAGAGTCTGTGTCTCCCTCTCTCTCTTTCTATCACTCTCTCAAAAATAAATAAACAATGAGGTGCTTGGGTGGCTCAGTTGGTTGAGCTTCCAACTTCAGCTCAGGTCATGATCTCATGGTTCATGGGTTCGAGCCCCACATCAGGCTCTGTGCTGACAGCTCAGAGTCTGGAGGCTGCTTCAGAGTCTGTGTCTCCCTCTCTCTCTGCCCCTCCCCTGCTCATGCTGTCTCTTTCTCTCTCTCTCTCAAAAATAAAAATAAATAAATAAACATTAAAAAACATTTAAAGGATATCACATTAATAAATGCTCTTTAAATAAAGATTTATAAAGTGCGAACAAATTAAAAGAATTTCAAAGCTCCCTTTGCCTTTATCCTATATTCATCAAACAACCTGATTTTGTTTGCCAAGAAGACTGAAAAAGAACACTTTGAGCATTCTCATTCACTTGCATGTCTCTTGGTAAAAATTAACAAGGTGCATTGTGCAGTACCATCTCTGGTGAGTTTGGTTCCTCTGACTCCAATCTCTCCTCCTCTGTCTACTCCTCCTGAACAGATTCCCCTCTTACCCTGCCACCCCAGGGATCTTTCAGAAATGCATACTGGATCTCACTAATACCCTCCCCTGCCCAAGGATAAAATCAACACGTCCTTGGTAAGACATGCTCAGTCCTGTTTACTCCAGTCAACCTCATCTCTTCCTGCTCCCCATGAGAACCACACTGAAGTACAGACTTGTCCTTCTCGATGAGCACCTGGCTTTCTGCCCATCCTGATACTCCTCCTAGAAAACCCTTTTCCTCTTCTCTGCTCCTTGAAATCCTCCATGTCCCTAGGGATTCAGTGGCATCAGCCACTGCCTCTACTTAATGCTCCCTGACTCCAGGCCACTGTGGAGGACTGGGATTCCAGCTCTGGACTTCCATATTATATATATATATATATATATATTTCTAGGGCTTACCCCATAGTACAGCTGAACATACTGTTAACCTCTCCTTCGGTCTTTAATTTGGCATCCTTAGCACCTGGCCCACAGCAGGCACTTCATCTATTAACAAAACTGAAGGAAGTTCCAATCCCCAAGGCTCTGGTATCACAAACTCACAAAATTGAAGATCTGAATTTTCAGAATAAACCACAGGGAAAGTCAGTCGGCTTATCTTTCTCCAGCCTTCCACTCCCTGTCCCCTGAAATGCCTGTGCACTGTGCCTGAGGTGTCCTTAACACATCCCTAGCCTGGGCTGCAATGGATAAGGTAAGGGCCAAGGGGCTGGGCCTCTGTCCCTAGACCTCCTGGGAGTGATAGCAAAGAGGGAACCCAGCCCTGACCACCTCATCAGAGAAAATTCTAAACATCTGTTGATTCTAAACATCTCCCTTAATCTGTTAACATAGTTCATAACATTCATTGACTTTTTTTTTTAAGTTTATTTATTTTTGAGTGCATGCAAGTGGGGAAGGAGTGGGGGTCTAGATAGAGGATCTGTACTGACAGCAGAGAGCCTGATGCAAGGCTCAATCTGACAAACCTCGAGATCATGACCTGAGCAGAAGTGGGATGCTTAACTAACAGAACCACCCAGGCGCCCCCATTTTTTTTTTAATATTTAACTAATTTTGATTTCTGGAATAAATCCACCCTGTTAATGAGGAATTCTTCTTTTTACACATTGCTAGACTCAGGATCATAATATTTTATAGAAGACTTCTATATTTATACTCATGAATGACATTGGCCTATAATTTTCTTTCCTTGTATTTACCAGATTTAGATCAAGGTTATACTAGCTTTTTTTTTTTCAATCCTCTGGAAGAATTTTACACAAAGTAAACCTGGAAACACTTATTCCCTCAGTGTTCGGTAGAATTCACCAAGGAAGCCAACTAGGTCTGGAGTTTTCTTTAAGGGAAAATCTTTTACTAATTCACTGCCTTTTTAATGATTATAGGCTATTTTGATTTTCTAGTTCTTATAAGAATCAATTTTGGTAAATTATATTTTTCTAGGTAAGTCCAAATATTTGAGTTACAAAGACAACTGATATCTGGAATGTTGACCCTGAGGTGAACTCTGTAAGAAATGAAGTGCCTTGTGATTCATAGAATGACAGCTTACATCTGTACTGTATATTACAGTTTATACAAGTACTGCCCATATATTATCTCATTTGAAGATCAAGGTCTCGGTGCCTTCTGTGATTTTTGGTGTCTGATTATTTGCCAAGGGATGGATAAGTTCTTATTTAGCAGAATCATCTGATTCAGATCAACACCCTACTGCTGGCCATGCTGGGAAATTTTGTGGAGGCCTATGCAACTATTGAATTCCTCACTTCACTCCTGGGAATCACTTGTCATTAACAAGGCAGCCACCAAGAGCTTTGGGAGAGTCGATATTAGAGTATGGGTGAGTAATCTGAGTTCACAGAAACCTTCCCTAAGGCCAGGCTGGGAATGTTAAGTCTGGGGGCTGGCATGTTTACTAATACGGGTCCCCAGGCCACGTGGCCTGGGACGCAAAGGACAGCGCGGGAAGGGGTGGAGAGGGAAGCACACTCACCAGGGCCTCAAAGTCCTTGCAGTCGTGGCGGGCGTACGACGCAGGGAAGGGCCGCAGCACCGAGTCGCGCTTGTAGCTCTGCAGCGCGGAGGCGAAGAGGCTGCAACGGAGGTCAGCGGCCAGCATGTCGCGGTCCACCGCCTCCCTGACGGCCGCCCAGCCTGCTGGCTGCATCCGGGTGGCGGCGCGTTGCCGGTGGAGACGCGCAGATCACGGGCTAGGGCCGAGCCTGCGGTCAGCGCAGAGCTGGGCCCAGGGACAATGGGCCAGAGGGGACTAGGGTTCCCAGGCCTGGGGTGGAGCTAGGCCAAGGGATGAGATGACAGGGGTAAGAACGTGCTGACGAGTGTCTTCCGCTAGGGGCCGGGCCGGGACGCTCCCGCTCGCTGCCTGTGGAGACCCGCCGGTGGAAGAGAGGGACCCTGTTGGGCCCCGCGGGTCAGCCTGGGGGGTTGGGCCTAGGGATAATGGGGCCCGGAGGTGGGGGGGTGCCCCAGGCCTGGGGGAGGGGCTATGACATGGGATGAGACGACAACGGCGGGAACGTGCTGACACGTGTCCTCTGCAGGAGCCTGGGGCGGGGTGGGGGACACCCCCCAGGGGGTAGCAGGGGAAGACCCGCTCCCCCCCCCCGCTCCGCGCGAAGCTGCGGCACCGCCCGTGCCTTCCTGTTCCGCCTCCAGTCCGACGCCGCCGAAGCCCCGGCGCTGGCCCGGCTGCCCCCGGTGCCGCCTGCGTTCAGCCAGCCGCGCACGTCCGCCCACGGTGCCCTGCCTGCCGGATGGACTCCGGCGCCCGGCTGCGCGCCCCGACCTACCTCCCCTAGCCGCCCGGCTCGCCACGCTGCTCCGAGCTCCTCCCAGCCCAGCCGAGGCCCCGCCCCTGCCCGCGTCCTTCCCGTCGCGGGTGCGGGGTTATGTCCGCCACGCCAGACCCCTAGACGCAAGGTGTGCGGCCCCGGTGGAGTCGCCTACGCCCCTGCATGCTTTCCTCACAGAAGCCCTGGGGGGAACTGACCCGCACTTGGATTTATCTTTGTTCCAGCTCCTCGAACTGAGCCTGTTTGTCTCGCCTGGGGAATTGCTAACGACCTAGGCCCAATCGTTTCTCTCCAAAACCCTCCTCGCCAGAGCCATGTAACACCCAGGGCTACTGGGTCTCAAAGTGCTGTACTGCTTACCCATAGCCAGGTGGAGTGAATCTGGAATTCACATCCAGGTCTGAAAACTAAAAGATCTTTCCTCTGCCTTTCAGCCTCCAGAATTCACTGCATTGCTTGTCTCTGGCCTCTCCCTCAAGATGTAGCAAGATCCTCCTTTGGGGTCTTGTCAGAAAAAGAGCCAGGCAAAGAAAGTAATGGGGGAAGCCAGAGGGTAAATTGACCTAAATTCAGGAGGGAAGGGACTAGACTCCCAGCCCCTCTCCAAATTCACAACCCCATTAGAGAAAACCCCAGTTTGGCCTCACGGTCACATGGAAATCTAAGCATAGGTAATTGCTAATTCCTAGATCAGGAAGCCCCCCTCAGTACCCTGCCCCCAGCTCCTATATGCCAGCATCCTCTGAGAGAGGCGCTTCCCCTCCTTCCCCAGCCAGGCTGAGCTGAACTCTGGATTCAGAGAAGAGGTGGTCTGTGACTTTGGACTGTATTTATGACTTTGGGAGGAAGATCAATATTGGACTCCCAGACACCACATGGTTTCCCAGGCCAGGCAATGAGTGTTGGCTGCTCCCAGGAGTCCACATCAAACCTCTGGTTTCTATGAAGACCGGCCTGGTCCAGACACATAAAAAAGTGTTTTAGACCCTTATGTCTTCAGACGAGACCCCTAGTGTCCCCCGGACCTCATGGGACCCAGGAACTAACATGGCTGCTGGAGCTCAGGCCCAGAAAGGCAGTGTGTACAGCAGGAGGGGCTAGAGACCTGAGAACCCTCCTTCATTCCACCTCTTCTTCACTGCGGACCCTTAGACAAGGCCAACTCCTTGGCCTCAAGTGTTGTTTGTGGGATGAAAACAAATTTGCTTTCTAAATCTGTTTTCTCACACATGAAATGATTAACCAACTGAGCCACCCAGGCGCCCCTATCACACATGAAATGAAAATCATCGTAAAATACCCACATCCCAAGGCGGTGTGGGAAACCCTCTGAAGATGCAGTCCTCAGAGTCTGGGCATTCTACAGAGCAAGCTCAGCTAACTAGTTCTGTGTCATTGTGTTTGTTTCCTTTTTTTTCTTTTTAAGTCGACTTATTTTTTAGTAATTTCTACCCCAATGTGGGGCTCAAACTCACGACCCTGAAATTAAGAGTCCCATGCTCTTCCAACTGACCCAGCCAGGCACTCCCGTTTATTTCCTTTTTATATTTTTTAAAAACAACTTTGCAGAAATATAATCCACAGTACCCCCATTTAAAATGTAAAACACAATCGTTTTTAGTATATTCACAGATATGTATAACCATCACTGCAGTCAATTTAAAACATTTTCATCACATTCAAAAGAAATCTTAGGTACTTAGTACATCTAGTACATGAGGATGAAGTGTTTTTCCATTTATCTGGATCTTTAAAAAATTTTTTCAACAATGTTTTGTAGTTTTGTGAATAGAAGTCTTGTCCTTCTTTAATTAAATTTATTCCTACATATTTCATTCTTTTTCATGCCATTATGAATGGAATCATTTCTTAATTTCATTTGTTTAAGTGGGACTTAAACTCAAGAGTAGCATGCTTTTTGTATATCCTGTATCCTCCAAATTTTCTGAATGTGTTCACCAGTTCTAACAGGTTTTTTTGGTACATTTTAAATTTATCTAAATATAAGATTATGTCATCTGTGAATAGAGATAAATTTACTTCTTTCTTTCCAATGCAGATACTTTATATTTATTTATCTTGCCCTGATTAGAACTTCCAGTACAATGTTGAATGGAAGTAGTGACAGTGTATATCTCATCTTGTTCTTGATCTTACCAGGAAATCATACATGCTTTTTTTGAGTATGATCTTAGCTGTGGGTTTTTCAGAAATGCCCTTGGCCAGGTTGAAGAAGTTCTATTTCTAGTTTGTTGAGTGTTTTTCTCACTGTGAGAGTGCTGGATTTTGTCAAGCACTTTTTCTGCATCTATTGGATGATCATGTGGTTTTTGTTTCTCATTCTATTGATACAATGTATTATAGTGATTTTCAGATGGTTAAAACAATCTTGCATTTAGTGGGGATAAATCCCACATACTTATGGTACATGATTCTTTTGATATGTTGCTGGATTTGGTTTGCTAGCATTTTGTTGAGGACTTTTGCATCCATATTCATAAAAATATTGGTCTGTAGTTTTGTTGTGATGTCTCTGTCTGGTTTTGATATCAGGATAAAATTGGCCTCATAGAATGAGTTGGGAAGTGTTCACTTCCCTTCTATTTTTTGGAAGAGGGTGAAGAATTGATATTAATTCTTGTTTAAATGTTTGGTAGAATTCAGCAGTAAAGCCAGATGAGCCTGGGCTTTTCTTTGTGGGTAGCTGTTTTGTTTTGTTTTGTTTTTTAAAGTTTATTTATTTAATTGGGGGGGGCATAGAGAGAATCTTGATGTAGGGCTCGAACCCACAGACTGTGAGATCATGACCTGAGCTAAAACTGAGAGTCAGATGCTTAACAGACCAAGCACTCAGGTACCCCTATTTTGTTTTTTGTTTTTACTAATTCAGTCTCTTTACTTGTGATCAGTCTATCAAATTGTCTATTCTTTTTGTATCAGTTTTGATAGAGTGAGTCTTTAAGAATTGTCTATTTCACCTAAGTTTTCTAATTTATTGAAATATACTTGTTCATAATATTCCTCTATAATTCTTTTTATTTCTGCAAGGTAGGTAGTAACGTCCTTTCATTCATTTCTGATTTTAGATTTTTTTAAAGATTTTTTAAAAGTAATCTCTATATTCAACATGGGGCTCGAACTTATGATCCCAAGATCAAAAGTCACATGCTTCACCAACTGAGCCAGCCAGGTGCCCCTGATTATTTTTTTAAAAATGTTTTTAAATCTTTTTTAGCATCTGTCTACAGAATCATAGTTTCTCTCCTTTGACCTACCTCTTTTAAAAAATGTTTTTAATGTTTATTTTGAGAGAGAGCATGCATGTGCACACCATGCACACAACTAGGGGAGGGACAAAGAAGAGAGACAGAATCCCAAGCAGGCTCTGCACCATCAGCACAGACCCTGATATGAAGCTTGAACTCACAAACCACAAGCCATGAAATCATGACCTGAGCCAAGATCAAGAGTTTGACACTTAACCAGCTGCACCACCCAGGCACCCCCAGGTGCCCCTGATTTTATTTAATTGCTTAATTAATTTATGTATTTTGGGGAGCGTGCAATCAGGGGAGGGGCAGAGAGAGAGGCCAACGCAGGACCCTGAGATCATGACCTGAGCCAAAATCAAGAGTCAGACGCTTAACCAACTGAGCCACCCAGAAGCCCTAAGTTTTGTCACTTTTGTTGGTGTTATCAGCGAACCAGCTTTTGGTTTCATTGTTTGCTCTATTATTTAATAGTCTTTCTTTCATTAAGTTCTGCTCCAATCTATTTTATTTCCTTTCCTCTGCTTGTTCAGGTTTAGTTTGCTCTTCTTTTTTGAGAGTGTTAATTAAGGTGAAAGTTTTGTTTATTGTTTTGAGAACTTTCTCCTTTTTTTTTAAATTTTTTTAATGTTTTTTATTTATGTCTAGGAGAGAGAAAGACAGCGTGAGCAGGGGAGGGTCAGAGAGAGAGGGAGTCACAGACTGAAACAGGCTCCAGGCTCTGAGCTGGCAGTCAGCACAGAGCCCGACGCGGGGCTCGAACCCACGAACCACGAGATCATGACCTAAGCGAAAGTCGGACGCCCAACCGACTAAGCCACCCAGGCGCCCCAAACTTTCTCCTTTCTTAATGTAAGCATTTACACCTATAAATTTTCCTCTGAGCACTGCTTGAGAAAATTTGTAAGTTATGAATTTATAAAAGTTCCTCTAAGCACTGCACTATATTCAGCTGCATCCCATCAGTTTTAATATGTTGTGTCTTCATTTTCATTAAGCTCAAGTGTTCTCTAATTTCTCTTTTGATTTCTTTTTTTGACATGTTCGTTATATAGGAGTGTGTCATTTAATTTCTACCTATTTTTGAGTTTCTCAAATTTCTTCCTTTGTGGTCAGAGAACCACATTTCATTTCATTGTGGTCAGACAACACACTTTGCATTACTTCTATTATTTTAATTTATTGAGCTTTGTCTTATGGACTACCATATGCCTATCCTGGAGAATGTTCCATGGGCACCTGAGAAAAAATGTATATTCTGCTGTTTTTGGGTCAAGTATTGTATAGATGTCTCTTAGGTCTCATTGGTTTATGGTATTTTCAAATCTTATATTTTCGTATTGATTGTCTATCTAGTTGTCCTATCTAATAATGAAAGTAGAATATTGAAGTCTCTATTACTGTGGAATTTTCCATTAATTTATGTTAGCTTTGGCTTCATGTATGCTTTCTTATTGGTGCTATATGTTCATAATTGTTATATCTTCCTGATGGAGCACCCTCTTCAAAATTATAAAATGTCTCTATCTCTAGTAACATTTTTTTTTGTTTTAACGTTTGTTTTGTCTGGTATTAGGATAAGCATTCCAGCTTTCTTTTATTTACTGTTTGAATGATACATCTTTTTCCAGCCTTTAATTTTCAACCTACTTGTATTTTTTAATCTAGTGTGTCTCCTGTAGACAGCATATAGATGGATCTCATTTGTTTGTTTTAAAGTCTGACAATCTCTGCTTTTTGGTTGAATTATTTAATACATTCACATTTAATGCTTTCATTGATGTACTTAAACATATATTTTACTTTTTGTTTTCTATGCGTCTCAGATCTTTTATGTTCCTCTATTCATACTTTTACTGATTTCTTTTATATTAAATGAATATTTTCTGATTTAGCATTTTAAATCCTCTAATGATTTTTTTAAAGTAATTTACCTAGTGATTTCTCTAGGGCTTACCATATACACCTTAACTTATCAGAATCAACTTCATACATTTACTAACTTAATTCCTGCAATATATAGAAATGTTACTCCTATATAGCTCTCTTTGTTTACCCCTTTTTGTAGTCTTACTGTTAGATCATATCTATAAATGTTACAAGCCAAACAAAATATTGTTATCATTATTACTCTACATAATTTTATGTCATTTTAAAGAAGGTGAGAGGAGAAAAGAGAGCAAGTATATATTTATCACTTTTGTTATATTATTATTCTTACTTATCATTTCTGGTTGTATTTATATATTCTTCCAGATTTGAGTTACCATCTGGAGACATTTACTTAGCCCAATACAGCTTTGCTCCCGCACAAACACTATGTGCTCTTCTCATCAAGTATATTACATTTCCATTCTATAGGCCCAACAATACATTATATACATATTGTTTTATACAATTGCCTTTTAAATCAGTTAAGGGAAAGGACAACAAAACTGCATTTATTCTGTCTTTTATAATTATGAGTGCTTTTCAGCTTATTGTGTGGACTCCCATTACTATCTGAGGTCACTTGCCTTCAGCCTAATGAACTGCCTTTAGTATTTCTTGTAAGGTAGATTTGCTAGCAACAAATTCTTTCAGTTTTTATCTGCAAATTTGCTTCATTTTTAATGTTTACTTTTTGATTTTTTCATTTCTTAAACTTTTTTTTAAGTTTTTATTTATTTCTGAGAGAGAGAGAGAGAGCAGGGGAGGGTCAGAGAGAGAGGGAGATACAAAATCTGAAGCAGGCTCCAGGCTCTGAGCTAGCTGTCAACATAGAGCCTGACCGGGACTCGAACCCACCAACCATGAGATCATGACCTGAGCTGAAGTCGGAGGCTTAACCGACAGAGCCACCCAGGTGCCCCTATTTTTTCATTTTTTGAGAGACAGAGCGAGAGCATGGGAGGGGCAGAGACAAAGCAAGACATAGAATCTGAAGCAGGATCCAGGCTCTGAGCTGTCAGCACAGAACCCGAAGTGGGGCTCCAATTCAAGAACTGCAAGATCATGACCTGAGCTGAAGTTAACCACTTAACCGACTGCGCCACTCAGGCGGTCCTTCCTTTTCATTTTCAAAAGATAGTTTTGTTGGATATAGGATTCTGGTCAGCAGTTTTTTTCTTTGAGCAACTTGAACATGTTATCCCACTGCCTTCTGGCTTCCACTGCTGCTGGTAAGTCAGCTTTTAATTTTATTTGGGTTCTGTTGTGATGACTTATTTTTCTCTTACTGCTTCCAAGATTCCCTCCTTGACTTTGGCTTTTCACATTTTTCAAAATCTTTTTTTAAATGTTTATTTATGTATTTTGAGAGAGAGAGAAAGAGAGAGCGAGAGAAACAAAATCCCAAGCAGGCTCCATGCTGTCAGCACAGAGTCCAACTCAAGGCTTGAGCTCACAAACTGTGATCGTGACCTGAGCCAAAATCAAGAGTCAGATGCTTAAGCAACTGAGCCACTCAGGAGCCCTGGCTTTTGGCATTTTTACTATGTTATGTCTATTGGTGGATCTCTTTGAATGTATTCTACATGGAATCCATTGGGCTTCCTGTATATGTAAATTATTGTTTTTCTATTATTTGGGAAGTTTTCAGCTATCATTTCTTCAAATATTGTTTCTGCTCCTTTCTCTCTTTTCTGCTTCTGGTACTCCCATTACACATACATTGATGTGTTTAATGCTGTCCCACATTTCTCTGAGGATCTGTAATTTTTCTTGTTTTCCTCTATGCTCTTTGGATTACATAATCTCTATTGATTTATTTTCAAGTTTGCTAGTTCTTTCTTCTGCTAGTTAACATCTACTGTTAATCCTTGTGGTGAATTTTTGAATTTTTTATTTCAATTTCTATAATTTTCAACTCCAGCANTTTATTTCTAAAATTAAATTAAAAAATTTTAATTTTTAATTTATTTTTATTTCTAAAATTAAATTAAAAAATTTTAATTTTTAATTTATTTTTATTTCTAAAATTAAATTAAAAAATTTTAATTTTTAATTTATTTTTATTTCTAAAAATAAATTAAAAATTAAATTTCTTTTATTTTAGAGAGAGGGCATGTGAGTGGGTGAGAGGAGCAGAGGGAGGGAGAGAGAGAGAGAGAGAGAGAGAGAGAGAGAGAATCTCATGCAGGCTCCACACTCAGCACGGAGTTCAAAATGGACTCCAACCCACAACCCTGGGATCATGACCTGAGCCGAAATCAAGATCAGATGCTCAACTGAGCCACCCAGGTGCCCCTCCATTTGTTTGTCTTGAAATAATTTTTGTCCCTTCATTAGTATTCTCTATTTGATGTGACATTGTCCTCATACCTTCCTCTACTTCCTTAAACATATTTATAATAATTACTTTCAAGGCTTTGTTAAACTCAACATCTGGTTGCTTTCAGAGGCAGTTTTTTGTTGACTGCTTTTTCCCCAGTGTATGGGTCATACTTTTCCTTTTAGGTGATTAATATCATTGTATCAGTAGTGATAAACCATGTTGATGTATTTACCCTTGAAATGAGGTGGTGAAAATGGCAACATATCTATGTAGTCTTCTTCTCAAAAACACGTTACCCCAGTCTAATCGTGAAGAATACATCAGACCAATCTCAGTAGAGGGACATTCTACAAAATATCTTACCTGTATGCCTCAAAACTATCAAGGTCATCAAAACAAGGAAAGTCCAAGAAGCCTACAGCCCAGAGGAACCTAAGGAGACATGATAACTAAATAGAATGCAGTATCCTGGAGTGGATCCTTGAACAGAAAAAAGATGTTAGGAAAAAAAAAAAAAGAAATCTGAATAAATTACAAACCATTGATTCATTCATTGTAACAAGTGAACCATACTAATAATAACATATTAGTGAGAGGGCAAATGGGGGTGGGAGATACAGAACTCTCTGCACTATCTTCACATCTTTTCTGTAAATTTAAAAATTTTCTAAACAAGTCTATTTAAAAGTACACGATTGCCAAATAGAGTTTAGATTATGACTGCAGGGATGATTTATCATAGAAAACTGGTGAATGTAATTTTCCACGTTAATAGATTAAAAGAGAAAAGTTATGATTATCTCAATACTAATCTATACTACAAGAAAAAAAATCACAGAAAACTAGGAATAGAATGGAACCAGCTTAACTAGAAGAGTTTCTATCAGAAACCTTTTGAGGCCCAGTACAAAATGAAAATGTAGGACCCATTCAAAATTACTAAGAATTTCATGAAGATGACTGTAGAGCTGGGGCCTTATGAACAAAAGGCAAGTGCATAGGCTGCTGGTCCATGAAGCCCCACCCGTCTACATCAAATTTAGCACTTAATAGTTGTCCAATGCAAGCTATGACCCGAGTAGGAAAAAGATACCCACTATCATTGCTTTGGTTCAATGCCTCTATTTGAGTTCCCAATCAGTTAAATAAAACAAGAAAAAGAAATAATAACATGTATAGATTTATGAGGGAAAAACAAAGTTGTCACTTTCAAATGATATGCTTATCTACATACAACATCCAATAGAATCTACAATGATTAGAACAAGAATTTAAGATCACTGGATGCAAGAGCAATAAATAAAAGTCAATTTCAGCAGACGGCCTCCTCCACTGTCCTGCCCACCCATCCTTTGCGGAGAATTCAATAAACTTCTACAATTAAAAATTGCAATTTAAGGGATGCCTGAGTGGCTCAGTCAGTTACGCAACCGACTTCAGCTCAGGTCATGATCTCACAGCTTTGGGAGTTTGAGCCCTGCATCAGGCTCTCTGCTGTCAACACAGAGCCTGCTTCAGATCCTCTATCCCTGTCTCTCTCTGCCCCTCCCATGCTCATGCACGCTCTCTCTCTGTCAAAAATAAATAAACATTAAAAAAAATTGCAACTTAAAAAATCTACACTAATCACAAAAAGTACAAGATATTAAGAGTAAAGTAATTCTCAGGGCACCTGGGTGGCTCAGTCGTTAAGCCTCGGTTTCTTGATTTCGGCTCAGGTCATGATCTCAGGATTCCTGAGTTCCAGCCCCAAGTGGGCTCTGCACTGACAGTGCAGAGTCTGCTTAGAAGTCTCTCTCTCCACCCCTGCCCCACTTTTGCTTTTTCTCTCTCTCTCTCTCAAAATAAATAAACTTAAAAGAGTAAAGTAAATCTAACAAAAAAAATCCATATAGTTAAATTATAAAACTATATTGAAAGACATAAAAGTGGTTCTCACTGAAGGGGAAGATTTATAATGTTCATGACTGTGACATATGATATTACCTGATATATGAACTTAAGAAAATAATAAAATGAGAATTTGATGCCTCCTTCCCAGGTTAAGAAAATGGATATTGATGATACCTTTGAAACCCTCTGTAGGCCTATTCCTCAGTCACAGCCTTCGTTTCTCCCAGCAGGTGACCACTATCCTGAATTTTGCATTAACCATTACTTTGCTATCCTCAAGTCTTGCCCCCGGCCCAAGTATCAGAAAATTCTTTTATTTAAAAGAACTCCTGGGGCGCCAGGGTGGCTCAGTCAGCTAAGCGTCTGACTTCAGCTCAGGTCATGATCTCATGGTTCGTGGGTTCGAGCCCCGCGTGGGGCTCTGTGTTGACAGCTCAGAGCCTGAAGCCTGTTTCAGATTCTGTCACCCTCTCTCTCTGACCCTCCCCTGCTCACTGACTCCCTCTGTCTCTCTCTCTCAGAAATTTAAAAAAAATTTTTAAAATTAAAAAAAAATTCTACATAAAGTCTCAATTTAGGAATAAACAAAATCAGAATCTCTAGATGACCAGGACGAAACTGAGACGTCGGGCAACTGAGTCTCCGCTTTGCCTCTTAAAAGTGGCCCCAGAACACGGATTTGAATACTAAAATTTCCGGAGTCTAAAAGGCGATTACTCAGGCTAATTTGCATACCCATAATACACTGCAAACAGTATAATTGTTTATAAGTAAAAACTAATTTATTTCTTATCTGACTTTTCTAAGTGTGAGCACATTTATTTTCAGAATTCCTTGACTAGAATAAATTTCTCCAGGCACTAACTCTTGTGAGAGATAACCACCCTCGGTGTGTTAGGAGTTTTACTTACTTGGGAAGTGAGTTAGGTCGACAACAACTTATACTCTGGTTTCTCTTCAGATCGTATAAATCTTTCGCCTTTTACTAAAGATTTCCGTGGAGAGGAACAATTCTGAGTTTTACTCTAATTTTTCGTAGGCCCTGTTTTTAACAGGGTTATATGCATGGTTTTAAAAAGAAGACTGTCTGACCCTTGTAGTGGAGATACTGTGTTCTTTTTCCTGAATGCTTAATAGCTAACCTAGGAAAAGCAGAGTTTATTAGGATGTTATTACCAAACTCTTTTAGGGTACGTTTCTTATTATCAGTGTATTTACCTAGTTTGCAAGGTAAGTAGTATGTGTTCCACTGAAGATATTTGTAAATCATTGATTTGATGAGAAGTTGGAATCTAAGATCTATAAAGAATTTATCAAACAACATCCAACAATCAGACAAAAGGCATGAATAGATGCTTTTCCGAAAAAGACTGGATGGGTAACAGACAGGAGAGAAGATGCTAAACCTTACTCATCATCAGGGAAATGCAAATCAAAACCACAATGAAATACCACTTCTTACCCTTCAGAATGGCTAATGAAATTAATGACACAGGAAACAACAGATGCTGGGGAGGATTTGGAGAAAGGCGAACCCTCTTACACAGTTGGTGGGAATGCAAACTGGTTTAGCCACTCTGGAAAACAGTATGGAGTTTCCTCAAAAAGTTAAAAATAGAACTACCCTACAATCCAACAATTGTACTACTACTACTAGGTATTTACCCAAAGGTTACAAATATAGATTCAAAGGGGTACATGTGCCCCAATGTTTATAGCAACATTAACGATAGCCAAACTATGGAAAGAGCCCAAATGTTCATCAACTGATGAATGGATAAAGAAGAGGTGGTGTATATATACAATGGAATATTATTCAACCATTAAAAAGAATGAAATCTGCCATTTGCAATGACATGGATGTAGCTAGAGTGTAGTATGTTAAGTGAAATCGGTCATTCAACTCAAGCACAGAGTGAATTTGCCCTGCCTCTCCCTTTTTGTTTTCCGTTCTGGCCCTGCAAGCATTGGATGACAACTACAGCAGTGATGTGCTCTACTGTGAATCATTCTACTGATTCCAATGCTAATCTCTTTCAGAGACATTCTCATGGTCACACCCAGAAATAATGTTTACTAGCTATCTGGGCATCCCTCAGCCCATCAAGCTGACACATAAAATTAACCATCACAGCCACCTTCACTTCTGAGTTCCATCCTTATAACCACCTCATGTTGGAAGCCACTCTATGCTTTCTTGACCATTCATGGACCCAGGGTATCTAGATTGGTCTTCCCTGACCTTGTTGTCTCAGCTTGCTTATCTCTCCTTGGACAATAACTCCTGCCTACTCTCTCCTTCTTGGGATATTTACCTCCAAAGGCTGACAGCCAGGACTAAAAGATTCATTTAAAGCCAGAGGAAACAGATGCTCAGAATGGTGCAGGTCACAAAGTTAGAGGGGTGGATCTGGGATTACCATCCATCCTGCCTTTCAGCCCCAATAATTATTCAAATTGCTTTAATAATTTGGTCTCAGATATCTCAAGATTTTGCCTTTGAGGTACTCTGTGCTGGAGTATGGAGCAGTAGGAGGTGATGGGAGTTGGAGCTATAAATGAGGGAGGCTTTGACTTAACTGCAGAAGAGAAGGGACTAGATTCCCATCTCCACTCCCCTCTGAACAAAAAACAGTCCCTTGGTCAGATGGAAAACCCAGCCCAGGACATTGCTGAGTTTCTAGCTCTGCGCTGTCCAATATGGTAGCCATTAGTCATGCTGGCTATTTATATTTAATTAAAAGAAATAAAATAGAAAATTCAGTTCCTCGGGGCACCTGGGTGGCTTAGTCGGTTAAGCGTCCAACTTTCGCTTAGGTCATGATCTCGCGGTTCGTGGGTTCGAGCCCCGCATCGGGCTCTGTGCTGACTGCCAGCTCAGAGCCTGGAGCCTGTTTCAGTCTGTGACTCCCTCTCTCTCTGACCCTCCCCTGCTCGCGCTGTCTCTCTCTCTCTCTCTCTCCTAGAAATAAATAAAAAAACATTAAAAATTTAAAAAAAAAAAAAGAAAATTCAGTTCCTCAGACTTACTAGTCACATTTCAAGAGTTCAGTAGTCACATGGGAGTAGTGGCTGCCATTTCACACAGCACAGAATACAGTCATTTCCATCATTGCTACCCTCGGTCAAAAAGCTCCCAACATCCCCACCTCAAGGCAGGAATCACTAAACCACCTCACTTCCACAGGGAAGCTGGGCTGGGCTGGGGTTTAAAAGAGGTGGCCAGGGCTATGAAGACCTCTTTCCTGCCTCCTCTCTGGTGATTGCCCTTCTCCCACTTCACAGAGTAAAGGTTTTCCTGTCATCTACCCTAAATCTTACCAAGGTGCAAAGCTGGAGGATGTAAAAACTTTTGGAGCTCTCAATAAATGTTAATATCAAACATTTGCATCAATGTTTAGAGAAAGTAAATGAGTCTGGACAACAAATTCTTTTGTAAATTAAAAGATTTCCAAATCTTTTTTTCAACAAAATTTAAGAAGGATTTCACCTATGTGTCACTCAATGTTCATTATATGGTAGTAAGTGACATTGTTGAAATTCCTTCCATCCATTGATTTATAGGAACAAGGTTTCATAGGTTATAGTTTTTTTGTTTTTGTTTTTTTAATTTTTTTTTATTTCTAGGAGAGATAGAAAGAGAGTGTGAGCAAGGAAGGGTCAGAGAGAGAGGGAGTCACAGACTGAAACAGGCTCCAGGCTCTGAGCTGGCAGTCAGCACAGAGCCCGACGCGGGGCTCGAACCCACGAACTGCTAGATCATGACCTAAGCGAAAGTCGGACGCTTAACCGACTAAGCCACCCAGGCGCCCCACATAGGTTATAGCTTTAAACATCAGGGTGCCTGGGTGGCTCAGTCAGTTAAGCCTTTGACATCGGCTCAGGTCATGATCTTACAGTCTGTGGGTTCAAGCCCCGTGTCGGGCTCTGTGCTGACAGCTAGCTTAGAGCCTGGAGCCTGTTTTGGACTCTGTGTCTCCCTCTCTCTGGCTCTCCCCTGCTCATACTGTCTGTCTCTCTCTCTCAGAAATAAATAAAATATTTTTTAAAAATGAAAAAAAAAGCATTGGAACGAAACCATCTTTTCTGGTAATAAATAACATGCACCTATTTAAGAACTGTAGCTCCACAGTGCCTGGGTGGCTCGGTCAGTTAAGCATCGGACTCTTGTTCTTAGCTTAGATTCTGATCTCAGGGTTGTGAGTTCAAGCCCCACATTGGGCTCTGTGCTGGGCGTGGAGCCTACTTAAAAAAAAAAAAGAAAGAAAGAAAGAAAGAAATGTAATTCCCATAAAATGACACCTTTATGTTTCATAATTGTCAAAATTTATAGTATATTTAGGTTATATGGATCAAGTGTGTAGCAATAATAAATTAATCCAGAAGAAAAGCATCAATTGCATAGAATTTTAAGTTCAAATAATGTGGAAAATTTTTTAAATTTCAAATAAAGTACTTATTTTGTTGTAATGAAATACAATTGAGTAATCAATAAAACACTTTCAGGTATAAAAATATTTGTATTAAATTCTTGGTAAATGGAAGGGAGAAAACAAGCTTGAGAAGAGAAAGCAATTAAGTAAACAATTTTTTAATTATGATGGTAAGTATCAAATCTCTTGGCATTTATCTTTCATTGATTGCATTTTACAGTGATGTAACAGTTTAGAGCATCAATATTTACAATGCACAAAATATCCACTCTTTGCATCTATTTATATGTATGCTATTGTAAGTTATCTTATCAAAACTATACATATGATCTTAAAATGTGCACTAGGAATAGATATTTTCAAAATTCTTTTAGGAGCTGTAAGAACAAAAGTTTGGACTCAACAGGTGGGCCTTGTGTCAGGAACTGAGCACTAAAGAGAAGCAGCGCCCCCTTGTGTCCAGTAGAGGGGCTGCAGCAGAATGAGCAAGGAGTCCCAGAAAGAAGGTAAATCTGGGGACAAGATTTGAGACTAGAGGCTTTGTCCACCTCCGTAGGAGAGTCTGTCTCCACTGCAAAATCTGTCAGGGTTAGGTGTTGCTCCTATGTTCAGACCTGCCATGTGTAGCTGTGGCCCCTAGGATCTGGCCACAACAAATAGGAACCAGAAACCAGTGTATATGAACAGGTAAAAGGGGTGCCTGGGTAGCTCAGTAGTTTAAGTGTCTCTCAGTTTTTGGCTCAGGTTATGATCTCACCGTTTTGTGAGTTGGAGCCCCAGGTCAGATTCTGTGCTGACAGGGCAGAGCCTATTTGGGATTCTCTCTCTTTCTCTCTCTCTCTCCCTCTCTCTGTCCCTCCCCTTCTCACGCTTCTCTCTGTCTTTCTCAAAATAAATAAACTAAAAAAAAAAAGGTAAGAATGATTTAACAATCTCTTTTTTATTTTTTATATATATACATATATATGTATTAAGTTTATTTAATTTGAGAGAGAGAGTGCACAAGCAGGGAGGGGCAGAGATAGAGGGAGAGAGAATCCCAAGCAGGCCCTAGATCATAACCTGAGCCAAAGCACTTAACCAAATGACCCACTCAGGTGTCCCTGATTTAACAATCTTAACACAGATCTCCATTGGAAGAGATCAGAGAAAACTGCTTAATAAAAATCCCACGAATGCAGAAAAACTTTTTAAAACTTGAATAGTCCTTCATTATACATATATTCATACATACATGTATATTAATCTTAACATAGTAGAAATTGAATCTCTTCTAGATTCTGCCAAATCTAATGAAGAATATCAACCAAAAACATCACATGTAACCTAGGGTTACAAACTTTTCTTTTAGAGTCAGAAAGAAGGCAAGAACAAATCAAAATTTCAATTGAAAAATTACAATTAGGGCGTGGGTTAGTCCCATTAAGCGTCTGTTGATTTTCGCTCAGGTCGAGATCTCACGGTGGTGAGATGGAGCCCAGTGGAGCGCACTGAGCTAAGAATTGGAATTCTGTCCCTCCCTCTCTCTTTGCCCCTCCCTCACTTGCGCTCACGCGCTCTCTCTCTCTCTCTCTCTCTCTCTCTCTCAAAATAAAAGATGGGGGCTGTGTGGCTCAGCTGGTTAAATGTCCGACTTCGGCTCATGTCATGATCTCACGGTTCAGGAGTTTGAGCCCCATGTGGGGCTCTGTGCTCAGAGCCTGAAGCCTGTTTGGATCCTGTGTTCCCCCCTCTCTCTCTGCCTTCACCTGCTCGTGATCTGTCTTCTCTCTCTCTCTTTCTGTCAAAAATAAATAAACATTAAGAGAAAATAAAAAATGTGTTTTCATTCTCTAAAAAAAAAGAAATTCAATTAAAGGTTTTTATGTTTTGCATTGTTTTTTTGTTTTTCAGGTTATATCTTGTGTTAAATATCAGTATAAATTGTTGCCAGGAATGGAAGTGCCAGCCATATCATGAACAATGACATTGTTTCAGTCCCTCAAACTCCACATTTGCAATCAGAGATGGGTTCACACTCTGGAATCAGAGGCCCCCTGGAAACTCCGTGACTCGCTCTGGAGGCTGAAATGCTCAAGACAAAAGTGAACTCTGTGACTCTAACTGGTGAAAGCTGCCGGGGACCCTTCCAGATTGAAGCAGAGCAAAGTCCTGAAGATGAATGTCCCCTACAACTTAGGAGCATGTAAACACTCTTCAAAGTATTCAGAATTGCTCCTCTCCTGTTCCATTAGTGACTTAGCCCCTGGCCAAGGCCTTTGAGGGTAGCTATTACCTACCATAGAGTGGGAACTTGACATGTCCATGAATCTCTAACTTCCCATTACATTGTAAAATATAGCAAGCATGAAAAAAAGTATCAGAACAAATGTGTGCATAGATGAACCTCACAAACATGGTCTAAATGAAAGAAACCAGTCACAAGAGGCCACAGTTACCTGCTTCCATTTATGTGAAATAGCCAGAATAGGCACTGTAGAGATAGAAAGTAGATGAGTGGTTGCCAAGGGCTGGGGAACGAGGTGGGGAGGGGCGAATAACTGCTAATGGGTAGGCTTTCTCTTTGGGGTGACAAAAATGTTCTAAAATTAGATTGTGTAGGTGCACCTGGGTGGCTCAGTAGGTTAAGCTCCCAACTTCAGCTCAGGTCACCATCTCTTGGTCCATGAATTTGAGCCCCTCATCAGGTTCTGTGCTGACAGCTCAGAGCCTGGAGCCTGCTTTGGATTCCCTGTTTCCCTCTCTCTCTGCCTTTTCCTNTGGGGGAGAAGAAGGGGAAAAATAGTGGGGGAGAGGGAGGGAGGCAAACTAGGAGAGACTCTTGAATGCTGAGAACAAACTGAGGGCTGATGGGTGTGGGGGAGAGGGGAAGGGGGGGTGATGGGCATGGAGGAGGGCACTTGTTGGGATGAGCGTTGGGTGTTATATGGAAACCAACTTGACAGTAAACTATTTAAGAAAAAATAAATAAATAAATAAATGAAAATATTTAAAAAATAAAAATAAAATTACATTGTGGTCATGATTACACAACTTTGAATATACTAAGGGCCATTCAGTTATACACTCTAAATGGATGAATTGTATGGCAAGTGAATTATAGCCAATAAAGCTGTTTTTAAAATGTATTAGACAAATTTAAATAAAATATATGTGAAATATGATTGACTTGTTAGCAAAAGAA
>NW_027527920.1:8702958-8738635 GCF_008692635.1 Crocuta crocuta | reverse complement strand
AGTGCCAATTTAAGAATGTGTGAAAGTTGGGGAGGAAAATGTTTTATATAAGCAGGTAGAAAAAACAAAAAGCTGCAGTTTTTTTTTTCTCAAGGTGGTTCAATTAACCCAAATGTTATGGCGGACCCTTGCAGGCAGGTGGGATCCACCAACTGGGTGCCACAGAGAACAGCACATTTTAAAACTATAGAACAAGGGTGTGGTGCCTGACTGGCTCAGTTCTGCCTCTTGATCTCTCAGTCGTGAGTTCAAGCCCCATATTGCCCATAGAGATTACTTAAAAAGAAAGAAAAGGCAAAAGAAAAAAGAAAAACCATAGAATAAGGAGACATGGGATCTGAAACTAGAAGATTTCATCTCCTAAAGTAGCATCAGGTGGGGCAGGAAACCTGAAGCTGAGCACGTTAGGCTCCAATTTTAAACAGAACACTGCCAGGAATTTTTCTCAAAGGGCAAAAGTGCACAGTGTTCAAGACTACACCCTGGGAGCTCCTGGGTGGCTCAGCTGATAAGCATCTGACTTTGGTTCAAGTCATGGTCTCCTGGTTCCTGAGTTGGAGCCCCACATGGGATATGCTTGAGCCCAGCTTTGGATTCTCTCTCTCCCTGTAATTCATTCTCTTTCTCTCTCTCTCTCTCTCTCTCAAAATAAAAAAAAAGTATATACCCTAGGGGAACATGGTTAAAACAAGGACAAACAAAACACCAGGCACCTACGCAGCTTAAGAAAAAATAGTCACTTTTACAACTCTTGTGTGCCCTTCCCAGCCTGACCCCTCACTCTCTACGAAGAGAGGAACCACCATCCTGAGCTTTGGTTTAATTACTAATTACTAATTCTCTGATTTTCGACTTAATGGCAAAGTCTTTATTCAACAGAAATCAAATTCAGGTGTAGAAGAAATCTACACCTGAAACCGGAGTCTCTTATCAAGACGGCATTTTCAGCCAATACTCCGCTCGCCCCCTAACGGTGACGGGAGGTATCGCGTGAATACGAACCCATTTTCTGAACCATAATTTGCATACCCACAGTGCACCGCACACGATACAAGTTTAAAAACAATTAAAGTTAAAAATTTCTTCAATTAATATGTCTTAAAGTTAGATATATGCATATACATTAGTCTAGAAATTTTTATTCAGGCACTGAATCTTGTCATTAGTTAGTCACCATCAGTGTACTAGGAGGTTGTTTTACCCGAGTGGCGAGGTGTAAGTTAAGGTTGTATACTCTGGTTTCTCTTCAGATCGTATAAATCTTTCGCCTTTTACTAAAGATTTCCGTGGAGAGGAACAATTCTGAGTCTTAGACCAATTTTTTGAGGCCTTGTCTTGACAAGGCTCTATAATGTGTGACAAAAAAAAGACTGGTGTTCTCTTGCTGATTTGTGCAACTTCGGTAAGCAGGTGTATTCTTCATTACCCATTAGATGTTCACGTGTTTAGTTTTTTCTCTTTAGTTACCTTACTTTTTGTTGTTTGGAGTATATACCTTGCTTAAAAAGTATTGTTGAGTATATGCAGGGGCTTTTTTGTGTTTTGGGTTACCTGTTGTAAGTATTTTCTTGGTTCCCTGTGGCTATTTTGTTGTTTTGTTAATATAATGTCTAAACATATGAGAATTTAAGCGTTTTGGTACTTGTGTGGGTATAAATGGGGGAATTAGAAGTTTTCTAAAAGTTGTTTAAATAAGGAAATGAAGTGTGTGAGGCTGGTTTTTACTGTATTTTATTTAACCTAAAAAATCCAAAATCTTAAACGGAAAGTCACTATAGGATGCTAACGGTTTTACATTATCTTTATGGGGCTATATCCAGGGTGTATCTTGCACTTTATGTATAATTTATTGTGTGAGAGAGAAGTATGGGCAGGCAGGGGAGAATCTCAAGCAGGCTCAGTAGCCGCCCAGATGCAGGGCTTGGTCCCGCCAACCAATGGTGGGACCATGACCTGAGCCCAAAACCAAGAGTCAGATGCCTAACCAACTGAGCCACCCAGGAGCCCCTTGCCCTTTATATTTTTCATTTGGGACTAGCTGCTCGTCAGTGAAGTACTCAACCGGCATGTGAAACTAACAGTACTGGGCAGCACGGCCTTATAGATTTATACTGTATGAACAGACTAATTTATAAACCCATTCTCTCTTCCTGGAGGTTTGGTTTCTTTCCCTGGTATTGGGTTGTTAGAATGTTACTCACAGTGGGATTTTCTTTTCCTAAAGTGTAGAATGGAACCACTGGGTCTGGGCAGGTAAGTGTAATAATTTGTTCCCCAAGTAAATATACCCGTTTACATTTCCACCAATGGCATTTGTGTATTTCCCATAGCTTCTCATCCTTACTGGTCTTTGGTATGCTGACTTCTATTTTTGTCCATCTGGTAGTCATGAACTAACATCTGACTGGTTTTGTTTGTTTTGTGTTTTATTTTGAGAGACAGAGCAGGGGAGAGGGGCAGAGGGAAAGAGAGAATCCCAGGTAGGGTCCACGCTCAGTTCAGAACCCAAGATGGAGCTTGATCTCACAATCCTGAGCCAAAATCAAGAATTGGTCGCTCAACCTAGTGAGTCAGGTGACCCTGGCAGTGGTTTTAATGTACATTTCTTTAGTTACTACTAAGGTTGAATATCTTTTCAAATATATGTATATTTTGCCATTGTGGTTTATCTTCAAAAGACATCCCTATACATGTCTTTTGCCCATTCCCCACCTCCCCCCGATTGTGAATCTTTGTCTTACTTATTTTGGAAGTTGTTTTTTTTTTTTTAACACAGCCTTTAGACTGTAGAGTCTAAATAGTAATTCATTGTTGGTTAACTTCTTTCAGGTAATAGCTTCCCTTTCCATTCTTCTTATGGGTCTTGGCGAAATGTTAATTTTAAAGTTGTCAGATTGATTTTTTTCTTCATTCTGATTTATGCTTTGTAAAAGTGTTTTATTTAGTAATTTACTACCTCAAGTATTAAGTTGTGTCTTTCATATTTAAGTACTTGATTACTCTGGAACTGAATTTTTGTACATAGTGTGAAGTTTGAATCGATTTTTTTTCCACCACCTGCCCCTTACCCCCACTGACAGTTGTATGCACTATATATTGATTGATTGTCTCCTTTCCCCACTGATCGTCTATGACAACTTTGACATACATCAGCTCTCCTTATATGCATGGGAATATTTCTGGGCTCTATCTTTTTCATAAACTAGTCTATTGAGGTATGATTGCATAGGAAAAGTTGTATGTATTTATACAACGTGATGAGTTTGGAGGTACTGGGCTTGAACTCACGAACTGTGAGATCATGACCTGACAATGTTGGATGCTCAACCAACTGAGATACCCAGGTGTCCTGGAAATGATAGTGGAACTTTTTTTTTTTTTTTGACAGAGAGCGAGTGAGCGAGCTTGGAGGAGAGGGGCAGAAGGAGAGTGAGGGAATCCTAAGCAGGCTCTACTCTCAGGGCCAAGGCCAGCTTGGGGCTGGATTCCACAACCTTGGGATCCTGAACTGAGCCGAAATCAAGAGTCAGATGCTCAACTGAGCCACTCAGGTGCCTCTGACTTTTCTTTTAGATTTTTAATGTGAATGGCATTGAGTGATTTCCAAATGTTAAGCCAATCTTGCATTTCTGGAATAAATACGTCTTAGTTTGGGCTGTTATGACAAACTGGGTGGCTCAAACAACAGAAATTTATTTCTCACAAGGGGCTGGAAGTCTGAGATCAGCTGCTGCCCTCCCCCTTCCCCCAGGATGCAGACAATTGGCTTTTTATATCTTCTTCACATGGTGGAAAACAGAGCTAGCTAGTTTTCTGGCCTCTTATGAGGGCACTGATCCCATTTATAAGGGCTCCACCCCCATGACCTCATTACCTCCTAGAGGCCCCACCTCCATAACCATTACGCTGGGATTAGGTTTCAACAAATGAATTTGCTGAGGAAGGGTGGGGGGTGTGGTGGTGGCGAGGGGGTGAGAACAAAAACACCCAATCCACTGAAAAACCCAGCTAATCACATTGTACTTTTAAACATTGTTGGACTCAGTTTGCTAATACTGTGATTAGACTTTAAATTCTCTAATGGGATTGTCCAGTTAAAATATTACTTAATTGTTCTGCCCTTGTTTTATTATCAAGGATATAGAAATTCATAAGATGAGCTGGAAAGTTTCTTTCCTCATTCCACCCCACCTTAACCTCTGGAAGATTCTGCATCACATTGGAATGATCTAGATGTTCCTTGAATGTTTGGCAGCAAAGCCATTGAGGCCTGGTGTTTTGCCAGTAATTCTTGTCTTTTGTTATAAAGACATTCAGGTGTTCTATTTCTTCTTGAGTTGGTTTTTTTAAGTTTTATAGATATGCAAGTTATATATATATATATATGTTATATCTAGGTTTTATATATATAATATGGACATTTTCTGCAGTTTTAAAATTTATTGGCACACAGTTGTTCATACTATTCTCTATCATTTAACTCTGCTCTATCTGTAATGTCCTGTTTTTCATTCCCAACATTATTTATTTATGCCTTTCCTTTTTTGGGCCTTATACATCTTGTCAGAAGTTGTCAATTTTATTAGCTTTTCTCCAAAGAACCAAATTTGGAGTTTGATGATACTTTCTAGTGTATCTCCCCGCCCCCTCCCGCCCACTAATTTCTGGTTTTATCTTCAATATACTCTTCTCTACTTTTTAGGTAGTTTTTCTATTTCAAGAGGAATTTTTTATGCTATTCAACAAACTGATTTAAAAATTCATTTAGGTTGGGGTGCCTGGGTGGTTCAGTCAGTTAAGCAGCCGACTTCAGCTCAGGTCATGATCTCACACAGTTCGTGGGTTTGAGTCGCACTTTGTGCTGACAGCTCAGAGCCTGGAGCCTGCTTCAGATTCTGTGTGTGTCTCTCTCTCTGACCCTCCCCTGCTCATGCTCTGTGTCTCTCTCTCTCTCAAAAATAAATAAACATTAAAAAAAAACTCATTTGGGGGCGATTGTTTGGCTCAGTTGGTTGAGTGTCCGGCTCTTGATTTCAGCTCAGGTCATGATCTCACAGTTTGGGATCGAACCCCGTGTCAGACTCTGCACTGACAGCGTGGGTCCTGCTTGAGATTCTCTCTCTCTTTTCTCTGCCCCTCCCCTCCCCCCANCACACTCTGTCAAAACAGATAAACTTAAAGAAATTCAATTTGGAAAAGAAAATGGCCTAGACGGTCACAGTGGTGCTTTGTTACTATACCTAGTTTTGCATGTTATCCTGGTTTTGCTTTTCTTACCACTCGAGAAGCTTCCAACAGCCCCAGTCTTATCCTTCCTTGTATCCCTGGCCCAGGCCAGGAAACTAGTACGTCCTAGGAAATGTGGAAGGAAGCAGTAGGAGGAAGATAATCTCCCATTAAGTGGTTTCGAACGGAGCCAGTCCTCTCTGTGAGGAAACAACAATTTCTCCCTGCCTGCCTCGCAGGATGTGTGAGGTGAGAAGCAGGTGAGAGGATGGATACAGAAAGGAAATGTATAAAAGTGATATGCAAAACAAAGCATTGCTCTAATCTTCCAAAAACTAGGCAGTAACACAGAAGCTCCCTGCAGCCTCCTCCCTGTGTCTCCAGTACAGGTAGACCTTCTCCAGAAAGGCGGAGGCAGGTAACACAAGAACACACACACACCTGCTTCAAACTCTCCAGGCTTGAGGTGACTTGTGCTTTCACCCTGAAGCAGCCCTATTGTCCAGACAGTTCCTGCAGCCAAAACTGTGGATGCTGCTCTGGCCACACCATGTCACTGTGCACACAGCACCTCAAGGATGCTAAAGATGGGACCCTCCAGTTAGTGATGACACCTCACTTTGGGTCTTTAGTGGGTGAACAAATCCCTCCCTCATGTTCAGCCTGCCACAGAGCCCAGAAAGCAGCCCCAGGCATTCACTTCTGTTTGCTCAGTGTCTGAATCAGCAGTGTTGGGGGAAGGGTCACCTCAGAGCCCAGAACCACTCCCCCCAGGGCTCCCTAGGATCCCTCACTAGCAAGCACTGGCGGCCTCTCCTTTCAGAGGGCCCCCTACAAGATCCCTTTACCATCCAGCCCCAGGAGGGTCTTCAGAACACACAGCAGTTCAAATTATACCCCCTTTCCAGAACATTTGGGTTGTTGTCAAGGGGGCCCCTTCCCTGTCAATAGAGCAGCCTCTTCATTTCCTCAAGGGTATTTTACCTCCTGAGGTGACACAGGGGACTTTCTGATTCATTCTCTCTCTGTGTCTAATGTATTTATTCATCCATTTATTATGAGATATTTATTTGGGGCATTTTTAAAAAAAATTTATTTAAATTCCATTTGGTTAACATACAGTGTCATATTAGTTTTGGGTGTACAATATAGTGATTCAGCACTTCCATACATCACCCTGTGCTCATCTCGGCAAGTGCACTCCTTAATCCCCATCACCTGTTTAANCTGAGCTGGCAGTCAGCACAGAGCCCAACGCGGGGCTCGAACCCACGAACCGCGAGATCATGACCTAAGCGAAAGTCAGACGCTTAACCGACTAAGCCACCCAGGCACCCCAATATATATATTTTTTAAAAAGTCTGTTTCTTGACTTGCCTCTCTCTCATTTTCCGCCTTGTTTAATTGTTTTGTTCCTTAAATTCCACATATGAGTGAAATCATATGGTATTTATCTTTCTCTGACTTATTTTGGTTAGCATACTATGCTAATCCATATCATTGCAAATGGCAAGATTTCATTCTTTTTCATGGCTGAATTGTGTATATTCCAATATAGTCCATTGTGTACATGTATCACATCTTCTTTATTAGTCCAATGGCCACTTGGTCTTTTCCCATAATTTGGCTATTGTAAATAATGCTGCCATAGACACCAGAGTGCACATATCCCTTTGAATTAGTATTTTGTATTCTTTGGGTAAATACCTAGTAGTGCGATTGCTGGATCATATGGTAGTTCTATTTTTAACATTTTGAGGAACCTCCATACTGTTTTTCAGAGTGGCTGCACCAGTTTGCATTCCTGCCATCAGTGCACAAGGGTTCCTGTTTCTCCACATCCTTGCCAACACCTGTTGTTTTTTGTGGTCTTGATTTTAGCCATTCTGACCGGTGTGAGGTGATGTCTCATTGTACTTTTATTTACATTTCCCTGATGATGACTGATGTTGAGTATCTTAGCATGTGTCTCATGGCCATCTATCTGAATGCCTTCTTTAGAGAAATGTCTGTTCATGTCTTCTGCCCATTTTTAAATTGGATTATTTGTTTTTTGGGTGTTGAGTTTTTATAAATTCTTTATATATTTTGCATACTAACCCTTTATCAGGTAAGTCATTGGCAAATATATTCTCCCATTCCATAGGTTGCCTTTTAGTTTTGTTGATTGTTTCCCTCACCATTCAGCTTTTTATTTTGATGTAGCCCCAAGAGTTTATTTTTGCTTTTGTTTCCCTTGCCTCAAGAGACCTATCTAGAAAAAAGTTGCTATGGCTGAGGTCAGAGAAATTACTGCCTGTGCTTTCTTCCAGGACTTTTAGGGTTTCAGGTCTCACATTTAGGTCTTGCATCCATTTGGAATTTCTTTTTGTGTATGGATTAAGACAGTGGTCCAGTTTCATTTACATGTTGCTGTCCAATTTTCTCAACACCATGTATTGAAGAGACAGTCTTTTTCCCATTGGATATTCTTTTCTATTTTGTCATAGATTAATTGAACATAATATTGTACATTCATTTCTCAGTTTTCTATTCTGTTGATCTGTGTCTGTGTTTTTTTTTTTTCTTGTGCCAGTAGCATACTGTTTTGATTACTACAGCTTTGTAATATAACTTGAAGTCCGGAATTGTGATGCCTCCAGCTTTGCTTTTCTTTTTCAAGTTTGCTTTGGCTATTTGGGGTCTTTTGTGGTTCCATACAAATTTTAGGATATTCTAGTTTTATGAAAAATGCTGTTGGTATTTTGATAGGGATGCATTAAATGTGTAGATTGCTGTGGGTGATATAGACATTTAATAAGATTTATTCTGGGGTGCCTGGGTGGCTCATTCGGTTGAGTGTCTGACTTCGGCTCAGGTCATGATCTCATGGCTTATGGGTTCAAGCCCCATATCGGGCTCTGTGCTCACAGCTCGGAGCCTGGAGCCTGCTTCAGATTCTGTGTCTCCCTCTCTCTCTCTACCTATCCATCACTCATCCTCTATCTCTCAAAAATAAATAAATAAATAAACATTTTTAAATAATATTTGTTCTTCCAATTCATAAGCATAGGATGCCTCTCCATTTCTTTGTGTCTTCAATGTCTTTCATCAGTGTTTTATAGTTTTCAGAGTATAGATCTTTTGCCTCTTTGGTTAGGTTTTTCCCTACATGTCTTATTATTATTTTTGTGTGTGTGTGTGTGTGTGCCCAGCTGGCACATATGTTAGCATTAAACAAAAGACACTTCTCTTCCCTGACCCCAGGAAGTCATGCCCCCAAAGTGTCAGGCTCCTGAAGCAGGGTCCCTCTGCCCCATTTCTAAAATAACTTCTTGGGCTTTGGCAGCAAGCTGCTGAATCTTCTGGTATGAAGCATGACTGCATGCTTCCTCTGCAGAGCTGGCTAGATTTTCTCCATTTGGTTGGTGAGGAAGTCTGTCTTCCTCTTGAAAAAGTCCTTGGCTTGGAACCCTCAGCTGTCTTTTCTACATAGTAGTCTCTTCCCACATCAGTGAGTACATCTTCCACATCATGTCACCTTCCAAGGACATACATAGAACTCATCACTGGGATGAATAATTCTTCCCCCTCATTGTTCTTGTTCAGCATGTTCAAATAGTCCTCAGCTTCCACATACTTGGTTGGCTCCACCTAGAGCTTGGCAATGGAGGTGGATAAGAACTCCACTTCTTGATCCAGTTGGGTTTTTTTTTAATAATTCTTTTTTTTAACATTTATTTTATTTTTAAGAGAGAGATTGTGTGAGCAGAGGAGGGACAGAGAGAGAGGGAGGGAGAATCCCAAGCAGGCTATGCGCTGTCAGAGCAGAGCCCAATTTGGGGCTCAAACTCACAAACCATGAGATCATGACCTGAGCTGAAATCAAGTTGAACACTTCATTGACTGAGCCACCCAGACGCCCCTTGATCTAGCTGGTTCTTGAACATTTCTAGCTGCAGCAGGTTCAGCTCGCTGATGTTAGCCAACTGCACCATGTTGGGAAGGAGGACTAACTATCTTTTGGTGCAGTTGTAAAATGGAATTGAGTACTTAATTTCTCTTTCTGCTGCTTCATTATCGGTATATAGAAACTGGTGTATAGAAAGTCTGCATTGATTTTGTATTCTACAACTTTACTGCATTTGTTATCAGTTCTAGCAGATTTTTAGTGGAGACCTTTGGGTTTTCTACATGTAGTATCATGTTACCTGCAAATATCTTGCACATTTGGACGCCTTTTATTTTCATTTTGTTGTGGGATTGCTGTGGCTAGGACTTCCAGTACTGTGTTGAATAAAAGTGGTGAGAGTGGACATCCCCCCTGTCTTTTTCCTGACTATAGAGGAAAAACTCTGTTTTTCCCCACTGAGGATGATGTTAGCTGTGAATATTTTATAAATGGCTTTATTATATTGGAGTATGTTCCCTCTAAACCTACTTTGTTGAGGGTTTTTTTTTACTTGAATGGATGTTGTACTTTGTTAAATGCTTTTTCTGCATCTGTTGAAATGATCATATTGTTTTTACCCTTCTCTTATTGATACGATGTATTATGTTGATTGATTTGTGAATATTGAACCACCCTTGCAACCCAAGAGTAAATCCCACTTGATTGTGATGGTTCTTTTTCAAGATTTATTTATTTATTTATTTATTTAGAGGGAACACATGTGCATGTGTGAGCAGGGGAGGGACAGAGGGAGAGAGAGAATCTTTATCAGGCTCCACTCTCAGTGCTAAGCCTAATGCAGGGCTCTATCCCACGACTCTGGGATATGACCTGAGCCGAAATCAAGAGTCGGACATCCACCCAACTGAGCCATCCACATACCCCTTGATGAGTGAGTTTTTTGATGTATTGTTGGATTCAGTTTGCTAGTATTTTGCTGAAGATTTTTGCATCTATGTTCATCAGAGATATTGGCCTGTGGTTCTCCTTTTTTGTGGTGTCTTTATCTGGTTTTGGTATCAGGGTAATGCTGGCCTCATAGGATGAATTTGGAAGTTTTCTTTCTTTTTCTATTTTTTGGAGTAGTTTGAGAAGAATAGGTATTAACTCTCTAAATGTTTGGTAGAATTCGCCTGGGAGGCCAACTAGTCTTGGATTGTTTCTCCTCACTCCCCACCACCTGAGAGAGCATGTGAGTGGGAGAGGGACAAAAAGAAGGGGACGGGCACCTGGGTGGCTCAGTTGGTTAAGTGTTCAACTTCGGCCCAGGTCATGATCTCATGGTTCTTGAGTTCAAGCCCTACATCAGGCTCTGTGCTAACAGCTCAGAGCCTGGAGCCTGCTTCAGATTCTGTGTCTCCCTCTCTGACATTCTCCTGCTCATGCTCTCTCTCCTTCTCTTTCAAGAATAAATAAACATTTTAAGAAAAAAAAAAAAGGGGTCAGAGGATCTGGAGCAGACTCTGCACTGACAAGCCTGATGGGGGGCTAAAGCTCACAAACTGCGAGATCACAACCTCAGATGAAGTCACACGCTCAACCGACTGAGCCACCCAGGTGCCCCTGGACTTTTTTTTTTTAAACTTTAATCTCTTGACCCTGAGATCGAGTCACATGCTCTTCCACTTGAGCCAGCCAGGTGCCTCAAATTTGTTTTTAATTTAATTTTATTATTTATTAAAAAATATTTTATTTTTAAGTAATCTCTGCACCCAACATGGAGCTCAAACTTACAACCCCGAGGTCAAGAATTGTGTGCTCTACCGACTGAACCAACCAGGTACCCCATGGTCCTGGACTTCTGCTGGAAGTTTTTATTTTCATTACTGATTCAATTTCTTTGCTGGTTATTGGTCTGTTCAAATTTTCTATTCCTTTCTCTTTTAGTTTTGGTAATTTATATGGTTTTAAGAATTTATCAATTTCTTCTAGGTTGTCCAATTTGTTGACATACAGTTTTTCATAATAATCTCTTTTAATCGTTTGTATTTCTGTGGTGTTAGTTGGTATTTCTTCTTTCTTATTTGTGATTTTATTTATTTGAGTCCTTTGTCTTTTTGATAAATCTGGCATGATTTTTATCAATTTTATTAATTTTTTCAAAGGACCAGCTCTGGTTTCATTGATCTGTTCTTTTATTTATTTATTTTAATGTTTATTTTTGAGAGAGAGAAAGAGTGGAGGAGGTACAGAGAGGTAGGGAGAGAGAGGATCTGAAGCGGGCTCTGCGCTGACAACAGTGAGCCTCATGCAGGGCTTGAACTCGCAAACTGTGACATCACAACCTGAACCAAAGTTGGATACTCAACTGACTGAGCCACCCAGGCACCCGTATTTATTTATTTTTTTAATGTAACCTCTGTGCCCAACATGGGGCTCAAACCTGTGACCCCCAAGATCAAGAGTCACATATTCTACCAACTGAGCCAGCCACGGCTCCCCTGTTCTAATGTTTTCCTAGTTTCTATATAATTTCTTTCTGCTTTAATCTTTTTTTTTTTTTAGATATTTAAAAAATTTATTTACTTTTTGAGAGAGAGAGAGGGAGAGGGAGAGAATCCCAAGCAGCTCTGCACTGTTAGCATGGAGCCCATTGTGAGGCTCAGTCTCATGAACTGTGAGATCATGACCTGAGCCAAAATCAACAGTCAGATGCTTAGCCAACTGAGCCACCTACGCACCCCTGTTGCTTTAATTTTATAATTTCCTTCCTTCTGCTGGCTTTAGGCTTTGTTGTTGTTTTTTTTTTCCAGCTCCTTAAGGCATAAAATTAGGTTGTTTATTTGAGATTCTTCTTCTTCTTTTTTTTTTAACGTTTATTTATTTTTGAGAGAGAGAGAGAGCTCAAGCAGGGGAGGGGCAGGGAGAGTAGGAGACACAGAATCTGAAGCAGGCTCCAGGCTCTGAGCTGTCAGCACAGTTCCTAACACAGGGCTCAAACTCACAAACTGAGAGATCAAGACCTGAGCTGAAGTTGGACGCTTAACCAACTGAGCCACCCAGGCACCCCTAGATTTTTCTTGCTTCTTGATATAAACCTGTATTATAGACAGCTCCTTCTTAGAACCACTTTAGCTGTATCCCAGAGTTTTTGGGTCGTTGCATTTTCATTTGTTTCCATGATTTTTTTTTTAATATCTTTTATTTCCTGATTGACTCACTCATTGTTTAGTAGCATCTTACTTAACCTCTGTGTATTTGTGGTCTTTCCAGATTTTTTCTTGTGATTGACTTCTAATTTCATAGTGTTGTGGTCAAGAAAGGTGCATGGTATGATTTTGGTTTTCTTGAATTTGTTGAGGCCTGTTTTGTGGCCGAATATGTGACCTCTTCTGGAGAATGTTCCATGTGCACTTGAAAAAAAATATGTATTCTGCTGTTTTAGGATGAAATCTTCTAAATATGTCTGTTAAATCCATCTGGTACAATATGTCATTCAAAGCCCTTGTTTCCTTGTTGATTTAGATGATCTGTTTATTGATGTAAGTGGTGTGTTAAAGGCCCTTATTGTATTGTTATCAATTAGTTCCTTTATGTTTGCTATTATTTTATATATTTGCTTTGATGTTGGGTCTGTAAATATTTACAGTTATTATATATTCTTGTCAGATTGTCCCCTTTATTATTATATAGTGTCCTTCTTTGTCTCTTGTTAGAGTCTTTGTTTTAAAGTCTATTTTGTCTGATATATTGGGTGCCTGGGTGGCTCAGTCGGTTAGGCATCTGACCTTTGACACTGGCTTGGGTCATCATCTCACAGTCCATAAGATTGAGCCCTATTTTGGGCTTTGTGTTGATAGCACAGAGCCTGTTTGAGATTCTCTCTCTCCTCTCTCTCCCTGCCTTTTCCCTCTTTCGTGCTTTCTCTCTCTCTCAAAATAAAGAAGCATTAAAAAATATAAAGTCTGTTTTGTCCAATATGAGCATTGCTACTCTGGCTTTCTTTTGACATCTATTTGCATGGTAGGTGCTTCTCCATCTTCTCACTTTCAACCTGCTGGTGTCTTTAGGTCTAAAATGAATCTCTTATAGTCAGCATATAGAGGGGTCTTGTTTTTGTTTTTGTTTTTTTAATCCATTCTGGCACTCTCTTTTGATTAGAGCGTTTAGTCCATCTACATCAAAATAATTATGTTTCTAAAGTTTATTTGAGAGAGAGCAAGCACTTGCACACATACGCATGTGTGTAAGTGGAGGAGGGGCAGAGAGCAAAGGAGAGAGAGAATCCTAAGTAGGCTCAGCTGGGCTGACAGTGTGGCGCCCAATGTGGGGCTCGAACCCATGAACCATGAGATTATGACCTGAGTCAAAAATCAAGAGTTGGATGTTTAGCTGACTGAGCCACCCACGTCCTCCCATTCAGTGTAATTCTAATAGATATATATTTATTGCCATTCTATTACTTGTTTCATGGTTGTTTCTGGAGATTTTCTCTGATCCTTTCTTATCTTTCTTTCATGGTTTGTCTGTTTTCTTTAGTGATATATTTGGATTTCTTTCTCTTTATTTTTTGTATATCTTTGTAATTTTTGTTTTGTGTTTACCATTCTGCATATAGTGGTCTATATTAAGTTAATGGTTGTTTAAGCTTGAACCCATTCTTTACTACTCCTGTTCTCTCCATGTTTTCATATATGTTATATCTTACATCCTCTTTATTTTTTTTTTAAGAAAGTGAAAAAGCAGGGTCAAGGGGGTGGAGGGAGCAGGGGGGGAGAGAGAGAGACAGAGAGAGAGAAACAGACTATGAGAATCCTAAGCAAGCTCCACACTCAGCCTGGAACCCAACGTGGGGCTCAAGCCCACGATTCTGGGATCATGACCTGAGCTGAAATCAAGAGTCGGATGCTTAACCAACTAAGCCACCCAGATGCTCCATCCTTTTTTTTTTTAATGAGTTCCTTGACTGATTTTTTTTTTATAGAAGTATTCATTTTTACTGGCTTTTGTGTTTCCTACTTTCATAGTGTCACTTTTGGTCTTCCTTTTCCATTCACAGAGTCCCCTTTAGTATTTTTTGCAGGGCTGGTTTCATGGTCATGAACTCTAATTTTTTGCTGGTCTGTGAAACTCTTTATTTCTCATTCTGTTTTGAATGTTAACTTTGTTGGATAAAGTATTCTTGGCTGCAGATTTTTTCCCACTCAGCACTTTAAATATATGATGCCAGTCCCTTCTGGCTTGGAGAGTTTCTGCTGAAAAATCTGCTGATACCTTTATGGGTTTTCCCTGATAAGTAATTGTCTTCTTGAGGCACCTGGGTGGCTCAGTGAGTTAAGCGTCCAGCTTCAGCTCAGGTCATGATCTCACAGTTTGAGAGTTCCAGCCCTGTGTCTGGCTCTGTATTGACAGCTGAGAGCCTGAAGCCTGCTTCAGATTCTGTCTCTCCCTTTCCCTCTCTCTTTGCCCCTTCCCTGCTCACACTCAAGTCTCTCTCTCAAAAATAAACATTTAAAAAAGTGATAATAAGTAAAAATAAGTAATTGTCTTCTTTTTCCTTGTTTCTTTTAAGATTTTTTTCCTTATTACTATATTTTGCCAGTTTAATTATAACATGTCTGGGTGTGGGTCTGTTTTCGTTAATTTTGAGGAGAGTTCTCTGCGCCTCCTGGATCTGGGTATCTGTTTCCTTCTCCAGATTAGTAAAGGTTTCAGCTATTAGTTTTTCAGATAAATTTTCTGCCTTCTTTTCTTCTGGGACTCCTATAATATGAATGTTATTATGTTTGATGGAGCCACTGAGTTCCCTAAGTCTATTTACCAGTCGCATAGTTCTTTTTCTCCTTTGTTCAGCTTCATTATTTTCCATTATTTTGTCGTCTTTGTCACTAATTTGTTCCTCTGCCTCTTCCAGCCTGCTGTTCATTGCATCAAGCCCGTTTCCAATCTCATTTATTATACTCTTCATCTCTGATTCTTTTTGGATTCTTTTGTCTCTGTGGTAAGGGTCTTACTGAAGTCTTCCATTCTTTTCTCAAGCCCAGTGAATATCCCTATGATTGTTGCTTTAAATTCTCCATTAGGCTTGTTGTTTATACCCATTTCACTTAGATCTCTGGTCGTGGCCTTATCTTATTCTTTCATTTGGAATAATTTCCTCTGCCTTGGCATTTTGTCTAAGTTTCTGTATTCTTCTGTGTGTTAGAAAAGCCAGTTATATCTCCCGCTCCTGTAAGTAGTGGCTTTATGAAGAAGAGATCATGTAGTGTCCAGGGCCTGGCAGTTGAGGGAGTATCTCTGGTGCTGCCTGCAGTCTGCTGTAGTGGTTTGGCTGCTCTAACCTTCAGGCCAGTCATCTGTAGAGGTTAACCTTGCCTGCAGTGGGCACTGTTTGGTCCCTGGCCTGAATGTGGTGGGCTTTAACTAGGTGTGCTCTGGTCTGCTTGTAAAATGAAACCTGTCACTACCTCTACCAGAACTAAGGCAAGGCAGAACTCTCTGGTTGGGAGATGTGGTGTGGACAGGGGTTTGTGCTGATCTAGGGAAGGGGCCCACGGTGCTGGCACTGAGGACGGTTCTACCAGAGCACAGGGGGGTGAGACTTGGTGTAAGCAAGTTAGATCCCAGTGTCCATGCTGCACTTCTTCCTGCTCCAAAGGACAGGGGAGGTTTTGAAATGGCACAGTCCAGCTCCTTTGTTCCTCAGCTCTCTCTGTGAACATTGTCTTTCAGGGGAACACTCCAAGAAGGGCAAAAGTCTCTTCCTTTGTGCCCCAGATGCTCTTCAGATCGCTCTTTCCTCACTTTCTGTCCCTGGGTTGTTTTCCTGCCTTCTCTCCAGGAGCAGCCTGGATAACTGCATTGCAGCCCAGCCCAGCCCAACCACAATTCAAATTTCACGATTTAAGCCTCATTGGTTGCAATAATTCACAAAATTCATCCCCTCTTGCTTTCTAAGCCAATGGCCATGGGAAAATGCTCTCCTTGTGTGTTTCTCTGTGTGTTGTTTTCTTTAGCCCTTCTTCACGACCACATCGCCTTCCCCTCCACAGCACCTGTGATCTGTTTGTCCCCTAAATGACAATCTCCACACTTTCTACCTTCTTCAATGTTGTCTCTACTCTACCTTTAGTTGTGGAGTTTGTTTTGTCCGTCTTCAGGTTGATTTCTGGGATATTTAGGATGATTTGATAGTTACCTATCTGTTCATGGGACAAAGCAAGCCTAGGCTCCGCCTATTCTGCCGGCTCATCCCCCCTCTGACACTGTCTCTTGATGAAGAGACCAAAAAAGCACTCAGGTTCAGTCTCCTAAGGCTCCTGTTACACTGTCATCCTTCATCCATTCATTGCACAAACATTTTCAAGACTTTCATCAAAGACACAATTTAATATTTTTTCTCGTGAAACCCACATATTGAAAGAGTTTTGCCCACTGCATTTATAAAGTAAAATTTTTTTCATTTCCACTTATAATTAATCAAAAGCATATTTGACCACCAGCCAGAGTTCTGATCAGCATGAGGAGAATAGAGTGTTCTCCCAGAGCGAGTCTAATGCCAGCCCGAGTTGGGGAGAGCCATGGGGAAGGGCACAGTCATGGACATGTAACCGGGGCCCAAGGGTTCAAGAACACTTGGCTCTGGGGGTCCAAACAGACTAGGCTCAGCCACATGCTGCTGATAAAATACAGAGACAGAGAGATGAGTGGAGGTGGAACAAGAAAGGAATTTATTTCAGTGAGGCCAACGCGAGGAAGACTGGACTAGCATCTCCAAGGTGCTGAAAATACTTGTAGGTTATATAAAGAAAATGTGGGACTAGGGTTGGTACGTGCAGGTGGGCAGTGCAGGTCAGGTCCATCATTGTCTTGGGGTCAGTCAAGGGTGAGGTGTGAGCAGTCGCTATTGCTTGAGGGGATAGTTTTAGTTCCCATTAAGGGATGCTTTGCCCACAGGGTCTTTTGCTGAGTTAGGAGATAGGCTGGAAAGAATTTAATCAATTAGAAAGTTCAGACTGAGGTCAAAATGGAGGTAGTTGCAGATCTCTTTCAGACAAGGTGAAGCAGCTTCCAGCTCCGAGACCACCTTCTCCTCCCTGTGTCCTCAGGCCCAGCCCAGGAACCATTGGCCTCTTATCTGCACACTATGAGGCAGACAGAAATCCAGGTAGTATAGTTGTGGCGAGAGGGTGAAACTGGGTGAGGAGATGTGGGTTCTTGTCCCAGCTGTGTGACCTCCAGTACCCTCTCCAGGGCTTGATTTCCCCATCTGTCTGGGGAGGGCCAGAGTTAGATAATCTCCAGATTTCCCTCGAGGCTCTGACCTTTATGATGCTAAACCCTGGGCTCAGGAGAGTGGAGATAAGAGTGTGACAGAAACAAACAGTACTGCCTGTGATATCATAACTGCCCCTGCCTTTGGTGACACAGCTGCTCCCACCAGGCCTGTCAGAGAGACAGGCTCCCTGTGAAGATGAAGGACGCCGCAGGGCCGAAGCAGGACTGTATGGTCATGCCAAGATGGCCATGTTGAACATGCTGGTGCACGCGCCTACACATGCACACTTGTACTTATACACACAGAGTGCACACGCGTGCCTATAATACACACAAATGTACATGTGCCCATTCATCTACAAATACATGTGCACATGTGCACACACGCACAGACACACTCATCCCAAGTGCTGTGTGCTACACAGCACCACCATATTTGCAGACCTGCCCTCTTCTCTGCCCTAGCTCACCAGGTGCTATTTCTTGGGCCCTGTCTGCGAGGCTGGGTGCGGAGCATCCTGCTGGCCCCACCCCACGTGTGTCAGCCTCTCTGGGTGGGGCTGAGCCCGCGGGTCCACAGGTCTGTAGCTTGCTTTCCTTTTCAAGAGCAAAAATCAGGCATGGGGTGCAGGCTTTCCTCTGCAAATGTGCTGCTTTGGGTCTCCACTGCTGGTTCCCATTTACTAATATCTTATGAATCTTTATTTTCTTCAGTATCCGCCACAGGGTAACGGAGCCCAGCAAAAAGGGCACTTGCATTGCTGACAGGTAGGAGAAGGAGAGAGAGGAAATGGGAAGCCAGGGTGGGGGGTGGGGGAGGTTGGACAGACAGCAGGCAAGTGATAGGAGCTGACTCCAGACGGGTCCACCATTCACATCTGTATCCCCTCATTTACCCTGCACCTCCTGGGCTCAAGAGATGTTTCTTGAAAGGATAAATCGTTCTGTAACTAGTTGTGACACAAAGGAAGGAGGGAGGCTGGTAGGCGAGGGGAGATGAATAAACCTAAGCCAGGGAGGACAGGCCTGGGGGGAGCTTTTCTTTTTGCTTGGTGATTACAAGGGGTTGGACTGACACTGTAGGGCCTGGTAAGAACATTAAATTGTGAACGTGCAATTTCTTTTCCTTCTGATTTTCTCTTGAGATGAGATCTGTCCCTGTTATGCTGTGACCCTGGGCAATCTCTCTCTGTGCCTCAGTTTTCCCATCTCTAAGCTGGGCCTTCCTTCCCCTCAGAGGGTCATCAGGAGATTCAAGTGAAATAATGGAATAAGAATGGTGCTTTGGGAGACAAACATATGTGCCTCATCATAGGGATGACATGTCCACATTACAGCTGAAGGCCAGGGGCGTCTGGGTGACTCATGAACCATGGGATTGTGACCTGAGCCAAGATCAAGAGTAGGACACTCATCTGACTCAGCCACCCAGGCGCCCCAACAGTGTTTTATCTTTAGTTTAATTTTTAAACACAGTTTTATTTAAAAATTTCCCAAATGCTAAGCATTTGTATGCATATGTTTTAGCTTCATTACTTGTTGCCTTAGGGTTTAAATTTTTTAAAAGTTTTTTAATGTTTATTTATTTTTGAGAGAGAGAGAGAGAGAGAGAGAGAAAGCACGAGTAGGGAAGAGGCAGAGAGGGAGAAAGGGAGACACAGAATCCGAAGCAGGCTCCAGGCTGCTCAGCTCCAGCTGTCAGCACAGAGCCTGACGCAGGGCCCGGACTCACAAACCCTGAGATCATGACCTGAGCTGAAGTTGGACGCCCAACCGACTGAGCCACCCAGGCGCCCCAATGATTTAAAATTTTTAAACGTTTAGTTAACATTCTTGAATAGGTAATACATCCCCAAGGCACAAAATCTGCAAGGTTGCTGTGATGCATGCTGCCCGAGGCAGCTGGGATTCCTGGGTGAGCCTATGCCTGGCTCATGCCTGCATCCTGTGCCTGCTGTGGGCAGAGGCAAAGGGTGGGTGGGGACTTGAGTGGGTATTTGGCCCAGAAACGGTAGGTTCACTCCCCACCCAGGCTCCCAGGGCACTGTCCAGCCTGGCTGAGGAGAGCTGGAAGGTCAGAGAAGCAGGCAGACAGCGACCAAGGAGAAAGGACACAGGGAAATAAGAAAAAGTTCAGGTCGAGTGTTAAAAAGAAAACAGGCCCATAATGGAGTCATTTATGCCAAGCCCCATGTTACAAAACCAAGACTTGACTTATAATTTTGGCTCTCCTAGAAATTCAGTCTTAAACTGGTCAATCAGAAATTACCATATCAGCACTAGTGAGCTAATCTGCTTGATAGACCCCTGCCATCTCCTAAAGGATTGAGACTTTGCCACAACCAATACAACTTTTTACTAGTATAACTTTTCTTCCCACTCTCTTCTCCCTATAAAAGTCCTTCATTTTGAATTTTAAAAAATGTTTTATTTATTTTTGAGAGAGAGAGAGAGAGGGACAATGTGAGCAGGGGAGGGTCAGAGAAAAAAGGAGACAAAAAATCTGAAGAAAGGCTCTAGGCTCTGAGCTGTCAGTGCAGAGCCCGACGCGAGTCTTGAACCCACAAACTATGAGATCATGACCTGAGTCGAAGTTGGACGCTTAGCCGACTGAGCCACCCAGACGCTAAAAGTCTTTCATTTTGTACAGCTCCTCAGAGCTCCTTTCTGTGTGCTAGATTAGATGCTGCTTATTTCATGAATCATTGAAGACAGCCAATAAGAGGGACACCTGGCTGGCTCAGTCAGCACAGCATGCAACTCTTAATTTGGGGGTAGTGAGTTCAAGCCTCACTTGAGAAAGAGAGATTACTTAAGAAAAAAAGGGAGGGAGGGAGAGAGAAAAAGAAGTAAAGAAAAGAAGAGAAGAGAAAAGAAAAAAGAAAGTCAATAAGAGCTTGAGAATGTTCTCAGTTATGGGTGCCTGACTGGCTCAGTTGGAAGAACATGTGACTCTTGATCTCAGGGTCACAAGTTAGATCCCACATTGGGTGTAGAGATTACTTAAAACAAAATAGAATGTACTCGGTTGAATTTTGTTTTTCAACCATATGATAATTCCAACCTGAAAACAAGAATATCTAGAGATTAAATCATTTCTAAGTCAGCTAAAATCAATGGATGGGGCTTTTGGGGATTAAACTAGGTGTTTACCAAAGGGAAAATCTCCTAGGATCTCTTTTCTTTTTAAATTGTGGTAATATTGGTATATAATATTGTATGTTTCAGATATATAACATTATAATTTTACTTTCTGGTTGGTGGGAGGGAGAGAGAGGCAGAGGGAGAGGGAGACAGAGACTCTTAAGCAGGCTCCACTCCCAGTGCGGAGCCCAATGTGGGGCTTGATCTTACCACTGTGAGATCATGACCTGAGCTGAAATCAAGAGTCAGACACTTAATTGGCTGAGATACCCAGGTGCCCCTATAACTTGACATTTGTATGTGCTATGAAATAATCACCACTAAAAGTCTACTTACCATTATCAGCATACAATTTCACCCATTTTGCTCATCCCCTCCCTCGCTTCCCTTCTGGTAACAACCAATCTGTTCTCTTTGAGTTTGTTTTTGTTTTGTTTCTTTGTTTTTATATTTCACATATGAATGAAATTATACAGTTTGTTTCTCTCCATCTAATTTATTTCACTTAGCATAATACCTTTAAGGTCCATCCATATTGTCATAAATGGCAAGATTATTTTTATATAGCTGAGTAATATTCCATAGTATGTATGAATATATGTATGTATACAGTACATCTTTATTCATCTGAAGATGGACATTTAGGTTGTTTCCATTTTTGGGTGTAAATAATGCTGGAGTGAATATGGGGCTCAGATATCTTTTTGAGTTAGGGTTTTCATTTTCCTTGGATAAATACCCAGAAATAATAAAGCTGGATCATATGGTAGTGCTATTCCTGGTTTTTCCTTCCTTCCTTCCTTCCTTCCTTCCTTCCTTCCTTCCTTCCTTCCTTCCTTCCTTCTCCATCCTGTTCTCCATAGTGGCTACATCAGTTCACGTTCCCACCAACAGTATATGAGGGTTCTGTTTTCTCTATATCCTCTTCAACAAGTTGTTGTTTCTTCTCTTTTTGATAACACCCATTCTAACCAGTGTGAGGTGCTGTTTCATTATGGTTTTGAATTCCCTGATAATTTCCCTAATAAATTAGTGATGTTGAGCATCTTTTGATGTGCCTGTTGGCCATCTATATGTCTTTTTTGGAGAAATGTCTATTCAGGTCTTCTAACTTCTTTTTTTTTTTAATGTGTATTTATTAGAGAGCATGAGCGGGTGGAGGTGGGGGGTGGAAAGGTGTTGCAGAGAGAGAAGGGGAGACCCAGAATCCAAAGCAGGCTCCAGGCTGCAAGCTGTCAACACAAAGCCTGATGCGGGGCTTGAACCCACAGACTGTGAGATCATGACCTGAACCGAAGTCGAACACTTAACCAACTGAGCCACCCAGGCACCCCTTTTTTGTTTTTTGTTTTTAAAGTTAATTAATTTATTTTTTGAGAGAAACAGACAGCGTGAGTAGGGGAGGGGCAGAGAGAAGAGAGAGAAAGAGAGAATCCTAAGTAGGCTCCATGTTGTCAGTGCAGAGCCTAATTCAGGGCTCGAACTCATGAACTGTGAGATCATGACCTGAGCTGAAACCAAGAGTGAGACATTTAACCCACTGAGCTACCCAGGCACCCCCCTCTCCCCATTTTTTAATTGGGTTGCTTGCTTTTTTGTTGCTGAGTTGTATGTATTCTTTAAATATTTTAAATATTATATGAGTTCTTGTCAGCTAAGATTTGAAAAATCTCTTGTCCTATTCAGTATGTTGTCTTTTCATTGTGATGATGGTTTCTTTTGCTTTATGGAGGCTTTATATTTGATTTAGTCTCATTCTGGCTTTGTTTACCTTGTCTTTGGAGTCAGATCTACAAAAAAAAGTCACTAAAACTGATGTCATGGAGTTTACTGCCTATGTTTTCTTTGAGGAACTTTATGGTTTCAGGCCTTACATTCAAATCTTTAATCCATTTTGAGTTAATTTTTGTGTATGTTGTAAAATAATGGACTACTTTCATTCTTTTGCATGTGGCTGCCCAGTTTTCCCAACACATTTGTTGAGGACACTGTCTTTTCTCCATTGTATGTTTTTGGCTTCTTTGTCATAAATTAATTGTCCATATATGTGTGGGTTTAATTATGGGCTCTCAATTCTGTTCCATGAATTCTCATGCCAAACCATACTGCTTTGGTTACTATAGCTCTATAGTATAGTTTGAAATCAGGAATGTGATTTCCGAACCTCCAGCTTTGTTCTTCTTCATTAAGACTGTTTTGGCTATTCAAGATCTTTTGTGGTTCCAGACAAAGTTTAGAATTATTCTAGTTCTGTGAAAAATTCCCTTGGAATTTTTATAGGGATTGCATTGAATCTGTAGGTTGCTTAGAGTAGTAGAGACATTTTAACAATATTCTTCTGATCTATGAACACAGAATATTTTTCCATTTATTTGTATCTTCTTCAGCTTCTTTCATCAGTGTCTTATAGTTTTCAGAGTACAGGTCTTTGACTTCTTAGTTAAATTTACTCCTAGGTATTTTATTCTTTTTGATATAATTGTAAATGGGATTGTTTTCTTAGTTTTTCTAATTTCTCTTTCTAATAATTCATTATGACTGTAGAGAAATGTCTCAAATTTCTGTATTTTGATTTTGTATCCTGCAACCAAATTCATTTATTAGTTCTTTTCTTTTAGTGTTTATTTGAGAGACAGTGTGCAAGCATGTGAGTGTGTGCACAGACGCACATATGTTCCAGTGGGGGAGGGGCAGAGAGAGAGAGGGAGAAAGAGCAAGTCCCAGGCAGGCTCTGCACTGTCAGCGCAGAGCCTATTGTCGGGCTTGAGCTCACAAACCATGAGATCATGACCTGAGCTGAAGTCAGATGCTTAACCAACTGAGCTCTTCAGGTGCCTTTGGACTCATTTATTAGTTCTAACAGTTTTTTAGTGGAGTCTTTTGGGGTTTCTATATATAATATTATGTAATCTGCAAATAGTGACAGTTTTATTTCTTCTTTTCCAATTTGGATGCCTTTTATATCTTTTTCTTGACAAATTGCTATGGCTAAGACTTCTAATACTACGTTGAATAAAAGAGGCAAGAGTGGGCATCCTTGTTCCTGATCTTAGAGAAAAAGATTTCACCTTTTCAGCATTGAGTATGATGTTAGCTGTTGGTTTGTCTTATATGGCCTTTATTATCTTTGGGTACATTCCCTCTATACCCACTTTATTGAGAGTTGTTTTTTAATTTATTATTATTCTTTAATGTTTATTTTTGAGAAAGAATAAGTGGGGGAGGGGCAGAGAGAGGGAGACAGAATCCGAAGCAGGCTTCACACCATCAGCACAGAACCTGACATGGGGCTTGAACCCATGAACTATGAGATCATGACCTGGGACGAAGTTGGTTGCCCAACCGAGCACCCAGGTGCCCCGAGAGTTTTTATCATAAATGGACGTTGAGTTTTGTCAAGTGCTTTTTTCTGCATCTGCTGAAATGACCTTTTGATTTTTATCCTTCATTTTGTCAATGTCGTGTATCACATTGGTTCATTTACGGAACGTAAACCATCCTTGCACCAGCGTCCTCAGAGCAGCCTTGGGAGAGAAGGAAAGAAAAACAGCCCTGGTCCTATCTTAGACTGATGGTGAAGAGTAAGGATGCACAGTGTCTTGGGGTGGAAGGAATCGTTAGATGGGCTGGATTAGATTCACAATGCCCGTGCCCAGCAAATCGTCTCATTTCTGCTGTATAGACAATGCATGCTGCTGAGCGCAGGGAGACAGTGCAAGGATGTTTGTTGAAGCACTAGAAATTGGGAATGTTATTTAGCATGTCCATATATGCAAGTCTGTGGTCCATACAGAAAGGCCTGGTGGGATACCCAAAGCTGATAATGGGATTATCCCTAGGAGGGAACTGGGCTTGGAATGGTTGAGAGGGAACTTCTACAACATTGGTTTTTTCTCTAAACAAGGAGAGATTCAGTCTCTCAGTTGGTTAAGCGTCTGACTCTTGACCTCAGCTCAGGTCACGGTCCCATGGTTTGCGATATCAAGCCCCACGTCAGGCTCTGCGCTGACATTGTGGAGCCTGCTTAGGATCCTCTCTCTCCCTCTATCTCTGCCCTTCCCCTGCTCGTGTGTGCATGTGCTCTCTCAAAATAAACTTTAAAAATAAACAAGGAGAATGCTTCTGTGTATTGCTTGTTTGACCTAAATTAATATAGTTTTCTTATACTTGAAGACGAACCAAGTTGATCCTGAAAGAGGAGGGATTTGGGCAAGAAGGAGAGAAAGCAGAGAGGTTTGGAGGTGAAGGAGGAGCCATGCGATGATAGGGAGAAAGATGGGTGAGGAGGATATTAGGACCGTGGTATGTGACCTGCAATCTAATTCATCCTCTGGCTCTTCCAGGCTGTTTAGCAGACTTAAATAGCTTTTCAATTTGTTATTGGATGGTGGGCTTTTCTTTCAAATGTAAAACTGAGGTCTCCTCCAAGGCAGACTGGTGTTATTTGGAACATTCGTCTCAGGAAAAAGTGTCTCAGGCCGAGTTTGGTGGACTTCCGCCCAAGGTTCTAGGTTGTAGTCGGGGGGCTGGAAGAATCCTAGGGAGCATGCTTCTTTGTGGCCAATGCTAAAGGTTCCCCTACACTGAGAAGCTGCTAGAAGGCCAAGAACAAACATCAGTCTAGGTCCCTCATCACAAATAGTTGGCATCACGGGACTCCAGATGTGATGCCCTAAAATGAATACAGCATCGCATGTGAATTGCTTGTGGCAAAAATATTATCTGACTATCTAATCAGGAGGAAACATTAAACAAATCCACAGGGCGAGTCACTCTGCAGGACAATTGACCTTGCCCCTTCAGAAATGTCAGGGTCAGGAAGAACAGAGAAGGCTGGGTCTGTTCTGGAACAACGCAGAGTAAAGAGACTTGACATCCAAGAGTGCATGAGCCTTGGTTGGATCCTGGATCTGGGAAACAGATAAGGTGGCCATTGTTGGGATAATTGAGGACACTGGATAATGGACTCCACCTTAGATAACAGCTTTGAATCTTCTTTCTTTTCTATTTTAATGATGGATATTCCTTTTAATGATGGAAATAAAAATAACTGTCACATTATGTGGTTTCCCTGGGGTGGGAAGACGCAGGGGCAGAAAACCCATTATTTTACAAGGAGAACAAAAGTTTGGGTTCCAATCCTGGCCCTGCCACTGCCTGTCTGTGATAACTGGAACCAGGTGTGTTACCAGCCTGAGCCTGTTTCAGTGACGGGAAGCAGGGATTAGATGGTGCCCACCTGGTGAGGCTGTTGAGGACCAACCGAGTCACACAGGAGAAACCTCAGCCAGTGGGTTAACCTGTGTCAGCCATCTGGTCATGCTGGCACCATCCACAGAGTCAGTGTCTCCAGGGGCACCCTTTTCCCTCTGTGGGAGAGGCAGATGGGGGTGTGTGCATGTCCCTTTGCCCCCCACCCCAATTTCCCAGCCAGGCCCAGAATAGGTGCTGTGCTCCCAGCCAGAGTTTTCAACGGCAGGGTGCAGCCTAGAAACATGGCTTAGATCCCCTTTGTTGGTTTCCAGCAAATTAAAATTTATCTCTCAGGGAGGAAATGAGGGGGTTGAGGTTTTTTTCTTCTCCTTAATGGGTCCTGATGAAGGAAATGAATGCAGAGAAGGAATCAGAAATACGATCCGCCGCTTGCCGGCTTGGAAAGGTCTGGGAGCTCCCTGCGCCCTTAGAGGGGGCAGCTGGGCACAGGGTGTTTTATTGTATAATTAACCTTGACCCTTCTGGGTTCAAAGAGAGAGGTTAGTTGGAAATAAATCAATAGTCTGGTCTGGTCACTTCAAAGGCTTCCGAACCCACTGGAAAATTCCATATTGTTTCAGTGTGTAAATTGGAATAGGGTGTGCAATTCTTTTTGAAAGGCTGGGAGGGTTAGGCCTAAAATTGAAATTAATTGTGTATCCACTTCCTTTAATCAAGCAATCAGGAGGCTTTATTGTGTATCTTGTTGCAGGGGCGGGTGGGAAAGCCCCAGAGAAAACACTGAGTGACCTCTGTGTGACCACTAGGCAGGGCTCTGAGACAAAAGGCATCTCTCCAAGCTTAGAAAGCACCTCCCCAGCAGTGAGCAGTCTTTTATTTGGACCTGTCTGGAATTCTTAGAACCACCAAACCATCACCATCCTAATACATAACGTTTACTGAGTACTTACTATGGCCCAGGTGCCCAGGCTTTTCTAGTTATTTTCTCATTTGATCTTCCCAACAGCCCAATTAGATTAAGTACCATTATTATCTCTGTCACAGATGAGGAAATGGAGCTTCAGAGGGGTTAAATAGCAAGCCCAGAGCCACTGTGAGGTTTTCAAAGTCTTTTCTTCAATGCCATGGCTTAAGGAATGAAAATAAGAGCCCAGGAACCCGAGTTCAGATCACCCAGAGTCTCTAGTCTCTTCCCCAGAGTCTTTGGTAAACACAGCCAGGGCTGGTTTCTCTTAAGGTCCTTTTTGGACTTAAAGTCCTTCATCTCCAGTTCACCTTTCCCCTCTCACTCCTTTCTCCCCCCACTTCCTTCTTCCCTCCCTCCTTCCCTTTGTCTTTGCTTTCCTGTCTTTCTTTCCACAGGCATTTATTGAGTGTTTAGTGCTACTCCATGTCAGCTCTCACTGGGTCATAAAGAGATCTAAGACACCATACTTGTCCTTAGGAAACTCCCTTCCTAAGTTCTCCAGGCAGGGCTGACAGACATCTCGTGCATATTTGCTGCAGAAGGAAGTAGCTCTGTAAGAGAGGGTTAAGCAAGGTGCGGAGGAAGGGCAAAGGCAGAAATGGTTCTAAGTGGAGAGGATCAGGGAAGACGTCGGGAGAAGGGGGAGAAGGCAGTGTTTGAAAGCATCTCAGAAAAAAGGACCAGTGGAGTGGTCTCATTCCAGGGTGCAGAAACATCCTGTAGAAAGGCTTGGAGGCACCATTGTGCATGGTATGTACTAGAGACGCCAGGAGCCCAACTTGAAGGATTGGAGGCAATGATAAGGGCCAAGAATTAGGCTCTGTTCTGAATAATAATAATAATAATAATAATAGCAAGCATGGTCTGGAGTGCCTTCTATAACTTACTTGTTTACTGCTCACAACCTGTGAGGTGGGTGCTATCTTGATCCACAGTTGATAGGGAAGGAAATGGTACCAGATGTTAAGGGATATTCACTGGGTCATGTAGTTGGACAGCGGCTGAGTGGACTCTTAGCCACTGGATTACACTGCCTCTTGTGAGGGCCCTTGAATGCCAGGTAAATGCTCTGTACTGCTCTGGGAGCAATGGGAAGCAATGGAAGGTTTCTGATCTAACCTGCATTTAGGACATGCCCAACTTTCTCAACCATCCTACTCTAGAGTCTGACATTTCCGGGGTCTCTCCTTAATATCCAAAAAGAAAATCATCATCTCAGCCAGTTTAGACCATTCCCTCTCCTCCCTGCCCCCAAGCTCCCCTGCACCTTTCGCCTCAGTTCACAGAAAACAAGTCAGCAGACAGGAAGGCCCATGTGCCAGCCACAGCTTTACCACTTTACTTCCCTGGGCCTCAGTTTCCACTTCTGTTAAGTGAAAGGATGACAGTAAATTCAGCCCCACACTCCACAAGGCTTTGAGAAGACTCAGATGAGATGATGTGGAGGTATCCTACAAAATGGCACAAGAAGTAATAACGGAGCTATCATCATTATCATGGGTGCACTCAGGACTCCACAAAGGCACCATGTAGCAGATGATGGCTTCCTGGCTGCTCAAGAGTCATGCCGTGTTCTTTTACACTTCTTTCCTTTGCTCCTGCTGTGCCTCGGAGCCCTTTCCTCCCTCACCATTCCTCTTTGAAGCCTTCCTGAATCCTAGACTTCTGTGAATTGTGTTTTCTCTTTAAATAATCTCTGCGCCCACTGTGGGGCTTGAACTCACTACCACTAGATCAAGAGTCGCGTGCTCTTTCGACTGAGCCAGCCAGGGGCCCCTGAATTGCATTTTCTTCCGTTCCACAGTTTGTTGCTGTTACCATCCAAGTAAGTGTTTGGAAAGATTGCGATTCCTTTTCTTCAAACCTGTACAGTCAGTTCACTGAAGGCCTGATCTGTTTGTCTCTTATATGGGGCTGAGCACATTGGAGCACTAGCTTCTATCAGACCGAAGTCCCCATAACTGTAATCCTCGCTAATTCCACAGTGTGGCAGCAAACTCCTCCAGTCACAGCCCTTCTCCTGGGAGAGAGGAGCTTCCAGGCTGGGATGCTGTGTCCAGAGACTCTCCACCACATGCAGGCCAGGACAGGTGCACAGGTTCCTTCAAGTTTCCTCCCTTCTTCTTTTTTAAAGTTTATGTATCTATTTTGACGGGGGGAGGGGGAGAGTGCAAGCAGGGGAGGGACAGAGGGAGAGAATCCAAAGCAGGCTTCATGGTGTAGCACTAGCCCATTGAGCGGCTACCTCTTATGAACTGTGAGATCATGACCTGAGCCCAAGTCAAGAGCTAGCTGTGTTTAACCAACACGCTTACTTTATTCTTTATCCCACTCTTCACCCTCCACTTTGCCTCTGCCTGTAACAGTGAATCATTTGAACACAAACTGCACACTTCCCTTATTACGAACTCATTCAGCTACTTTTATTTTAAATGACAGCTTTATTGGGTGTCTGGTGGCTGAGTTGAAGTCTTGCATCAGGCTCTCTGCTGTCAGCACAGAGCCTTCTTCTGATCTTGTCCCTGTCTCTCTCTCTACCTCCTCCACTCATGCTCTCTATAAAAAACAAGTAAACATTAAAAAACAAACAAACAAACAATAGCTTTATCAAAATGTAATTCATGGGGCGCCTGGGTGGTTCAGTCAGTTAAGCATCCGACTTCAGCTCAGGTCATGATCTCATGGTTTGTGGGTTCAAGCCCCACGTCGGGCTCTGTGCTGACAGCTCAGAGCCAGGAGCCTGCTGCAGATTCTGTGTCCCCCTCTCTCTCTGACCCTGCCCTGCTCACGCTCGCTCTCTCTTTGTCTCTCTCAGAAATAAATTTTAAAAAATGTAATTCATATACCATATAACTTACTGATTACATGGGCAACTTGGTAGTTCTTAATATATTCACAGGGTTGTGCAGCCATTACCATAATCAATTCTAAAACATTTTCATCAGCCCAAAAAGAAACTCTGTGCCCATTAGCAGTCATTCTCCATTTTCCCCTAATCCCCAGCTTATATGTTCTCTGTCTCTATAGATTTGCCTACTCTGGACATTTCATACAAGCAGAATCATACACAATGTATGGTCCTTTGTGACTGGCTTCTTTCACTTAGCATAATGTTTTCAAGGTTCATCCATTTTACTGCTAAATAATATCCTAATATATGGATATGTCACATTTTGTTCATTCATCAGCTGGTAGACATTTAAGTTATTTCCACATTTTATCACAGATTTTTTTTTTTTTTGAGAGACAGAAAGAGCAAGGAGGGGAGAGTGGCAGCAGGAAAGAGTCTTAAGCAGGCTCCATGCTCAGCACGGAGACCGATATGGGGCTCAACCCCATGTCCCTGGGAACATGACCCGAGCTGAAACCAAGAGTTGGATGCTCAACTGACAGCCACCCAGGTGCCCCATCATAGTTCTTGTAGCTGTGAACATTGATGTACAAGTTTTTGTGTAAACTTGTGTGTTTTCATTTTTCTGGAATATATACTTAGGAATGGAACTTCTGGGTCATCTAGTAACTCTGTGTTCATTCAGTCTTTTGAGAAACAGGCTGCTTTTCACAACAGCTGCACCATTTCACATTCCCCTGGCAGTGAATGAGAGTTCTGATTTCTCCACATCCTTGACAAGACTATGACTTTTTTATTCTAGCTATACTAGTACGAACAAAGTGGTATCCCATTGTGGTTTTACTGTTTATTTCATCAATGTGTTTATTGGCCATTTGTATATCTTCTTTGCAGAAATGCTTATCCAGATCCTTTGCCCATTTTATTTGTTCATTCATTCATTATCTTTTTTTAAGATTTTAAGTAATCTTTACACCCAGTGGGGCTTGAACTCATAACCTCGAGATCAAGAGTCATGTGCACTTCCCACTGAGCTAGCTAGGCACCCCACCTTTGCGTGTTTTTAAATTGGGTTACTTGTCTTTCTATCATTGAGTTATTACTGAGTTACGAGTTCTTTATATATTCTAGATACAAATCCCTTCTCAGAGATAGGACTTGCAAATATTTTCTCCCATTTTGTGCTTGTCTTAGCATTTTCTTGGTGGTTTCATTTGAAACACAAACATTTTTTATTTTGATGGTGTTCACTTTATGTTTTTGCTTTTGTTGATTGTATCTTTGGCATGATTACAAATATGTACACCTGTGTTTTCTTCTGTGTTTTAGCTTTTACATTTAGGTTTTTGCTCCATTTTTGTGTTTTTTTTTAATGTGTGAGGAAGGGGTCCAAAATCATTCTATTGCATGTGAATATCCACTTGTCCATTTGTTGAAAAGTCTCTTCTTCCCCCAAGAACTGTATTGACATCCTTGTGGAAAATCAATTGACTATATGAGGGTTTGTTTCTGGGCTCACAATCTATCCCATTGATCTGTATGTCTGTCCGTATGTCAGTATCCACTGTCTTCATTGCTGTAGCTTTGTAGTAGTTTTGAAATCAGGAAGTGTGAGTCTTCCAACTTTGTTCTTTGTTCCCAAGATTGTTTTGCTATTCAAGGCCATATGAATTTAGGCTTAGCTGATCAGTTTCTGTAAAGAAGCCAACTAAGTCAACAACCCTTTGAGGTAGGAGCATATTATCCCTATTTTACAGATGAGAAGACTGAGGCCTAGAGAAGTTAAGTCATCTGCTTGTGGTTGCACGACTAGGAAATGGCTGAGCCCAGGGTTCAGACCACATTGGCCAGACTCTAGCTGGGCCAGAGCACCACCTCGGCTCCAGAAGATACCATGCTTCTGACCAGGAGATAGAGCTGATTATTCTCAGCAACAGAGTGTGAGCTCTGGTCTAGCTCCCAGGTAGCTAAAATCTGAGGGTGTGTGGCCACTGAGCTACCAGTTAAACTCCAGGTAAAGAAGCTTCTCTCTAAGGTGACACCTGAGCAAGGCATGGAAGAGAAACCACTTCTCCTGGGGCTCCATTTCTTCCTTCCCTCCCCTCAGCCCAGTAACTGGGAGCTTAGTACAGGAGGGATGATCCCAAGCTTCCAGGTGTTAAACTCCCCTGTTGCTTAACCCAAGATGATACCGTGCTAGCCAGAGATTGGACCAAAGAGTTTTTTCTTTGTAGCTTTGTGACGATGCCCCCAGAATTCCAGTTAGACATCCCGTTCATACATACCTTCATTCAGCAGTTACTAAGTGGGCCCTGGGGCCACAAATTCATGTAGTAGGGAGTCAGACTGTGAGGCAAGGAAATAAGTGAAAGGACTTAAGCAGCACAGGATGCTATTGGCATTCATGGGAGAAGGAGTCCCAGGCTGTGGATGTTCTGGAGTGATGGCCAGGGCCAGCCCCTGCACTGTGGCAGGGGGCACATGGCACAGGGTGACATGAACTGTCTCACGAGAGAGTCAGTGGTCCCTTGCGGCGCTGTCTTTCTGGGGCCGGGCATCCCAGGCTGCTGGGGCTGCCTGTCTTGAACCAGCCACCCCACTTACTGCCTGAGGGGAGAGAACAAGTAGTGGAGAAGCGCCTTTCCAGGCATTCACATGGGCCTGGTGCCCCCCTCTCTTGGCCTCAGGACTGGAGACACCACCGTCTATCTTCACTAATAATCAGGATGCGGCCCATAAACAGGGCTCGGGAGCAGCCCCAGCAGCATCCCCTTCTTGCCATGTTCTCTGCGGGGGAGCTTTCCTGCTCGCCCAGTCTCTCCCAGCTCACACTTGCTCTCTACCTGTCCCCCAGAGTGGTCCTGTGATAGTTTTAAAACTTGTCCACAACTTTGACTCTACTCCCTAAGTCCCCTCCCCCGGAACATGGCCGGCTTAGTAACTTGCTTCTAATGAATAGAACACGGCAGAAGTGACACCACATGACATCCAGGGCTAGATTCAAAACGATGATGCAGTTTCTGCCTGGCTCTCTCTAGTCCCTTGTCCTTGGATCCCAGCCACCATGCTGTGAGGAAGCCCAGGCCACATGGAGAGGCCACAGGGGGATGTTGGGGCCGACAGCCAGCATCACCACTAGAATGAGAGCCAGCGGGCCTTCGGATGATTCCAGCCCCAGGCTTCAAGCTGCCGCTGCTGGCTGATGCCTGGTAAAAAAGACAACTGTCCCCATGGAGCCCTGCCCAGACTGCTAAGGTATAAACAAAATAAATGTTAGATTAAGCCACTAAATTGTGTAGTGGCTTGTTCCAGAGCATTAGACAATTNCCCCCCCACAGAGGGGGTGGGTGGGTGGGTGTGTATGTGTGCGTGTGTGCGTGTGTGCCTGCATGCGCGCGCATAGTGTCTTCAGCCTGAGGCTATGGGACTATTTGAGATTAAGACCCAGATTCCAGCCAGGCCTTTCTGGCTTTGACACCTAGTCTCGTGAATCTTCCTAATTGGAACTCTGCTTCCTTTACCTTAGCCTGGTTTCGCCTTGTTAGAACAGGCCCTGCCTACATTTGAATGTAATTTGTATGTAATTTGCATACATCTACATGGGTCGTATGAGGTGATTTCTAAATGTTCCCGGATGCCTCCCCAGGGAAGGTACTGGCATCTTGGACTTTTGGGAGGGACAGGGACACTGGAGGTTCACCAGGTCTACTCTCCTCCCCTGGAGGATCTGCTTGAACAGATGACAAAACCCACCATCTTCCCAGGCAGCCGTTGGATGGCTGGTGGTGGTGAAGAATCCTGTGGTGCAAAGTTCTCTGTAAAGAAAGGTGAGGTATTATGTCTGTAAATACAGAAGAGGGCTTAGCTCTTCTCTCTGGGAAAATCAGGGCAGAGCAGTCACTTCCCCCTGGAGACTCAGAACAGGTGCTATGGCCGCCTGAGGCTTCTCTTTCTTGGTTTAGCATCCACCAACACCATCACCATTTCTGGCCTGACTGTGGCCCAGAAGTGCCTCATGAAAAGCCCAACATGTAAGACAGATAAAAGTGGAGCTGCTCTGGGTGAGTGTAGGCAGGGAGAATGGAATCCTCCCCCACAAAGAGGTTCACCCCCAGACCCATAGCCACAGCTGGAGAAGCTTAGCTTGCAAACCACTATCCTGGTTTGCTCCTCCCAAAGGGTGCCTCTGGATACAGAGCCCAGCCCTTGAGACCTGCAGAGCTTCCCAGGGGGTCTTGACTCTCCATTTCTGTAGTAGAGGCAACACTGACATTCTAAGCAGTTGTACCATTGCCTTTTACTAAGCTTCAGGTCCTCTGAGACCTCCAGATTTTTGTCAGCACAGCCACCTTTAAGCCAAATCTCTCTTGGCCTATCCCAAGCCTGGGCAGCTCTGGACATCTGGCTTCAGGAGCCTGGACTGAGGAGCGGACAGGGAGTAATGGAAAGGGCTGGCCAGGAGTTCTGGCTGTGTGCCCCGGAAAGAGTCACTCAGCCAGATGCTGTTCCTCATCTTTGGAGTGGAAACGAAAATGTCCTTCCCAGTAGACTGTGCATGAAAAGCACCTGGCTCAGTACCGGTGAGCTGTCATTAAAGAGCCAAAGGGCTGAGGAGCTACAGAGCAGTGGTCAGAATACAGACTGTGGAACCAGGTGGCCTGGTCTGGATTCAAACTGATCCCGCCGTAGCTAGCTGCCTGAGATTTTAGACATTTCCTTCATTTCTCTTACCCTTTCTCCACTTCATCATCTGTAGGATGAGGGGACGGTAACTAGACTATCTACTGCCCAGGAAGGTCTCAGGGACCCAGGGAGGCTTCCTACACGTGGAGAGGGCCCAGTAAGTGGTACACAGGGGGCCGCTGTTATCCTGCACTTTGACTTGGGAGGGTCGGCCTGGCCAACCCTTGGCTACCCTAATCCCTGCCCTCCCCAGGACCTGACACAGCCACCACCAAACTCGAGGTTCACTTTGGCAACAGGACTTTTATTCAGTCAGAATGAGTGTGTGACAAAAGTCAGGTCACATCAGGCCTGTGGGCTCCCCATCCTACCCCAGACCGCTCTTCCCTTGGGAGAGGGGGTTGTGGGATGAAGGGGCTGCAGGGAGGTCAATGCAGAGACAGAGTGGGAGTGTTGAGGGGCCTTCGGCACAGGCCCAGCATTTGGGAGAAGGGGCAGGCTGCCCTTTCCCGAGTCGACACGAACATGACTCAGTCTTCTAGGAAAACACCACAAATTCTACCTTCTTCAGCTAGTTAACTAAACTTTAGGGGTGAGGGTCAGGGACTTTATGTTCTAATCTCATACTTAAGGAATACACTTATCTTTTTTTTTTCCTTTAAAAAAAAAGCTTTCTTTCTATTTAAAAAAATGAATTAACCAAAAATAGGTATTTGTTTCCTTGGGTTTTTTTTTTTTTCCTAGGGTTTTTTTTTCCTACCTTTAAGTATATTGAAAACAACACAACAGAAAGGAAGAACAAGAAGCCACAAGAACATAAATCTTTAAACACACCTTGTATAAAAATATCTTCCAGCCATATCTGCTGACAGTGGTGGTTCCACTGTCCAGGGGTTAGGTCAAACAGGCTGTGTCCCAGGGGCTAGAGTGCTGGGCACCCGTGCCGCGGAACTCTCCCTGTCTGACACGCGCGCACACACCCGTCACGCCCAGTATTCTCCAGGGGCTCCGTGGCTCTGGGCAGGACAGGAGGCCGGCCACAGGGTGACACCAGCAGCTCCTCAGGCCCAGGCAGAGAGAGGATCGTCGGGATCCCAGGATCAGTGGGCTGAGGGGGTCAGAACTGGAGTGGACAGACCGACAAGGTGGAGCAGCGGCAGCGTGCTGGGAGATGGCTGGTTTGGAGCGATTTATACTTCAAGGAATGTCTTTTCCTCTCATTTTTGGCTTTTTTTCACATTTTCTTTGACCAATTCCATCTTTATCTCTGTAGTTCCTGAGAGGCCCGCCCTTGGTGACTTAGCCTCTGGCCTCCTCGCAGGAGGAGGGTCCAGTGATACAACACAGGCCCGGACAGCCAGCAAGCCTTGAGGTAGATGTTTTCTTTCACACCTGGAAATGGGGAAGTGCTTTTTTTTTTTTTTTTTTTTTTAACTTTTGAAAA
>NW_027527920.1:8678683-8702871 GCF_008692635.1 Crocuta crocuta | reverse complement strand
CAATATGGGGAGGGAAAGGGGGAGCCCCTACAGGGGCTTGAGGTAGGAGTGCATTTGGGGCTCTGTTTGGGGACAAGGGCTGAGGCCATGGCCCAACTCCCCCAAGAACATTCATTCCGGCTGAGGTAGGTACTGAGAGCCAAACAGCAAAAATCCATCCTGAGAAAACAAGGTCAGTGGAGGGTGACAGTGTCAGGGTCCCAGCCACAGCAGGGGCGTATTTTTGGAGTCTAATTTGCCTTCCTCTTTTTTTTTTTTTAAAGGAAAACATTAGTTCAGTTCCAAGTCATGTGGGTTCCAGGCAGAGGTGAGGGGCTCCCGAAGGAACCCCTCCAGGTTCTGGGGGGCGGGGTCCCCTGCTGAGGCTACTTAGGTCTTGACAACCTGAGGGGTAGTCAGGACAGAAATGCTGGGAAGCCCCTGTCCGAGTCCCACATGACAGGAGAAATCTTGCCTTTGACCTGAGAATGGGGAGTTGCCCCCTGTGGAGCCTGCCAGACACTGGCTACTGGCCTGAGCAAGCTGGCTGGGCAGCTGGTGCTGTGGAGGCCCGAGTAGCCGGTCCTTCACTGAGGAGGCCTGGGCCTCGGTCCTGGGGTGGCAGGGCAGCTGCGGGGCCTGCGCACGGTGCCTTGGCTTCTGACATCAGCTCCTCCAGAAGGCTGAATCCCTCAAGTGGCAGCATGGAGAACTGGGTCTCCTCGCACAGGGCAGGGTCCCCAGGATCCTGCTGGGGAAAGGGCAAGTCACACTGACGTCAGCATGAGGGCCAGAGCCCACGAGTCCCCAGCCACAGGGTCAGGCCCTGGACCCAATCCCACTTGGGACTTAGGGTCTCCAGGCCAACCCTGCCTGATGCCGGTGCCATAAGTTTTATGCCTGGAGCTTAGTGCAGGCTGATGACCGAGGTGAAGGGAGGGCAGGACTGGGAAGCTGTCAGAGCCTGAAGCAGGATGCTTGCTCCGGGGCGGGGGGGCACTCACCATGGGTCTGGGGTCCTGCCGCCCCCCTGCCCCACCTGGGGGGAACAGCTGCTCCAGTTCTTTCATGTCCACATGCTTCTTATCTCGGCCCAGCTGGCCCCGCTCTGCCCGTCCCGCCCCATTCAGTGCCAGGAGGCCAGGATCCCTTGGGCTCCGGGGGCCCTGAGGAGGGGAGAGCTGGTTTTCTACATCCTTACACAAGAGGACCCTAAGGTGGGGGGCAAAAACAAGGATGGACACAGTGAGCCCCCAAAGCTGCTTTCCAGTATAACAGCGCCTTCTCCAGGCCGTCCCCACCCCTCCTGCCCAGGACCCACCTGCCCCTTTGGCCGAACAGGAGGAAGAGGACACAGAAGATGATGCAGGTGACCCCGATGTGGATGCCAATGACGATGCCCGTGGTGGACGTTTGGTTGCTGGGTTCCTCCTTCCGGCAGTCACACGGTGGGCTCAGGGCTACGGGCAGGTGACAGTTGGGAGCTGTGGCTCTCCAGGCCTGAAGCACCTGGGACACCTCCCCTGTGGGCCTCCTCTTCCCTCAGCCATACATACCTCGCTGTCTACGTAGTCTTTGCCTTTGCAAAGACCCCAGCCTACTTTTGGGGTTCTCTTTACTAGTTACTGAGTACCACTAACTTGGTGCCAGTTAGTAGTACTCAACCTCACCACGGCTGCATAAAGTAGGTATTACTATCCTTGTTTTATAGAGAACAAAACTGGGGCTCAGAGAGGTTAAGTAACTTGCCCAAGGTCACACGGCTAGTGTGACAGCTAGTCACACCATGGAACTTCAAACTCCTATTCAAGCCTACCTTCCCTGTATCCCCGGCTCCCCTCCTCCCTCAACACCTGGCCTCCCTTCCTGAGCACCTGTCTGTAGCCCCACAACCCATCCCCAACATGTACCTGTCCTCTCAGATGCTCCTCTCAAAGACACAAAGCGGACTGTGGCATTGCCCTCCCCATGCTGGTTGTAGGCCAGTAGCTTCACCTCGTACACCGCAGTGGGGTCTGAGGGAAAGGCAGTGCTGTGCTGAGTGACCTCCCCAGCCCCCACTGGCAGCTCTGTCACAGCAGGGAAATAGAGGGGACCCTGTGCCCCACCTCCCGGCACCAGGCACCGCACCCCTGCCCAGCTCCCCACGTGGTGTCTGCCTCACCGAGCTGGCTGAGGTTGTAGGAGGAGACCGTTGCGGGCAGCAGGACAGGGCCGGTGAAGGAGGCCCTGCTTGTTGGGCGGTAAAACAGCTTGAAGCCTCCCTCATGCTGGGCCAGCCGGGGCCAGGGCTCCCATAGCAGCTGCAGCGAGGAGCTGCCCTGGACCCGCACCGACAACGGGGGTGGGGCGGGTGCTGCGGGCAGAGGAGGCCAAGATGTGAGGGGCGGGGGTTGCCACCTTCCACCTGTGACCCATACCCCCAGGAGCCTGGAAGCTCTCTGACCCAGGGCCTTGACTTGCTCAAAGACCCCTACCTTTATGTGAGTGGGAAAAGGATGCCCCTTTCTCCAAGTGGACCCAGCCCCCACTCAGCCTCAGGGCCAGGCGCCTGGTGTAGTGTGCAGTATGAACAAGCATGCGTGGTGTTTTGCTCTAATACCCAGACTTGTGGTGTGCTCCCTAGCCGGACCTCACCTTCACCCGGGGTGCTGGCCAGCACGGGGGCAGAGGCTGAGCTGGCCCCCCTCGGCGTGTAGGCCTTGATGTAGAAGCTGTAGGCAGTGGAGGGTTCAAGGTCGCTCACCAGGTGCTGAAAGGTGTTCTTGCTGACTGCCTCCTGGTACTCCAGCTCTGGAGGGTCTGGGGAGGTGAAGGGTAGGGCGGGGCAATGTAAGGGGCACGAGGCAGTCCTACCAGCAATGGTGACATGAGGGCATCCAGTGTGCAGGGGGGACAGTGGAGGGAAGGTGTTGGGACTGACATGCAGGATTGAAAGGGATGAAAAACAGTGAATAAAAAGGAGGGGCTGCAGAGCCCTCACCCACCAGCAGCCTTCCTGATGTGCAAGACATAGCCGATAATCTCCTTGGTGTTGACCAGGGGCTCATTCCAGGACACGCGGACCTCAGTGGACGACACAGAGACGGCCTGCACATTGAGGGGGGGCCCGGGCAGCCCCTCAGCCCATAACACGGTCAGCCTGGCACTGGCCTGAGAGGAGCCAGCACTGTTCTCGGCCACACACTGGTAGATGGCCTCATCCTCAGGGCCGATTCCAGAAATTGTCAGGGTGCTGCAGGGGGAGGGAGAGCCTCAGACCCCCTCCTCCTCCCAGAGTATCCCTGAAAGTTGGCCAAATTACCCCCTTTGGAGAGATGGAGGAACTGAGCCTCTCCAGAAGACAAAGGAATTGTCTGAGATCTTGCAGCAAGCCAGTGGCAGACCAGGACTCAAACCCAAGGCTCCAGATGTAATTTAGTGCTCTTTCCTGGCACAAGGGGCACAGCCTGCTCAGGCCAGCCCCCCTTTCCCACAGCCTCCCCCGTTCTCACCCTGACACATGCCACACACATGCCTGTTGTTATTCTTGAGCCTGACGTGGCCTCCTGGCCCCAGCACCTGTCCATTCTTCAACCATGTGACATGAGGGGGCGGCTCACCCTGGGCTTGGCAGGTGAACATGGCTGTGGTCCCAGCTGGCCTGGAGATGGACTGGGGGTGCTGGACAAACTCGGCCGGGGCTGGGATGGGGGGACAGAGACAGCTGTGAGTGAATGGGGGGGTGAGGGGATAGGGACAGGGTGGGCTTGGGAAGCACACGTTCACCCCCTTGGGGAAGCTTCCAGGTGGGGCCCACCCTTCACCCTGGCCCAGGCTCCAGAAGATGATGGCAGGCCCCACCTCACTAGCCCCAAAGAGGCAGACCCAGGAGAGGACTCCATTTTAATGACTATTTAAAAGACTGACATTTGTATCCGAAAGCAATCAAGCTGAGCTCCCTGTTCAGGAAATTGTTAAATAAATAAATGTGCTAATAGGTTTGGCTGCACCTCGAAGGCGGTAATGACGGGGGAGATGGATGAGCCCTCAGTAACCGCTCCCCTCACCCCTACATTCAATTCCGCCCTCCTCCAATCCCGGGCCTCCAGCTTCCATTAACACCCGAGAAATGAAATGCTCCATCACTTTCATTTGGACAGATTAACGGCACATGGAATGCTAAACAAACAGGCATTTAAGGTCCTAATTCCCCTATCTCCCACCCCTTCCCCAGCTCTCTAGGAGGGACCCACCACAGAAAACCCCTGAGAATGGGATCCCAGCCCAGTGCATGGGGACAGTTGGGCCCCAGGACAGGAGGATGGACAGAAGGACCTGATCAGCTCCAGAGGCTAACACCCACCTCCTTCCCACACACCCTGAGCGTGGAGACCAGCTGTGTGCGTGCATGTGGCTGGAGCTGGGGTGTGAGTGTGAGAATGACAAACACCTGAGAGCATGCAAGCAGGTGTGAGCGTGCAGGTGCCACGTGTGTGAATGAAAACAACACGTGGGGGTGGGGAGCCAGTGGAGATTATAAAATGGAGATGGTGGGGTGGAGGGAAGGCAAGGACACCTAGAGGGACCCACAGGGGGCCAATCACCAAAAGTGCCTTCCCATTCTTGTGAATGTGAGGGGAGAGCTGCCTGGAGGCCTGGGGAGGGGCAGGAGCCATGGTTAAGGTTAGTACAGGGCCCTGAGCGTGGGCCAGGGATGCTGATGAAGAGAGGAAGGAATGGGGCAGGAGGAGGGGGCTGTGGGGCCGGGGAGGTCGTACCTTGCACCACCAGCCGGCCTTGTGCTGTTCTCCTCACCCGGGTGCCCGGCCTGTTGGCTGCACAGACATAGACGCCAGAGTGCTGGACAGTCACATCGGAGATGATAAGATTGCCGGTGCCCAGCACCTGGATGCCCTCCACCCCAATGGGGCGGCCATCTGAGGCGAAGGGGAGAAGGGAGTGAGGAAGGGTCACAGAGATAAGTGTGGAAGAGGGGGAAGGGAGGGATGGTCCAGATTGTTGGACATTCCACCAGTCTTCCAGGGAACCTCCCTGTTTTTTCTTTTTAATGTTTATAGTTTATGTTTGAGGAGGTTGGCGGTGGGAAGAGAGGATCCTAAGCGGGTTCTGTGCTAACGGCACAGAGTCCAAAATGAGGCCTGAACTCATGAATGTGAGATCATGACTGGAGCCCAAGTCAGATGCTTAACCAACTGAGGCACCCAGGTGGCCCTAAGGAACCTCAATCTTCTGACTCTGCACCTTCCCAAGTATCAGGGTATTGGGGAAGAAATAAAGCAGCACTGAAAACTTTTGCCTAGCAGCAGAGACCTGCCCTAATTCTAGCCTTTTCACTGATTCACTGGTGACCCTCAAGTCCCTTCTCAGGACAGTAGGGGGTGGGATTAGAGGGGTGGTTTCCCAGCCTGGTTTGTCTCTCCTGAAAAAAAATTCCATGCTCAAGTTTTCATTCCACTTGTGGACTCTCACACTGCCCTTTTAACATTAAGGCTCTGAGAAGTCCTGCAGCAAGGGACCTGGTTAAATCTGTTTCCCAAACTTGTAAGATGTTAGACCACCAAGCCATTATTTCCTCCCTGCAGATCACACTTTGGGAAATGTTGGACCAGATGGTCCTTGCAGTGCCTGTGGGCTAATGGTGAGGCCACTCTTTCCAGCCTCTCCCAGGGACTGGGCCCTCCCCCCCCCTCACCCCAGGATCAGATTAGCACAGTCAGAATGCAAGGAGACAGCTCCCCATTCAGTCCCTGAAGTGGTGAAATCTACTCCATTATCCTGCCTGCTGCCCCCTCCTTCCCCGATCACTCAGCTGCTACAATGTGGCACAGTCTCCCTGTGAATGCGACCCCACCCCATCCCCTCCAGACTCTCCTTCCCCTGGTGACCTTTCCACTCAGACAATGTGGGCCCATCTGCACCCTTTCATTTCTCTCCTTCAGCTGCCTGGGGATTTAGGCTGGGGATTTAGGGGGTCAGGCTCGAGACTGGGGGGCCCAGAGACAGGGTGTGACAACTGGCTGAGACTTGGAGGGGTCTGGAGAGTATTGCCAGGGAATAGAAGGTAGGGACACACAGGAGGGAAAAGAACCTGGGGGAAAGAATGCAGCTGAGGGGTTCTGGAGAGGCTGATGCCACTGAGAGAGGAGCCCGGCGGCGGGAACAGCGCAGGACTGCTGGGGACTGGAGGAGGTAACCCAGGGAGCTAAGCCATCCACGCAGGGGGAGGGAGAATGTTGTGGGCAGGCCGCCCTCCCCAGTCCTGCCAAGGAGAGGGAAGCTTAGCCCCCTCTGTAAGGCCCCAGGGAGCACAGACCCCCATGGAGAACAAACAGGATTCAGAGTCCCCCCCGCCCCCCCACAGCTGGGTGAAGAGACCGGCCTCCCAGAGAGTGGGACAGGGATGGGAGAGGCTGGGACTATAGGATGAGGCTCACCCAGGCGGCTCCAGGACACAATGGGGCGCGGGTTGCCCGTGGCGACACACTCGAGCACCGCGGTCTGGTGCACCGTCAGGGTGAGGTTCTCAGGCCCCACGAGTATCATTGGCTCCTTGTAGGCCCCAGAGCCTGAGCCTGGGAGGAAGATGCCATGTTTCTTCACTTCGGCTGTGACCCTTCCCACCTCATCCCACCCACAACCCAGGAAGGACATGGGGAGCAGGGAGCAAGATCGAGGCCAGACACCAGGTCCTGTGGGCAGGGAGAAGATGCCAGAGGCCCCAGGGCATGGCACACATCCACCCCTCCCCACGCAGCTTTGCCAGGCCCTCCGGCAATGAGAGAGGCCCCGGGCTAAGCAGAAGATGGGCTTCCCCGGGTAGAGCCGAGCCAGAGAGCGGGCCTCATTCCTTCTGAACCCTCACCACAGGGATCACAGAGCTTTGTGTTTAGAAGGTGCTCTACATACACTTGGCTGACAAGTCTCCAGGGGTGAGTTGAAGAGGGACTGATTGGAGAGTGAGAAGGCAGGAGGTTAGGGGCAGAACGAGGCAGAGCGAAAGAGCCTCACCTGACACGGTGAGCCTGGCTCCGTGGCTGACCCGGACACTGGCAATATTCGAGGCCACACAGTGGAAGACACCACTGTCCTCAGCCCGAAGTCCTGTGATCTGCAGGACTCCCTTGGGCAGCAGTGTGTACCTGTTGGAGGCAAGGGCACAGTCAGCCACTAGCACAACCACTGGCACCATTGACCACATGGATGCGGAGACATCACAGCCCAGCCCGCAGGTGCTGTCCTGACATCAGCATGGTCATCGCCATCATCGTCACACACACACACACACACAGGCTGGGACTCTGGCAGGTGGACGCACCACAGTTCCAGCCCAGACCACAATCACACAAAGTCCTTACAAATAAATTCACCGAGCATCAAATCTGGGCCCTGCCAGCCACGCGAATACTTAATCTCCACGCAGCACCAGCCCCGAGGCTGCAGGCGGTCCCTCAGAGGCCAGACACCGGGCCCACCTCCCCCTCTTCCCTCCAGCTTTCCCTCACGTGGCTCACCTCTCATTGTCCGTGTCGATGGGGACTCTGTTCTTCTCCCACGTGATGAGGGGTTTGGGCAGCCCGTGGATTTGGCACTGGAAGCGGGCCACACCGCCCTCCTCTCCCACGGTGGCCTGGGGATGCACGTGGAAGTCGGACATGGCTGGGGAAACACAGGGATATGTGTATGGAAGAGGCATTTGGCCAAAGTGCGAGGGGAAGGAGTGTTGGGGGGAGGGGAGGGTCACAGTCCCATATCCTGGAGCCTGGAACTCACCGCCGAGGGCCAGGGAGCTTTCCTGGAGCTGGAGACACAGGGCAACAGCATGAGGGACACCTCATCACTTACCCTGCCTCCCACCGTGGGAAGCATCGCCCCCTAGGGGCGGCATGGGGCTGGGATACTCTGAGAAAGGTCTGGACAAATTCTTGGACGACAGACCTCAAACAAGGAGATCTCAGGCTGCCGATCCAGAAAGGCAGGTCAGCGAAAGACCCGTTCCCAAGTCCCACTCCCCACTTTTTCAGCTGTTTCCAGACTTATTTTTATAAACCCACTCTAAGGTGGCCAAGGCTGGAGGATTATGCCGCATGGTTTACAGACTGGGAACCCGAGGCCAGAGAGGGGAAGCACTTAGTCCAGTGTCACCCAGCAGAGACACCAGTCATTAAACCCTGGTTTTATGACAACGCCCAGCAACCTTTTTTGCCTTTCTTCACCACCCCCATCCCCAGTTCTTCTGCAGCCTCTAGATGCACCCCGAGAGAGTGGTATATCCATCCGAGGTGACAAGCTTCACAGAAGACTGTCAGACCTACAATCTACATTTCAATGTATCATAAATATTCAGGGGCCCCCCTCCCCACCTTTTGGAGATCTCAACCGCCTGAACTCTGGTCTGCAGAGCCCAGGGCAGAGGGGCTGTGGTGCATCCCCACACCCCGTTTTAGGCTAGCTAAGTGTCTCTACCCACCCTCACTCCCACCCATCCCCAACCCCACTCTGTAAACCCAGGGAAGGTGCCCCTCCCACGCGGGTTCCCAGCTTCAGCACCAGGGCTGCGATTTCATTAAAATCCACTTTGCTTCAAGTGCGGGAAGGCGGCTCACCATCTGTCCAGGCAGGCAGCCCCTCCCCTCCAGCACTCCATCAACTGGGACAGTCATCCCCTCCCAGAAGGAGCCCTCCCCCCACAGCAGGTTGGGCGCTGGAGCTTGTCCTGGCTCCTGCCCCTGGCTCCCTGGAGTGGGTGGGCACACCCCATCTCGGGCCCCCTCAATCCACCGGCTTCTTCAGGACTCCAGGGCAGCCCCAGAAGGCTCAGCCTTTGTGCCCTCCTTCCCAGAGTCTCTGGGGGCTGACTCTTTTGTGGCGCGGTCTCCATCTCATTTGCATGTGGTTCATTAAATATAAACATGCATAAAAATCCCCCGCCCTGCCTCCTCCTCTCTCAGGGCCTCCTGGGAGTGCAGCTGATGGGTGTGATCAGCTTCTTGCACATGTGTGCAGAGCTGTGTTCTCTGGGCGGATGTGGCTGTCTCCATGTATGTGGTCTGAGTGTCTACGGCTGGATGTGAATGGGGATTTGTAGCTCTCAGTTCCTGGGGCTACTGTGTGATTCTGGTACCGGGCAGATAATCACACGTGTCCCCGCCAAGGTATAACTCTTATAAAGGGTACCTCGGAGGCCCTCAGAGCAGGAGGTGGGGGCAAATGTCCCAGCTGGTGTCCCCATCAGGCTCCATGAGAGGATCCCCAGAGGGTCAACCTGCCCTCTCTCAGGCCAAAGGCTCTGGCCAAGGACCCGGCAGGTCAGCCCAGGAGCTTGTAGGAGGGGGCCAAGGCCCTGCTGGGTCCCCTCTCCCCCCTGCAGACGTCAGCCTCAGGAGGGCAGGGCTGGGTGCAGGTCTAGGGAGTAGAGAGGGCACCCAGGCTCCTGGGTTTGCTGTCTGTGCGCCCTGGGCTCTGCCCACTCAGGAGCTGGGGCGCTACCTGCCCCCTCCTCACTCCAGCTGGAGAAGAGCTTGCAGTCCCCCAGGGACCTGGGGCGGGGACTAATGGCTCTGCTGACTACAGATGCCTCCTCATTAAGGAGCCAAATCCTTTTGTGTTTCTAGCCCCCAGCCTGGGCTCCCCAGAGGAGTCCTGACTCAGGAGCTGGCCTGAGGAAAGTATAGGGGAAGGACTGCTTCTTCTTGGGGCGCCAGAGATGGAGAAATTCTGGCCTCTACCGTCTTGCCCCCTCCTCCTCCCCTCAAAACTATACAAGGACAACAGCATGGGTTGAATGTGTGCCAGAGAGGAATGCTCAAGCAGGAAGCAGTCATAGGTAAGAAGCCAGCCTAATACTCTTCACACGGCAGCCAACAGGACTCCTATGGGTCCCCTGGGGCCCCATGAACACAGCTGCCCCCCCTCTGCCCAGGGCTCCACATTTCCCTTCCACCAGAGCAACACCTTGCTGTACCGGTCAGCTTTGCTCAATTGCAATTCTGCCAAACATCTCATTTGAAGGGGAGCTTTGCCTTTAAAAGCGCCTGAAAACCACGCATCTAAAAGCCAAACCCTTCAGTTTATGAAGGGGGCATTGAGGCCCGGGACCTCTGCCTCCGTCCCTCAGGTCTCCAGCAACTTTCTCACTCTCCAAGGGCAGGTAAGCCCAGAGTGGACTACAAGTCAGACCAGCCTCTTCTCACTGGTTGAGAGTTGGCAGTGCATTGCAAGTTGGCAGGGAAGGGTGGTAGGGAGCCTCAGATGGTTCCTCAGTCCCATCCCTTAGAGCCCAGCTGGCTGCACAGACGTGGTCTGGGGAAGGTGGGTAGGTGGGTGCGATAGGAAGGGGTGGTCCTCTTTACCAGAGGCTTTTTTTTTTTTTTTTTTGGAGGTGGAGAGCAGAGAGAAAAGAAGAGAAAAATCTCAAGCAGGCTCAGAGCCCGACCAGAGGCTCAGACTCACAAACCATGAGATCATGACCTAAGCTGAAATCAAGAGTCAGACTCTTAACCGAGGGAGCCACCCAGGCACCCCTACCTAAGGCTCCTTCTTGCCTCCCCTTCCCTCACACCCCTACCCAGCCCTTTGATCTGGTCAGCTCTATGTATTCCTCAGATGTCCAAGGGGGTTGCCTTGAGACCCCCGATAGACAGTGTCAGAGCTCCAGTCTGCTCACCCGTCAAGGGAACAGGTACTCCTCGGGGCCCTTCCAGCTCTGACTCCCACTGCCTTCAAAAATAGGCCCTCGTTGGGGCACCTGGGTGGCTCAGTCGGTTAGGCGTCTAACTTCAGCTCAGGTCATGATCTCGTAGTTTGTGAGTTCAAGCCCCACGTCGGTCTCTGGGCTGCTGTCAGCACAGAGCCTGCTTCAGATTCTGTGTCTCCCTCTTTCTCTGCCCCTCCCCTGCTCATGTTCTGTCTCTCCCTCCCTCAAAAATAATAAACATTTAAAAAAAAAATAGGCCCTCGTCCACATCCACAATCTTCCACTCACCCCTAGTTCACAGGCAACATTTTTTTCTTTAGGAAGTAGGAGATAGTTTTTGTCCCTGCTTATGCTAGCAGGTCATAGATCCAGGGGGAAGATGCCCTTCATCATGGCTCTCTGGGCAACCACAGGCATATGGGTCTGAGGACTGTACCTCGGAGCACGCGGAGCCCTGAACAAGTCATTCTGGAGGCCACTGTGTGGTTAGTGATGGAATACACAGCTTACTGTTGTAGGAGACACTGTGTGTGGCTGATGTCAGTAGTATTGTGTCCAAGGCTGCTGTACTTGTAATTTGCGACTGTTGATGCTTTTGGTTATAGAGGGACAGTTTTGGGTCCCTCGCTGTAGGCCGGTAACGGGAAGGGGTAATGGGCAGTGGTTGGGGGGTCCTCCCAGGGTGAGGGCCACAGACACTGACAGGGAGGACAAAGGCCTGCTGGGGGACTTGGTGGAGAAAGCACCTCTGTCCCCAAGCTGTCTCAGAGGAACTCTCCTAGTCCCTCCCTGCCCGCACCATGGGTACAGCCGGGCGGTGGGGAAAGATGGGCAGAGAGAGGCCAGCGACCCACTAGGCTGGAGGGGAGCAGGAACAAGCAGGAAACAGCTCCTGGACACCCCCTATAAATCACCCGAGGGGAGGGGGGAATCTCCTGAGAGCCAGATCTAGAGCGGCTCAGGGAGGGGAGGGAGGACTTTCCTCCGGGTCCAGGACCTCCAGCAAGGTCAGGTCTGGATCTGATTAGACAGGCTCCAGGGGGACGCTGAGGGGCAGGGAAGGGTCGAGGCAGAGTGCTGGGAAGGAAGCTGGCAGCAACCCCTGAGCCCAGCCTCTCACTCTGACTACAGCCACACTCCTATCCCCTGTGTCATGACTAAAAGATCAGTGGCACATTAGGATGGAGAGCTCAAAACACAGCCTTTGCAGAAGCCAGTGGCACAGGGAATCTGAGGCACCAACTGCCCCCCACTCACAGCCACTCTAGAGGAACAACCACAAACCACAGACTCCTCCAAAGGCCACCGCAGCAATCCCCTCCTTACGTCATTCCTGCCAAGGATCAGGGACACCCCAAATGTCTAGCCCTTCCTCGGGTAGCTCAAGTGACTGTAGTGTTTTTCCTTATACTACAGGCCTGCCTGAATCCCCTCCGCTTCTATCCACTGCCTCCAACTGTCCCCTCCAGAATCACGTCTTCCAATATAGTAGCCAGCTCTTAAGGACTGGAAATGTGTCCAGTCCAAACTGAGCTAGGCTGGAAATGTAAACCACACATTGGATTTCAAAGATTTAGTATAAAATAAAAAGACACTAAGCATTTGAGAAATACAAATCGAAACCCTAATGAGATACTACCTCACACCCATTAGGATGGCTACTGTCAAAGCAAAAACAGAAACAAAAACAAAAAACCACAGAAGATAACAAGCGTTGGCAAGCATATGGAGAAATCGGAACCCCATGTACTGTTGGTGGGAATGAAAAATGGCATAGTCATTACGGAAGACGATATGGCGGTTCTTCAAAAAAGAAAGCATAGAATTACCATATAATCCAACAATTCTACTTCTGGTACATACCCAAAAGAATGAAAAGCAGGGTCTTCAAGAGATATTTGTATACCTTCATGTGCAGTATTCAGAATAGGTAAAAGGTGGAAAGAGCCAAGTGTGCGTCAATGGAAGAGTGGATAAACACACACATACAATGGACTATTACTCAGCCTTAAAAAGGAAGGACATTCTGATACAGGCTACAACATAGAAAAACTTTGAGGACATTATGCTAAGTGAAATAAGCCAGACACAAAAAGACAAACACTGTACAATTCCACTTATATGAGGTACTTAGAGTGGTCAAAGGCAGGGAGACAGAAGGTCAAGGGGTGATTGCACAGGGCTGGGGGTAAGAGGGACATGGGGAGTTGCATAATGGAAACAGTTTCACTTTTGGAAGGTGAACTCAGGAGATGGATGGTAGGGATGGTTCGCACAATAATATGAAGGAATTTCATGCTGCTGAACTGTATACTTAAAAAGCGGGTAAGACAATAATTTTTATGTGTATTTTACCACAATTTAAACTTACGGGGGCACCCGTGTGGCTCAGTCGGTTGAGCATCAGACTTCAGGTAAGTTCATGATTCCACAGCTTGTGAGTTCAAGCCCCACATCGGGCTCACTGCTGTCAGCACAATGCCCACTTCAAATCCCCCGTCCCTCTCTCTCTGCCCCTCCCCCACCTGTACTCTCTCAAAAATAAGATAAAATATTAAAAACAAACTCGGACAAATAATTGTAATTGATAGGAATAATTAATAATTTAAAATATTTATTACAAGTGCAAATAATATTTTGTGTTTTAAAGACTTGGCTCAAAAAATGCAAAAGCCTTATTAATAATTTAAAAATAATGATTATATTGGGGCACCTGGCTGGCTCAGTCAGTGGAGCATGCAGTCGAGGTCATGAGTTCAAGCCTCACGTTGAGCATAGAGATTACTTAAAATAAATATTAAAAAATACAAATAATGATATGTTGGAATATTTTAGATATACTAAGCAAAATAAAATTTATTAAAATTAACTTCACCTGGGTGTTTGTTTTTGGTAAATGTGACTGACCCCTAGAAAATTTAAAATTGCCTATGTGGCTCCCATTATATTTCCACTGGACAGTGCTGCTCTAGAAGACAATTTTGTTCTTCGCACAACAGCCCTCCAAATACCTGAGGTCTGAGTTGTTCCCAGAGAAACATCTTCTGAGGTAAAACACCCTCAACTCCTTCAGTTATTTGTGATGTGAAATGATGTTCAGATGCCTTCAGCCTGCAGACCCTCCTTCAGCCAAGCTCTCGGTAGGCAAGTCCCCCTTACAGTGGGGCCTCTAGAAAGGGCCAGAGCCCCTTGTGGATGGTCTGAGCCTTATGTCACCAGAGGATTTGAGCAGATTTCAGCCATCAGCTGTAGTGACTATCCCTGTGCTGTCCAGTATGGCAGCCACCAGCCACATATAAATTAAATTTAAACAAAATTTAAAAATTCAGTTCCTCTGACTCACTCACTACCTTTCAAGTGCCCATTAGCCACAAGTGGCTACTGACTACACTAGGGGTCAACACCAGTAGAATATTCGCATCATCACAGAAAATTCTATTGGACACTGCTGGTCTCAGTCCAAGAGAAGGCCTCAGATGCCCAGCTGCCTTCTCTCTTGCTGCCCCAGCTGAGAGGCCCCTTCCTCTAGCATTGCCCCTGCTGGCTCCCTCCCCACAAGGCCCATATTTGATCATACCCTAGGTCTCTCACACTGCATGGCAAAGAAAGCCTCACACAGCAAGATTTTAGCTCTTGTCAAATAGTTGCCAAGAGCTTTTTGAGGTAGCGGGACAGTAAACGGTATGGGCTCTGGAGTCCTACAGTACTAGGTTCAAAACTCAACACCACCACTCTCAGCTGTGTGACCTTGGGCAAGTTACTTGATCTCTCTGAACCTCTATGTTCTCACAAAATAGGGACGATAATAGCTCATGTCGCTAGTGCAGCTGCACTAGGGGATTCAATGCGATATATTTGTAAAGTGCTTAAGCACATAGTTAGATCCTTGCTAGCTATTGCTGAAGGAAATAGTAGGATCTTGAGAGGGAACTGAGAATTAGGGAAGAGCGTGGTGGACATGCGGGGAGAGGTAGAAGTGGTCTTCCCCAAGGGGGTAGCCATCTTCCCTCAGAGAGTTAGTGGTAGGACCTCAAGGCCTCCAGAGAAGTGAATAAGAACAGAATTCGGAAGGCCTGTGTGGTGAGGTGGCATCAGCGCCAGGGGAGGAGGGCAGCCAGATACAAACCAAGCCCAGCTTCTTCTCACTTCTGCCTGGGGGCTCCACAGGGGCCCCACTAGCGAGCTGTCAGCTGGAAGAGGCCATTGGGTAATTGAGGCCTTGATTTCTCTAGTAAAATGTTTATGAAGCCCATAAACTCATGCCTTTATTGGCCAGGCTCATTCCGGGGGATGGATGTGGCTCTCGGAGGTGTAGTTAAAGCACCTGCTGAACTCGAGCACCCGAGGGCTACTCTGGCCTCCACCCAGACCCACCAGGCAGAGTGACTTCTGGAGCGCAGGGAGACCAGCTAAGTCCCGCCTCGAACACTCTTTATACTTCTCAAAGCACGTATAAATGTCCTAGCTCTAAATGTCCATGGGAAGGAGAGAGGAATCCCCAAGTGCTGGGGACTTGCCACAATCCCCAGCGGGGTCTTGGTCTTGTCCTCAGGGTTATCTGGCCCAGGCTCACCTTCCTCAGCACTCTGTCCCTGTCTCCTCACTATCTCAGTCCCCATGTTGCCCCCGACTTTGGCTCTGTTAGGGAAGAAGCCCCACATGGATTGGCCATTGTCAACTGGGGTGGGGGAAAGTATGAACTCAGAACACCTGTATTTATTTCCCTGGGCCTCCAAGGGGTAGTCGGAGAGTCAAATTAAGGTTCTGAATCCAAGGGGTATGTTTTGGGGGTGCTTTGTGGGGTTGGGTGTTGGATGGGTGCGGGTGGATGGTGTCTGCTTACAAACAGCCCCAGAGGACTGTGAAGGCTCAGAGGCCCTGCTCCGCTTCACCGGGGGTGATTGATTCCTCTGGGCCTTTGCCTGGTGACCCTGCTCTGAGAAGCCCCTGGATCCTTTTGTCTGCCTCGCCTCCTCAAGCCCCTGACCCCCTGCAGCAGCCCCGAACCCCAGCCCCTCCCACCCCAACACCAGCTCACCACTCCCTCCAGCCCCATTTCTAACACAAAAGGCAACTTTGTCTTTCAAGTCAGTGGCCATAAATCCACATCTCTCCCCTCCCTCCTGGCAGCCACCTCTGACAAATGGGGGCCTGGATGGGGAGAGGTGGGGAGCAGTGGGAGGCCAGCCTCAGCTTGGGAAAGTCCTGCATCCAGCTGTTGGCCCGCTGTAGGACTGGCGAGCATCGAACCTTTATGGCCTGATCTCTGATTCCAATGGACTGTAAGGTCCGAGGCACAGCTGCAGGGAGGCAATCTGCAGCTCTCTGCACCTCTGGGCTGGGCTTTTATGACCCAAGAAGAATAAAACCTCTCAAAGCCCTACTTTTAATTATTCTGCCCTTAATTCAGGGGTTCCAGTTCTTCCTCCAGATCAAGCCACAGGCTCCTCCTTCTGGACCCTCCAAGCCTTCGATGGAGGCATGTGTGCCAGGGGCGGGGTGTGTGTGTGTGTGTGTGTGTATGTGCTGCAGGACAGGTAGTGTCTGCCTTATGCCACCGGGTGGACAAGCCACTGGGGGGTGTGCCCACGGCTTCCACTGGTGGCCCCTGACACATTCAGGGAAGGGGAAAGGGAGGGAAGGATCACCTAACCCTTGTGACCACCCCACCTTACCCCACTACTAGGTTTTTACCCTGTTTTCATCCCATATGTCAGGCAATGAGTCAGAGGCTGTGTCCTGGTTTGGGTTTGGGAAAGAGTCATTTGTCGTGTTTCCACAGCAGACCCACGGAGTCGACACTAAGCATTCATTCAACCGATGCTTATTGACTTCTAATGTGTCAAAGAGGATGTTCTGGTATCCCACAAGCAAATGCCTTCCATCCCACAGGCCCGGTCCTCAGATGTCCCCACCCAAGCTCCTAACAAATACCAGAAGGGTGAGAGCCCAAGGCCAGGATCGCAGGTATTTTCACAGTTAATACTGCCCTGAAAAACATACCTGCAGGGTGATCGAAGGTTACATGTTAAACCAGCATAACCCTGAGAAGTGGGGATTGCTACCCATTCTGGGGCTCAAAGAGGCTAAGAAACACAGCCAGTTAGTGATGTTCAAGCAGGCATTTGAACTCAGAGCGGCCTAACTCGACACACAGTGCTCTTTCCCTGCACGAGAACTGGGGTGCATGCAGAACTGATGATCCCTGCAGACACTCTCACAGAAAAACAGACACACACAGCATCCTAGACCCTTACGAGCTCCTACTCACATTCAGAGACACCAGTCTGCAGCAGGCTCCTTGCTAATGGAATTCCCCCAGGGCTTGGGGGGCAGGTTTCACAGAATGTAACCAATGCAGACAAGCACCTTGATAAGGCAGGGTCATCCTCCCACCAATGGTCACGGAACCCACACGTGCTTCCTAAGTTCTATGAACACCCAATAAATAAACAACCCAAACGCTTGTCCTGGGGTAGCTCTTCCTGAGCATTTCCAAATCAGCAATCCAGGACACGATGCTGCGAGGCCTTGAGAGGGTTGGGCCTTCTAAGATAGAGGAGCAACTTATTTTCCGGATTTGGGGTGGGAGGGCAAGGCACCGTGAAATACGAGTGCCTTCTGTGGGGTGAGTGGGAGGTGGGGTGGGGGGAAGGAAGTGCTCATGGGAGGGGTAGTTGTGAGCCGGACTCAGTCCTGTCATAAATGGATGTATGATCTTGATAAAACCAAAGCCCCTCTCTGGGCCTGTTTCTTCTTCTGTAAAATTAGGGAGTTGAGTTGGACAAGTTATAAAGGCTCATCCAGCTGTAGCCTTCAAGGCATATTTGCTTCCAAGTGCCAGCCAGGGGTTCAGGGTCAGGGGCTAGGAGCCGACTGGGGAATCCCGCTCCGCCTTACACTTGAGAATATCCAGGCCCGGCAGAGCCCCTCTCCACAGACTGCACGTCTCTGCCTGTGTCAGGGTCACCAATCTTCCTTATGTAAACCTGCCCAGGCCCACAACATCCTTAACTTCCCGTCGTTCTGGTCAAGACACCGGATCTCTCTCACCTCCCGGAAGGGCGTCTGGTTAGGCGGCCCAGGCTGGAGCTATTAAGTAAATTGCTTTCACATGACCATGAGGACAACCAACAAAAACAGATACTTCCCCTAAATTTCCAGAGCCATATATTAGGTTTTGTAGGGACCAATACTGCAGGGGTCAGGTAGTGGACAGGGGACCCGGGATCATGCTTGGCTCTGTCACAGACTCCCTATGTGACCCTTCGATGCCAACCTTGATTTTCTCATCTGTGAAATGGGAGCGGATAGACAAGATAACCTCTAAGGTCCACACCAACGTTAACATTCTAGGATACTGGGTGAAGTGGTCCCCTCTGCATCCACGAAAGGCCCTTGTATTCCAGAATAAGCCTCTTCTGTTTGGGGAAGAGAGAGGCCTACACTCCCTAGGAGGATCACAGAATTTCTTGGTTGCTCTAGGGCTCCTGATTCTTGGAAATAGACTTACGCGGGAAACCCCACTACCGCCCTCCAGTTGTCCGGGATCTTCCTAAGCCCTGGGAACCATCTTCCTGAAAGGGTGTCAAAAGCTTTCCCATCCAGTCAAAGGTCTCACTACACCCTCCCCTAACCTCTTCCTTGCCCTCTCTTACTAATGGCACATCATGCACCAGCTGCCCAAGCTAGAAACAAACCCAGGGATCACTGCCCCATCCTGCTCCCTGTCTCCCACAACAAACTGGTCACCAAACCCTGGTCTCTTTTGCATTTCACTTGGCCTAGGTTCTGAGTACTTTCAGTTGTTTTTGTGACAGCCTCCCCCTTCCCTCCTCTTCTTCCCTTATCCCGAAGCCATAATTATTTTCCTAAACATCCAATATGATCATCAAACACCTTTGGTGGTTCTCCATTGCCTTGAATCAAAGCACTCTCCTTGAGATGGCATTCCGGGTCTTCACTCGTAGGTCCTGTTTGCTCTTTCTAGCCTCAAATGCCAGCTAATTCTGTCTTCGTGTGGTTTATACTCTGACCATGTCAGGCAAGGTTGCCTTCCCTGGACATATGATAGATGCTCACACACTGCTATTTCTTTGCATTCTGCTGTCCCCTGTGCCTGGAACTTTTTGCTCTTATCTCTTACTAGCTCCCCATCCTCCACATTCCCCAAAGGAGGCAGAATTAATTGTGCCTCTCACCTTGTCCTTATCGGACTGTATTATTAGAGTCTGTTATTCACACATCAATCTACTTACTCGCCTAGGAGTCCCTTACTGAGAACGGTCTACTGTACCTTTCTACGTCGAGCACCTAGAACAAAGACTAGGTAAGGAATAATTACTCACAAACTATTCCCTGAATGCTGACTTTAAGGGGCATATGGTTTTGGGGAGGCCTTCCCCATCATCTTCTCTTCCACCCAAGTCCCTTACCCCACTACTATCCAGTGTCTGTTCTTGGGCAAGTTACCCCTCTACCTGAGTCTCACCTTCTTCAATGAAAATGAGGCAGTTAAACTGGGCCACCGTTCTCACACTGGGAGAATAACTTGGGATGCTGGGTAACAATGCAGATTTCTGGACAACACCGCCAGAGACTCAGATCCTTTGGTCTGGCCGTGATGCTCAGGAATCTGCATCTCCATTAAAGCTCACCAGGGTGTCTCAAATGCACCGCCAGGATTGGGAACCCCTGGTCTGGCAGGTTCTTGAGAATCTGATCTTCCCTAAGGCTCCAGCATCCCACAAGGGCAGATTCTCAGCCCAGCCTAGCCCCCACCCCCACTCCTCAAGCCTTGTTCGAGGCGGCTGGTCCAGGCGGTGAGACTCCGATGCCACGAGGCGAGGCGCAGAGTGGGCAGCGGACTGGTGGACGAGCGTGCGAGAGCCGGGCCCCCGCGGGGCCCCCCAGCTCAGTTCTCGGGATGGCGGGCGGGCGGGGTCAGCGCCCCGAGCCTGGGGCCCTGAGAGCCGCTCTCTCTCTCGGCGGCAGGAGTAAGTGGGACCATCTGCTCCTCTCCTCGGAGGTCAGAGCTTTGTGTCAAGCTCCCATCCCCCTCGCTCCTCCCCCCTCCTCCCCGCCCCGTGCCCTCTGACTCCCNGGCCGCAGCTGCACACCCCGACCCGCCGCTAATCCCCGCGGGGCGGGCGCCCTCGCCCCCCCGCATAGCGGTAGTGACCGCGCTGAATGGCGCTGGCTAATTACCTCGCTCGCACCGCCGCGGGTGAATGAGAGAATCCGGCATTGTGCGCGGCGAATGGAGAAAATAAGACAGCCATTGTCCTCACACGCCAAACGAGGGTTTGATGTCGCTGGGGCGAGCGAGGCACCATTTCCCGCCGCCCCCTCCCCCGCTGGCGCAAATTCCCCTAGCTGGGCCTGGGCCCGGCCCCGGCGGCCCCGGGGGAAACTGAGGAAGCCGGGCCCCGTGCAACCGCCCCGGGCTCCCTCCCGCCCCACCACCGGCTCCTCACCTGCCTTCCTCCACCCGTTGGTTCTTAGGGCGCCTCCTGGGCTCGCAGAGCCCTGAAAACCAGGCCCAGCCCTGCGCTCACCGACCCGATCAGATGTCGTTGGGAAGACGTGAGACAACTGGCGAGGGAGCCGCTATTTCCACGCCCTGGGGGCCAGCTGTGTGCTATCAACCCACAGGGCTGGGCAAGTTCGGGGGCATGGCTGCAGAGACGATTACAGGAAGCAGGAGAGGAAGACTCCGGAGAGAAGGCGAAGGAAGCCTGGGCTGGTGGAGGGACTGGCCTCTTCAGGGAGGAAGAGGGAAATGGGTGGAAAGGAGAGGTCCGAATTATAGAGGGTCTGCAAAGCCAGGCCCCCGGGTCGGGACCGAGTGCCCCAGGCAAGGAGGCCACTGTTCTGAGTCAAGGAGAGTGGTAGGCTCATGGGGAAGGCTGCAGCTCCAGCCACAAGCCTGTGGAAACCCACTCGGCATCAGAAACCCTTCCGGCCTCAGGCAATCTTCCCCCATCTTTTAAGGATAGGGATATAAGGTAGCTCAGCTGAGAAATCAGAACTAAAGGAAAAGATGGGCAAGCTGATGAGCTCACTATTTATGCATTCAACAGATCCTGTGGGCTGTATCAGGCTCCCTTCTCTTTACCATCACCACCAAGTAAATGTTTGTTTTAGTGGGGAGGGAGGAGGAAATTATATCCTTCAACATCAGAAAGTGTCTTATCTTTCTATTCCTGAGTCCTTAGCTCAGAGGCAAGAAGGTACAGGATAGTTGCTCTTTGAGATTTGTTGATAGGAGAATTGAGCTGTTTTAATATCCCTCAATTCCACATATCCTTTTCCTGGAAGCACTACTTCCTCATCCCCTCTGATGGGATCTTAGACTCTTTCTGCCTAAAGGAGGAATGTTGCACATATGCCTCAATGTCCTGTCAGGCTTATCACATGATAAAAGGGTCTGGTCTGATCAACAGTAGGCTGTTGGCTGAGCCAGTAGCCCTTAGTTAGCACCACTGACTTGTGCATATCACAGAGCTCTTTCTGAAGCTGCAGTCTTTTCTAATTGTCTACATTATAAAGTAGACTATAAACTAGATTATAAATTCATTATAGGCAGCCCGTAGCCAGACTCTTTAACAGAACCAACCATCTACTTACCCATTTATCCACTTATTTGAGAATAAAATTACAGAATGGAAAACACTTGAGTCAAAATTGTTCCTTGCTCTGACCAATCGACCCTATTTGACATTAACAAGCACTAGCTGTAACAGTGATACATGAAAAGCATGCTTTTAAAGGAGAGGAAAGTCTAAGCATAGCTCAGTGTTTTTCTGACTCAATCCTGAATCAAGGTTTAATCTAACCCTGGTCATGCCCTCAGATGTGGTCATAATGTTTTTCTTTATAATTCTCCTAAATCTTTATGTTAGAGTCATATTTCTTCTGCCTAAGGCTCTAGAACTAAGCTTGCTAGGCATCACAGCACCTGTTGCTGTTGAACTACTCCCTGCTTAGGCCAATCTGCCCAGTTAGTTGATCTGCCTGGTTAACTGGTTTAGAGAACTCCAAAACAAAACAAGAAGATAAAGCAGAGCTGCTGTGGATGGGGTCAATGTGGGAGGCCTGAAGCCCCACCAATCTGCCCCCCTCTTTCCCCATCTCCAGCCCCTGTGCCCCCTCCACAGACCCAGGGACTCTAAGGAATGATGCTTCAAGTCCCCTGAAGTAGAGGAAAAAAGGACTTATCCAAGGAAACAAAAGGCAGTTAATACCAGTTAACTAACTGGAATTTAAATAAAAACATGAAAGGAAAAAAAAGGTAGTTAGCAGATCAAAGATCATTCTAATGCTATACAGGCCACTAGCTTCATTTTAAAAGACTAAAATGACCATTCAAACTGAAACTACAAATATAATTATCCCTATATGTGTGCCTTTATGGTTTGCCCAGATTTCAGCCAGAGTGCCTGAATGTCTAATCCCCAGGGAAATTATACTTTGGAAAATGATCCACTATTCAAAAAGCAAGGAGAGCCTCCAGGCCCAAATTAGAGACTTAATACTTTTAACTGAAAAAGTGCTTTTGAAGGAAGCCTATTTCTCTTCACATCTCTTCTTTCCCCAAACCGAACATGGTAAGCAACTTTAAAAATAACCCTCCATGGGTGAGAATTCTGATAGAAAGATAATGAGTATAACAATGACAGTGTGCCTTTTCCCCTTTATCCATTCCCTTATCCATTCGCACATGTGAATATTCACAGGGGGCTCTGTTATCATGGTTATGACTTCTCAAGATAATAGGAAGGTTGGCATGTACGTGCAGGGAGAGCTCTTCCAAAGGGGATGCACAGGAAGCGGGATAGCAGAGGGATGCCAGTTAGCAGGAAGCCTGGCCTGGCCTGGCCAGTTAGCTCTTTTGGGGGATGAGGCCACTCATCTGGCATCCTAGGACTTTCTCCAGCTTGCCTGGGAGGGTGTCCCACCCTCAGGTGACCAAGGACTGAGTACCCAGTACTGGAGCCACCTCCCCTGTGGTGGCAAGACTGAGGTGTGAACTTGCCAGGCCAAGAGCACCTGGGGCTCAGTCCAATCTCTCACTTGCCCTAGGTGGCCAGCGGTGGGACCTTGGAAGTTGAATATTTCAAGGAAGGGAACAGAAGAGGGAGATAGGGGTGCCACCCTTTAAGACCAGTAAAGGGTGGGATGGGAGACACAGGACACGGACGCAGACATGACCACTCTCAGCTCCTGACAATAGGGACTCAGAAGCTAGTGGAGAATGGCTTAGGCAAAACCGCACCTTTAGGCCCTGGTGGAATAATCTCTGATTCAACTTTATCTGTCCTCCTCCAACCCAGGTTGTTGGGTCCCAGAGGATAAGTGACTCCCAGCAAGCACAGGAAGGTCCTCCTAGTCTCCCATTTCTTGTGGGACCCATGGCTCCCCAGTCTTTCACCCTCTTCAGGCACCAACTCTAGGCCAAGCACTAAGGATGCACAAAGGAGCTAATCCCCCCCCCCAAGAGTTTGCAGACCAGTGGGAGGGACAAACTATATACTCACTGTCCCAGAATGGACTGTGTCTCCTAATTTCCCCCACCTCCAAAACACAAAGCTGGGCATACAGCCCCATGAATGCTTCTTCAATTGATGTACTAAATACCGCATTGTTTTATTTCAGGAAAGTCTTGATCCCATCCATGATTCATTTGCCAGCTTGCTTGCAATGATCTTGATTTTTGTCACAGTTTGATGGGAAAATGACTGATTTGAGCAGCAAAACCAGAAACAGGAGAGCAGGAATATCAAATAGGCTCAGTCGTGAGGCTTATTCTATGTGATATTACTGGTGATCTGACACAATGGAATCAAGCATATTCTAATCCAATCTGCGAGGAAGACTAAATTAGGGCTTCTCTAAGGTGCTTGAGGTTTGAAATACAATTTTAAGGAACTTCAAAAATTAGGGTGAAAGGAATCCTTGCAGAAAAGTGGGGGACATTCCATATAAGCGAGAATGTAAGGGGCAAAACAGTAACCCAAAAAGGGGATGTGAGGAAAAAACAGACCAGATGTGAAGATGGCAGAAAAAGATCTGAGGATTGTTTATCACAAGCCAAATACTGGATTTCAATTTCCTAAAATCGTGGCTCTCAATCAGAGCCCAAAGCCCAGGCCAATCAGCATGTTGAAAAGAACATCAGACCCCTTGTGTCCCAGCTCTGTACACCCAGGACTTGGGGCAAAGCCCTCTTTTCTGGGCCTCAGTTTCCATAGCAGTGATATGAGAAACATGGGTGGGAGGCTGGAGAACAGGGGAAAGTCGGGTCGGTGTGAGGGAGCAGCACTGGAGAGCTGGCCCATTACCCATTCCTGTCTACCCTGGGGTGCGAACACCCCCAAGCGCTGACAGGGTACCAAGCACTCATCCCTGTGTTCAAGTCCATCCTTCTGTATAGAAAAGCTCTGGGACCCTCTCTGCTTCCTTTTCCTCCTCTATAGAACTGGCCCATTTAGGCACCTGGGTGGCTCAGTGG
>NW_027527920.1:8663280-8678597 GCF_008692635.1 Crocuta crocuta | reverse complement strand
ACTTTTGTCTTTTTCTAGCCCCTTGTCAGAGATTCCTGGTTAAAACCCCAAGACGATGGAGAAGTGGGGGGACCTCCAGACCTCTGCTCTTCTCCACTTTCACACCCCCAGATCAGTTCCAGGCTCCTGGCTGGTAGGGGTGAGTTTCCAAGTTACCAGGTCAAATGCCTCTTCCCACCCTGGTCAGGGCAGCCTAGGGGGGTAGTGGTTCCGAGGCCCCGAGTCCTGGAAGCGAGAGCACCCACACACTCACAGACAACGTACGCTCACACTTGCACATGCACACACGTCTTCACTGACACTCACACAGACACGTCGGGCACTGCCGCCGGCGACTGTGCGGCGCGGGGTTAATTGAATGCACATTGATTCTGCCGCCGCCCAGCCCGACGTGGGCGAGAAGCTGAGCGCCTCTCGTGACACTGCCCTCGCTCGTCCCAAGGCGAGGCAGGGGGCCGGTCCCTGCGAGCGACCGCGCTCCTCGGGACCTCCGCGGGGTCCGCTCCGCAGTCCTGGGACCTGGGACACCAGCGCGGCCAGGAGCGGTGGGGGGTGGGGAGGAGGGGGAGGGTAGGAGAGGGAGAGAAGGACCAGAGAGCTTTTCTGCCAAACTTTGACCCTGACATTTAAAAATGGAAGAGGCCAAGCCCGTGGCGCGCCGGGAGCGCGGGAGAGAGGGAGATGGAGGAGAGATCTGGGGCGAGCGTGGAGGGGGGCACGGAAGGGAAGGGTGGGGAGGAGGGGCGCTGTGCAAGACAAAGTCAAGTCCGTGTCTCCGAACTTTAGAAGTGAGAAGGGGCTTTAGGAATCTTTTAAGCTGGTGCTTGACACACCACCTTCCACCCATGAGGAAACTGAGGCCAAGGAACGGATGGGTCCAAAGTCACACAGGGATGAGTTGAACATTTACATTTTAAAAGCTGGAGGTGAGGTCCAGGAAGAGCACGGAAGTAAGAATGGTGTCTGAGTGGATCCAAGCACCTTCCATGACCCTCAGTCAGTGGGGCTCGAGGTATCCCCTCCAAACCAGTGCACACCAAGCACCTCGTCCTGTGGGGCCCTGTGTTCAGGTCTCCGCCCTCCCTCCTGCCCGTCTGCCGTGCTGACACCAAAGCCTGAATAAAGGGTGCCTCCGTTGGTGGATGGGGAGGGAGGGCTAGGACCCTACACTCCACAAATGCCTGGATTCTGCCCATTCTCTCCCCTTCAAAGATCAGGCAGGGCAGTCAATGCTCCCTCCCATTTCCCACAAAGACAGACTGAGGCCCACCAGCTTTAAGAGAAGGAAGAAAGCGAGAACCCCGAACCAGTCCTCAGCTCGCATCTATCTGCATCTCCCACCGGCTCCAGCTCCTCGAGGGTGCCTGGGGTCTCACCACCGTCCCATGGCAAGAGCGAGTGGAGTTTTATTACAGGTGGGGTCTGGGGGCGAATTCTAGGCTGTCCTTGCTTTCTCCCCAGAAAATTGTGCAGAGTCTTTGCAGACACAGTCCCAGGTGGGAAGGGGCTAGGTTGGGAGAGGACATGGAGGCATGCCCATGGCGGGCAGGGCCCCAGGCCAGAGCCCTTCCCCCAGGAGTTATCAGCCTCTCCAGACCAAGAGCCCATAGGCTGGGGTTAGGCACCAGGAACCAGAACTCAGCACGGGTTGCCAGAGAGTTATTATGAGGAAGCACTGAGCACCCCGGGTTGCTGCTGGGTCCCAAGATGATCTGATTTTGTGCTTCCTGGAAGTACCCGTCCTGTTCCCGGCTGTCACTCCAAGACCTGCCTGCCCTGATCCAAGGACCCCAGCAACAACTGTCCCACTCCCCTTGCCTGTAAGGTCCCCTGCACCCTTCCAGTAGGCACAGCCTGCTCCTCCCTGCTGTGCTGCTCAGGTTACCAAGAAGCCTGCCATCCAACCCATTGTTCCTCAGGGCCAGGAGGGCAGGGGCCCAAACACAGACCCCCTCCTCCAGGCTGGGGTGGGAGCAGATTCCCCCAGCCACCCCAGCAGGCAGGGGACCGCAGCTTTGGTTTGGGGGGGGGTGGTGGCGGGGGGGTGGGGAGAGGCATGTAACTCCATGAGGCTTTAGGCCACCTTGCCCAAGCGAGGGACAGCACAAGGACAATCAGCAGCCTGGCTCCTGGAGGCTGATTAGGGCTCTTCTCTCCTCCTCCTCCCCCCTCCAACAGGACCCCTGGGGAGACGGATCCTTCTCCAGCCACACCAGTTCCTCTCCTGTGATTTGTTCTGAATTTTCAAACAAAGAGTAATTATGACAGATGTGGAGCAATCAGCGTCATTATGCGGAAACAAGAAAGGGAAAGGGAGCTGAGGGGGCCCCACGGGGGAGGGGCACTTGTCTTTCCTCCTCGGGAAGAAGCAACTCCCACCTCCACCGCCAGCAGCCCCAGCACCCTCCCAACTTCCTTTCCCTCCAGGAACCCGTACCCTGCACCCTGCCCCACCTCGAGGGTAGGACGAGACTTTCCCCAGACAATCTGGAGAAACAGAGTCGCCCAGCCTAACTGGCCCACCACACTGTGGGCCTTCAGCAGCCTCTGGCGAGGGAGGGGGGCAGGGGGGTAGCCCCTACTTGCCCACCTGGAAGCAGCTCTCACTTCAGCCAAGGCTCAAGGCTGTTCTCTACTCCCAACACTCCTCGCCTCCACCCTGTATGTGCCCCGGTACCCAGCTCTATTTCTAACGGACCGAGCCACCCAGGCACCCCTACACCCAGCTCTATTTCTGAGGCATTAATTCTGATTATGTTCTCAAGGGACTTTAGCCTCCTCTAAGGATCCCCAGGCCATTGAACTTTAGGTCAGACAGACCTGGGTTTAAATCCCAGCTTCCGTACTTACTGTGTGCCCTTGAGCATGATAATTAACCATTCTGGCCTTCTGTTTACTCATCTGTAAAATAGGACTAGTAATACCTATTAATGCAAGTGTTGTGGGAATTAAGTGAATTAATACATAAAGGGCTTAGGACAGCACAGCCCCCATATCACTAGCAATACTTCTACTAGTTAGTTCACCACAAGTGCCAGCACATAAGTAGCCCTCAAATCACTCAGCTCAGCACCCAATGTGCTTTGGAAACTTGGAGGCCCCTGAAATACACCATGGATGTCAGGAGCCTTCACCCAAGATTTGCTGGTTAAGGCTCACATCCAGAACTACAGCCTCAGATAAAGCCTGGGGCAGAGCAGGACACAAGAAAAACAGAAATATACATATATGTGTACCAGTTTCCCCTTGGGGAAGAGCATATAAAAAGATCCCTCCCTTCCCCAACCAGAGAGGCACCTGGGAAGGCAAGAGGTATGACGCACCCAAGAGGTTCTCTAACCTGCCGCAGCTGGAAGATTCGCTGCGGCCTTGGGCAGGTTACCTCCTTGGGACTCAGTTTTCAAGTCTGTAAAATGAGAAGGGTGGACTAGATGAGCTCTAAAGCTTGTCTTACTGCTCTGGATGCCTGTGATCCCACTGGAGGCTGGGAAGCCCTCCAAGGCCTAGCCAGGCTGGGAATTTAAGGGTTCTTTTGCTGTAGCCTGCAACTCGGCGAAAGAGCGAGGACTTGGTTCTCTCACGGTGGTCTGCCCCTCCTCTCCATTTAGGTGGTCTGGTCTCCGTCCGCCCACCCTAGGGCCCTGGAGCCTCTTTCGAGTCCCCCCTCACATTCCAATGGCCTTGGGGCAGCAGCCAGACCAGAAAGTCCAGTTCCTGCCCATTATCACTGCTCGCATCTGCACTGCAACCCAACACCAGCATTCCAGAGAGCGGCCTAGGGCTGCCCCCACCACCCACCGTGGTCAGTGTCCGGGTTCAGAGACAGGCCCCAAGCAGGGGCCAGTGTTCTCAGATTCCTCCCAGGGAAGGTCTGCCCCCAGCGGGGCTCTGGCTTGCTAGGGAGGCCATGGACCCTTTCCTCTGGGGTCATCTTTGAATCTCACCCTCTCAGCCTCTCCTCTTCCTATCTCTTTGTTCTGTGCCCAGGCCTGTGCTCACCTACTTTTGCTCCCAAAACACAGGGATCTCTCTCCCAGCAGAGCAGAGGATGATGGACATAGGAATTGCCACAACCGGAAAAAGAGGCAGGAAGAAGGACAGAACAATAGAGAGAGAAGCTGGAAAAAGGACAGGGCAGGAGAAGCAAGGGCTGAGGGGTGATGACAGAGACCCTAAGCGTGGCCTCACGAGAAGGCAGAGGTGGAGGGCAGTTTGTGGGAGAGTGTCAAAGGGCACTGAACCAACATCCAGAGACGAGATAGACAAAAGTGGGCGGGAGAAGCTGGGATGTGAGCCCTTTGCATCCAGTTGTCCTCCCCGGGCCTAAATCAGGTGGCTTGCTGGCTGCTATTAAGCCTAAACTCTCCACTCCTGCCATCTCCCTGGTGTCTGGGGTCTGGCCAAGAGCAGGGTCCGCCTTTGCTCAACCCCCGCCTTCCCACCTTCACTGGTCCCCATATCACGCATCCAGGCACCCCTCCTCAGGAAGTCGCTGGGGCTTCCTCCATCTGTCCTTCCCTTAGATTTGAGGGCAGTCACAAACAGTTATCATTTCTTGGAGCAGGGTGAACAAAGTTGGGGACCGGGGGAACAAGCCCAGAAATCAAAGAGCGGTTCTTCATGGGGGTGTGGAGCAGCACAGGCCATAGGCTCGGATCGCAGCCGGATTGCTGGCACCCACCTAATGAATAAATAAGAATGCAGCGTAGGCTCCCAAGGTGCGATAGCCATAACCACATGCCCATAAGGTAAGCCTCCACCAAAGACCCAGGGCTTGCCTCCCTCTTCTCTCACTTCAGTGGCTGGGTAAGTATCAGCCCTCACAGGACCTAAAACTCGTCTACTTACTGCCTCTTCCCCTGCACCTGTTCTGTGCACTTGAGCCTTCCAGTCTGGCTGCAGTGTCCAAGGGAAGCAGGATTCCCACAGCAAAGCCCTTGGAGAAGAGATAGACCCCAATCCTGGGCCCCAAGCACATCCTTCAGGCATGTACCTGTCTGTCCAGGTATCCACACAGGTCCACGTAGCAACACACACACACACACACACACACACACACACACACACACACACTACTGGTCTCTACATTCCTTGTTGCAACAAGGCAATGGCCAGAGAATCTTTGGGTGCCATAGGTTATTTACACAAGGCAAACACTTTTGGAATCACTTGGTCCAGTTTAAACAAAGACAGAAGCGAGTTCTTTGGTTTTCCATCCTGGGTGCCCTTCTGTTCCATTCTACTTTTTTGAAGACGGTGTAGAACAGCCTTCAAGCTGTTATGAAAAGTCTCTCTCTCTCTCTCTCTCTTACATGGACACACACACANTGCCATTGCCTCTCCTATTCACCGGCCCACATTCCCAGCCAAGGCGCCCGGCCACGGACAATGCCGGGAACAGGAACAGAGGAGATTTGCACATTGTGTTCAAGGGGCCAGCTGGCTGCCTGCGACAGTGGAGCCAAGGTGTGGGAACCAGAAGCATTCGACTTCCACATTCAAGTCCTGCGGGTGGGGGTGAGCGGGGCCCTCCCCCCTCAGCTGGGGCCAGGGTGGCTAGGGACAGGGGCCTCATCCAGCCAGGGAATAAAGTCCAAGGCGGGGGACCCCGAGACCCAGGCATGAAGGGTACCAAGCAATTTGGTCTCCGCTTCATGCCCCATCTGGCGAGGAAGAGTCTCAGCTCCTCTGGAGACAAACATGCAGCAGCAACCGCCCCACGATCGTGCCCTGAGTGTGCGATATTCCCCTGCCGATCCGCCCTGTTCACAAGCTTCTGTTCCTCTGAGCTGTACTATTAATTACAAAGCCAGAAGAGACAGAGAGAGAGAGAGGGAGAAAGCAAAAGAGAAGCGGCAATAGAGACAGAGCTTTGCACCCGGACACCCACATGTTCATTTAGTTTTTACCAAGCTCCACAGGCAGGGGACGTGAGAAATACAAAAGAGAAGCCCTTTAGGAGCTTAAAATCTAGTCGAGGAGACAGATGGAAGATCCAGCCCCCAAACAGTTACTTAACAGTGTAAGCGGAAGGTTGAGGCTCAATGCCACAGAGCGCAAATACTGCCCCCCCTAAGGAGGGGGAAGAAGAAATTACTGTAAGCTAAGTGGTCTTTGGGGAGGGATCAGGTAAGGGACAAACAGAGGCAAGAATAGACTGGGAAAAGGTCCAGCAGAGGCAAATGTATCCCGAGGACTGGCTGGACGGCAAGGAAGCCTTAACACCTTAGAGCAGAGATGAACCGGAGTCCAACCGCTCAATTCTACAATGAGAAAAGCAACCCGCAGAGAGGGTGAGTGACTTGCCCAGAGCCACACAGGACTCCTGGTGTCCGGGCAAGGGCCTTTCCATCATACCTCACAGCTTCTCAGGAGTGTCAGAGGGGGGTCAGTGTGGAGTACTGACTGGCATGTAAAAGGGCCTGACCTTTATCCTCTGGCATACATACAGGTGGGCACGCTGCCCGGCACGAGAGCAGGCGTAGGCATTGCCATTCATCTACTCATCACGCCTGTGCCATTTCAGCAGCACCTGGTCCTGTTCTATGGGGTGGGCAGATGTGTGTGTTTGAGAGGCAGTGGGGAGGCTTCCTTGGGGCTACCTCAGCTGAGCTGCCCTTCAAGGAGGAGAGAAAAGCCAGAAGTGTACAACCTCCAGGTGACACAGGCCTCTGAGGTTACCAGCCACTGTGCCAGAAACCACTTCCCTCCGCAGCCTACTGCCCTCCCCGGAAATACTCCGGGGTCCCCTAAATACACTGGGCCCCACCTCCCCACACACGCTGTACTCCCGAGTAGCTCCAGCCCCCAGTTCTCCCGCCACCCCCCTCCAACCTGGCTCCACAGACTATGCCCTGGCCCTTCCCCAGATGCACACAACCGTGGATCTTGCTGCTGAAAGAGGGTTCCAGAATAGCTGGTGAAACCGTTTTCCCTCAGCTTGGTTGAGAATGAATCGGACTTTAGAAGTGGGTACCTGAGGGCCTAGAGAAGTAGGGGACTCACCGGTCTGGAGACAGCAGGAGGCTAGACTTGGACTTTCTCCCTCTTGCCATCCCCCACCGCCTCTTTCTAGGAATCTGGGCTAAACCAGGGGCCTTCCTGGAATCACCACACCTAGAGGAGCTTAGAACTTCACATTTCTTCTTCTATTTTTAAAATATTTTTATTTTTAGTAATTTAAACCATTTGTAAATGTACAGTACAGTAGTTGGGGGGGGCAGACGATCTGCAGTGGGCTCTATGCTGACAGCAGAAAGTCTGGTTCAGGATCAAATGTATGAACCTCGAAATCATGACCTTGAGTGGAAGTCAGATGCTTAACTGACTGAGCCACCCAGGTGCCCCAGAACTTCTCATTTCTCAGAATCATAATGTTAATATTTAAGGAACATTAAAAATTTTTTTTAACATTTTATTTATTTCTGAGACAGAAAGATAGTGTGAGCAGAGGAGGGTCAGAGAGAGAGGGAGACACAGAATCTGAAACAGGCTCTAGGCTCTGAGCTAGCTGTCAGCACAGAGCTCGACGTGCGGCTCCAACCCACGAACCATGAGATCATGACCTGAGCCGAAGTGGGCTGCCCAGCTGACTAAGCCACCCAGGCGACCCTATTTAAGGAACATTTTCTAGTGCTCTGCACTGTGCTAAGTTATTTTCCCATACTAACATGGGTAATCCTCACAACATTCCTCCTTGGTAAGCACTATTTCCCCCATTTTAAAGACTGTGAGAGGGGGGCACCCAGGTGGCTTAATCGGTTAAGGGCTGACTCTAGATTTCAGCTCAGGTCACCATCTCATGGTTCGTGGGATCGAGCCCCATGTCGGGCTCTGCACCGACAGTAGGGAGCCTGCTTTGGATNTTTCCCCCCCAAAAAAAAAAAAAAAAAAAAAAAAAAAGACTCTGAGAGGTTAAGGGGTTCCTGGCTGGCTTAATTGGTAGAGTATGAGACTCTTGATCTCGGGGTCATGAGTTCAACCCCCATGGTGGCTGTAGAGATTTCTAATAAATAAACTTAAAGAAAAGTGGAGTGTAAACAACTTGCACTGGAATTTAAAAAGATAAAAATATATATATTATATATATAAAATAAAGACTCCCAGAAGTTAAGTGACTAGCCCAAGTCCATCCAGTTGGGGCACATTTGCTTCCACAGCCCACCCTTACAACCAACGCTGGGCCCTCCCAGTCAGGACAGCCCCAGGCTGGGAAGAAGGCAATGCTGGCTCTTTGAGAACCTGGAGATAGGCTAGACTGAATTCCTAAATGAGTGGTCACTACCTAGCACTAACAATACTACTTAATGATCACTTTCTAGGTGTCAAGCCCTGTGCCAGGGGTTTACATCCATCACCTCATTTAATCCTCCAGCAGCCCTGATAGGCTGATGGGATTGTGACCATTGTCTCAGATGAGGGCACAAAGGCTCGAGAGGGTTAATAAGTCATCAGTGAATGGCAGAGCGGGAGTTCAAACCCAGCCACCCAGGGTGGCCCTGCACCCCAACTATTGTGCCACCCACAGACCTCCCACACCAGTGATCATGACCTGGGGGTGGGCTCTGCTCTAGCACCTTGGACTAGCAGCATCAGTCTGTTTCATCAGGGCTCTTGTTAGAAATGCAGAACCCCAGTCCTTGGCTTAGACCTACTGATTCAAAACATGAATTGTACCATGTTCCCTGGGTACTTCATGGGCACAGTAGGATTTGAGAAGTCCTGGTCTAGATCATATAGATCTTTGCTCCAGTTCTCCAAGGGGCCTGAGACCAGGAAGTACAGGGCAGGGACTGAGGGTGTCTGCCTGAGGGGAGGGGGTGGTGGGTCCCTCAATCATCCCCCCTCCTTGTATCTAGCCCATTTCTCTCTCTCTTATAAAATACTTTATTTTTAAAATATCTCTACACCCAATGTGGCGCTCAAACCCACAACCCCGAAATCAAGAGTTGCATACTCCACGGACTGAGCCAGCCAGGCTCCCCATAGCCCCATCCCTCTTTGGGGTCATCCCGGAAACACAGACCTCAACAGGTGTGAGCCAATGCACATGTTCCCACTGGGTCAGGTGACTCACATGCCTTCCCCAGAGTCCTCCAGAGGGATGGCAGAGGGTCTCACAGGCCAACTCCGCTTCAGCCCACACTCTGAGGTTTCGGAGAATCCCCAGGCCTTCCCAGGAAGGAGTTAAAACAGAGCAAGTTGCACTCTGGTTCCAATAATTCCACTCCCTGGTAGATTTCCCTGGAGTACTTCTTAACTGAATCCCAGTGAGGGAGAAAGCTGGGGGCTGGGAGCAGAGTCAGGCAGCTTGCTTTTGCTGGCAATGTCAGTAAAATCACCTTTAAATGAAGAATACAGTATTGGCTCCCGTTACTGAGCGCCTCCTATGTGCCAGGCAAATCGCGGGGTGGGGGTTAGTCCTTACAAGCATCCCGTAGAGTAGGATTAAACGCACATTTCACAGGTGAGGAAACTGGGCCCCAGAGAGGTTAACTTGTCCGCAGTCTGTCTCATTATTAACAAATGTCTCAGTTTGCAGCCTCTAAACGTAAGCACGTGGAACTGCAGGGCAGGGAACCCAGACATGCTGGACACATGAATACTCTTAGGACCCTGAGCCACTCCCTCCTAAAAACGAGGTATTTGGGGGCGCCTGGGTGGCTCAGTCAGTTAAGTGTCCGACTTCGGCTCAGATCATGATCTCACGGTTCGTGGGTTCGAGCCCCGCGTCGGGCTCCGTGCTGACAGCCAGCTCAGAGCCTGGAGCCTGCTTCACATTCTGTCTCTCCCTCTCTCTCTGACCCTCCCCTGCTCACGCTGCCTCTTTCTCTCTCTCAGAAATAAATAAAACATTAAAAAAAAATTTTTTTAAAGGAGGTATTTGGACCCAAAGCACCCAAGGAATCAGCCTGCAGTGTAGCCGGCCCTGGTCAGGATATCTTTTAATGACAGCATGTGAAACTGCTGGGATGGAAGGCGGGGCATTCATAGCCTCACCTCTGGCCCAAAGCTCAGATGCCCCCGCAGGGCTGGACTGTGTCTGTGAGCAGAGCGCTTAGCATGGCCCCTCCCCATCAGCCCCCTGCCCCCAGCCGGCAAGAGAAGCAGGGGTCTTCAGAGGGCTCCTCACACCTTTCGGCGAGGCACCCTCCCGTGTCACACAACATCTGCAGCGCCTGCAGGCACACGGGCAGGGAGTTATTACCAAAGGAGAAAACTCAGGCAGCTAATCAGCTTTGGAGGTTTCTAGGGACATCAGCTTGTGAAGTGAGAAAAGGAGATCCAGCCACCCGGTTGCTTGGTATCCAAGCATCCCCCCTCCCCCCTGGGTCACAAGCCTTGCGGGGGAGAGAGAGGCTGCATCAGACTGCCAGCACTCTCGGAGGCAACCCCCCAGCTGTCCCCAGGACCCCAAAGGATTAACTAGGCTGACCTCACCCAGCGGCCCTTCCCCCAGCCACTGCCCACAGCTCAGTTTCTCATACTGTGGGAGTTTAAGGAAACCAAACATCTTGAAGGTATTACCATTTATAGAAAAGCACATTTACAATTAGCTATATATAAACACCTGGGATTTATCTCCCAGGATTCTAGGCCAGCAATGCAGGGGCCGGTGTTGACACAAGCCAGAGAGAGTATGGGGGTCATCTCCCTGAGAAGTCTCCTTTCTCTCATGGGCAAATCTCCCCGGGGGCCCCACCCCTGCGTCCACGTCCACGCTTCTCTTCCTCACACCCGGCCATCTGCTCAAGGGCTGCGCCAGCCTTCCCTACACCGCTCAGGGCTGGGGTTGTGGGGTCACTGAGCCAGAAGTGATTCCGTCTCAAGGTGCAGGGCTGCCTCCCAGAGAGCTCCATATGGGGCCTGGATCAGCCTTCTTTAGAACAAAGGGGCATCTTAAACTCAATGAGAGGGCTCCTGCCTCAGAACGGTTCATCACTCACCAGCCATTCCTAGCAACTGTGCAAATGCCCTCAGAGCCAGGAAGAAACTCAGCCGTCAGCCAGGGAAGAGGCAGCATGCCACAGGGGCTCAGCGGGAGGGGGTCGGGTTCAGGCTGCCTGGACCGCAGTCCGGCTACTCTGCCTACTGCAGTGTCACGGAATCCCTCTAAGTCTCAGTGTGGTCGTCTGTAAAAGAAGGGCAAGCACTGCCCATCCCCCTGGGTCATGACGATGACTGAACGAGATGATTCATGTAAAAACACTTAGGCAGGGAGCCCAGGACACAGCAAGCACTTGCTAAGTGTTAACTAGAATGATTACCAACACCTTTAAGGTGTTGCCTCTTTAAGCAGCCTCTTTAGGGGACACCCCCTCCCCTAGATGTATAAGGTTCTGGGGCAGAGAACACTTACCACTTGCTAAAACTTTTGCCCTCTCTCAAGGGCAGCAGTTCTCAACCATGACCGCCCCCCACCGCTCTCCCCNAAAACCTGCCACTGCCGAGTCCATAGGTAATTCGGTTTAGACACCCACGAGTGTGCGCAGATTAAAGTACAACAGAATTTTTGCAGGACAGTTAGTAGACCACAGCCATACTTCATCACAACTGGCGGTCCATCAGTGCAAGCAAAGCACAATCCTCGAATGTAAACACCTTGCCTGGCCTTTTCTCTCTCATTCAAAACACATCCTATAGCAAGTTGCCACAACGTACACTTTAAATCTCTCACAACTCTATTGTTAGTTATACCTCGATAAAGCTGAAATAAAAAAAAAAAAACAAAACCCAAGTACATTAACACAAAGGTGAACGGGGAGTGACGTCATCATTGTGATAACACTGAAATTCTTCTGCCATGACTTTTGGAAAACAAATTGTGGACAAGCTTCAGAATATCATTACTGGCATAGTGAGTCCTATCCTACCCAAAAGATTTGAAAATCAGCACGTAATTTAAAATGGCATGTAGCCAAATTACCCTTCAAAATTCTCTTAAATCACCCATAAAGTATGACTGTTGTTTCTTTAAACACAAGAATCCCACTCAATGGCCTGGGTGTTCACAAGCATAGGGAAGCTAAGACACACTGACCCAAGAGTTGGATAAGACTCACCCTCTCTCTCTCCCTCTCCCCACGACAGTGTTTGGCTACGCTCTTGTCAAATTACATTCCAGTCAATTAAATGAATATGTGATATAATTCCACCACCACAAATGATTACTATGTTCCTCTCAACTGACCCATGCTAAGAAATTAGTCCTCCACAAGGCTGCAGAAGACAGAACTGCTCCCCGTGCCCCCAACCCCTAGGCGGACCCTTGATACCCAGTCTCAGACAGAACAGTAAAGGGTGACCACTTACTTGCAGCCTGGATTCGAGCCTTCCGGCTGACCACCAGCCCAAAGCGGTTCTGAGCCACACACTCATAGTCACCCTCATCTGAAGGGTTGCCTCCCCGATCCAGCCGGAAGTGATGGATCACCAGGGACCCATTGGCCAGCAAGGTGGAGTGGGTACTCTTGAGCAGCTCCACCCCATTCTTCCTCCAGGTGATCCGCACCGGAGGGGTCCCCTCCACTCTGCAGCCCAGCACTATAGGCTGCCCAGGGACTGCAACATCATCGCTTGGCTCCACAGCAAATGCCAGTTCAGCCGAGTGGCCAAGACCTGTACGGGGCCGGGAAGATGAGAGGAAAAGGAGACATCAGTGTTCAAATGAACAGGCAGGAAGAACTCCATATACAGGTGTTCCAAGTTCTCTGGATCTGCGCACCCACCCCACCTTTCTGTAATGCTAACAGAAATCTCTATTATATATAGAACTTATGGGGCACCTGGGTGACAGTCAGTTAAACATCCGACTTCGGCTCAGGTCATGATCTCACGGTTCGTGGGTTCAAGCCCCGCGTCGGGCTCTGTGCTGACAGCTAGCTCAGAGCCTGGAGCCTGTTTCAGATTCTGTGTCTCCCTCTCTCTCTGACCCTCCCCTGCTCACGCTCTCTCTCTCTCTCTCTCTCTCTCTCTCAGGAAGAAATAAAAACATTAAAAAAATTTATAGAACTTACTTTATGCCTTATAAAGTGCCGCCTCATGCAGTATTTTACTCAGTAAGCAGACCATCTCAGAGAGAAAGAGAGAGAGAGAGAGAGAGATTATTTGTACCATTCCCTCTTTTACAGCTAAGAAAACTGATGCCAGAGAGTTACAAATCTGAGATCCAAAAAGTAATGACTGACTACAACACAGCTGCTGCCACATTTGTAGTCACTCTGGCTAAATGCTGAAGCCTCACAGACCTGCAGGGTGTGACGTTAGGTCAAGTGTTCAACCTGTCCTAGCCTCCCATTCCTCATCTGTTTAAATCAGGAACATAGGGGCCCCTGAGTGGCTCAATGGGTTAAGCGGCCAACGCTTGATTTTAGCTCAGGTCACAATCTCACGGGTTCCTGAGATCAAGCCCCACATCGGGCTCTGCACTGACAACAATGGAGCCTGCTTGGGATTCTCTCTGTCCTTCCCCTGACCCTCAAAAACAAACAAACAAACAAACAAAGAAACAAATACTTAAGAGAAAATAAATCAGGAATATATTGAGGCTTGTATCATAGAGTTGAACAAAATGAACAGACTCAAAGTCACTATGAAAAAGTAGAAGTTCTGGGTGCCTGGGTGCTTCAGTTGGTTAAATATTCAACTCTTGGTTTCTGCTCAGGTCATGATCTCATAGTTTGTGAGTTCAAGCCCCATGCTGGGCTCTGTGCCAACAGTTCAGTCGGCTTGGGATTCAATCTCTCCCTCTCCCTGTGCTCCTCCCTGGCTTTTTCTCTTTAAAATAAATAAATCAACATTTGGTGGCTGTGGGGGAAGAAAAGGTAGATGTTCTAGGGAAAGATACAGTGAGATGGTAATGAATCGTTGCTTATTTTTGCTGGCAAAGCCATCTGAGGCCTGGTCTGATGCCTGGCAGGGAGCAGGATGTGTGGGTCCAGTACTAGGTACAGGCTAGGCTATGGCCCAGCCCGGCAGCCTCTCCCCTAGGATGCTCTGAGTTTGCCTTGTTCTGGCTGTTTTGCCTTGGTCATAAGGAGAATTGAAGGGATACCAAGCGTCAACTCAGACTCCCCAAATTTCAGGAAGAGGCAGGTTTCTAGAACCTTTACTCTCAACGACCTCACCACTCCTGTAGAAGAAAACAGCTGGAAGAGAAGGGGAAGAAGGTGATCCGGGAATCAGGAGAACCCCGATAGGAAGGACAAGGGCTCCAATCCCAGGCGTGACGCCAAGTCCCCAACTTCTCCAGCGAGCAACTTACCAGACCAGTTACAACCTCACTCCAGAAGGAATGAACCCACCTGGTCTGAAAGGGCAGCCACAGACCCTTCGTCACATTTCCAGGGAACAAGCGATCCTGGAGCTGGCCCCTCCCCAACAGACCAGAGACCTCCCTGGTTGGGGGAGACGGAAAGTGGGTGGGGAGAAAGATGGAGGTGGGCTGGGGTTACGGACGATTCCCCCAAACACAGGGATGTGTCATATTTTAAGACTTTTGAGGGTTTACACTCCTTCGAACCCCTACGCACCCTCCCCCTGTCCTGCGTTTCAGCGGCCTCAGCCCCCAACCCAACCCCGGTATAGCTGGCTGCTGAGGGATAAAGTTTCTTCTCCTAGATGCGGACGCGATATCCTTCTCCGGAGCTGGGCACAGAGAGAATACTGCCCGGGCGAGTGTCTGCCGAGAATGTGGGGTGGGAGGGGAAGGGACTAGATTTGCACTCCTCTCCCGTGAGATGGGCCCATTACAGCCACAGAGGGACAGGGTGGCGATGCCGGAGCTCTGAGCAGCAACGCGGGCAGATCCCCGAGCCTGGGGACGGGGGCACTCCGCCGGTGCACCCTCCGGGGAAGGGCGGGCACGTGGGTGTCCCCGCCGCTCTCTCCCTCTCAGCCGGCTTCCCTTCCCCTTCCTCGGCTCGCGGGGTCCGTCGTGGGTCTCCCCTCCCCAGGCGCGGCCCTCCCGGACCCCGCTTCCTCCTCTTCCTTGGTCTCCGCTGCGCACACCGGGTGCCAGTCCCAGTTCCAAATCCGGGACGTGCCCTCTCGGACCCGCCTCCGCCCCGCGATCTGCTGCGTTCGGTCTCAACAGCCTTGGGCTACTCTGGTCCACCCTGCTCGCTCCCTCCGACGGGACTCAGCCCCGCGGTGCCCCGTGGCTCCTTTCTCCCTCTCCCCAACTCTGCCCGCCCGCCTAACCCCTGCTTTGCCGCGCTCCTCACTTCTCGGTCCGGGCTCGCGTCCTGCGGGAGTCCTGGAGCCGCAGCGCAGACTCTCTCTTCTGGGGCTCGGTCCTCAGCATCCCCCTGCCCCCC
>NW_027527920.1:8644629-8663243 GCF_008692635.1 Crocuta crocuta | reverse complement strand
CCCTCCCCTCCCGGTCCCCTCCCCCAGCCCCTCTCCCCGGAGGCCCGGTCTGGGGAACAAAAGAGCCGGCGAGCGCTTTAAGCGGCCGGACATTCCCGGCTGCGCGGCGGACGCGCCCCCTGCGCTTTGAACTGTGGTTGGAGCGGCAGGCGCCGTCCCGGGCTGCTGCCCGGTACCCCCTGCCCGCGGGCCAGCCCCGGACTTGGGGAGCTGGGGAAGTGGAGACTCAGCAGACTGTCAAGTGGGTCCGGGCTGCGGAGAAACACTCAAAAAGCCATGGGATTTGCTCTGACCCCACTCTTTCTGCTGCGCCCTCCTCCACCGGTCCAAGTGTCTATTTTCGAGATAATTCCCTAAAAGCTGCACAAACTTGTCAAAGGTTCGGTTTTCCATGGTTTCTGGTCCTGCCAGCTAAAGGCTAGGATGTTTAGCTGCAAGACTGGTCTCTCTAGACTGCAGAGTTCTGGCGCTTGGGTGGACCGGAGGTAGAAGGGGTTAGAAAGGCAGCTTCTCCCAGGGCCCTGGGGTAGCCGACCCAGCAGGACAATGGAACACTGAAGTAACCTGGGTTCCGTCCGAACCCAGTTCTGCCTGCTGTCTAGCCCAGCCAACCCCAGCAGTGACTCTCTGAGCTCATCTGAAAGATAAAGATAATCCTCTCTCTCTCCTGCTCACCCCTAGGGATATTTTTTAAAAACACAGGTCCTACCAAATGACCTGGCAAACTGAAAGTTAAAATTCTCAGTAACATTTCTATGTCACAAAGGAGATTCTAGGTGTTTCATGTCAGAGAACATATGAGGCAACCAGTAAGAATTTTACAGAAGCTATATATCATCTCTTATGAGACACATACCCATGCTAGCCCTCAGAGACCTTTTATTTGGGCCACTCATTAGTAAATGATCTTCTGTTGAGTCCAGCATGATGAGTTAGTCCATCTACTAAGTTCTAGAAGCAGGAGATTTAAAGAGGGTAGTCTTTACCTCACTCAGCTATTTGTTTCTCTAGCATTGGACTGGGATGGCAGAATAACTATGTCTCTCTTTTGATACCAACTGTGGAATCTTGCAATCAGGAGTGTTAATCATACATGAACTTTGGTGCAAATGAATAAAGGAGTGCAGTTCTCCAGAGATCAGATAAATTTACTAATGATGGGGTTTGCGCAGCCCAGGGACTCCTTACTCTGTAGTAGCAATTGGAAGATGAGTCTAAGAGGCACGCCTTGAGGCATATGAGTGAGCAATGAGAGGCAATGGAGAAATTCAGGGTCAGGGGACGCACCAAATCCCAAACCTATTTCATTGTGAGCAAAGGCAGGAATGATGGGCTTCTACGGACCATAGGAAAGGGACAGAAGGGGAACCCTCCCCCAGGCCCAAAGTCCTGGAACTCCCTCCTGCAGGCTTGAATTCTCAACAACCCCTTCTTGGCTTGTCCTAGACTCAGAGAGGTCAAATGGGTCTCCTGAGTTGCTGTCATTTTAAATTCATTTTGACAAGTGTTTAATTCTTCTTTATCACAACGCTTGGTCTGAGAGTGATATGCAAATAACGGCTATTCTGCTGCATGCAAAATGTGCATATCTCTCCCTATGATCTGTCAATTAACATGGGTCGGGCCCCCCAGCCACTTTGGGGGTGGTCCTGGACAGGGCAGCCTCTGGCTCTTGGTTCCCTCAGTAGGAAAGCAGGCACCAAGCAGGCTCTGTAAAGATCTTAGCAGAGCAGCTGCCAGCCACATCCTGAGATGCATGTGGGGCTTGGGTGCGGAGTTTGGTGCATGGCTGTGGGGCCATGTCTGAGTTAATGGATACAAGGGTGTTGGTGAAGGTGAGTGTGCGTGCATGGGCACAGTGCCCCTCTGTGTGAGTGTGCAGCCATGAGCAACTCTGGAGACCAGAGTTATACAGACAAATAGTCATTAAGCCCAAATCTCTGGAGTTGCTCCTTCACTGTCTCCTTTGGACCCAAGAAAGTTAAACAAATGTGTGCCCAGATGGAAAGAGATCCCCAGAAAGCCTAAAAGAATGCCACCTAAGAAAGCATCTTTCCCAAGTTTAAGTCTTTCTCCTAAGTGCCTGTTGCGGGAGGAAGATAGCTGAATTCTTTCCCAGGACCACCTGCTCTCTGCCCTCAAAAACCAGCATGTCCCCTCCTGGTAGGAAATACATTCTTTAGGGGAGAAAGGCTGAGGAGATTCTAGTCGTTCCACGTGTTTGGAAAATAGTTTATTAATTCATTATAGGGACAGATACATGATCAATGCCTTGGCTTAACACTAAAGAATATCATATTTGTAAGGAGGAGAAAATATGCTGGAAAAAGAATTAAATAATACAGCATAAACTAAATACAGACAAATAAATGAGCAGGTGCTGATTACACTTGTCATGCATCAAGAAAAGGAAGGTTTCTAAATGAGACTCAAAAAATGTAAGGCATCAATGGTAGGTGACAAAGGGATTAATACCCTGTAAAAGGCCAATAGACTCTTTTCTAATAAAAATACTGCTACCAAGACACAAACCTAACACTTCCAAATTACCCAGGGCCCAAATCATATATAAGGCTAGTGAGTAATGGCCACTTTCTTATCAAGTGTGAGTTATAGGCAGATACCAGATTTATTACTTATTTGCTTTTGAGAAACAATTTTCCACCCAACCTAATGGGTTATAAATTGTCTTATTTGCAGCTATTTAATTTAAACCAGAGCCTCAGTGCCTGTTAAACAAGAACATGAAAAATGACTATGTGGCGTAATGCTAAGAGCCTACTGTTAAAACAGCCCTTTAATTCAGGGCAGTTCCCCCCCCCCCCTTTCGGAAAAAAAATCAAACCAGCGAAATAAAACGAGGCTTTTGACCTTCAGAGCAATGATGAAACGTATACAGTGGTGTTAGCTACAGCAACGCCGAGTGCTACAGAAATAGTACAAGTGACAATTCTGTCCAAAACGAGAGACAAACCAGCATGAATAATCTTTAGTGTTATCATAGGCTGGCTGGAGGGGGGGAGGGGGCGGGGGAGGAAATGGAGGTGCGCGTGTCAAACGTGAGTGACGCGGAGTGTAATAAACACAGATGCTGAAAGGGTCTGAGGAAGCTGCAACTCTGCTGAGAGACATTTCAGCATTAAAAAAAAAGAGAAAGAAAGGAAGAAAGAAAGAAAGAAAGAAAGAAAGAAAGAAAGAAAGAAAGAAAGAAAGAAAGAAAGAAGAAAAGCAAGGATAGACTGGTTATTTCCAATTTGGCCCAGAAGCCAGAGTTAACCCTTGATGTGCCAAACAGTTAAAAAGATGCATTTAGGGAGAAAAGTCCCACATTCTATGCTCCTATGAGAGGCTGGGGTGCAAAATCAAATTAACAGCTCATCTTCTCTACACAGGAAATAGAAGTCCAGCTTGTCCCTGTGTGACAGGTTAACAGAAAATGACTTCAGGATTGAATTTAAAGAAAAAAAAAGTGAAATGAGCCAATTACCCTTGTCCTGTGCAAAGACCTCACTTCCAGCACCTAGAGGGTGCAATTCCTCTCACCCTCGTCCATCAGCTCATGTTCCCAGTGCACAGAGTGGGAAGTTACTGGGCTGCGGTGCCCCTAATCCCCACTCTCCTTCTCCAGCTTTGGCTTCAGCAGGGAAGGAAGGTCCCTAGCCCCCTCCATCTAACAGCCATGCCTCCCTGCCTAGAAGGGAGGGAATCATTTTACCCTGAGCCGTAGTTCACATTCCCCTTTCTCTGTCTCAGAAATCCCCTTGTGTGAACTTGGATCCATCACCTCCAAGGAGAATCCTCCTATCTCAATCCCAGGGAGAGAGAGGGATGCAAGGGAAACTGGAAGGTCATCTCCAAACCCGCGCTGGGGGCCGGCAGTCTGCCTGGGGAGGGGGCATGTGGTGGCACAGAGAGAAGAGGGGCAGGAAGATGGAGAGTGGAGTGAACTGCGGACACAGAAGTCACGCTATGGCCTCAAAGCAGACATGAGGTAGTCATGTTGTTAGGGAAGGATGCAGAGATTGAACCCAGGCAGGTGAACCACAGGATGCAGTCTGGGAGAGGTGTGAGAGACAGCAGGGACAGACAGACAGGAGACAGATGGACAGCAGAGAGGAAAGGAAAAGAATATCAGGGAGGAGGAGCAGGGTGGAGAACTGTGAGAGCAGGCTGACGGGAGATAGAGCACAAGAGCAGAGAAGGGGAAGGGAGGAGAGGAGAGCCAGAGCAAGCGGAATTCCAAAACCAGGCACTTCCCAAATTACAGAATGAAATGCAGAGTTGCTCTGAGGGGAGCCAGAGTCCCCCTCTCAATCCGGGCGATGGGCACGGGAGATGGGGAGTGATGCAACTGAAATGTTGGGCATTCAGAGCCTACTGCACTCAGCCCAGCCAGACCGGAAAATGGGCCGGGGCTGTCTTTGTCAGACAGGGCATTGCAGACACTCTCAGAGTGTGTAATAAACAGCTAGGTGGTGGAGGTGGGGGGGCCCACAGGGCTGGGGATTGCCCACTCTGGGCCACTGTCCTGACCTGGAGGATCAGTTAGGCCATAGTGACCGCTGCCTAGACCGGAGTTTCTCAGCTCACCAGCCAGCACGTGCACATGTGCACATCACATATGGCCATGCCTCACAGGTCCCTCACATGTGTCAGGGTGTGGGGGGGGTGAGTACTCCATTTCTTCTTCTCCCGGCAGCCAAAGCACCCCAGGAAGCTCCAAATGGCTTGTTGATGTTCAGGACCTGCACGTATACATGTGTACATACTCTGCCACACGTCCCATGTCCCACGATGCCATACCAGCCCGCCCCCAACTGCACCCTGTAGGGGAGCTAGGCAGAGGAGGAGACTGGGGCTCTGGGCAGGCCTGGGCTCGTTCCTAACACGCAGGGGGCCTTTGGCTGGCAGCTGTTCCCAGGGGTCTCCTCCAGAGCCTCACTGGGCTGGAGGTCCGGGTACGGATAAGAAGTGTTGGCTGCCTCTGGCAGGCAGGTAAGTCTGTCTGGCCCAGTGGTTGCCTGCTCACACCCGCCCAGCTCCCTGTCCAGCCAGTCTACCCCTTGCCCTAGATCCACGACACCCGAAGTGAAGTCAGGAGCCTCCGAAGGCAGGGGGTCCTCAGGTTCCAGGTCCTGGAGGTGGAGGTCAGGGTTCCCTTTGGATGCACTAAAGTCAGAGTGGACAATGACTTCAGCCTCCACCTGGTTCCTGCAGGCCGGGGGTGGCTTCTTCCTGCCATTGCCCTGGTCAGAGAAGAGAACATAAAGACGAGGTAATCACGGACAGTGACCATCAGAAGAAAGACCAACATAGAGAAGGACTGACCCACTCCCCCAAGCCCCAGAGTGTATATCACCTGGGTGTTGGTAAAGGAAGGCCAATGACTGTGCTATAGGAGATGATGGTCAGGCCCATGCGAAGGCAGAAAAGAATGGAATACTACCCATTTGCCTTGCCCAGCGTTCAGAAGTGCCAGATTTAGTCAGAGCCTCAGTGCGTAGGAGGAAGGGCAGAATGTGTTCAGGGCAGGCCCACCCACAGATCCATGGTGATTCTGCCAGGGCCCACTTAGGCCCACTTAAGGTGTCCACTTAGGTATGGGGAGGGGAGCCTTCAACCCAGGTGAAACACAGATTTCTGGAAACTGCCGGCCTTCCACTCACCCACCTTCAGAGGCTCCAGGGGTCTCCTAGCTAGACTTCCATCCCCAGGGAAGTTATTGTCAGAGGTCACCAGAAAACTCACTACTTACTCTTCACAAGCACAGAGCCCCTTCTCTCCTTTCCTGCCCTTACTTCCCAGGACACTGACCTTTATGGCATCATACACCAGAGCCTGCAGCAGCAGCGTCTGCCCAGTTCCAGCAGGGGGCAGCAGGGCCCGGGTCAGAGAAGGCATGGCACCTGCTTGGGGCAGCTCGCAGCCAGCCCAGGAACCTGCCCAGCTTGGCCCCCCTGGCTGAGCCCAGGAGATCTGCAATGGGGGAAAGACACGGGAACACTGAAGGCTTGAGTGGGAGACGGGAGCATAAGAGAGGGACGTGGACGGAGACTCTTGGCCTTGCTACCCCCCCACTAGGGCTGTGGGAAGGGACTGAGGGTCTGGGGGTGAATCTGAGGACGGAGAAGTCCTCCTGCAGGAAAGCCTAATACCACGTGCTTTGGCAAAGCCTAGAGGTGTCCCAGCCAGGCAGGATCTCCTTCACCACAGGGGCAGGGAAAGTGGGGAGAAGCACTCATGGGTCTGAGCAGGCTCCTCAGAGAAGGGCAGGATGAGCCGCCTCTGCTGGGGTGGAAGGGACCTGCCCTACGTGGGCCTACCTTATCCCGGGCCTGGTCTCCCAGGGTCACAGCCAAGCTGACCGGCCTCTTGTCCTCATATTAGGGAGGGCTGGGTTTAGAGGTTTCTCCAGCTCCCAGGACAAGGATGGATCTGGGTGTTGTGGCCACTCTGAGTCACCGGCAAACAGTCCACGGGGGGCCTTTCCCTCCTTCCAGGAGAGCCAGACTGACCTATTCTGCCAGGGATGGAGGCCCATCTGCTTCCCTGCCCTGCCAACCTTTTCAGGGAGGAAGGAGAGAGTGCCTTTTCTTCTACAGCTGGTCCAGGGAAGGGGAGGAGGGTGAAGGAGTCTCTCTCCATACACACATTGTACTCTTGCGCCCCCAGGTGTCCTGTTTGGGAATGAGCTGCGGTGTGGGGCTCTGGTCGGCCCGGGCTCCAGGCTTACCTTTCTCTTGGAGTGACCCCGGCAGTCTGAAGCCCCGCCACCCATAAGGCTGTGCACTTCAGCCCTGTCCTCGATGTCTGAGGGTGGTGGAGACCAGTCCTGGGGACGAGGGTGCACAAGGGACTCCAGTTCATGGGCAGCCGGGGGACTGGGGGGCCCAAGGCGGGCTCTAGAGTACAGTGCAGGGTTCCCAGCATTGGCCGTGGAGGACAGGCCCGGGAGGGCTTCTCTGGAAGGGAAGATAGGGAATCAGGCACAGTGGCCAAAAAAGTGAGGGGTGGAGGCAGGACTGGGATCTAGTTCAGCCTATGTCCCTGGGCAGGCTTCTGGCCATCTCTGGAACTCGGTTTCCCTGTCTGTGTAATGATTAAGAAACTGTTCAAAACAGCTGTGACGTTGCACATGGGACCTGTCCTCCCTTGACTCCAAGCACCTGGAGGTTTGGGGTCTCTCTTTCCAAGATGCTGGTAGCTACAGAGGGAGTGAGAGAGAAGGCAGCTCTGCCTATGCCCACCCTTAATGAGGAGGTAGGCTAAACCCACTCCCCACTCTCATGAGTATATCACCTCCTTCCTCCCAGAATTCTAATTTTAATGGAGCTTCTAAGGGTTCCTTGGGCAAATCATGGCCATTTTCCCTGCTCTCTGATCTCTGCAGCCCTTCTGGAAATCTCTCCTCTCTGTAATCAGAGGGCCTTCTTCACCCACCTGTGGGGGCTGCGGCGCAGGCCGGCACACATGCAGGCCAGGAGGCAGAGGAGGCCCAGGCAGACACCCACAATGATGCCTGTGACTGAGTGCACGTCCAAGGAGTCTGGTGGTAGAGACAGAGGGGACAGAACAGGTCAAGGCCAGAAGGCTCAGAGTTCTTAGAGTCTCACCCTTTGGACCCTCAAAATCTTTTTTTTTTTTTAAATAGTTTTTAAAGTTTACTTATTTATTTTGACAGGAGAGAGTGAGTGAGCATGAGTAGGGGAGGGGCAGAGAGAGAGAGAGAGAGAGAGAGAGAGAGAGGGAGAAAGAGAATCCCAAACAGGTTCCACACTATTAACTGCAGAGCCCAACACAAGGCTTGATCTCACGAACTGTGAGATCATGACCTGAGCCAAAATCAAGAGTCAGACACTTAACCAAATGAACCCCAGGTGCCCCTCGACACTCAGAATTTTCTGTTGCAAGAAGGGGTCCGCCACCACCTCTCTCTCTCTGACTGTCCTCCCTACTAGAAATCTTAAGTGTGGCCCCTCTCTGTCATTCTGGGCTTTCAGTGAAACACACTGGGACTGGTTTCACCCTGGGGTGCAACAGGTGCAACAGGGGCAATCTCACGGGATGCACACTTAGAAGGGCTCCATGCTTATTTTAATGCTCTGCTGTTACCATCTTGAAATTCTAACTTTTTTAAACAATATTTTTTAAAGTAATATTTGAGAGAGAGGCACAAAGTGAGAGTGGGGGAAGGAGAGGGAGACTAGAATCCGAAACAGACTTCAGGCTCTGAGCTGTCAGCACAGAGCCTGATGCAGGACTTGAACTCAGGAATGGTGAGATCATGACCTGAGCTGAAGTCGGATGCTTAACCAACTGAGCCACCCAGGGGCCCTGAAATTCTATTTTTTAAAGAAAGGCCCCACATTTTCATTAAATACTTGGCCTTGCAAATTACATAGCCAGTTTTGCTGCCCACTCTCACCCAATAAGTCTCGTCACCTCTCCAAGCCAATCCTCCAATCAAAGCAATTGCCCAAAGAACCAAGCCAGTCTCCCATAAGTCTGACCTCTTGACTGAATTGCCACTGAACTACACCCAATTTTCCTTTCAAATCTGTCCTCTTTGCACCAAACTACAAGGCCAGCTATCCAAACCGATGAAAGGGTAGTTGTGCCCTGGGACAGGGCCTTGGAAGAGATGACTTTAGGGTTAGAGGTCAACTCAAGGGGCCTCAGAAGACCTTAGGCTGCCCACTTTTCCCTCCCTGCCCTCATACCTGAGAGCTTCTCCTGGAGAGTGATCACATCCTGCAGACCAGAGAAGGGCCCAGGCCCCACCTCTGTGCGTGCCCCCATCTTGAAGAAGTACCTGGTGTCACTCTCGAGGCCGTGTACCTCAGCACTGAAGATGTTTCCTGTGGGCAGTGGGAAGCAGGGAGAGCAGGGTTGGGGGGTCGGGTGGGGGTGGGAGGCAGGNGCCTGGAAACAGGACTCAGAGGGTATGCTTTCCCACTCAGGCACTAGCTTCTGCCTGCTCCTCCTAGAAAGCCCTGGGACAAACCTCAGCCACATTCTCCCCACTAACCCAGCCACTGGAGAGGCTGGAAAAGGGGGAGAGAGTGCGGAAGCTCTTGCTCAGATGCCCTGGTGTGGGGGCCCTCACCCTCCGTGGTGAGCAGGGTCCACTGGTGCTCAGGCTGGGTGTGGTTGTTGCTGTACAGAATCAGGTACTCCACAATCTCGCCATTGGGCTCCGTCGGGGGGCACCAGTGCAGCCGAACAGTGGACGGCGTCAGAGGGCTCAGGCGCAGGTCAGATGGGGGCGTTGAGGGCCCTGGGGTGCAGGGGAGGAGATGGGCAGAGGCACGGTCACTGAGAGCCCCAGCTCTGGGGGCAGCTGCCAAATAGGGCATGAGAACACGGCCTCCCTTCCTCCACCTTCACAGGAACCAACCACAAACCACAAAACAAAATGAGATCTGATCTCTAACTGGGGAGTTTCTGGAAAATAGTTGGGGAGGTTTCACTATTTCTCCCCTCCCAGAAACCCCCCACATCTTCAAGTAAAATTCATTGATGTCCTATGTAGTCTTTGTCTGTGTCTGTCCCTGACACAGGTCCTAAGGGTCACAGGAAGCCCAGCGTGAGACATACAACCTTGAAAGGCTTTGTGTTCTGTTTTTAGAGAAGAAGCTGACCCCAGGGGGTGGGGGTGAATGAGGAAGGGTGAGAAGGAGTTGGAAATGGTCAAAGATTTGGGGTTTCAGGCCTTCAAGGCCCGGCAGAGGGTGACATGGGGACCCAGGGCTCTAAGGCATAAGACAGTCACAGCATGGCAGGCTGCCAGAACCCTCTTTGACTCTCAGCTCTAGTCACCCCCTCTGCCCATCTGCAAAAGGAGAAGACGCCCCGTCTGTAGCACGGCCAGCTGTGCTGGGAAGCCCATGTCATAAAGTCTCCTCTGAGAAAACGACGGGGCCCCCTTAACTCCCTATGCAGTTTAAGACCACAATAACTGAAGTCATAGGGAGGTAAGAAACAATTTGTAAGGAGGGCTTTTAAAGAGCAAATTCATGAGCATGCAGGGCTTTCACTCCCGCCCCCCAAACGTCTTTCTATTTCAGATCCTGGGACAAAGGCCTTCTGTCTATGGGAAGGTGAACAGTTTTAGGGCTGATAGAACTGAAGAGCTTCTGCTATGAGAACAAAAATCCATCTGTCTTGGAATGCCATTTCTAGAGGTTCCAGAGTCACAGACTTGACACTGAATGGCCCCATCCTTTCTTGTTCCAGATGGGGAAACAGAGGCCCAAGGGGGAAGGGACCTGCCCAAGGCTTCTTGTGTGCAGGGGTAGGTTGGGGACCCAAATGCAGAATCCACAACACCTGCCTCTCTGGACCTGGCCCCTATTCACCAGCTCAGTGAGGTCTTGGCAGTCACATGAAAGAAGCCACTCCTCTAAATCCTATTATGTCTATGAGTAAATCGTTAAGACCAGCAGAGGACTGGCCTACACAACTGTGAAGTCAATGACAGACAGAAATGGGGTTCCAAGGGACATATCAAAAAAGAGCGCCGTCGGGCAAGAAGGAGGGAGGGGTAAAAGACGGACTGCTGGCAAGGGAGCCACTCACGGTCAGGCAGGGTAGAGCGCTCTACCACGGAGCCGAAAGGCCCGTCCATGTCCACACCATGGGACTGTACTGCAAACTCGTATTTGGTGAATGGCTTCAGCCCACCAATGAGGATGTCTTCTCCAGAGCTGTTGAGGCAAGAAATGTGACTGGTACTTGACGCACACCCTCCTAGCAGGGCAGGCCCCTCTAACTCCACTCCCCGAGCGGAGCCCAGCCCAGTCCCAGGCCCTAACCTGGGCAGGGAATCTACTCTCTGGCATGGGGGCCACTGACACCACCCAAGGGCCCTACAGAGAGGTCCGGATGTACGCTGCTCCCAAGGTATTCTGTCCAATCTCCAAACTAGGTCCCCTGCTCCAGGAAACCTTCCTGGATTGATCCAAGTCATTGAGCACCCAAGGAACCATCTCTGATGCATCTTTTCCTTGACTTAATTGTCATTTAGCTGCAGCCGTACATAACTATTATGGTTTTCTACTTTTATCCTACCTATTTTACTTGCTTTATTGTGTTTTCTATTCTATTTTTATGCAATTTTTCCTCTGCCAAACCAACAGTTCTTCAGAGCAGTGCCTCCCCATCGGACCAGGGGCCCTCTCAGCACCGCATCTGGGCTGTCTCCTCCCCATCAAGTCAGGAGGCCCCTGAGGGTAAAGAAATGGGTCTGTCCTGCATTACATTCTCTGGCGTTGAGTATGAGGCTCTGTGCAAGGTGATGGGAGAGCAGGACTCCCCTTTCCCACCTGTCACCATCAGGGCATCAGACCTTCAGTGTACCCCAGTGCAAAAGGCGAGCCATGAAACGTTCCTGAATCCCTGGGGTTCCCTCCCCCCCCTTCATCACCAGTTGCTGCCTTCCTCCTCGCTCACAGCATTGGCTGGCTTTCCCACCTGGTATAATAGGTGACCAGGGAGGCATTCCTGAGCCCCCAGGGGCTGAAGCGCACGGTGTAGTTGACAATCTTGACTGTGGTGAAGTCTGGCTTTTTCCACCGAAGCCAAATGGATGTGGAGCTGTTTGATTCTGCATGGACGTGGGCGGGGGGCAAGGGTGGTCCCCTCTGGATGGGCAAGTCTGGAAGGTGAAAACAGAGTGTAGGGCAAGGAGGTAGGACACTCATCCCAAATTACGGGCAGTGGTTTGCAATTCCCAAGGCAATTATTTTCACCCTATCTCTTCTGATCCTGAGTTGAGTAGTATCATTCCCACTTCACAGATGAGGAAACTGAGGCTCCCAAGAACTTAAGAAGTAATTTTGGCCCACCTCATAAATATAGCAGGCTGTATATAGAGAGGCAGCAAATCGTGGCAATTAAAAGCACAAATTCTAGAGCTCAGTGACCCTGGTTCCAATTCTAGCTCTGCCATGTGACCTGGGAAAAGTTAGTTAACCTCTCTCTGCTTCCATTCCCTATTCTGTCAGTGGGGCTGATAATAGTACTTAGCTCACAGCATTGTTATGAGGATTAAATCAGTTAATGTTTGTTAAGTATATAGAAAGGCGTCCTGCATATTGTTACAAACTGAATGTCTGCACCTCTTGCTAAATTCATACGTTGAAATTTGAACGCACGGTTGGAGCCCTCATGAATTAGTGAGGCATTAGTGCCTATCTTTGTCCATCCAGGCCACATAACAAAGTACTGCAGACTGAGTGGCTTATAAACAACTGTGGGAATTTCCCACAGTTCTGGAAGCTGGAGTCTGAGATCAGGATGCCCGCATGCTCAAGTTCCGGTAAGAGCCCACTTGTGGGTTACAGACTGCTGACTTCTCCTTGTATGAGGCTATGGACGATAGCAAAGAGAAGAAGCGAACTCTTTTGTGACATTTATAAGGGCATCAATCCTATTCATAAGGGCCCCACCCTCGTGGCCTCATCTAATCCTATTTACCTCCTAGGACCTCATGTTGAAGGACAGAGTTTCAATGTATGAATTGCAGGGACCGAGGGGGGGGGACACAGACTTTCAGCCCCTAACCGTCCTTGCAGAAGAACCCCCCAGAGCCCTCCAGCCCCCTTTCTGCCATGTGAGGATGCAGTGGGAGATGGCCTATGGTCTGTAAACCAGAAAGTAGACTCCCATCAGACACGGACTCTACTGGCACCTTGACCTTGGACTTCCTCCAGAACTGTGAGAAATAAATGGTTGTTTAAGCCACTCAGTCTGTGGTATTTTCGTTACAGCAGCCTGAACTAAGACATAGAATGAGTACTAGAGTATGATGTGTTCATTACATAAGTAATAAAATAAAATAAACTCCATGACAGCAGGTACCTTATCTGTATGGTTCATCACTAAATTTCCAGAACAGGGCAGTAGACACTCAGTGAAATATTTGCTGAATGAACAAACTGGAATTAGAACTCAGGTCTCTTGGCTCCTGGTTGAGGGCTCCTTTGACAAAACCACATGGTTAAAAATCAGCCTGGGAAGTTAGGGGTGAGGGGGTTCATGATGGTACCCAGGGTGGCCCACACAAAGCCATGAGGCAGCGCACTACAGTGGAGAGACTTCTGTTGGGCAGCCAAGAGTCCTGGTTCTAGCCTAGGCTCTGTGCAACCTTGGGTAAAGTCCCTTTACCTCTTGGAGCCTCAGTTTCCTGATAGGCCACATAAGGACACTCTCCCTGCCTAGAGTGGAGGAATAATCTGACAGTGTGATGTAGGTGGATGTGTCTTAAAACATGTTTAAAGGTCAAACAGGGTCAGGAGTAACCGATTAAACCTGGGGTTACTCTCTGTCCAAACCTTCCAAATTAGCACTGCTCATGGATAATGAAATTATGAAACTATGGTAGCAGGCCTGAAAGACCGTGCACCACCTGAAGCTGCTCTCTGCGACAGAGGCTGTCTGGGGCTAGCAGAGGACCTCTGAGGCTGACATCATGGGTCTGGGGGTAGCTGAGGCTACCAGATGGCCTGGCCACCGAAGCTGGCCCAGAGGGAAGGGAAAGGAAGAGGCACACACACCCTTCGACAGAGCCCTCCTCCCTCTTCTTCCCCAGCTCCCTCACCTGGCGTGGGAGCCTTTTCTGTCTTGCCCTTCCACACTGCTGCGTAGCCATCCTCATGTTTGTTGAATGCCACAAGTTTCACCTCGTACAGCCGGCCAGGGGCTGGGAAAGGTCATGGGGGTCACTGGCTAGAGGGACCTCTGAGGCCGCTCCTTCCTCCCCAGAGAGCGCTCCATTCCCAACTCCCATGCCCAGCTTGTGCCATTCCCAACCGAGGCTAGGTCCATCTCCCTCCCTCCCCAGCCCTCCTCACCTAGCTGGGTCAGCTCATACTGCTTCACTTTCTTCTTGAGCCGGACAGGTCCCACATCCCAAGCCTGGTCTCCGCGGCCCCCTGGGGGACTCTCACCATCGGCCTCCTCCTCCTCGGCCCCCACCTCCCGCCAGTACAGTTTGTAGCCAGAGATCTGGGCAGGGTGAGGGGGAGGCTGCCACGACACGACCAGGGACTCCATCCTTGCCCGTACCTTCAACTCTGCAGGCGCAAAAGGGACTGGGGGCAGAGGAGCAGGATGGGGAGAAGGGGTGAGAGACGAGGAGTGAGGAGAAAGAAGCCAGGGGTGGGAGAGGGGGACAGGTAGGAGGAAGCCCAAAGCAGGCAGCCAGCACTGGGTGAGAGCCTTGCCAGCCTCCTTGCAATGCGTGGACACTCAGCCACCCTAGTGACAGGCCTGGGCTCAGTCTAGAGGTGAACTCACTATTCTACACACCCAGGGTGCTGAGAGTGCAGGCGTGTCTCCTGAGCACTTGCGAAGAGGTGCTGATAGTACCTGGCACAGCGTAGGGCTCCATAATTCCTCCCAAGGAATGCATGCATGGGTACTGACAGGCAAGGGGGTCACAGGGGTCGCTGAGGTCGGGAAGAAGGGAAGGAGACACTGGTGTGGGGAGCCTACTTGGAGCCTAAGAGTGGGGCTTCACTCACTGTTCTGAGCCCTTTGTACACGTGTTTTAACTTTATCCTCACAACCCTATAAAATAACAAAAATACTACTGTCTCCATTTTACAGATTAGAAAACTGAGGAAGTGAAATGACTTGCCCAAGGTCACACAGAGTATATGTGTCATGTTCTGTCTGCACTTAACCACTGTATTATTGGGCCTCTAGACAAAACCAACAATCACAATCAATGGAAGCAACTACTATTTAACAAGTTCTCATTATGTGCTGGTTTATAATGCATTATGAATCCTCAGGCCACCTTTGGTAATAAATGAAGCCTCAGAGTTGTGAATGGCTTGTCCAAGGTCACGCAGATAGAAGGGACACTGGAGCCCAGGTTTGTCTGTAAAGGCCAGCCCTTCGCCTCTAGACATGGCCTCCCTTACCCCTCAAGCAGGGCGGGCCATGGAAGGTCTCTGATGCAGAGGGTGGTTGAGCCTGGGTTCTAAGGGCACACATACACCCACAAAGTCACACACGTGGTCCTTCCTCTCCCCTCAGACCCCATACCGTGGCTCTGGTTGTGCATACTGGGCGTCCTGTGCTGCATCCACTGGGAGGGGGTCCCATAGCCAGCCCCTGTGCCAGCCGAAATCCGTACTCGATACACTTTGTTGGGCTGCAGTGAACTCAGCGTAAACTGTGTTTCATTCCCAGGCACCTCGGTGGAGAAAACCTGATCTGCTGGGACAGGAAACATGGCTGCTGGGTGGCCACCTGAGGACCAGGACCCCTAAACTGCCCTATACCAACTATTCCGCTCCAGATCCTGGTTCCTCGGTGCCCATGGGAGCCTGAGGCCCTCTCAGCACTGACCCCTCAGCCTGAGACTCCAGCCCAGGCTGACACAGGCCATCAGCCTCAGCTCAGAGTGGAGAGAACCACAGAATGCACTCCCCACTTCCCCATGAGCTGTCTGTGACCATCCCTTCACACACACCCTAGGGCGCAGGCAGCAGGGGTCGTCTCTGAAGGCCATCAGGCACCGCCTGCTTTCTGGAGCCCTGAGGACACCCCAAGCCCCCTTCCTCAGGCTTCCCTCCTTCCTCACTCTCTCGGGCCCCCAGCCACTGGCCTTCTCCTAACTATACCATCTCCCCTCGATCACCTACATCTGCCCCACCATGCTCTCCCCAATGCTCTGTTTCCCCAATCCCACAGCACGCCCTCCACCTCCTGCTCCCTCATCTGCTTTTTGAGCTGGAAGGGATCCCAGGGATTACCTAGGCTACCTCCCTCTTTTCACAGATCAGGAAACTGAGGCAGGGACTTAACAGCATTAACCACTATAACTATAGAGGAGGTGGGGCTAGAATCCAGGCCTCCCTCTGTCTTGAGCTTTGCCTCTTTACCTTTCCCTACACGTGGCCCACATTCCTCTTGTCCAGGTTCATATTTCCCTACTCCACCTCTCTGCTTAATTTCCTCAGACTCCGCCCCCCACCTCTGCTCAGGTCCTCAGCTGTTCTGGCCAGCGCTATCCATCAATCATTCCCAGCTAGGTGGAGCCCTCACCCTGCCCCCACTTACCTTCCTTTCCCAAACCGTACTCTATCTTGTACTTCACCACCTGCCCATTGCTCAGGCTGGGAGGCAGGGGCAGCCACGCCACCCTGATGTCCAAGGGGTTGGGGCTGGACAGGGAGAGCTGGGGCGCTGCACTGGGGACTGAGACAGAAGAACATCAGCATGAGCTCTGCTCCACCGACGTGGAAGGTGAGGCCCAGGAGCGATCAGAGACTTGCCCAGGTCACACAGCAAGTCAGAAGTAGGCCCAGGATCTGAGGGAGGAAAGGGAGCCTCTCAGGGGAGCCCCAAACTGGAGATAAGGGGACATCCTTCCCACCCCAAAGCCAGAAAAAGGTTTGGGGCACAAAATCTTCCACATCCAATGGGTTCATGTCACTGGCCCCTGCCTGACTGGATGGTACATGGATGTTGAGAAGGGCCATATGACATAGGGAATCAAGACCTGTCCTCAAGTCCCAGCTGTACTACTGACCTTGGGCAAGTCACTCTCATTTTCTGGGCCTCGGTTTCCTAAACTGTAAATTGGGAAGAACCCTTACCCACCCCCTTACAGGGCACAAAAGATGACATGAGGCAGGTAAAAGTGCCTTGGCATACACTAGTAAAGAGAAGCCGAACTACCATCCCCAGGGAATTCTCTGGAACCTAAGGGGCCCGCTGCAGGTTTAGAGGCCCTACCATCATCCAGTGTGTGGACCAGTGCTGGGGTAGAGGTGCGGCTGGCCCCCAGCTGGGAGTAGGCCACCACGTAGAACTCATAATCGGTGTTGGGTTCCAGGTCCCGAACCTGCAACTCTGTGGTGTCATTGTTCACTGCAAACTGGTATTCCACGTTGTCCATGCCTGGGGCAGTGACACAGGGGACAAAGGGTCTGTCACAGAACCACCGCCAGAGGCCTGCCAGGTGGAGGTTCTCTAGGGATCCTTCATATTGTCCTAGCCTCTGGAATAGTCTATAACTAAATCATCAGATAATCTGAGCCCTGGAGTACAGACTTCCCTGGCTTCTAGTCCCACTGTATTAATTCCACCGCCAGTTAGCAAGTTCCTTCTGGTGTCTAATTGAAGTGACTCCTGCTGCAGTTATAATAGACTGGCTCCTGGAGTGCCAAGGCATTTTCCCTGGGAGGAAAAGCATCCTCTTCCTCCCCTATCATAACAGACCGTGGATGAGCGGGAAATGTGCTGCACACTTTGACCTTTCCAGCACAACATTGAAGACTACTGCCTAGTCCTTATCTGTCTCTCTCGCGGGCTCCCACCCCATCCCATCCTATCCCCAAAGTTACCAACACGACACACCATCCGTCGTCTAACCTGTGCCCCCCTCAGGGCGCTCCCACGTGGGTCCCCAGCGGACTTACCTCGTGCCTTCTGGTAGTGGAGAGAGAAGCCGATGATCTGCTCGCTGTGCAGCTCGGGCCGCTCCCAGGCCACGAGCACGGCGGAGCTGCTCAGCGGCGTGGCCGTGACCCGCGTGGGGGCGCTGGGCAGCCCTTCGCGCACCACCACCGCCAGCGGCGCGGCGGCGCACGCGGTACCTGCGCTGTTCTCCGCCACGCACTGGTAGTAGCCGGCGTCCTGCAGGCCGATCTGAGTGATGACCAGGCTGCCGCCGCCGCCCTGCACCTTGACGCGCCCGTTGGGCCGCAGCGGCGCCCCGTCGTGCAGCCAGCGCAGCGCGGGCCTGGGCTCCCCGGCGGCGCGACACACGAAGCGCGCAGTGCTCGCCCGCGTCCGCGATAGCGCCTCGGGCGCCTGCGAGATGGCAGGGGCCGCTGGGGGCGGGGAGGGGGTCGCTGACCGCGCGCTCCGGCAGCGAGGAGACCCGCCGCCTCCCCGGGTACCCCGGCCGGCTCCCGCGCGCCCTCCACTGGCTCCAGACTCTCCCCGAGTCACCCCGCCGCCCAGATACTCGCGTGCGGCGCCGCTCTACCCCTGCTCCTCCCCGGCTTACCCGAGCCCCACGCCGGCCTACTCCTCGTTACTCCCAATTGTCCCCGGGCCTCCAGCGCCTCCCCTAAGTACCCTAGCTCCTCCTGGGCCTCACCCCGCTCCCTCAGGTACCGTAACGTCCTTCTCCCCTCCTTCCCGTGTCTCCCACACCGGGGAGACTTACCCCTCGCCACAGTGATCTCAGCCCTGAGCAACCCCGCCCCCCAGTTTTTCGTGCCTCCCAGACGACTCCACCATCTCCCCTAACCCTCAGTCCTACCCCTTCCCCCATCAACTAGGTCCCACCCAGACCACCCTTCGCTACCCCACCAATCACCCAAGCCATGCCCTAACCACCCCTCTCCTTCTCTCCCTGTCTCAGCTTCCCCCACCCCTTCCTCCAGTCTCTTTCCCGCTCTTCCCCTCCTCCAGCTGTCCCCTGCAATACCCACCCTAACGAAGGACCCCTCCCCTGAGCGCCGTCCCCCTAGCTCTGGCCCCTTTCCACCGTCCAAGATCGCCCCACTGTCCCTCTAACACGCCCGCTTACCCATCCCCCCTCCTCGTCTTCCCCACCCCACGCCTAGTGGACCCGGCCCAATCCG
>NW_027527920.1:8622026-8644584 GCF_008692635.1 Crocuta crocuta | reverse complement strand
CCCAGCCCGGCGGCCCACCCGCACCCCGGAGCCGCTACCACCGGGTGCTCCGCCCCGCCTCACCCAGCACGCGGAGCTCGGCGGCGGCCGTGGCGAAGTCGCGCGTGCGGGGCTTGTTAGCGCGGCAGACGTAGACGCCCGAGTGCCGGGGCTGCGCGCTGCTGATCAGTAAGTTGGTGCGGCCCAGGACGATGACATCCGTGGAGATGGGCTTCCCGTCTGAGGGAGAAGAGGAAGAGCGGTGGGCGGGGCACCTCCATCTCCTCCCTGCATCCGGGGGCCCCTTGACACTGCGCTAAGGGAGCACAGCAGTCCCTTATGTGAATTTCGGTCCCCCCCCTTGCTAGAGGAGTGGCCCTCTGTGAGCCCTAGTGTCTCTGTCCATAAAATGGGGGAAGACAGATAGCCCCTAGGGAAGGACTGCTGTGAGGGTGGAAAACATAAGGTTTGGGAGGAGGCCTGGCACAATGCCGGCACCTAACAGGTGCTCAGTACACTAGGCAGTTATTACCATTACCATTATTATTAAGCTCATTCCTCTCAAGAAGAACACACTCGTCCTGTATGGTGTCCCAATATTATGATGAAGATATCGCTGAAAATGTCTGACCAGAGCCAAAGATTTGAATATACACAAGACTTTTATGTTGACGTGAAATGAGAACCATTCTAAAAGCCTGTCTTTTAGGGGCACCTGGGTGGCTCAGTTGGTTAAGCTACCAACTCTTATTTTGGCTCAGGTCATGATGTCACAGGTTTCTGACTTCAAACCCCGTATCAGATGTGCTGACAGTGAGTCAGTGCAGAGCCTGCTTGGGATTCATTCTCTCTCTCTCTTTCTGCCCCCACTTCTCAAAGAAATAAATAAACTTTTAAAAAAAGAAAAGAAAAGAAGCCTGTGCTTTAGGAACATGAACAGAAAATCTGGAGAAGTGCAAATGGCCAAGAAATACAAAAAAGTGTTCAACTTTACATAATCAAAGAAATGCACATCAAAACACAGATGTTAATTTTCACCTATCAAATTAGAAAAGTTTAAAAAAGATTTCTAATATTTGTTTGTTTGTTTGTTTGTTTTTTGAGAGAGAGACAGAGAGTGCAAGCAGGGGAGGGACAGAGAGAGAGAGGGAGATACAGAATCCAAAGCAGGCTCCAGGCTCTGAGCTGTCAGCACAGAGCCTGACACAGTGCTCAAACTCAGAGTGCGAGATCATGACCTGAGCTGAAGTCAGATGCTTAACCTACTGAATTACCCAGGAGTCCCAAATTAGGAAAGTTTTTACAAAGGGTAAGCTGCAATGCCAGGGAAAGGGTAAATGTTGATGGGGGCTCCACTTTGACTTTGACCCAGAGATCCCATTTGTGGGCAGCTGTCCTGGGGAGATGTGAACGGGGCTGATCGCTGTAGTGTTAACTCTCATAGTGGGTAACTACAAAGGACTTAAAAATTCAACAGTAGGAACTGGCAAAATTGTAGTATGGCTTTATTCAAATGATGGAATATAGTAATTACAATTACTGTTTGAGGGGCACCTGGCTGCCTCAGTCAGTAGAGCATCTGACTCTTGGATCCCAGGGTCATGAGTTCAAGCCCCATGTTGAGCATGGAGCCTTAAAAAATAAAATAAAATTACTGTTTGAAAAAGTTTTACAGATGGAAAAATGCTTACAATATGCTGTTGACTGAAAGACTTAGAATTACTTCCAATTTTAGGAAAAAATGTACATGTGCGTAGAAGAAAATAAACTTGTATGTTAACAGTTTTAATCTCTCAAAGAGAAATGTCTTCTGTTTCTGCTTTTCCCTAGTTTTCTACAATGAACATGTACTTTTGTTATCAGAAGAAAACAAAACAAAACAAAAAGCCATGTCCCTTCCCTGACTTTGTGGATTAAGTGTCTAGGAAAGGAATGGTGTGGTGACCAGCGTCAGGAAGTAAGTCCGTTTCCACCCTTTCTCTTCCCAGTCTCTGTCCATGAGTGCTATTAGCTGACTTTCTATAAGGGAGCTCCCAGGACCATAGGTATCAGGATTCTCTGGGACAGCAATTTTCAATCCTCACTGTGCACTCGAATCACAGAATCTCAGGGGACTTTGTTAAGATGCAGAGGCCTAGGGCAAGCCCCAGACTCTGCACTTCTAACTAGGTGCAGGTGGGAGATCCAAAGACCACACTTTCAGTAGCAAGGACTAGGGCAGTTGTTAAACATTAAGATTCTTGGGTCACAACTGTCCAGGCACAAAGGGAGGAAGTCTGCAGTTTTAATAAGCTCCCTGGGTCATCCTGATGCAAGGTCAAGATTTGAGAAATACTGATATTTTAGAATTTTTGGGCAATACCACAGGCTTATCCCAGTAATAGTATGAGGGTCCTACTGGCCCCAGGATCTCAATACCTAAGTAACTATCACAAGTCCAGTGAGGTGTGTGCGTTGGGGAGGCCCAAAGATAACAGCACTGTTGCTTCTCATCAGCTTGGTGGGGGGAAATGTATACTTTTTATTTCTTATTTATTTATTTTTTAATATTTATTTATTTTTGGGAGAGCGTAAGTGGGGCAGTGAGAGAGAGACGGTGACAGAGGATCTGGAGCAGGCTCTGTGCTGACAGTCTGACAGCAGTAAGTCCGACATGGGACATGAACTCACGAACTGTGAGATCATGACCTGAGCTGAAGTTGGGGACGCTCAACCGACTGAGCCACCCAGGTGCCCCTGGGGGAGTGGATACATACTTGTTCAGTTTATTATTTTTCCTTAAACTCTATGTATTCATTACATACTCCTTCTTTCTTCCTTTCTCCCTCACTCCCTCCCTTCCTTCCTTTTCTTTCTTTTTAGAGAGAGCACACACTCTCAGGGGAGGGGCAGAAAGAGAGGGAGAGAGAAAATCTTAAGCAGGCTTCACACAACATGGGGCTCAATCTCACGACCATGAGATCATGACCTGAACTGAAATGAAGAGTCAGACACTTAACTGACTAAGCCACCTAGGCACCTCAATTATATACTTTTTTCAATGTGAGATACAAACTTATGTAAAGGAGCCAGTGTAGGGTAGTAGACTGAGTCAGGGAAGAAAGGTAAAGAGGGCAGGGTTTAAAGACTTACTTCTGCTATCAATTTGAGACAAGTCACTTCTCATTGACAATGGAAACAAAAATAATCCTTGTTTTTCTTCCATTCAGGACTGTAGGAAGTGGTACCAGAAAGACAACAGGCTCTAAAGTTTGGGTCTCGGCTCTCTGAGCCTCAGCTTCCCCATCTGTCCACTGGGAATAATAGCCTTCACCCCTATCCCCTTCAATGAGCTATTCCGGGCTCTGGCAGGAGAGTTGGTTGAGCGCTTGGCAGAGCGCAAGGTGATGTTCAGCCGGCATCCTCATTACCCTGAGAGCAACGCAGTCCCACCCGGCACTTATCACTTGCTGCCCGATACTGGCAAACCTCTCTGTATGGATGTGTGTTTTATCACCCTCCCCCAGACTATGATGAGTTCAGAGGACAGGGTCCCTGTCTGTCTCATCTGATTTTTTTATTCACTGTGCCCAGTGTAAAGCCAAGCACACACGGCAGCAGTCATGGACCGAGGCGCAGCTTTGCAGACCAGCAGTGGGGGCCTGGTTTCACTTGACTCCATGGCTATGCGGCACCCTTCTAGTTTCCACACATTCCCCTTCAGTACTGTGGAGACCACTCTAAATAGGTTCTCAGTAACGGTTTCATGAGCGGCAGAACCAGAGTCTTCATAAAGGAAATACACTACACAGACTGATGATTCAGTTTGTCCAGGTTTTCCCCAGCCCCATACTCAGCCCTGGAAGAGGAGTTGCCACAACACCAAAGGAAGGTAACTATGGAGTGGTTACCCTTATAGCTTCCCAACTTGAGGACACATGAGATGCCACACCCTCTTTTCCCATGCCCTTGAATCCTCTCCCTCCACTTACCCTGTCGGACCCAGGACACGAAAGGGGTGGGGTCAGCCGAGGCCACGCATTCCATCACCACGCTCTGGCCAGAAACCACCGTGGTGTTCTCGGGAGCTGCCACGATGACCACATCCTGCCCCCTGGCGGACGCCAGAGACCCTGGGGGAGAGGGCAGGCCAGCAAGCAGCCTCACTACTGGGTGTCTGTACAGGCAGTACCTCGCCTGATGCTCAGAATCACCTGTGAGGCAGGTGGGGCAGGGAATATAGCAGGGTTTCACCTGACAGATGGGGAAAGCAGCCGCATAGCTCCCCAGAGCTCTTTCTCTTGGCGCCAGGAGAGGAATAACCTGGCCTCGGGCATACCACCCCCATTCTTTCTTGCCAGACCGAACCCATCCTCCAGGCAGAGGACCATCAGGGTCATGGGAAGACTTGGAACCTGGAGCTGGAGTCAACAGTCATAGTTTCTGGTTCCAGCACTGCCATTAACGCACTGTGTGACCTTAGGCAAGTCCTTTCTTCAAAGGGCTTTGGGCTCCCCTGTGGGAAAGGTAAGAGTCTGAGTTTCCGCCGGTTGGACAGCTCACGGAGAATGGATCCTCTGCCGAGTTCTCACTGTGACCCTGGCCCCCTGTGTTGACATGGTGAATACCTGCTTTGTCCAACAGGTGGAGGCAGAGATACTGAGTGCAGGAGAGAGAGGGAACCAGACTCAGATGCTTACCAACTAAGCCACCAAAAGGCCAGAAGAGTAGAGGTGGGGAGGATTGGGGATGGGGGGATGGGAAGAGATGTGCAGAAGTGTAGGGTTCAGGGCAGATGCCATGGCAAAGGGAGGCAAGTGAGAGACCCTTGGGAGAGGCCTGAACTTAAGATCTGTTGCGCACCTGCTAGGTGGCCAGGCACTTTCCACTCTTATCTCAGCCATTCTCACAGCCTCCCTGAGCTAGACATTTGATAACAGCCCAAGGTCACACAGTTGTCAAGTAGAGGGGCCAGGATTCAAACCAGGTCTTTCCGACCCCAAAGCCTGTGCCCTTCCTACTGCGTCACCCTGGGACAGGAGTTTTTCAGAGAAATTGAGAAGGTAGGAGCACCAGACCACAGCAAGGGGCCAATCCCCTAATGCCCAGAGTCCTCAAGAGACACACAAGGGCAGGGACCAGGGCTTCAGGGCACTGACACCCCCTTCAGATGCCTCCCCTCCCCACCTCTGTGCCCAGCCCGGGATGTCCCACTCAACCCAAGGGAACACAGAGCCTCTGCAGGGAAAGAGCCCTGGACTCCAGCTCCAGTCCTGTCCCTGACTTGCGGGGTGGTGCTCCACACATGCCCAGTGGGACTGATACACTGTCACCTATGTGAAGGCAGAGCTTGGACCTCACGAGGTACCTCCCGGCTCTGAAGTGGCTGATGCCAGAAACCCCCAGCTTTCCCCACCCAGCCTGCCCCCTTACCTCTGCGGGCCACACTGAGTAGGGCCTCCTGGCTGAAGCGCTGGCGGACTGAGTTGGTGGCCACGCAGCGGTAGGAGCCTGTGTCACTCTCCTGAATGTCCAGGATCTGGAGGACCCCGTTGGGAAGAGTGATGAGCCTTGGGAAGGGGGAGAGGGCACCTATGAGGTGGGTAGGAGCTCTGCAGGGAGCTGTCCTGGGCTCACCTCCCTCTCCAGCCTGAACTACATCTCACTTTCAAGCCAGTCTTATTTTTAAAAATGCAAATTAAAGTTGTAAGAAACCATTTTCACCTTTAAGGTTGGCAAAGGTCACTCTGGGTGTTTACTAACACCCTATGTGGATGAGGGAATGAAGGGAAGACACTCATGTATCGATGGCCATGCCAGTGGATACACCTTCCTTCAAGGACAAGCTGATAAGATCTTAAAATCAACCCCACACTTGCCTTTTGACCCAGCAACGCCACTTCAAGGACTCTATCCCACAGATATTCTCATACATGTTCACAAAGACGTGTTTAAAGATACTCCCTCCAGCACTATTACTACGATGCCAGAAGACTGGAAACAATCCGAGTGTCCATCTGTAAGGTGGTAACTAGTTGAATCAGTTTGAGTATATTCATACAATGGAATGCTAGGCAGCTGTTAAAAAGGAAGCAGCTCAGCAGCTCAGAACACCTGGGCAGCTCAGTCAGTTAAGCATCTGACTTCAGCTCAGGTCATGACCTCACGGTTTGTGAGTTCAAGCCCCGTGACCAGCTCTCTACTGGCAGCTCTGAGCCTCCTCCGGATCCTCTGTTCCCCTCCCTCTCTCTGCCTTTCCCCTCCTGATTCTTTCTCTTTCAAAAATAAGTAAACGTTAAAAAAGAGAGAATACATTAAAAAAAAAAAAAGGAGGTTGCTCCATGTGTGCTGAAACAGGACAATCTCCAAACTGTCTGGTGCAGAACAGTGTGTGGGGAAACGCCCACTTATATGCTTGCACTGAAGGTCCTTGGTAATGGTGTTTTCTCTGGGGAGGGGCCCTGGGATCCTGGGAGCTGACTGTAGAAGACTTATGTTATATTACACCGCCTTCTATAGAGTGTCAATTTGTTTATCCCCTGCCTGGATTACCTCCTCCCTCCCCAGCAAAAATCCATTTTATTCATACAATGTCATCTGAGCCTCAAAACAATCAAGAGAAAGAGGGCATCGCAACCTCCATTTTCCTGGTGACAAAACTAAAGCTCAGAGGCAGCAGACTATTTTCTCAGGGTCTTACAGCTGGAGCACAGTTAAAACTTGAACCCAGGTCTTCTGCTGTCAAATCCCATGTTCTTCCCACCTTCCTCTCTCCCCAGCCATTAAATGGCTGAGAATAGCCGTGGAAGGGACAAGGTCCCCAGCAAGCCCCAGTCAATACATACATTACTTACAAGGGGTAAGATGGATAAAGGGGGTGTTCTCTGCCCTCTTGGTTAGAGGCTTATAAAGCCACTCAGGTTAGGAAGGCCTGGAGACCTTGCTTGAGAGATAGCACAGTCTGGCCAAGGCAGTGTCCATGGGCCTGGAGGGCTGGTAGGCAGAGTGGGCTCTGGCCCAAGGAGCCGGGGAGTGGGTCTTCCTGAATCCTCCCACTGTGATCCTTGCAGGATCAGCTCAAGGTTGAGAGTCTTAGTTTCTCCATAGAGCAAATGGTGCTGGTCCCCGGATGCGGGCTGGGCCAAGATTAGAGAGGGAGTGGGGCAACAGTGTGCTTGATGATGCTCCCTTGGCTTATGGGGAAAGGGGCTATGGAAAAATCTAAACACAGGAGAGGGGGACTGGCTCAAGGGTATTGGGAGAAAATTCTGGCCGCAGGCCTAGACCCCTACTATGGCCCAAAGACTTAGAGAAAAAACATAAACCTGCTTTATTCCCTCCCTCACCCCATGGGGGCAAACCCACCTCTGCCCCAGTACGTTACCCTCAGCTCCAGCAGCTGTCCATGTCAGTGCTGGGGCCAGCAGGAGAGAAGAGACATGGAGGCAAAGGGTGGTCGGAGGTAAAATCCTGGACCAGGAAAATTTGATGGGAAAGGACTAGCGGGGAAGGACGAGCAGAACCCATCTGGGAAACAAGACCTCCAACCCCATCCAGGTTTCCTCCACTTAATATACTCTGCCTCCAAGACTCCTCTCCTCCTTCACTCTAGCCAGCTGACCTTGCCTATAGGGTTCCTGCCAGACCAGCCCACATTTCCTACCCCCAAAGTTCCCTAGGCTTTCCACGGAAATTATGCTCCAGGTACCCAAGAGCTAATACCTCCTTTGACAAGTAACATTTCCTTAATTATGTATGGGAAGGAAGGAAGGGAGAGAAGGAGGGATACCTTTCCTCACATGTGGTGCTGTCACTGCAGCCAACAGAAGCTGGATGAAACCACTTTTAGTGTTCATCTAAAATCTTTTCTGTTTTGTTAAAATCCTTTTCTGTCCTTGGAAGGATATGCAAGATATTTTGGTTAGTGGGGGGAAAAAGTCACAAAACCGTGTTTATGAAGCAGTTCTATTTTTGGAAAACAGATAAATGATATGTTAGGATATGCTCAGAAAAAGTCAAGGATGGTAAAGCTTACATCATCCAGGGAGATTTTTCTCTGGCAGTGTGATTACTGGGAATTCTTATTCGTTGTGTTTTTTAGAAAATTTTCAGCAGGGGAGGGGGGGCGGGGGGCACTTGGGTAGCTCAGTTGGTTACACGTCCGTCCGACTTCAGCTCAGGTCATGATCTCAAGGTTCATGGGTTTGGGCTCCACATCGGGCTCTGTGCTGACAGCTCAGAGCCTGGAGTCTGCTTCAGATTCTGTGTCTCCCTCTCTCTCTGTCCCTTCCCTACTCATGCTCTTTCTTTCTCTAAAATAAATAAACATTTAAAAATTCAAAATAAAAATGTTGAATATTTATTAGTTTGAAAGTATTAAACTTTAAAAAATGTAAATTGGGAAAAGCACACGTCCTTGTACACTTTGTTCTAGAACTCCCTGCTCTAACGCAGAAGTTGCTGTGTCACAGTCGGGAGGACTGGCTCCAGCATATGTGACTTTACCATGTGATGTCATACGTCTGGGCCTCAGGTTTCTCATCTGAAAAATGGGTTAAATAATTTTGTCCTGCCTCCTTCACAACCCTGACCCAAATGTGTTATGAGCTCACATTAGAAATATTATCTATGAATCACAAATTCTAAACATATATTTACAATGACAGAAACTATACCCATACTTTAAAAGACTGGGAGGGAATAATCCCAATAGTAACAACTGTCTGTGTTCAGTTGGTGAGTGACTTTTTCCCATTAAATATGTTTTATTTCATTTTATTTTTTTGTTTATTTATTTATTTTGAGAGACAGAGAGAAAGAGAGAGACAGAGAGAGAAAGAGAAAGACAGAGAGACAGAAAATCAGTGAGGGAGGGGCAGGGAGAGAAGGAGACAGAGGATCCAAAGCAAGCTCTGCACTGAGAGCAGAGAGCCCAATGAGGGGTTAGAACTCACGAACTGTGAGATCATGATCTGTGTCGAAGTCAGACGCTTAACCGACTGAGCCACCCAGGCGCCCCTTTTTGTTTTATTCTTTCAAAATCAATTCAAATTTCAAATAAACAAAATAGCTACTTACAGAATGAAAAGCAACCTCTCTCCAAAAGGAAAGGGTCATTCTCTTTCCAAGCCTGAGCTTAAGTCTGCTGCCCCTACCTCCAAAAGGCCACGTGGAATCAGGGATTTAAAAATACAGTAGAGGGGCGCCTGGGTGGCTTAGTCGGTTAAGTGCCCGACTTTCGCTTAGGTCATGATCTCACGGTTCGTGGGTTCGAGCCCCACATCGGGCTCTGTGCTGACTGCCAGCCCAGAGCCTGGAGCCTGTTTCAGTCGGTGACTCCCTCTCTCTCTCACCCTCCCCTGCTCACGCTGTCTCTCTCTATCTCTCCTAGAAATAAATAAAAACATTAAAAAAAAAATAAAAAATAAAAATAAAAATACAGTAGAGGGGCGCCTGTCTGGCTTAGTCAGTAGAGCATGGGACTCTTGATCTCTGGGTCATGAGCTGGAGCCCCATGTTGGGTGTAGAGATTACTTAACAACAAGAACATAAAGAAATGACACAGCTGCTCTGAATTTCATAAGGGCCAAGGAGCCCCGACTCTGAGCCCTGCAGAGATCCACCTAGAGAAAAGGGACACTGGCCAAGGACCACTTGAGGTTGATAGGCACCCTGGGCACTGGGAGATGGGCAGGGCAGAAGACTGGGGTAGGGAGCCTGTGGAATTAAGGTCCATTAGTGCCATGTTTTTAAAAATTTATTTATTTATTTAAATGCTTATTTATTTTTGAGAGAGAGAGAGAGAGACAGAGTGTGAGCAGGGAAGGGGCAGTGAGAGAGAGACCCACACATACATACACACACACCGAATCTGAGGCAGGCTCCAGGCTCTGAGCTCTCAGCACAGAGCCCAACACAGGGCTCGAACTTGTGAACTGCGAGATCATGACTTGAGCTGAAATTGGATGCTTAACTGACAGAGCCACCCAGGCAGTGCCATGTTTTTTTAAGTGTGAGTGAGTGGTGAAGACAAAATGATTTCATGTGGATCCAGACACAGACACACATTTTTTATTCCAGTGGTTATGTATTTATTTTTATGGCTACCTTCTATTTATTTTGAGTGTTGCTGATTTTCCTTTTTACTGCAGGGAAATAACGCTCCTTTTCAATTCATGTTAAAGTTACAAAAGAGGGTTGATTTAAAGAACTGTATTAAGTACACGACTGAATAAATGGTGTAGGGATGGACAAAATTATAAGGGGAGGTTGGGATTTGGGAAACATTGCCCTCATTGACTACTGGTTCCCGTGGAAGGAAACTGATCCCCTATCATTAGAAATTATTGTAAGTACCAGGGAATTGCCTCAGGGTCTAGTTTTCACCATCAGTTCCAAACATATGCACATATACCTTGACAGAATGTGTTGCTTAACTGCACATGCGCACACCCTCCACCAAGGCATACGGTCTCCTTCACACCCTGGGCCGAGTTTATGAATAGCATATTTGTACATGTACTATATCTGGGCATGTGTAAAAATACATACCTTGGGCACAATCAAGTAGCTGTTTTAGACATTTCTTTATTCCCCCTACACAATGTGCTGGGACATGTGAGCCTGGCTTATTTATAGATGAGGATCACTTTTCAGAGAACTTGGGGGCAAACATTCCCAGGGCCCAAGAATTGGCAGCTCGATGCTCCTAGAAGAGGCCTGTGGCTTCACAGGATTGTGCCCAGACTAGATGCTGGGAGGGGAGGGAGCCCTACTATTTGCTGAGAAACTTTGGGAAAGTAACTTCTCTGCTCGGAGCCACAGTTGGACCACCCAACCTTTAAGCCCATCTGCAGCATGAACTGTTTCAGACCCTGCAGCTTCCCCACCCCAACCACCAAATCACAGGCGGCTAGCTTGTCATTCATGACAAGTCTCTGGGGCATCCCACACTCTGTGTACTAGCTCTGTCACCTGGCCCAAGTTAATTCCTTTTTTTAATTCTTTTTTTATTTTTGAGAGAGAGAGCCGCAAGCAGGGGAGGGGCAGAGAGAGAGAGGGAGACACAGAATCCAAAACAGGCTCCAGGCTCCGAGCTGTCAGCACAGAGCACAATGCAGGGCTCCAACTCACAAGCTGTGAGATCATGACCTGAGCTAAAGTTGGATGCTCAACTGACTGAGCCACCCAGGCACTCCTGGGCCAAATTACTTCTGTCTCTGATCATTAGGTCTCTGGTTTAACAATCCAAAAAATTGTATCTGCTGTAGCCATATGTATAGACCTGGGAGGATGTTCATGATGTGTTATATTAAAAAAAGTAAAAGTTGCACTATAATTCCTTTTTTGTTTTGGAAAGAAGGTGACTGAGCAAAAAATCCCAGTATAGGGGCGCCTGGCTGGCTCAGTCGGTAGAGCATGCAACTCTTGATCTTGGGGTGAGTTTGAGCCCATGTTGGGTGTAGAGTTTACTTAAAACAAACAAACAAAAAAAACATGGTCTGTACAGTATAATCCACATTTTAAAAGAGGGTATTTCTAAACATGTGGGGAGAAATTCCAGAGGACAGACAGCGAAACTAACAGAGGCTTTCTATGGATGGATGGTAACTGTTTCTTTTTCCCTTCTTTCTTTCTTCTTCTTCTTTACTTATTTTTTTGCTTATATGAACATGAAAAGTGCATCTTCTAGGAATATAAACTAAAAGTAAATAGAGGAAAATATGGAAAATAAGAAACATCTACCTTGAAGGATGATGGGAAGAATTAACAGAGAGAACACAGCTCTCTTTAAGTGGGGCCTGTTGTGCCTCGCGACACGGGGAGACATCTCTGCTCTCTCCTACCCTCTCTGGCCGCTGCCGGGAGCAGGCCCTCACTTGGTTCTTGCCCAGCAGCTCCCAGGAAGCACCGACCAAACATCAGCAAGGGGCCCACATTTTGGAAGCCACAGAAGTTAAAACATCAGCGCTAGAAAGGCTGGGTCAGCATTTCCAAGGTCACTCCCTAGCTCATTCATGGGATGTTAACGGGCTTGCTGCAAGAGGGGCAGATGAGGAAGTGCTTGGTTCTATGTGTTTAATGGACTTTCCATACGGGACTTTTCAGAGCCTTGTCCACTCCAAGAAGGGGATGTGTAGGTAGTCTCCCTGACCTTATTTTTTTTTTTTAATATTTTTTAAAAATATTTTTATTTATTTCTAGGAGAGAGAGAGACAGCGTGAGCAGGGGAGGGTCAGAGAGAGAGGGAGTCACAGATTGAAGCAGGCTCCAGGCTCTGAGCTGGCAGTCAGCACATAGCCCGACGCGGGGCTCGAACCCACGAACCGCGAGATCATGACCTAAGCGAAAGTCAGACGCTTAACCGACTAAGCCACCCAGGCGCCCCTCCCTGACCTTATTTGATCATGGGATACTTTCTTTCGAGAAGCACCTTTAGTAACTAGTGTTCTACAAAGAATGAGAATCTAATCCAACTCTTTCATTTTTTTTCTTTTAATTTATGGTCGGGGAGAATGAAGCCGAGTGAGGAGGGACTCTGAGGAGCAACAGGCTAAGCAATCACCCGAATCAGCAGCTGGACCTCCCGCCCTTCTTCCTCCCTCACAACTGTTGCAGGGTCATGCCCTGCGGCCTTTCTACCAGCATGGAAGTTTCTCCTCTTACACCTGTGCCCCTACCTAGATGTGGGCAAAAGTCAGAGAGCTGGGACAACTCAACACACTGCAGACAGACAGCTCCCAGGGCACAGGGACCAGGACACCAGTGTTTCTGAGCCCAAGGAGCCCCACCTCCAGCAGGAGAGAAGGAGAGAGCGAGCTGGTAACTACAGCTAGAGAGATGTAGTCGGAGGACTGCAGGGTGGCTGGGAAAGGCCGGGAGCCACATGTCCAAGGATGGAAGGGCCCATGGGGTGACAACCGTGTCGTGAGACCCACTCCCAGTCCACAGAAGCAAACGAGCCTCGCGCTCCCTGCTCGTGCTGCATGTACATCTGGGCCCAGCCAGGAGGCCACGGTAGGGACCAAGTCCTGGGACCAGCCTCTGCTTCTTTTTGGCTCTAGGAACTCTTCCCTGGGATTGTTTCACCTACCCTCTGCCTTTATAGGGACAGAGGAGGGTGAAACAGGAAGGACCTCTGTAGCCCCTTTATCAGGTGCTGCACCCCACTGGATGGAACTGAGAAAGAATGAGAGCTTTTGCATCCAGGGTAGCAGCTCCAGAAGAACCCTGCAGAGAGGAAAGCCTCCCAGCAGCCTCAGGGCTCTTAAGGGGGCTCTTAAAGAACAACAAATTTCCTGCCACGGACTCACCGTGTGGCCTTGGACAAAACTACTCCTCTCTGGCCCCAGTCTCCTCTTCGGTAAGGCTTGGACTAAATATGCTCTGAAGGACTCTATCACTACTCCACACCCAAGCTCCATGACTTAGTGGGTGGCATTCTTTGCATGGAGCAGAAACTCTGCCCACCTTCTCTCGGGGACCAAGTGTGAGCTGAGAGTTAAGCAGTGGTTGGCTCCTAGATCAGTTCAGGCGAATGGAGCCATGGTGGTTCTAAGAATCCCAGTTCCTGGGAGCATCCCAGAGCCCTCTCTGGCCCACCCACTGCCAGTGGGACCCACTACCCATTCCCCTATAAGGACACTTACCGAGGCTCCTCAGGCACTGGCACTTGGTCCTTCTCCCAAGTAATTACAGGTGCTGGCAGCCCTTCAATGTGGCATTCAAACCGGGCAGTCCCGTTCTCCTCCACCACCTGAGACTCCGGGTGCAGAGAGAAGCCTGCGAGTGCTGGGGGTGAGGACAGGGACGTGTGGGCAGGGACGGAGAGGAGCACAGGAAAGAGGGGGCACAGACAGTGAAGCACACACAGGCATGCACGTGCACACACACACAGAGACAGAGAAGCACGAGGTGACAGAAACACAAGCAGAGCAAATTCCAGCCAACAGAGACAGTTGAAGAGGCAGCCAGGGGATAAGAAGTGGTGATTACTGGTCAGATGCTGTGTCAGAATGAAGTGCAAAGCCCCCCCACCCCACCCTACCCCTGCCTAACATCACCATAATGGTCAGACTGCAGTAAGATGCACATTTCTTTCGGCCTAAAATGATTTCATGGTGATCTGTGCCTCTTGAGAACTGACCCCCGCCTGGGCTGGACAATGGGGTTTGACTCCAGGCACTCCACCTGCTCCAGTGCCCCTCCAGGAAGCCCTCCTGGAGGAGAACACAACTCTAGACTCTCAAACTCAAAGGGAAAGACAAAGATGGAAAGAGGCCAAAAGAGGAAGAGGAAGAAAAGGAGAGGGGGGAAAAAGGCAGCCACACCAGGAAGGGACCTACTGAAACAGAGGAAAGGGGAGTGAGCTCAAGAGACGGGCTCTTGTGCAAGGAGCTAATGGGCACCACAGTTCCAGCACCCCAGGCCTCCCGGGTCTCAGTTCAGCCCCCAATTGCAGGCACTTACTGGCGAGCTTGACCACCGCGGCCTGGCTGGCCACCGCTCCAAGGGGGCCATGGGCCAGGCAGGAATAGCTGCCCTCAATGAGCTCTGAGTCCCCAGGGGCCGCCTCCTCACTGCTATCAGGTGCTAGCGGCTGGGACAGCCACAGGGAGCCATTAGGTAGCAGGCGCAGGTGGTTGTGCTCAGGCAGGGCGCCTCCATCCTTGCTCCACGTGATGCTGGTGGGGGGTCCGGAAGCCCCCAGACTACAGTCCAGCACTGCAGCTTGCTCTGGGCCCAGGATCACTTGCAGTGGCCCTGGACCACAACTCAGCTCCACGGTCGTCTCTGAGGGCCACGGCAGCTCCCCTGCACAGAGAGGGCGAGCACCAGGCTGTTAGAGTGTGTCCCCCACTTCCCACAGTCTCCAGATCCTTAGTCACTCGCCCAGGGGCTGGGGCCACTCATGGAAGAAGAGGTCATACAGAGAGATGGAGAGACAGGGGCCAGATCCTTGGCTCCGCCCACCACCTGTGATCTTGGGCAATCCGACGCCTTTCTCTGTGCCCATCTTCCCTGGCTGCTCAATGTCTTCATCGGCCAAAAAACACAGTTCACAGCAACATTCTTCATAATAGGCAAAAAGGAGAAACAACCCAAATGCCCATCACCTGATGAGTGGCTAAATATATTCCTCAGCCATCAGAAGAAATGAAGTACTGATATCTGCTACCTGAATGAACCTAAAAACATTCTGCTAAGGGAAAGGGGCCAGTCACAAAATGCTACATATTATACAATCTCATTTCTAGGAAATGTCCGGAATAGGCATCCACAGAGACAGAAAGTAGATGAATGATTGCAGGGGGCTGGGGAGAAGGAATAATGAGGAACCATGGCAAAAGTATATAAGGTTTCTTTTTCTGGGTGATGAAAATGTTCTGGAATTAGCCAGTGGTGATGGTCGTGCAAACTTGTGAACGTCTTAAAGATCACTGACTTGTACACTTTAGATGGTGAATTCTGTGCTATGTGGATTGTATCTCAGTAAAAAAGTACACAGTAATCCCTTCCTCATAGGGCTGTTGGGAGCATTAAGTGAGACAAGGTGTGGGAAAGGAACACAGTGCCTGGCCTGGCACAGAACTGGCCCTTAGGAATGTCATCCCTCCCAGGGACCTTACAGATCATCTTGACCACTATCACCCAACCCACTTCTGTCCCAATGACAGGAGGGGCTGAGCACTTCTCCCTACAGCTCAGTTTCCCTAGGCCACACAGCAAGCCAGAGACCATCTCCAGGGGCCCTAGAAGAGCCTGTAGCTCCAACATGGCCCCTGCCACAGAGGGAGGTGTAGGGGGAAGATTAAGGAAGGAACTGTCATCCCAGGGTCAAGGCAAAAACACATAAAGGCCAATGTTTATCATCTTAACCAACATTTCAACAAGGCCCACTAACAGTTACTCATAGAAAAATTATTGTTTTTTCCAGTTGTGTTGACCAGAAGGTTGACCTGCTGCCTCCCTGACCCACACAAGCTCAATGGCCCGAGGTCCTTTCTCATCCTCAGGACTGATACTTTGCTTAAAGGCACAATGGCGCATCATATCTGAGAATGAACCAAGGACAAAGGTGAGTACAATGGCACACACTTTGTACAGAGCAGGTCTGGGCTGATAGCCACATGAGGGCATGCAGAAAGCCAGATGGCTTGGGAATCAGGCAACCTTCAAATTCTAGACCTGGCTCTCTCACAGTCTAGCTATGTGGCCTCGGGCCAATCACATCTTCCAGACTTTACTCAAATGTAGCAGGTGATATCTGAGATCCTAAGATTTTAGGATTGTTCAGTGAATAGTCATAAGTGGACAAACCTATTCCTGAACAAACATACGGAACATCATTTGGATGACCACACAGACTGGAGACACAACCTTCCACACCTGAATATACGTACCCCAGTTGCTGCCATACTTGTCACAAACTGGATATATAGATGTCCATACTTAGAGATAAGGAGGTCAGGGCAGAAGCCAGGGCTCTAACACTGAGGTGTGGAGGACGGACAGAACAATGGGGCCTGAACAGGGCCTCCGCCTTTTTTTTTTTTTAACGTTTATTCATTTTTTAAGAGTAAGAGACATAGTGTGATCAGGGGGAGGGGCAGAGAGAGAGGGAGACACAGAATCTGAAGCAGGCTCCAGGCTCTGAGCTGTCAGCACAGAGCCGGATGTGGGGCTTGAAAACTCATGGACCACGAGATTATGACCTGAGCCAAAGTCAGATGCTTAACTGACTGAGCCACCCAGGCACCCCAGGCCTTTGCCTTTCTTAATCCATCAGAAAGGCTCTGCTGGCACCTCCAACTGCGCCACCAGGCTCAGCATCGCCAGTGGGTGCAGGGAGAAGGCAGCCCTTGTCCTCACCCAGTTTCCATTCTGACCAGGGAAAACACACTGGCCTTCACATCACTTCGGGCTCTTTGCTGTGGTGGAAGGAGCATTTGACCCTGGGGCAGAAGATGTAGTTTCTGGTCTTGCTGCCCCCACCTACCAGCTGCGTGACAAGCCAGTTAACCTCTCTGGGCCTTAGTTTCCACATCTGTAAAATGAAGCCAATATGACCAAGCCTGTGAGGAGTAAACAAGATGATGAGTGTCGGCACATCAATCAAGGAATGGGAGTTCATTCTTTAAAGGCACTTTAGAAACTGTACAAATGTTTGGGTTTGTTTTTTTTTTTTTTTAATGAAAGATGTTGCTTCAAAAAAAAAAACCTGTACAAATGTTAATTACCGTTCTTAACAGCCAGGCCCTACCACCTCTGAAGCCCTGGATTCTATGATTCAAACATAGGGTAGGGGGGAAGACAAGCCCGGGCTCTCAGCCCAGTGGCTTCCAATTGCCCGGTTCCAGGCGCTGAGCAGTCAGTTTGAGTTTCAAGGGAGAAAAGCCCCACATGACACGAATCCCTGAGCCCTGCGGCAGCCTCCCCGCCCCCCAAAGCACGTCCGGGGCCTGGAAAATCCCCTGCCGCGCTGAACAAACAATGTGAACAGTTGGGGCCGGAGCAGCTGCTGGGTATGTCAGCAGCCTGGGCTCTGGCGGGCAGGACGGCAGCCAGAGAGGCCGGTGGCTGGCTGGGGAGCCCAGAGGAGGCTCCGATTCCCTTTCTGAATATTCATGGATCAGCAGATGTCTGGCTTCGCCACCTCTGAGGAGCCAAGCACCCAGCAAGGTAGTACAGGGAAACCAACGGGGATGTAGATGTGGAGGAAAGCAGCCCACCCTGGTCCAGGTTGGTGGAAATGTCTTTGAAGCTTGGGGTTTCTCATTTTATAAGTGGGGAAGCTGAGGCCCAGAAAGGTGGACCGAGGGAGGTGTCTCATCTCCCTGGGCCACTGTCTAGGGAAATGTCCTTTGACCTTTGGGAGAGGAATCCAGCACTGAAAAGACAGTAGCCCTTGAATATGAGGGTTCTCTCTGCCTCAGTGCCCAACCCAACTTCTGTGCCCAGGACACGCATCCCAAAAGGTTCAGCTCAGATGACAGCCATCCGTGAGGCTGGCTCTGCCTCCTCTGACAAGTTTTATGTGTTTCATATCACACAGCCCTTTGCAGGTCCTGTACCCATCCTTCCTCTTGCCTAGAGGGACAATGGGGTTTTGGAGAGGGGGACAAGCCTTGGTCTGGAGTCAAGGTCCTGGGTCATTTGTTATATGACCTTGGGCCCACTACTTTGTCTCCTTTCGGCCTCAGTTTCCCCCACCTGAAAAGGAAGAGTCTTCACTTTTCTCATGTTCACCGAAATTTTCCCAGGAGCAGAGGAGAGTGTACTCAGGAGGCTTGCTGACTGCCCCAAATGTTTTTTGATTTTTAAACCTGTGGCACATTTTGCATTCTGCTCCATTACATAGCAATGCTTCTTTTAACATAAACTTGGTTCCTACACCACCAAATCTTTTCATAAAAGTGATGCTCTGAGGAGTGGACGTTGTTTGTCCGGTGACTTCATGGCCACCCCTTTCCTGCCACCCCCAGCCACTGCCATGGCTGACCCCCAAAGCCCTTCCCACGAGCCTTTCTCAGCTGTCCCTCTCAGGACTGGGGCAGACACTGAGGACGCTTGCTGCCCACAGCTTTCTGCCTCAATGGGAGCTCCTATGCCACAATTCCTTCTCCTCAGCTTCCTTGGGGAGACCCTGCCAGAGTCACAGAACTCCTATGCTTGGGAACCCTGAGGCCATCTCTCAATCTCCTTTTTCTAACAAGTTATTTTACCCACTTACAGGATAAATTCGATTTTATGAGGCCAGTTAGAACCCAGACAGAAGAGATTCGCTGCTGAGTCCCAGGGCCAGCTCAGTGCTGTTTCGTGGGGTTAGTGGGGGCCTGGTATGAGCCAGGGTCCCATTTCCCAGTGAGTTCTGAGGAAAGGGGCCAGTGTGGGGGGGAGGGAAACCAAACCTAGATGTCTCCTCCATGAAGCCAAGAACTTGCCACAAACATCAATGCCTTGTCACTTCTGAATTTCGGGGCCCAAAGATTTACAACTTGTGTTCGGCGTAGGGCCAGTTCTCCGTGACGCCATTATGTCTTTTCCCAGAAGACCCAAGCCAGTGTCTTCCAGAAACTTCCCTCCCCAACCTCCCCCCCCACCACACACACACCTTGGTGGCCTCCCTTACTACAGACACTAAACCCCTCCCACCAACAGCTGGAAGGAGAGCCTGGGACATAAGGAAGGGCGCACAGTTCCCTACATCTGTGGTCCTGAGAGGCTCGGCCTCAGTGGACCTGACAGTAAAGCAGTAGCCAGCTCCTGCCTGCATCTCATTTCCAGGGACCAGATCAAACCACTGTCAGCTCTCTGGAAGCGCACTGCTATTCCATATGTTGTTGCTGCTGCCCCCCTCCTTACAATCGCTATACCATCCCGGGTTCTGATTTTGTTGCCTCTCTTTTTCTACCCCATAGGAATCTGAGCACCTTGGTCATTACAGTTATCACTCTAGATTGCTTACTTTTTTTTCCTCCCCACCTAGGCAACAAGCTCAGAACCATGTCCTCAACACCGTTCTAGATCCCTGGTACCTGAAAGAGTGGCCGGTACATACTCGTGCTCAATAAATATTCCTTGAACAGGCAAGGGGACATGTGGAGACACAGCCCCACCAAGCTTTTCCAAGCTTCGCTTTCCTTATTTGTACAAATTATAGGAACTCCCTTAAAGGCTGGACATGACGTGAATAACATATGTGGAAACTGCCTATGTAGACACCTAAAATGCTTGAAAAGCACAGAGACAGAAAAGCAAACTCACACTGAAAGAAACCCAGTACTTAAACATTACAACCAGTGGGGAGCTCACTACCTCACCGGTTCTCCTGCTGTATGGCTCATATGATTAAAAATATTTCTCCTGTGCCCGCCTTTCTCTCCCTGTATGCTCTGATCACTTGCAGGAACTCTGTCCTCCAAACTATGTGACAGACTAGTAAGCCTCTTATTGAACCATCCAGAAGTCTTGGCTCTGCATCAGCTTACATGTTCAGGTCTGCACCTGAAAGAGAGGTTACTGAGCCTCTGCTTCCCTGCCCTCAATGACCCCAAAGCCCCTCAACTCCAGAGGAGACCTCAGCCTCAGCAGTGAGGTAGCTAACAGCCCAGCTAGCCCAGGAGACCAGGATTCTATTTCTCGGCATATCAGGGCCAGAACACCAGCTCTTTGGTTTTCCTTCCAACCCCAGCTCCCATCACCCACCCCCCCACAACCAGGCTAGGGTTGGCGTCCTCCCACATCAGAGCTGCCCTTACTCTTCCCCTCTCCCCATGCCCCAGGGGGCTAGAAGCCCCCAAGCCCACCTGGCAATGACATCTGTTCTGCATCTGGAATTCTGCGTCAAGTCCGGTTGCTGTACCTCAGAAACAGTGGAGGCTGAACCGGAGGTAGTGGGTAGGGATGAATGGAGAAGGGTGAATTCCAGAGCCCAGACTCAGACACACCAAGGGAGGGAGGTCAAGCCCAAAGTGGGTAACTTCTCATGTGAGGGGGAGGGGTGAAGAGAAACTGAACTTGGGTGTGTGTGTACCAAATCCAGGGAAAACGTGGCTCCAAGAGCCTGGAGGCTGGTTCTAGCCCCAGCTCAGTCCCTATCCATGCACTTTGGAGAGTCACTCAGCTTTCTCATCTGGAAAATGGGATCATGCTAAAGTTATTTCTAAGTTCCCTTCAGTGCTGCCATTCGATGACACTCTAATTGTGAGATAGTTAAACTTGAAAGAGGTACCTTTAAGAGAAAAGAAAGGAACTGCTGTTTTACACATAATGTGTGATGAATTGGGCTATGAAAGTTCGTAAAGGATCAATGAAGGTTTGGAGAACTTCTGGAGAAAACTCACTATTAAGGGAAACTTGTTTGACCTGGTTCCTATCCTCGATATGGGGTCAGAGAGGGCCACCCCAACGGAAAGGAGGTGGGCCTCTGAGTTTCCGGGCTGAGAAAGAGATGGGGGGCGGTGTTTCCAGGTACAGAAAAAGCAGCTCTCATGCTCTTGGAGCCTTCTTATTACTGACCTCTGGCATCTGCAGCCCCGAAATTCTGAATGGGTGGAAGGGAAAGCCCCCACTTCTTGCCCTCAGCATTCTGTCTCACCACTAGAAGTCTCCCCAGTTCCCAATCTCTGGCTGGAGCCGTGTTGGGGACACCAGCCCCTTCGCTCTACCATGTTGAGGTTGCTGAAGCACCTATTATTTTTCACTTCCCTCTACCTCACGCCCTGCAAACTCAATCTATTTTCAGATCCTACTAATTCTACTTTCTAAATATCTCTAGAACCCAGCTACCCTGGCCACACCGCCTGTTGCGGCCATCCTCCCTTCTGGATTACTACGACAGCCTCCCAAAAAGATGGGGCTTCCTGCATCCAGTCCCGCCCAACCGATTCTCCACACTGGCTGCAGGAGCTGATGCAAAGCTCATCTTAAAACCTGCCAAGGGCTCACGCAGGCTCTCAGGCCAGAAACCTTGGTGGGGCTTATAAAGTCCTTCAGGAGCTGGGCCAAGCCCCCACCTTCAGCCTTCTCTCTTGACCCTCTGAGCTCCCCCCCTTCCCATCCTTCTCCAACCTGTTCCATTCTCACCCCTGTGCTCTACTCTCCTGCCAGTGTTAGCTTCACTCAGTGTTCTAAATGAAGTCACCTCTGAGCACCTACATGCACATCTGGAAAACTATGCCCATCATCACTCTCTACAGGGCTAACTGATCCTCTGCATCGAGCTCCATTATTCTTCACTTCCTGGAGGAAGCCTTTCCTGACCCTTCCAGACTACCTGTCAGTCTCCCTCTACCAGACAGCAAGCTCTGCACCGGGGACCAGGTCTGCCTCTTTATTTCCTATATTCTAAGCACCAAGCACATGCTAGTCATGAAAGGTGCTCGGTAAATATCTGTTGAATGAATGAATGAATGAATGACCTTGGTCCAGATCAGGGTGGCTTGTCAGAACTCTACAGGAGTGTCCCCAGGCCTGTTAAACTTTGCACACTCAAAGGGTTTGGGACTGAGGGCCAGTAGCCTCGTGGCTTTAGCCATGCACAGGGCTGCCAAGGGAGCCCCAGCTCGGGCCCTGCCCCAGCCTTGTGAACTCAAGAGCAGGGAGAAGCCAGGTCTCCCAGGCAAACTGAGCCCCTTGTAAGAGGCCCCACAGATCTACCATAATGATCCATAATGATCGAGCAAAGTTCCCAGCCCTCATTCCGCTTTGCTGGGTGACCCAAAGCCCGTTCCTGGAGTTCTTGGAAGAGCGTGAGAGAGTAGGTACAACTCTTCCTTAATCCCCTGGGCTCCCGGAGGACGGAGGCCTCTCCCGCACTTCCCCGCCCCCTTCACCTGACAATCCCGGGTCCCGAGCCAGGGCTGGAGAGGGGCGTGTCTTTGTGCGGAGAGAAGGGGTCCGAGCCTTTCCGGGCACTTTCCCACCCGCTGTTTGGGTTTCCTGGAGATGGGCCCGGGGCCGGCCAGACCGAGGCTCCTCCGCGGTCCCTGCCTCCCTCCGCTGTCCCAGCCTCCCTCCCACGTGGCCTGGCTGAGTCTCTCTGGAAAGCCGCAGCAGCTGGAGAGAAATCCCCCTCCCCACCCCCACCTCCAAGTCC
>NW_027527920.1:8621202-8621892 GCF_008692635.1 Crocuta crocuta | reverse complement strand
CATCCTCAGCTCCCCCCAGGGCAGGCAAGGCAAGAACTAGGCGAACAAAGCGGGCAGCCCATCCCCCTCCCCAGCTCTGCCACCTACCTTCCCCCTGGGCCGTCCCCCAAACGCACACCACACGGAGAGCTAGGGTGGAAGACGGAGCCCCAGGCACAGAGCACTGGGATTCCGTCACCTCAGCCCCAGACCTTTCTCCAGTGTGGACAACACGGACTCTCACCTCCACCCCCACCCCGCACTGAGGTGGGGGGGAGCTGGAGGAGGCCTTGCTGACCTGGTCAACGTTTCCCTGACCTGCCCCTGGTGGGTGGGGCAGGAGTGACACGCGTCCCATCCCGAGAGCGAGTGTTGGACAAGTCCACGAAAGCAACTAGTTTCCTGCCCCCTCCCCCGCGCCGTCCACTCCGAGCCACGGGCTGGGGGAGCAGTGCTAACTACCGCCCCCACCCCCGGCCCCAACCAGCCCCAGGGACCACACCCACTGGGCAAAGTTGAGTGTTTTATCACCTCTATCCTCAGTCAATCCGGAATCGCCTGTCCTGTCCCCCCCACCCCCCACGAGCAAGGACACTCCCCAAAAGCCAAGGCCAAATATTAGCTCAGCCCCGAAAACACAATTACACACAATCTGGACACAAATGGAGGTGTAGATACACACACCCCCACACTCCTCTTTCACCCACGGAC
>NW_027527920.1:8542261-8620928 GCF_008692635.1 Crocuta crocuta | reverse complement strand
CCCGGCGCAAGCCATCAGCCCCGCAGCCGCGGCCCCGCGATGCCACGCCGCGACTGTGACACGCACTGCGGACACGTTCGCCCGCAGAAGCCCCCCGTCCCCACCCTCTGAACGCGCGCGCACACACACCCTCACACACACNCCTGCGCCGCGCGGGGCTCTGCTCTGCCAGGGTCTCTGGGTCGCCGTGGGCGCCAGTTGGGCCGCTTGTTTCTGGGTCTGTCTCTTGCTCTCCTTGTCTCTGGGTCTCTTTCTGCCTCGGTGTCTGTTTCTTTTCCCTGTCGCTGCCTCAGGGTCTCCTCCATCTCGGTTCCAGGCTCAGCGGAGGCAGAGTCAGGGTCTCAGTCCCCAAGGCCCATCTTGCCACTGGAGCCCCGTCCATTCCAGCCCAGATCCTGGCTTGAATCCTAGTTAGCTTCTCCACGGGCTGCACCAGGAGATGCACCGAGGACAGGACAGTTCCCTCCTCCTCCTCCTCCTCTCCATTGCCATTCCAAGCTGGAGACTTCTCTTGGTCTCCTTCTCTTACTCTTGCAGCTATCAAACCAGGCAGAGCATACTCTACCCCCAAGCACTAGCACGTGTAGACCTCTCTACGACCCTGGGAGGGGCAGGAAGGTTTGATTGCTCCCATTTTACAAACAGGGAAAGTTAAGAAGGAGGAGTGAAGCGACTTGCCTAAGGACATGAGGCCAGGGAGCAGCAGATGCAGGATCAGAACCCTGGTTTTCAGACTCAGGAAGGTCAACGGTGACTTCCCTGCCCTAGCCACACTGGTTATCTCAATATCCCACAAATAGTTCTTGTTCTAAAGCCTGGATTCAATTATCAGAGCTAGGGTAGGGGAGGAGTTCAGATTAAGTGATCTATTTAAGGTCCCTTTCAAGACCAAGATGCTATGATTTTTATTATTTACTTTGAGGGAGAGAGAGCGAGCAGTGAGCATGAGCAGGGAGAGGGGCAGAAAGAGAGGGAGAGAGAATCCCAAGCAGGCTCTGCTCTATCAGCATAGAACCTGATGCGGGGCTTGATCTTACGAATGGTGAGATTATGACCCNCATACTCTACCCCCAAGCACTAGCACGTGTAGACCTCTCTACGACCCTGGGAGGGGCAGGAAGGTTTGATTGCTCCCATTTTACAAACAGGGAAAGTTAAGAAGGAGGAGTGAAGCGACTTGCCTAAGGACATGAGGCCAGGGAGCAGCAGATGCAGGATCAGAACCCTGGTTTTCAGACTCAGGAAGGTCAACGGTGACTTCCCTGCCCTAGCCACACTGGTTATCTCAATATCCCACAAATAGTTCTTGTTCTAAAGCCTGGATTCAATTATCAGAGCTAGGGTAGGGGAGGAGTTCAGATTAAGTGATCTATTTAAGGTCCCTTTCAAGACCAAGATGCTATGATTTTTATTATTTACTTTGAGGGAGAGAGAGCGAGCAGTGAGCATGAGCAGGGAGAGGGGCAGAAAGAGAGGGAGAGAGAATCCCAAGCAGGCTCTGCTCTATCAGCATAGAACCTGATGCGGGGCTTGATCTTATGAATGGTGAGATTATGACCCGAGCTGAAATCAAGTCAGACCCTTAACCGACTGAGCCACCCAGGCACCCCAAGATGCCATGATTTTTCACTCCTTAGGTGTCCTGTGTTCCCGTGACTTAGAGCCATTTCTTCTCTGTTCCTGGTAGGTGCTTTACCCATTTGTTACAAGTGACCCTTAATTATGGCCTGTACTTTGCAGATCTAACAGGGCCTGGGACATATTCATTTATTGTCAGGCCCATCGGCAGCATTTGACTTAGGTGAACACTCCCACTTACTTCTTTTAGTCATCTCATCTGGTCATCGAGGGTTTATATGACATCTTTTTCGTTTTGTTTGGTTTTTGTTTAAGTCCTTGGTTTATTCTCTCATGAAAACTGTGCACCATCACCACAGAGAAAGTCACTGAAGAATGGTTACTCCTGTTGGCCAACCTCCAGCTCACTCTGTGCCAGCACCGACATGGATTTGCAGCCCCCCAACTTTCTTCGTGCTGTTCTTGTATTCCTTTTGTGTGTTCCTGAGGTCTTTTCCCCCTCCCACAGGCCATGTCTTTCTTGCAAGTCTATGTTCGAGTTCACTTTTGTTGCACCGTACAAGGCCAAAGCCAATTGTGTTGCCACCACCAAAATGGGTTCTGAATCCAAATACAAAACGACGTCCGTGTGGTCTCGTACATTTTGGGTAGTTTTCCCTCAATTTTTGTCTTAGGTACCGTTGCCTTTCCAGCATGAAAAATATCAATGACTATTTGTTTCTGTTGAAACTCCGTGTCATTCATGATGGCGGCCGAGCTTTATGCAGCCAGAGAGGAAAAGAGCTTAAATGACGTCTTTATGCTAAAGATGCCCAAATACATACTTCCAGCCTGGACTTTCTCCCTAGAATCCCTGACTCATATATCCTGCCACCTACTCAGTATTTCCGTTGGATGTCTTTTCGGCATCTATATTTAACATGTGCACAACTGAGCCTTGACCTTCCCTGTTGAACTTGCACCTTCCACAGTCTCCTTGTCTGAGGTCCTAGCAGCTCCATCCTTCCCCACCACAGGATCCAGGCTCCATCAGTTCTCATCTGGATTGTCATCTCATCTTAGTTCTCCTTTTTTCTGTCCTTGAACCCCTTCGGTCTTTTCCCAATACAGCAAGTCATCCTGTTACAGTGTGCACGAGATCATGTCACTTCTCTGCTCAAAACCCACCCTTGCCTTCCATCTCAGAGCAAAAGCCAAAGTCCTTCCTATGATGAGAAGGGCTGCGGTGGCCAGCTCCCTCCCTCCAGCCTCTAGACTGTTGCCACCTGGTTCAGTGTGGAACTCTGCCTCCCCATCCCTCCTCTTCTCGCAACGTCCTCTGTCTCCCTTCCCCCTTCCTTCTAACATGCTCTACATTTTACTGATTTTATTTATAGTCTGTCCACTCAACAGAATGAGGGCTTCATGAGGACAGGGATTTTTGTCTGCTAGATTCCCTGCTGAATTCTAAGCAGCTGGACCAGTACCTCTGGCACTGAATTGGTACCAGGGGGCCAAGATAAAAGATACAAGTCACTGCCCACAGGGACAGTAGTGCCCTAAGTGGCATGGGGTGGCAGAGAGAATGGGATCAAGAGAAGGAAGGACTGTGGTGTGTGTGCAGGTGGTGAGGAAGGAGGCTTCACCAGACTATTGATTGTTGTAGATGTTTGACCTGGGTCTTGACAATTTAAGGAGGATAGAACTGATGGTGGGGGAAGAGGCCCAGTGGTGTAAGAGCACAGGAAATGGTAGATCCAGTCATCATCTGCACAGATATCCATGGATGACCCCTTATGGGCCAGACCCTGCTCTGGGCACTAGGAGCATAGCGAGGAACAAGGTGGTTCTTGCCTGCCTGGCGCTTAGTCTAGTGAGGGAGGCAGAGAAGTAGGCAAGCAACTCTAACACTGTGTGGCAGAGGCTGTGAAGGGGTACAGGGAGTATTAGAGTTACCTCATAGCTCTCCCTTTTCCTCTGTCCCTCCCTAACTCTTGCTCTNTCATTAATTCAGGGGCACCTGGCTGGCTTAGTTGGTTAAGCATCTGACTTAGGCTCAGGTCATGATCTTGTGGTTCATGGGTTCTGATCCACATGCATGTGACTCTTGATCTCAGGATTGTGAGAGTGAGCCCCACATGGGATGTAGAGATTACTTAAAAAAATAAAATCTTAAAAAAAATTTTTAATGTTTATTTATTTTTAAGAGTGAGAGAGACAGAGTGTGAGTGGGGAAGGGGCAAAGAGAGAGGGAGACACAGAATGTGAAGCAGGCTCCATGCTCTGAGCTGTCAGCACAGAGCCTTATGCAAGATTCGAACCCATGAACCACAAGATCATGACCTGAGCCTAAGTCAGACACTTAACCAACTGAGCCACCCAGGAGCCACCCCCAAAAACAAAATCTTTTTTAAAAAATCATCAGTTAGGGGCACCTCGATGGCTCAGCTGGTTGGGTATTTGACTTCAGCTCAGGTCATGATCTCACGATCTGTGGGTTCATGCCCTGAGTTGGGCTCTGTGCTTACAGCTCAGAGCCTGGAGCCTGCTTTGTATTCTGTGTCTCCCTCTCTCTCTCTGCCTCTCCCCTGCTCACGCTCTGTTTCTCTCTCTCCCCCAAAATAAATAAAACTTAAAAAAAAATTTAAATCATCAAGTGTGTTAAAATTGTCTTCAACTCACAATAGACTGTTACATATTTTTAAATTTATTTATTTTGAGAGAGAGAGAGCAGGGGAGGGGCAGAGAGAGAGAGAGAGAGAGAGAATCCCAAAACAGGCTCTGCACCATCAGCACAGAGCCCGACTCAGTGCTCTGAGCCTAAATCAAGAGTCCAACGCTCAACTGACTGAGCCACCCGGTTGCACCTATAATTTTTTTTTCTTAAAATAACTTCTTTGAGACAGTTCTAGGACAGAAGTAACACCTGGGAGACCAGTCAATGGAGAGGCTGAGAGACCCAGAAAAGGCTCCATCGAGGCCTGCAGTTTCTGTTGGTTTAAGGATAGGATGGGATGCTGTCAAAGATGACATGGGGAAGAGCTAGGCAGCGGAGTAGGGCTCTCAGATTAACATGCTGAGGGGGAAGTGCCTATACCGCATCCAGGTGAAAATGTCAAATCACTAGCAAGGCCATTTTCATCTGAGCAGAGAGATCAGAACTGGAGAAACTATTTTGTGAGCTGGCACCTAACACACATTGTTATAATATTCTTCATTAAACAGTCTGGCTCACCGGCTAGACAGTAAACTCCTTGCATCTGGGACCTCATGAATCTTGCTCACTGTTTCCTGGCATCTAGCACAATGCGCAGCATATAGTAAGATCCCAATTAATGGGTTTTTAAAAAATGTTTTTATTTATTTTTGAGAGACAGAGTATGAGTGGGGGAGGGGCAGAGAGAGAGGGAGACACAGAATCTGAAGCAGGCTCCAGGCTCTGAGCTGTCAGCACAGAGGCTGTCGCGGGGCTCGAACTCACAAACCCACGAGCTACAAGATCATGACCTGAGTCGAAGTCAGACACTTAACCTACTGAGCCACCCAGGCCCCCCCAGTTAATGTTTTTAAAGTGAATGATAAAAACGTTACTCGCCAGAGTGCCTGGGTGGCTCGGTCAGTTAAGCGTCCAACTTCAGCTGATGTCATGATCTCATGGCTTATGAGTTTGAGCCCTGTGTCAGGCTCTGTGCTGACAGCTCAGAGCCTGGAGCGTGCTTCGGATTCTGTCTCCCTCTCTCTCCAACTCTCTCCAGCTTGTGCCCTCTCTCTCAAAAATAAATAAACATTTTTTAAAAATGTTTTATTTATTTCTAGGCGAGAGAGAGAGACAGCGTGAGCAGGGAAGGGTCAGAGAGAGAGGGAGACACAGACTCTGAAACAGGCTCCAGGCCCTGAGCTGGCAGTCAGCACATAGCCCGACGCGGGGCTCGAACCCACGAACCGTGAGATCATGACCTAAGCAAAAGTCGGATGCTTAACCGACTAAGCCACCCAGGTGCCCCAAAAATAAATAAACATTTAAAAAAATAATTTAAAAAGTTACTCATTTATCATGTCATGCAAAACTGATGAAAGTTTTAAATCACCCAGGGAGTTCTCAAGATAGCATGTGACTGTGAAAGGGGTCTCAAACAATGTTGGGAAGCACTTGGCTGAGTAGCCTTTAAGATCTCAGTAGGCTCTGTGACTCTAAATTCAGAATTTAAGGACCACGTGCTCTGTGGAACCTACGGTGGGGGTCTGTGGCACTCGTACCATTCTAGAGTAGATGACAAAAATCCACCACTGTGGTGATTTTAAAATAAAAACAAGCTCTCTGGCACTTCTCCCGTTAAGGTTAAGGAGGAGAGTCTCCTTGCCCTCCTTTAGATACAGGCTGGCCTTAGGCACTCAGCTCTAAAAGATAGGCTGTGGTGGAGGTGATACTGCTTGGCTTCTGAGGTTAGTCGTAAAGGAAGAGTCGGGTCCCATCTGGCTTTCTCTCGGGCACATGTGCCAGAAAGCCCTGAGCTACCATGTAAGAAGTCTGGCTACCTTGAAGCCGCCATGTTGGAGAGACCATGTGGGGAACTAACATGGACATAGAGATACTACAGGAGCCTCAGCTGTTGCACCCAAGGAGCCAAACGTATAAGTGAGGAAACCTTCCCCGTGTCCAGCCCCAGCCCCTATCTGACTAGAACCACACAGGAGACCCCGAGACCAGTTAACCCCCAGCACCATGAGAGATAGTAATAACAAATGGTTGTTATTATTTTATGCCACTAAGTTTGGGGTGGCTTGTTATATAGTCCTGGATAACGAGAACAGTGGTGGGAGTTACTCCCAATAGTGAGTTGGGATCACTATTAGAACCACTCATTGCCTAACCTCCCCCATTCAGCCCTTTTTAAGGAAGAGGCAAAAGTAAAATATGTTTACAGTATCTTTACCCTTCATATTTAAAACTACCTCCCATACTACATCTCTGCTCAAACCCTCTGAGCCCATGGGATGCATCACCCCTCCACCTGAGATGCCTTTCCACCCCTCACCACAAAACCGCTAAGCAGTTTATGGAATTATAAGATATTTTATTTTCTTCTTTGTGCTTCTCTATGTTTTTAACAAGTTGTTGACACTGAACACATTTTATTTCTGCAATCAGAAATATTAAATGTAACAGAGGAGAAAAATACAATCTTCAGTTTAGGATGATGAGGAAAAAGTTCTGGAGATAAATAACGCTATGGTCACACAACAATGTGAATGTACTTAGTGCCACTGAACTGTCCACTGAAAAATGGCTATGTGGTGAATTTAGTTATGTATATTTCATCACGATAGAAAAAAATATGTACAATTCCTGGAGCGCCTGGGTGGCTCGGTTGAGTGTCCGACTTCAGCTCAGGTCATGATCTCATGGTTCATGGGTTCAAGCCCTGCATCAGACTTTGTGCTGATAGCTCAGAGCCTGGAGCCTGCTTCAGATTCTGTGTTTCCCCCTCTCTCTGCCTCTCCCCTGCGCATTCTCTGTTTCTCAAAAACGAACAAACATTAAAAAAAATTTTAAGAAAAAATATATACAATTACTTACAAACTCAAGTGCCAGTTCCTTCAATATAGATCATCTAGGCCTTACTCATTTGTCTGTACCACTCAATAGGCACTGGATTATTTCTGCCTTCGATAGGGATTTCTTCATTTACATAATTAATCTGTCTCAGTCTGTGTTGCAGACGACACTGGAGTCTCCCTGAGGGCAGAAACTGGCATCAAACAGGTGGTCACGCACACACTACCTTTGTAAAACAATTGCCTGGAAATCAGAACATATTTCCTTAAAGAACTGACACCACAAATGACTGCTGTGTTCTCAGATGAGCCGATCAAAATGTCTTTAACTTATTAAATAGCTTAAATAGTGTACGCTGGCAATGAAAATACACTGCATAAATACAATGAAAATACTAGCAATTAAACAAAACAAAAAAAATCAGTGGAAAAGTTGACAAGTTTGAGATTGGATTAGTAATAAATATATACATTTCAAAAGAGATAATTATACAGGGGTGCCTGCATGGCTCAGTTGGTTAAGCGTCCAACTTCGGCTCAGGCCATGATTTCACCGTTCCTGCATTGGGCTCTGTGCTGACAGCTCAAAGCCTGGAGCCTGCTTCAGATTCTGTGTCTCCCTCTCTGTCTTCCCCTCTTCCCCTTGCGCTCTGTCTCTCTTTCTCTCTCAAAAATAAATAAATATTTTTAAAAGTTAAGGGGCGCCTGGGTGGCTTAGTCGGTTAAGCATCCAACTTTCGCTTAGGTCATGATCTCGCGGTTCGTGGGTTCGAGCCCCGCGTCGGGCTCTGTGCTGACTGCCAGCTCAGAGCCTGGAGCCTGTTTCAGAGTCTGTGACTCCCTCTCTCTCTGACCCTCCCCTGCTCACGCTGTCTCTCTCTCTCCTAGAAATAAATAAAACATTAAAAAAAAATTTAAAACAAAAGTTAAAAAAAAGGATTATTAACCAGGTAAAACAAAGTTCTGCATGAATGAAAATGACTCAGAGTTTATTACGTGACTCATGCCTGAATACATTTACACAGTTAAAATAATATAAGCGCTGATATTGGTTTAAGTGAAATTACAGTAGAACTATATCGAGGGGTACCTGGGTGGCTGGTTGTTTAAGCATCCGACTCTTGACTTTGGCTCAGGTCATGATCTCACGATTGGTAACATCAAGCCCTGCATCAGGCTCTGTGCTAACAGAGCAGAGCCTGCTTGGGATTTTTTCTCTCCTTCTCTCTCTGCCCCTCCCCTGCTCATGCACACATGTGCATTTGTGCGTGTGTACGCACATGTGCTCTATCAAAATAAATAAGTAAAAATTTTTAAAAAAGACTGGGGCACCTGTGTGGCTCAGTCGGTTAAGCGTCCAATTTCAGCTCAGGTCATGATCTAACAGTTTGTGGATTCCGCCCTGCGTTGGGCTCTATGCTGACAGCTCAGAGCCTGGAGCCTGCTTTGGATTCTCTGTCTCTCTTTGCCCCTCCGCAGGCTCAAGCATTGTCTCTCTCTCTCTCTCTCTCTCAAATATAAATGAACATAGAAAGTTACTACTAATAATAATAAAAGAACTATATTGAAAAGATGAGGGGGATAAAAAATGTGTGTTTTTGATGAAAATGGGAAGGAAAACAGGTAAATTCTAAGCTTTCATCATGGAATGCCACTAAATAATGTATGAAAACTGAAAATAATTAGTAACATTACATACATTTTATTTAGCGATTTGTTTTAGAACTTGACTTGGTAAAGCTAGATGCCCGTGAAATTGGGATAAAAGTAAACCTAAAAAAAAAAAAAAAGGTGACACAAATGTCTGCCTGGTTCAGTCAGATGCTCTCCTTCCAGAACCATCCTTCCTCCTCAGCACTCCAGGCAGACACTGAGCCATTGCCCCGTTCCCATCACTGCCCTGCTGTGCCCAGCAGCTAGTTCCTGTCTGGGGCCACTGCTCCACTGCACAAGTTCAGCCCACTCTGGTGAGTCTGAGATTCAGATGGCTCCTTTCGGGTACCCCTTTATGAGGACCTCTGCACATCTGGCATAATGGGCCAAGAAATGCTCTCTCCCAGGGGCCCTGGATGCCCTGCTCTAGCTGGACACACTTCCTTCAGCAGAAATGAGGGGTAGGTGATACAGGTCACATTGTCCACCTCCCCCCACCTGCCTTTTTAAAAATCATTATTAATGTTTATTTTTGAGAGAGCAAGCGAGCACAGGTGCACAGATGAGGCAGGGACAGAGAGAGGGAGGGAGACACAGATTCCAAAGCAGGCTCCAGGCTCTGAGTGGTCAGCTCAAAGCCTAACTCCAGACTTGAACCCATGAACCTCCCAATCGTGACCCAAGCTGAAGTTGGACACTTAACCACCTGAGCCAGCCAGGCACCCCATCTACCCTCTTTGGAAGCTGCACTACCTCCTACTGGAGACTTTGTCTACCCACAGCCTCTGAGGGCCAGGGCCCTCCCCACAGGCCTGTTTTACCCAGTGGCCTTTTTTTCCCTCACTTTCTCCATCAAAGCATGTCTACCCAATGCCCCACCCTTTCCTGTGGTCTCTCAAACAAACCAAGCCTGTTGATGTGCAGTAAGCAGGAAAGCTAAGAGCAGATGCAGGGCTCCCTGAGCACTTATTATTCAAGGCTCTTCACAGCCCACCTCTAGCCTTCCCATCTGTTCCTTTCATTGTCCCTACATGTAGGTTCCCGGCTCCGAGAGAGTCAGCCATCTCTCCCAGCCCCTGCTTTATCCCTTCATGCCTGTGTGTAAAGTATTTTCTTTGCCTGGAATGACTTCCTCCCACTTGGGGAAACTTATCCTTAAAAATCTAGAGGCACCTGTGTGGCTCAGTTGGTTCAGCATCTGACTTGATTTTGGCTCAGGTCATGATCCTGGGATCCTGGGATCGAGCCCTGTGCAGGCTCTGTGCACTGAATGTGGAGCCTGCTTGAGATTCTCTCTCCCTCTCTCTCTGTCCCTTTCCCCTGTGCTCGCTCGCATTCTCTCTCTCTCTCTCAATAAATAAACTTAAAAAAATAAATAAAACTTAATCCAAATGCTACCTCCTTTGTGCAGCCTTCCCTGACCATCTTTTCTTCATTGACAAAATAATAATAATAATAATAATAATAATAATAGTTTGTGTTTGTTGAATGCTGTGTGCCAGATACTAGGAGCCTGGCATCCATTTTCTCATATCAAAGCTTATAGCAACTCCATCATGTAGCGCCATCATTGTCCTATGTTCTAAAAGAGGAAGCGAAGCACAGAGAGTTTAAGTAACTTGCTCAAGATCACACAGCAGGAAGTGGTTCAGTGGGAGTCAGGACAGGTCAAAGCCCACACTCTGAACTGCTGTCCTGCTCTGTGTGCCTCCTTGGAACTCACACAGCACTCAATATATTTCTCTTGGCACTTACTCTTTTTTGTTTACACGTCCATCTCCACTTCTGGATTGAAATCTTTTGAGAGTAGAGAATGTGTCTGGCTCTTCTGAACATCCTCAGATCCCTGGATCCCTCAGCATGAGCCATGCCCATGGCAGCTGTTCAATTCACGTTGCTTGCTAATGGATGAGTAGAGCCAGAATTAGCATTCCACTTCTGCACCATGACCTTGGGAAAGACATACAACCTCACTGAGCTCTAATTTCTTTCTCTGGAGAGTAGGGTGAGGAAGTCACAGCGGGGAATAATACTAATACCTAACTGATGTCTCGTAGCTCACTGTGGAGATCAAATGGAACAAGACACCATCGTGAGGAAATATTCTGTAACAGGTGGGACGTTCACCCATTACCAATGGCAGCAGTTGGTACTCAGAAGGCAATGTGTTCTCTGCTCACAGGCAAAAACAAGTTATCCCTATGAGGGCCTTACAGTTAATGATAACTTTATCCTGATCACATGCAATGCTGAAAAATCAGCCCTTGGGTCAGGCAGGTGGGAAATGTCTGAGGCCCAGGCAGAGTCTACTCACCCCCCATGGCAGGATTCTGTACCCACTCTCCTTGCTCACATCCCAGAACTTTCTGTTCTCCCAAGATCTCTGGGGCTGAGTCATGTTCCTCTCCCCACCTGGCATCTACCTTCTCTCCAGAGCTCGGGCCTGACAATTCAGGTCCTGGAGAATGGACTGCTCCCATTTGCAGCCTTGCGCTCTTTGGAGGGGTGGGGTTACACCAAAGGCAGGAGTGCCAACATTAGCTTCCTCAACCACCTCCAGGCCCCCGTCCCATGCCAAGTCTGCACTTGGCACTTTGGCCTCACCACAACTCTGTGAAGGAGGCATTAGAACCCCACTTTGCCCAAGATCAGAAAAGCAAAGGGTTTATTCAAGATCACGACTGTTGGACTTGAACCCAAGTCTATCAGGTTCCAAATTCTCTAGTCTTTCCCATGCTCCTCCTTCTTTCTCTGGGCAAGTTCAAGGAGATTTATATCCAAGATCCACCCAGGACATGCTTTCTCAGCATGAGCTCAGTCCCTGAAGGAGCTCAGATTTCAGGCAAATACCATATTTCCTTCATTCTAAAACACATTCCTATTCTCATTTTTATATTTCTGATATCAGGATCTTACATATGGTAACATCTTAGACTTTAGGAAATTTAGTAGGAGTCCTAGAGACTGCATTCCAGTTCTCTGTTCAGCTACCAACTAGCTTTGTGCCTTTGAGGGAGTCACCTTACCTGCTTGTACTATCAGGGAGTCTAGTCAGCCTGACTTTTGGTTCCAGCTCTGCCACTTGACAGCTTGAACAGCTTTGCAATCTTCTCTGGGACTCAGGTTCCCCATCTGTAAAACGATGGGAGGGGTCTCCGATTTTTTACTTTCCTTTTAAGCTGCAGAATACATCTGCCCAGTCACACATAAGTAAACTGAACTGCTCTGGATTAAGTAATAGCTGAAGGGCCTGGAACCCTGAGGTCTCCTCTACTCCCTCCATTTCTGCCAGAGCCATTCTGGTGGCCCCCAAAGCCTCCTTTCTTCGGCAAATGCGTCTGCTGAGCCCTGGTTTGGGAGAACACTGGGTGAAGACAGGGCTAGACGATCTGGGCTCAAGTGTGGACTCTCAGAGGCTGGGATGGTGAAGGTATAATCACTTTCTGGCTCTGGGCCTCAGCTTCTCATCTGTAAAGTGAGCCGTAGATGAGATGTTTTCTAAGAACCTGTTCTGGTGCTAACATTCCGTGATCACGATCTTCCATTGCTCTACCTCAAAGGTGCTTTACTTTGGTCGCATATGAGGATCACCTAGGGAGCTTATGAGAAAAATTAAAAGCTGGCAGGTCTCCTCACCCACTCCCCATGTTGACGTAATTGATCTTAGGAGGGACTCAGACATCAGCATTGTTAAAAGCTCCCCAGGCAACTGTGATAGCCACCAGGGCTAAGAGTCACCACTTCTCTGATGGAGGACAGAGAATAAAAATTCCAATAACATTTCAAAAAAAAGTTCCTGGGGCACCTGGGTGGCTCAGGTCTGACCCTTGATTTTGGCTCAGGTCATGATCTCATGGTTCGTGAGTTCAAGCCCTAGAGCCTGCTTGGGATTCTCTACCTCTCCTTCCCTCCCCCCTCAAAATAAATATATATTTTTAAAAAATTATTTTTTAAAAAATTTTAATGTTTTATTTATTTCTGAGAGAGAGAGAGAGACAGTGTGAGCAGGGGAGGGTCAGAGAGAGAGGGAGACAAAGAATCCGAAGCAGGCTCTGAGCTGTCTGTCAACACAGAGCCCGACGCGGGGCTTGAACCCACGAACCATGAGATCATGACCTGAGCCAAAGTTGGACGCTTAAATCGACTGAGCCACTCAGGTGCCCCTTAAACAATGATTTAAATAAAGGGTCCTAAAAACTTAACTCAGGGATAATTTGGGGTGTTTTTTTGGACAGCCCTATCAGTGAACTGGTAGATAGGTACCTAGGAACCTAAGTAACACCATCAAAATATTCATCTGAAAATTATTTGATACTCAAGTTTCTAATTAGCCAGTCCAGAATTTGCCAAGTTTAATACAGTGCCTACTCTCAGAGTGTGTAATCTAAGTGGAGAAACAAAACGAGTGGCCAAAAGTATGGTGTAAAATTAAGTGCTAAATCTGAGATGACCTTTATTGAGCACTTTTACTGCATGCCAGGCACGAAGTGCTTCACGGTAAACAGATTTAATACTCACAACAATCTGCTGAGGAGGGTTCTGTTATTATTCCTATTTCCTGCTTTAGGAAACTGAAGGTCAGAACATTATGTAAACGTGCCCAAGCCCCTAAAGCTACCAAGTAGCAAAGGTTGAAGCCAGGCTCCAAAGCCAATGCAGGTATCATTTTGCCATCCCACTTACCTTGCGTGGGGACATTCCCACAAGCTCTGTAGGATGCCTAGAGGAACCTGGGTCTGGCTTCAAAGTACATGTTCTACTAATTGAAAGAGGAAGCCCCCAGGAGGCTTGTGGCGACAGAGGAGCCCAGGTAAGGGAAAATAAGGAAAGGTCAGGTGACACAGGGCCTCGAATTGGATTAGGGACTGGAGCAGGGAGGTGAGACTATAAAGTACATTTAAGAAAGTGGCAGGTGTCCTGCTGGGTGTGCTAGTGAGGCGGGTGGCAGGGGGTAGGGTGAGTTGGTTCTGAGAACGTGGAGGACACGGGCCGTTCCTCTTCTATCTTTGTTTCCTCCTGGCCTACCCAAGGCCTGGCACTTGATTGTTACTAAATATTTGCTGAATGAAAGTTGAGAGCAGCTTCTTTGAAGTCACTTGGAATTCCTAATCTTCACCTCCAACTCAGGCTAGAGAGCTGCTACAATTACCCACCATGACCTTACAGGTCCTTGACTGAGGCAGGAAGGGCAGCGATAGGGATGAGGAATGGACAGTGGACACAATGCAAAGCAGTTAACCGGTGAGGCCACGCGTCCCAAAGCCCCTGACTACATCACACAGTAGCATTTAGCTGCATGCTTAGGGATGCAACCGTGACCACATACACCCCCAGAGATCCAGCCAACACGGAGAGTTCTTTCTACAGCAGTGTGCTTTCCAGAACCTACCTGGCCAGAGGAACTTGCTGCAGAGAATTCTCACCTGTGAATGGAATGTTAAACTAATCTATGCCCCTTCTGCGGGATGCTTTTCCAGTGAGGACAGCAGGAAAGGCGGGGGAAGGCTAGGGGGTGAGGTGGGGAAGAGTCCTGGGACCGGTTGTTTTCCCAAACTTTTATTTCAAGAACTCAAGTTTGGGAGCCAATTTAGAGAAAGCATCTTTCAGTAAGGAGCACACACAGCAGACTCAACAACTCAGCTGAGCCAGAGCTGAATCCCATCTAATCCATTTCAACAGGAGCTCAACCTCTTCCAGAGTGGCAAGGCCAGGGCACCAGAGCCGTGGGTGGAGCTTGACCGTTTAAATCCTGGCAATTCCTCATACCACTCCAAGCCCAAAATAAAATTACAATCATGAGATGATCATACTGCAGTTGTTTCAACTCTGTTCCCCTCGAAAGCACCGAGGGATCAATCATTGTTTCCTTATAACCACTGAGTGAGTGAGGTTAGGCCAAAGGGAAGTCCAAAGGCTTCAGGGCACTTACCCTTCATAGTACTTACCCTGATAGGACTCTGGAGCACTGGAGCCCTACAGACACTGGGAGGTCTGCACTTCCAGCACAGTATCTGCAGGATGCTTATGGCCATGTTGAAAGCAGATTTCTTTAAAAAATTTTTTTAGGGGCTCCTGGGTGGCTTAGTCGGTTAAGCGTCCGACTTCGGCTCAGGTCATGACATTGCGGTTTGTGAGTTTGAGCCCTGCATTGGGCTCTGTGCTGACAGCTCAGAGCCTGGAGCCTGCTTTGGATTCTGTGTCTCCTCTTCTCTCTGCCCCTCCCATGCTCATTCTCTGTCTCTATTTCTCAATAATAAATAAATGTGAAAAAATTTTATTTTTAAAAACAGTATTATTTTTTAATAATCTCTGCACCCCACATTGGGCTTGAACTCACAACCCCAAGATCGGGAGTCATATGTTCTACCAACTGAGCCAGCCAGGCACAAACAAAGCCGATGTAAAAAAAAAATTTAAGTTTATTAATTTTAATTAAATTTATTAATTTATTTTTGAGAGGCAGAGAGAGAGAGTGGGAAAGGGGCAGAGAGAGAGGGAGACACAGAATTGGAAGCAGGCTCCAAGCTCTGAGCTGTCAGCACAGACCCCCATACAGGGCTCGAACCCATGGACTGGGAGATCATGACCTGAGCTGAAGCTGGACACTTAAGTGACTGAGCCACCCAGGTGCCCCTAGAAAGCTGACTTTCTAAAAGTTCATTTATTTTGAGAGAGAGAGAGAGATAGAGATAGAACCAGCAAGCAAGGGAGGGACAGAGAGGGTGAGAGAAAATCCCAAGCAAGCTCTGCACCCAGTGCAGGGCTTGAACCCACAAACCGTGAGATCATGACCTGAGCCAAAATCAAGAGTCAACTGATGAGCCATCCAGGCATCCCTAGAGAGCTGATTATTACTTACAAATTTTATTTTAATTTTTAAAAATAGTTGTCAAGTTGGTTTCCATATAACACCCAGTGCTCATCACAAGTGCCCTCCTCCATACCCATCACCCCCCATCCCCTCCCCCCACCCCATCTGCCCTCAGTTTGTTCTCACATTCAAGAGTCTCTCATGGTTTGCCTACTTAAAACTTTTAAAGCTTATTTATTTTGTGACAGAACACATGCACAAGCGAGCAGGGAGGAGAAGAGAGAATCTTAAGCAGGCTCTGCTATCAGCACACAGCCTGATGCAGGGCTTGAACCCATGAACCTCAGGTCAGATCATGACCTGAGGTGAGATCAAGAGTTGGACGCTTAACCAACTGAGCCACCCAGGTGCTCCTAGAAAGCTGATTTTTACTAGACCAAGATAGGGGTGCCTGGCTGGCCGAGGCAGAAGAGCATGACTCTGGATTGGATGTGAGTTCAAGGCCCACTTTAAGTGTAGAGATTACTAAACAAATAAAATAAGGGACCAAGGTAGTCTATAAGAGTGCCATAAATGGGATCATATGTATGCTCTAGAGCCTTGGTGGGCCTGGCTGGTCACTTCCCGCCACAAGCAGCCTAAACAGGTTCGTTAACCTAGTGTATCTCAGTTTATCTCAGAGTATCATACAAACAACTGTGTGTGTGTGTGTGTGATGAGGTGAAAAGGTTAAGCACTGGTCTGTAGCATTACCCTGCTTAAAGATCATCTTTATTTCTAATAATTTTTATATACAAATTAAAAGTTTAAGACCCTAGGGTGGCTGGCTGGCTGTCGATACAGCATATGACTCTTGATCTTGGGGTCATGACTTCAACCCTCACGTTGGGGGGTAGAATTTACTTAAGAAAATAAAGTGGGCATTAAAAAACAACAAAGGGGCGACCGGGTGGCTCAGTCAGGTTAAGGGTCCAACTTTGGCTCAGGTCATAATCTCACGGTTCATGGGCTCAAGCTCCACATTGGGCTCTGTGCTGACAGGTCGGAGCCTAGAGCCTGCTTCAGATTCTGTGTGTCTCTCTCCCTTCCCAACTTGCCCACTCTCTCTCTCTCAAAAATAAACAAACATTAAAAATAAGAAATTTTAAAAACTAAAAGTTTATGAACCTAATACAACATTTTTTTTTTTTTTGGGGGGGGGGTCATTCTCCCTTTGAGAATCTGATAAAGCCAAAGCCTTTCTCCCCAGAATGCACTTCCACTCATTCATGCAATATTTTGCATACCCCCTCAGAAGATTGGAGAACCCAGATTAAGTATCTGTTCTGGAAGGATTATCAGACAAACCCCAAATTTACTAATTTTAGAGGGGTTCGTCTTTTTTCCAGTACAGCTTCAACAGACCAGAGAACTGTCAAAGAAAGCTCTGAAGAAAGTATTACACTGAACTCCCTAGAACTTTTCTGGCGAGCATGCAGAGACCACTATCAACTCCAAGCGGCATCCCTAAGAAAACCCCAGCTGCTCAGGAAGTGCGTGCTAATCACTGGTACCACCCACCCCTGCAGTACAAACCTGCTGGTGGCCGGGCACCACTGGCAGGCACAGAGCAGTTCTCTGCACACCTCCCTTTGGGCTGGATGTATTTTTCCCTAGGGTTTATAACAGAAACCCCATGTAATCACCCTTCAGCCTTCCTTTCTCCATTGCAAGCACATAACCTTGGGCATGTGTATTAATCACTCCACACTTGCCACTAATCAAGGCATGATTGTACAAATAGAGAATGGGGGGAAAGGAACATTTACATCAATTAATTTAGCAGCATCTTTATTGCAACAAAGAACCTGTAATAAAATGCAACAAAACTAATGTTTCACTTTACATGATTAAAAGCCATGTAGCTGAAAATGAGAAAACCCATAAACTTACTGGAGACATGCAATTCTTTTTATACAAGTCAATGCTTAAAACAGCAGGCACTTTATATTCTAAAATTAAAAACCTGAACTCCAATTGTGCTGAATACAACATAAATTTGTATTTGGGTTATTCAAAATCAAACATACAAATATTACTTTTTCTCTCTGTGAAGGACTTCTGAAATGATAACCTAGAACTGCCTCTTGACGAAATAAGAAAAGCAGGAACCGGCACCTTGCTCTAACATGTTTTCATATTTTAGGCTGCAAGATGGATGGGTGAGGCTGGGTAGAGTTGGGAAAGTGGGAGTCAGGGAAGTTTCCTCATTCCTTTATGTCTGCTGGAAGTGGACACTCACCTTAAAAATCTTAGTGTAGATATGGCCATGTCTCTTTTCTTACTTCAAATAGGTCTAAGTTAGGCTCTCGGGCTTAAGCAAGCACTCTATTCTACACCTCAATTCCCAAATCCCTCACTACTAGGAAGACACATTTAGTGTAACAGTTTTAATTAACTTCAGAATGTCATATACTAATTAGAAGTACTGCTTCAGTAATAAGCATGCTTAGCATTTACTTCAGAATGGAAAAATTAACCATTTTATGTTATCTTTAAAATGTTTCATAGGAATATATTAATAAATACTTCTTTAAAAATTTGCCTTTTCTATCTATCATTTAGCTACCATGAGTCGGGGCATCTGGATGGAGTCTAGTACCAGCTGAACACTAACTGGCTGCACGGCAATGGGTACATTTTCCTTATATTTCTCTCTATGTAGGTTCCTCCTCCAACACATAAGAACATTAGATTATATCAAAGATATAAGAGCTTGAAAATTTTATGATTCTATAATAATGAGAGATCTTATAGGAATCATTCCACCTAAAGAGAGAATTATGTCACAGACAGGTGGGCTACATCATCTGTAAAGAATAATACAAGCAAAAAAAAAAAAAAAAAAAAGTAAGCATCAATATCTATATCTCATTTCCTTAAAAAGCAATGCATGCCTTGTGACTTCATCTTCTTGTATGAGGTTTCCAAAATGAGCCAGGAATAGCATTGAGGGAAGAACCTTCCTTCCAAAAATGAATCTCCAGACAAAGAGGATACACAGTTAATTATACCTTCTGCTGCTTTCAGAGTGAGAAGGGCCCAATCATGATCACAGATGAGCAGCTAAACCTGACTACTGCTTTAGGTTTTTGTAAATCAGTCCAGTGTACAAATCACCTATTACCTTCTTAATCTAATTTCATTCTCTACAGAAGAGTTCGTGAAACTTTAGAATCACCTAGGAAAAGTTGTTAGAAATGCAGATTACTGGTCTCCACCCAAATCAACCAAATTCAGATTTCTAAGAGTAAGGTTCAAGACCATTTCTTTTTGTAAGCGTCCCAGAGNCAACATGCAAGCCACTACACCTGCCGATGGCTGCTCAAGCGCACCTATTTATCAAGCCTGCAAAAACCACCCATTTGATGCTTAACCTCCTGCTTTTTGGCTCTTCCAAAACTGTTGCTACTTTTATGTACTCTTCCCTTCTCAAATGTTACCCACTGACAGGGTACAAATAGTTTTAGTGAGATTTCTACTGATTGCTTGAATGAACTAGGATGTTTTCCTCATCCGTTTTTAAAATAAAACTCAGTCAAACTGCCTTTCTGCAAGTGAACTCAGTCCTATATTTTCCCCCTTAGAGAAGGAGAATGGCATTTAATGAACTGGGGATTATAACAGGGGCATTCCTTGTGATATGAGGAAAGGAGAAGGAAGATGCAAAAGGAAAACACTGGTGAATTCAAGAGTACACAAGGTTCTTTCAGGTTTGTTTTGGTAAAATGAGAGATGCTGTTTTGAAGAAATAGCTTTAACGGGCAAGAGGTTTCAAATGAATAGCTGTCTAAAAGCCACTGAACACCATTTCCACTTTGCATATTATCTAGGGATAGATCCCTGGAGGCCAACTAGTTCACAAACAAAACCACCTTCGATAGTCAGGTATATACTTAAATCAAGGGGTAAAATACTTTTGTGGGAAGACAAATTAACTAAATCAATTTAATTTAACATTGGAAAAAAATATAAACAAACCTTGGCAGGGGAAAATATCATAAACAAAGAAATCAATACATACACAGACAATAAGGGAAAGTGTGGTACCTATGATACAGTATAAATACACAAACAGCAAAACCCAATCCCCTTCCCAAGGACAGAATCACCAGGTCACCTTGCCATTTCTGGACCTCCCCCACCTCCCACCTGGCCCTCAAAGATGAATTCACCTCTGATGCACAGTCATCATCCTTCCTAATGGAGGATGTGCTCTCTCTGGGAGAAATCTACTCTGTAGTGGCGAGAAAGAAAAACAGCAATTTTTCCTGGTGCGTTGTTTAAAAGTACTGGTAACAACTTTCCAAACACTGAGGCTTATGATAAAAATGGTCAAACTCAAGTGTCTTCTTTGCCGCTGGCAATGTGACCCATCTAACACCCCAAGACTCTAAGATGACAGATTCCAATTGGCACCTGAAAGCCTATGAGTTCCCTTAACAGTCAAGTGCTAGGGCTAAACCAGGAAATGTCATGGCCATTCAAGAGACTGCTTGGAGACTTAGAACACTGAAAAAGAGAGCCATGGCTTGCTGGGTATCAGTTCATGGTCAAGAAGTTGTCTGGAGACCTCTTTAAGCTCACAATATACCTAACTTATGTTCAAATAATTTAAGAAGGATAAAGTTTAATTTGTAAAGTTTCCAAAATTAAGAGGAAAATAACAGAAACTTAGAAATAGAAAAGTAACTAAGGAACTTTTCTCCCTGAATCCTGTCAGTCTGCAACTGAGCTGGCAAGAGAGTGATTTCTTAATTCCAGTTTCCGTAACTAACATTCTAGGAGTTTAAATTTCACCTCCAAACTTTTTCATGAGTATTTTGGGTCAAATTATACTTCTACTTAGTTTTTAAGCAGACCCTCTCGTTCTCCTCTCCCTGTCATTGTACACACCCTGGTATCCCCTCACCCTACCACAGTTCCCTTCCATCACCCTAAAATTCTGGAACATTTCAATAAGGAAATACCCAATGGAAAACTGGCATCACCAAATTTTCTGAAGAGTACAAGTAAATGTGTACTTTTTCCTTTTCTTAAAGGAGAAGAAATTGCCTGCAAATACTTAAGCTCTAACCATTTGATTAAAATTTTTCTGCCTGTAATTATCAATATTGAAAGACTAATTAAACCATGCTACATGTACAGTTACTTGCCTTTGTATGAAAGGAAAAGCCCACTCTGTCATATCTTCAGAGAGAACTATATATACTAGATACAGCTGAAATTGGCTAAAATTGGTCAGAGCTTGAATGAAACAAAATAAGTGTCTTTAGGAGGCCACTAAGTTCCTGGAAAAATCATTAATGGCTGGTTAAGTCATAGGTTTAATAGTGATTAGTTCATAACATGCTGGATACACCCCAAGCAATGAAGCATAAGCTATTCAATTACATTTAAGTGCTATCAAATCTGTAACTAGTCAGAGATCCTGGAATTGAACCAAACCAATCACTAATATCATCATATTTTAACAAACTCAGAAGTATATTGTAAAAATACACTAATTAAGTCCATGAGGTTTATAATGCTATTAGAAGTGAAAATAAGGTAGTATGGATACATGGTGCTAATATCTTATTTCCTTCAGTAATTCTCACGGTATTGCTGGGTCCTTTAGAAATGTGTGTCATTCAATTTTGTGTGTGTATGGTTAAGGTATTAGATTACTAACCACAAGCTGTAGACGCCTGCATGGCACCAATTATACTTTCAGAAGTAGATGTTACGTGGCAGGTACCAAAATGTGATGATCAATTCCATGTTTTCTACTGATTAAACCTCTTCATTTGGTTAAACAGCCAGTGTATACCAGAGTTCTACACAGGTCAAAATTATATCACTTTCAGAGCAGCAATACGCGATCCAAGGTTTTCTTGAAGGTAGTGCAAAAGATGCAGTTCATAATGTTCTCCAGATTCAGGGACTCTTATGCTGTGTCTCTCCTGAGGATAGATCTTAACAACAACAAAAAATCAAAATACAAAAAGTAAGAATTTAATAATACACCTCCTACCAAAGCTTTCCAGAGAGTTTCAACAGGATTAATAATATGGAGCATAGCCTCAGAAAATACAGACATATATCTTATCTAAAGGCCCCTCCCCCATGGAAAAAAACATTTTATTTGAGAGAGAGAGTGTTTGAGTGGAGCAGAGAGGCAGAGAATCTTAAGCAAGCTCCACGTTCAGTGTGAGCCTGATACAGAACTTAAGCTCACGACCCTGGGATCATGACATGAGCAGAAATCAAGAGTCAGACACTAACTGACTGAGCCACCCAGGTGCCCCTATAATTCTTTATATACCCCTAGGCTTACTGAAGGATTTATCTACAGATCATTGGGGCGCCTGGTGGCTCAACTGGTTCAGCGGCCAACTTTTGATTTCAGCTCGGGTCATTATCTTGCGGTTCAGGAGTTCGAGCCCCGTATCAGGCTGTGAGCTGACAGTATGGAGCCTACTTAGGATTCTCCCCCTCCCTCTCCCTCTCTCCCTGCCCCTCCCCTGCTCACGTTTCCTCTTTCTCAAAATGAATAAAGTTAAAAAAAAAAAAAACCCACACAACCTCTCTATAGATCACTGGTTCTCCAAGTGTGATCTGCAGACTTCTGGAGTCCTCAAAAACCCTTTCAAGGGACACACAAGGCCAAAACCGCTCTCAGAACAATTTGCCTTTATTCACCATGTTGGTATTTGCACTGATAATGCAAAAGCAATAATGGGTAAAAGTGTCAGTGCCTTAGCACGAATCAAGGCAGTGACATTAAATTGTACTACACTTGTAGTAAAACCAAAAATGCCAATTTCACTTAAGTAGCAGTAAAAATTAGAATTTTATGAAAGGGCAACCCTTGAGTAGTTGTCTTTTTAAATATTCCATGGAGATAATGCGGGAAGGGCGCAGAAAGTGCTTCTGCTACAGGACGTCTCAAGGAGAAGCACCACTGGCCCAGTTGCAGGCCGAGCTGCCACTTCATAAACCGAGCTCCATTTTCAGCTTGGAACAATGAATGACAAGCACGGTGATTCAGACCAGGGTGGTGGCAAACACCTGCTCAAAAATGAATGAAGTGAGCCGGTCACCTCAAGGACGACACTGACAGTTTTTGTTATCAATGATAAATTTGAGCTTTTAAGTAGAAATTAGAATTTTGGAAAACCTGTGGAGTGTCTGGGTGGCTCAGTCGGTTAAGTGTCCAACTCTGGCTCAGGTCATGATCTTGTGGTTCGTGTGTTCGAGCCATGCATCGGGTTCTGTGCTGACAGCTCAGAGCCTGGAGCCTGTTTCAGATTCTGTGTCTCCCTTTCTCTCTGCCCCTCCCCCTGCTCGTGCTCTATCTTGGTCTCAAAAAAGAAATATTAAACAAAAATTTGAAAAAAATAAAAAAGAAGTTTGGAAAACTTGCATCTACTGCTACTAGCTCATGAGCCTCCCCAAACTTACAGACGTTTCTGGCGAGATCAGAGGTAATGTTAATGTATGTGACCCTAAAAATATTATATAATGAAAGGAGTCAATATTTAGAAGACTGACGTCACACAGTGAGCCAATATTTTCCAGGTGACCAATGCATGTATAAAAGATCCATTTCAAATACAAGATCCAACAAATTTTAATGTAACAGAGCATGAAATGTTTATAGGTATGGTTTCAGATTCCCTAATAAAACTAACCTTTAAGAAACTAAGATTTGTCCAGTTTTTGGTGTATTATCATGGAAGAATATTCACAATTATCTGAAAAGGCTAAAATATTTCTCCCGTTTCTTAAATACATATTCTGTGAGGCTGTATTTTCTTCATATGGTAGTCCCCCCTTATCTGCAGGGGGCACATTCCAAGACCAACACTAGATTCCTGAAACTACAGACAGTACCAAACCCTATATGCACTGTTCCCTCCATTCATACCTATGATAAAGTTCAATTTATAAGTTGGGCACAGTAAGAGATAAATGACAATAGCTAATAATAAAATAAAATAATCCTAACATACTGTAATAAAAGTAATGTGAATGTGGTCTCTCTCTCAAAGTATCTTGTACTATGCTCAGTCTTCTTATCATGTGGAGATGATAAAATGCTTATATGATGAGATTTAGTGAAGTGAATGACCAGGCATTGTGATAGAGCCTTAGGCAGCTATTGACCTTCTGACACTGTCAGGAAGAGGATCGTCTGCTTCTGGATTGATCATAGCTGACTGCGGGTTAGCTGAAACCTCATAAAGTAAAACTGCACATAATGGGAAACTGCATTCTACTTTAGCCCAAACAACAAATCCCAATAGGCTGTATGTGGGAACAGATAGGAGAATCTAGGTGTCTTCCTTAAGCTTCCTAAAAACCCTCCCTTAAGGGATTTTAGAGGGATTTTACAAAAATGTAAAAACAGTGCTGCTTTCCTCAGTAATTATTTTTGTTTTGGAAAATAGTTTTTCTCCCCCACAAAAAATGTGATTTGTGTTAACATGTAGTAGTTTACTATTGTTATTTAAAAAAACATTTAAAATTTGCTTCAGTTTTGGGGGTGCCTGCCTGGCTCAGTTGGAAGAGCATGAGGCTCTTCTTGATCTTGAGGTCATGAGTTTGAGCCCCATGTTGGATGTAGAGATTACTTTAGTAAATAAATTTTAAAACACCAGAATTTTTCTTAGTTTTAATATCTTATATGAAAATTGTGACAGATACAACCCACATAAATGAAAATTCTTTGGTATGTAAAGGGATCTTGAGACCAAAATGCTTGAAAACTACTGCTAAAGACAAATATCTCACAGTTTACCTACATAAATCTTAGCTGAGATGTAAAAAAAAGAAAAAGTAGGGGCATCTGCATGGCTCAGTGGGTTAAGCGCCTGACTTTGGCAGGTCATGATCTCACGTCAAGCTCTGTGAATTTAAGCCTCATGTCGGGCTCTGTGCTGACAGTTGAAAGCCTGGAGCCTGCTTCTGATTCTATATCTCCTTTTCTCTCTGCCCCTCCCCTGCTCATGCTCTGTCTCTCTGTCTCTCTCAAAAAATAATAAAACATTAAAAAATTAAAAAGAAGGAAAAAGTAATATTTTTCATTTTTCAGGAGCACATAATCTGTGAAAGAAGTACAAAAGAGGAAGAAAGAAGGAACAAGTTCTCTTTCAAAGCCCCCTTTTTCTGAGTATGGAGCAATGGAGGTGGTTACCTTGCTTTCTGTTCCCATGTCAATAAATATAAAATTAAAAGACCTAAAAATCCTTTAAAACAATGATATCAAGGAGCACTTCTTCACCCTTCCAAGGGGAAGAAGAAAAGCAAAGAAGGACACTGAATGGACTCTTGTCATCTTTTCCACGATTACAAACTGAAAGCAGATACAGATACATCAGTCATATAATCCAATAGGCCAGTTCTTAGCCCAACTTCCAAAGAATCTTAATTTTTATCCACCTAGAGGCACTACTAACTATGCCTATGACTTTAGATCTCTTAAGCAGAGAGTGGCCAAAGATGAAAATTTAGCCTTACTCCATAGTTTACTATATTTCAAAGTAATCAATTACTAATCATTACTTAATTCCATTAGAAGATGAAGAACTCACCTGTAAATCATAAGGCTTTCCAGCCCTCACTAAAAAACTCAGTAATATACTGGTGTGTGCAAAATGGACATTCTCATCCAAGAACCCATGTAAAAGTAGTAAACGATTTGGTCTGGAGAAATGGAAATACCAGAGGATTAGGCGAAATAAGAGTATTCAGGACAACCACTTAGCTCCTTTAACTAATTACAATTACCTATTAGTTAATATCATAATTATGTAACATATACAACTATATATACACTATATAATATAATTATATGCAAACATATAACTGTATAACAATATAATTAGTGTTAATAAAGTTAACTTCTACTATAATGTTAAAATAAGAATTCAACATTTGAATAAATATATTAACCAGATACTACCTGTAATGAAAGACTAAAAAAATCTTTTAAATCATGTGTTCAATCTCTTATGAAGATATTAGCATATATCAATATAATAATTACAGCATGTCCGTAGGGAAAGAAAAATCATAAACGTTATCTATAAAATATATTTAAGCAGGAAGATAATATTTCCCACCTTGAAACAGGTACATACTTAAACTTCCTTCAGCACAGTAATTGCTTCAAATATAACTTATAAAAAAAAACAAACAAAAAAAAAACCAAAGTATATGAACTGGTCTGTAACTCAGCTTTGAGAAATAGCTATGCCATTCGAGTACTCTATAGAATATCAGTCTTGGTTTTGCAGTGTTTGTAGTTTTCATTATTATTAAAGACAAATTTTAACACTACAGCTTTAAATTTATAATCTTAATTTTAAAGCTTGAACTCACTCCGAGGGAAACTTTTCTGCTTGCATGGCCACAGATCCTAAGTAATAGCCCTGTTCATTCTGGTCCGGGTGGCCCATATAACGTTCCGTGTAGCCTGTATCATAGAAGATCCACAGAGTGACCGGGGCCCCAGCAATAGCAACCTAAATAAGACAACAGGGACAATCAAGTGTGGTCCAAAAAAGAATGGCTAGCAATGAAAATGTTTAACTACAAATTTAAAGGCTAAAATTATCCTTAGGCTTTAGCCCCACATGCCCCAACCGGGGCATACATTTATTTCTGAGTTAGGCAACTCAGAAAATCAAAGTGGAGTGCCAAGGTCAAGAATTTGATACTTTGTGAGTCAGTTAGCTTCATGTTCCACAGGCATGCCACATACCAAACCCTTAACCTGGGCTAGTTGAAATATATACATGGGACACTTTGTTGAAAGGGGAGACTGAATTAGAACATATGAACCTCTCAGGGTAAACTCATTCCTGCTACTGGGAAAAAAAATGTGTGGCAAGTGTCAGCTTTGTATTGAAAAAGCGGTCCTTTCTTCTTCTTTTTTAGCCTCTATTGGCAGTACAGAATTTTTAACAAAAATTATGAATGAAATATATTTAAGCACTAAACACTTTCCTCATTTTAAGGTTCCCACACACAGTTTTATATTTAAATATTCTAATTACTTTCTCGACAGCTGCAAGCCTGGGAAAATTATGGCAGTTTTCAGAGTTCATTTTGTGGTTATTATATAAAGATTATGTGAATACACATGCAAGAACAAAAACCCTATTATTTTAATTCTTAAAAATTATTTTTCACTGTAAGATAAAATCATGTTATTCAAATATTAAAAAAGAAAAACACGTCACAACTGCCATTCTCTTAACAACTTTTAGCGTCTTTATTTACTTCTAGCATATTTTTTGAAGGAGTTGTTTATAAAACTGTAACCATCATTTACATGTTTAACACTTTATTCATTCAATAAAGATTTATTTAGGACCTACTATGTGCCAAGATTTATGCTTGGCTACTGAGGATACAGTGATATGCACACAGCCCCTGTCCTCAGAGCTTGCAGTCCAGCAATTAAATAAGTTATTACAATTCACATTGTGTGTTTTACTAATCATGGCTATCTCTCATAATCTCTGCATGTCTATAAATAGCCAATAACTGGTCATCAACTTGACAAGTGTTTTTGTTCTAGATACAGAGATACATAAGTAAATACATATCTCACATAACACAAGTTGACAAGATTATCTATTATCTCATGTGACTGCAGATACACAGAACACATTCCATAATATTGCCAACTCTGTAAACCTTCAAAAAATAGGCATTTTCTCAGATCCTCAATTTATACTTATTACAAAAAGAAGTACAACAGGAAGTCACATACCCTGAAGATATCCGACCTCTGCATTAATGCCATCAGGGAAAGGTATCCTCCATAGGACCAGCCATGGATGCCCACACGATCTAAGTCAATGAAATCATATTGAGAAGCTAGATACTGGAGTCCTTCCACCTGATCGTCAATTTCTATTTGACCCTGTCAAAAAAGGGAGAACATTTCACTGATTCTGATGAAGAGAAGTCTCCTTGTAAGAGTGCTTTTAAAGCTGATAAACAGTTTTTACTTAAAAATACTTGTAGTAGTTTTTAAAGAATTCATTATCAATTGACATTCTGTTGGCCGAAAAAAAAAACATTTAAAACTCTATTTAGAGAGAGGGGCCTATAGATTCCATTGCTAGCCAGTCCTAGAGTTTAGTAACCCCTTAGTTATAAAGTTCTTTCCTACTGAGACCCAAACTGTTCCTTGCTATATGGGTATTTCCCCTTTCCATTTGTTCTGTTGTCTGCTAAGAGGTCAGTATCTTCCTTGTAACAAGCCTTCCTATATATACCCAAAGACAAAAAAATTAGCCCCCTTAAGTGGTTGACGAATTTTACTCCTTTTTAAAACTTAATGCACTAAAGCAGAAGGAATCACTCTTGAGGTCTTTCCTCCTATTTCCCCATCATCTACTTCTAGGAACTGAACATACGCTATTTCTTTAAAGTCCTATTAAGTCCTACTTCCTACCACCACCACCCTGTCTGTATTACTAGGCCTGCCAGTGCACACAATCTCACTCCACTGAGCCAAAAACAAAAATAAAAACAAAAAAACTTACATGAGAATACAACATAAGGTCAAAGAACTGGCTGTGGGAGAAAATCCCATGTCTTACTCAGCATGTCCAATACACTGGCAAACACAGTAACTGCCTTACTGTGTAAAAGGAACATCGGATTCTCATCATTTCCCAAAGCAGCAGAAAGGACATGGGGCATCTCTAAAAGGTAGCATTTAAAGCTTCCTGTAGAGAGAAAGAGGCTTGTCACAAGGAAGGCACTAACCAGTTGGGTTTCTCTCTTCACAGAGGACAGAACAAATCTCAATTATTCCTCTCAATAGGGGACAGGATGCTAAAAACTAAGTGGTGCTGCCTTCTGGCTAAGCTGGACATACCCAATAGAAAGAGAAGGTGCTTCTGTGTAAAAATGGTTCTATCTCAGCTCCCCGAAGTTACATACAGGTGGATGTGAGCTAGCCTACTGAATATCAAGTTGCATCTTCCCTTCCACGCCCGAACTCTCTCCCTCTCACCACCTCCCCCCCCCCGCCACTCTCTCTCTCTCTCTCCCTCTCTCTCTCTCTCATGGCCCCTTCCCCCAACTCTTTCTCTCTGGGATTTCACACCAAACAATGAAGCAAAAAATGTAAACATCTTAAAAAGAAAAAGGTTTGTATGCTCACACACCATTTTATATTTAAAGGCGCCTTCAAATTTAAGCCCTCGGTGACAGGATCCCCTGTTGTCTATCACTACAACCACATAACCCAGAGAGGCGAGGGTATTCAAGCGGAAATACTTGACTCCTTTAAACCGATTATTCACCAACTGCACCTGAGGAAGAAATACAACTTCAGTGGAATTTATTATAAAGTAGTATAAAAAGCATTAAGTGGCAGGAGGCTGTGAAAAGTAGGAAGCTTGAATGTTTTGTATTATTTTGCTTTTAGAATAAAATTTTATTTTCTTGTGGCAAGAACACAAGGTGTGCTCTCTTAACAAAATTGTAAATGTATGATACAGTATCATTAACTATAGGACAGTATGGTACAGATCTCTAGAACTTCTTTGTCTTACACAATTGCGACTTTATGCTTGTGGATTAGTAACTCCCCACTTCCCCCTCTCCCTGACTTATTTTTAAATTAACTTGATGTTCATTACTTACAAGACAAGAGATTTAACCTATCCCCGAGAAAAAGTTAATAAAATCATTACTGCTACCCTAAAGAACTATGTCATTCAAATGACAGAGACAAGAATAAATAAGATCATTTTTTCCTCCCTACCTACCTTTTCTGGGATTGTCCCTGACTAGTAGTGGAATAATTGAGTATTTTAATGAAACACTGTGACCAGTTCAGCTTCCTTTCTCGTGTGACACAAATCAGTGCAAAAGGTAGGATAATTCTTAAATCACTCATTTAATTTCTAAATGTAGGAATTAATTTACAATTAATTTAATTTCTAAATGTAGTTTACTGCCTCAACAGAAATAAACTAGTGAGAAGAGGACTTTAATTAGAGGAAAGAAACTTAGAGAAACCCAGGGTTTGGTGGACACAAAGACCAGACATTAAACTACAACAAAAAAGGTTCTGGAAAAAATGAAACAAGTTTTTTTCTGGCCAAAACCAATGGGAAAACCATGTCAGCCCCAAGTTAAATAAGAATCAACATCATATTCACGCAATAAATACATACTGAACATTTACTGGGCTAGAATGGTGTGTGCTGTATGTGTAGACAATCTTCTCCCTTTGAATTTCTGGATATTCAGTACCATTGTAACAACTGCCAAACTGGTCTTTCTGTTTCCACTTTTGTTCTATAGTCCGTTCACTTGGTAGCAGAGGTAGGATTTTAAAATGTGAATTTGGTTAAGACTTTTATTGCTTACCTCCAACAGTAAAGAGTTTAGATTTTATTCTAAGGTCCTTACCGTTGCTTTTGAAATCTTACGTTATCTGACCTTTGGCTATTTCTCTGACCTCATCTCATACCAAATCCCTACTTACTATACTCTAACCTTATTATCAACTATATCAAGTTGATATAACCCCCAGGACTTGACATTTACTGTCATCTCTGTCTGGAATGCTCTTCCTTCAGATCTTTAGCACAGTCATTCTTTCTCATGTTATGTACCTTCAGAGACATTCCCTGAATTCCTATCCATTTTAGTCACTTTACCATCCTCTTTTCCAACAGTTATTATTTATAATTTTTAAATTTATTTTTTAAAATTTATTTTAGAGACAGAAAGAGACAGAATCTTAAGCAGGTTCCATGCCCAGTGTAGAGCCCAATGCAGGGCTCGATCTCACGNGCAGGTGGAGGAAGGCGGGGGGGGGGGAGCGGAGGGGAAGAGAGAGAGAAAATATCTCAAGCAATCTCCATGCTCAGTACAGAGCCCAAAGTGGGGCTTGATCCTATAACCCTCTGATCATGACCTGAGATAAAATCAAGAGCCAGACGCTCAATAGACTGAGTCACCCTCCCAACAGCACTTCCATTATATGACGTTACATCATTTATATGTCCACTCATTTATTATTTTCCTTTTAAGCTCCATGAGGGTAAGACATTAGTCAGACTTGTTATGGCACCCTCACTGCCTAAAACAGCACCTGGAGAATACTAGAAACTCAAATAACTATTTGTTGAATGAATGAGTAAAATATAGAGATGGGAGAATGATGTTTTTTTCCCTTTCTTTAAAAATAATTCATTTGTTAAAAATCTGAATTCCAATATAGTTAATAATGTTTTTCCTTTCTATCTTGGGAAAAGGGGCAAAAATAGAGGGAGGTGAAAAAAGCACGAGGCATAGAGCACAAAAATAAGTATTTAAACAAAACTACCTCTCTTCTTTGCGTGTTGTCACACACAAAAACGGCCTCAATTCCCTGAGATGAACATTTCCCCTGAGAGCCAGTGTTTCTGCCTTTGTAGCCACAGGCCTGCTACTTCTGGAAGAAGGAACTTAAATGTAATGCCCTTTGAGACTGAGGATTCAAAATTCTTCTTCAGTATCAATACTTCAAAACCTGTGTCCTGCTATCACTTAGCCCCCTCTTTTATATACTTCTATTTACAGAACAGTGTGTGGCAAAGAGGAAACATCAGAAGGATTTGTTAAATTGACATTTAAAACATACAGCTGTTATCAAGGAAGAGTTCAAGGAACTAAGCCTAGATGACTTTAATTGGAAATATTTGTTGCTTTTCTTGGATTTCACTTTTGTCCAACTATAGACATTGGTGCATTTAGTGACAACGTAATTCACTTCATGTTACAAATTGTGATACAGTTGCCAATCAACAGATTCCCACTTTGAATGGAATATACACCAAGAAATAACACAGCTTGGATTAATTATAAGATTCAATCAAAATTCACAAGGCTTTGTATGCTATTAAAAAGATGTGGTTTGGGGGCACCTGGTGACTTAGTTGGTTAAGTGTCCAACTTTTGATTTTGGCTCAGGTCATCATCTCAGTTTTGTTGAGTTCGAGCCCCATGTCAGGCTCTACACTGGCAGTGCTGAGCCTACTGGGGATTCTCCCTCTCTCCCTGCCCCTCCCCCACTTGTGTCATCTGTCTCTCTCAAAATAAATAAATAAACTTAAAAAAATAATGAGGGGTGCCTGGGTGGCTTAGTCGGTTGAGTGTCTGACTTCGGCACAGATCATGATCTCTTGGTTCATGAGTTCAAGCCTCACATCGGGCTCCGTGCTGACAGCTCAGAGCCTGGAGCCTGCTTCAGATTCTGTGTCTCCCTCTCTCTCTGCCCCTCCCCCACTTGTGCTCTCTCTCTTAAAATAAATAAACTTAAAAAAATAATAATTAAAAAAAAAAGATCTGGTCTGTATTAAGGAATATCTTCATAATTAACCCAAATGGAGTCAACAAACAAGAGGATGAATAATCCCAGTGGGTGGAAGGGCCAGCGGCACTCTATCATGCAAAGTCTCATGGGGAAATCTTGCAAAGTGAATGGAGAGTACTTTGAGAAAAAACTGTTTCGGTAAGTGTAAGTAAGTATAGTTGTACTCATAAAGTACTCTAAACAATTAAACAATTTTATTTTAACTGCATTGGCTAAGACTGTTTATTATGGTAAAATATACATAAAATAAAATTTACCACTTCGACCATTTTAAGTGTATAATTCAGTGGCACTAAGTATTCACCCTGCTGTGCAACCACCACCATTATCCATTTCCAGAACCTTTTCATCACCTCAAACAGAAATTCCGTATCTTATTAAATAACTCCCAATCCCTTCCCCAGGCCCTGGCAACCTCTATTCTACTTTTTTGTCTCCAGGAATTTCCTTCTTCTAGGTACCTCATACAAGTGGAGTCATACAATCTTTGCCTTTTTGTGGCTGGCTTACTTCACTTAGCATAATGTCCTCAAGGTTCACCCATGTTGTGCCATGTGTGAGAATCTCCTTTGTAAGGTTGCACAACATTACATTATATAACATCTTTTGTTTACCCGTTCATAGGTCAATGGACACTTGGGGTGCTTCAGCCTCTGGCTATTGTGAATAATGCTGCAATAAACATTGGTGAGCAAGTATCTGTCCAAGTCTCTGCTTGGGTTCTTCTGGGTATACACCCAGTTCTTCTGGGTATACACCCAGAAATGGAACAGCTGGATAAGAATGTAACATTACATTTAAAGAACTACCATATTATTTTCTACAGCAGCTGCACCACTTTACATCCCCATCAGCAATGCATGAGTTCCAATTTCTCCACGTCCTCATCAACATTTGCTATTTTCCTTTTTTTTTTTTTGATATAACTATCCTCATGAGTATGAAGTAGTATCTCTTTGCGATTTTTATTTTCATTTCCCTAATGACTAGTGGCATTGAATATCCCTCCATGTGGGCTAGACTTTTTAAACATAATTAGTAATAATGAATAATATAAGGATTCCTTTTGTCTTAAAAATCTACACAAGCAGTTAATTTTTACAGTATGTTTGTCACATGCCTCATATCATTTCTTCACTGGAAAGAGAAACAGCCTTCTTACTTAGCCTTAATATCAAAATAACATAACAAAAACACTTCTGAGAGTGTCCTGTAATTTCTCTCTTGAATTTCTTTGCAGTAAGTTTTTTTTTTTAAGTTTACAAAGATTCGGCTTCAAGTTTTTAACAGAAGGCTAATTTAAATGTTTATGATTTATGTGGACATGAGTATAATACAAATGTGAATCATGTTTGAAAAAAAATGACGGCAAAGTGATTTAACTTGATAGATGATCGTCACTGCTGAGATTTTGTGGCTTATGTAGTTATTTTGCTTTTATTTTGCTTTTTGGATATCCTTCTCTTTCCCTTCTTTCTTTCTTCTTCTTTTTCTTTTTAAAGTAAGCTCTGGGGTGCCTGGGCAGTTCAGCTGGTTAAGTGTCCATCTCTTATTTTGGCTCCGGTCATAATCTTATGGTTTGTGAATTTGATCCCTATGTTGGGCCCCAAAGTGACAGTGTGAAGTCTGCTTGGGATTCTCTCTTTCTCCTTCTCTCTCTGCCCCTCTCCTCTTGCTCTCTCTCTCTCTCAAAACAAATAAATAAACTTAAAAAAATAATAAAGCTCTACACCCAATATAGGGCTTGAATTCAAGACTCTGAGATAAGAGTTGCATGCTCTACCAGCCAGCCAGGCATCCCTATTTTTGGATATCTTAGCATCTAAAAACATTTTCAAATACTGAATAACTAGATATAATTATAAAGGATATTTACTGAGTCAACAGCTGCACTATAAATAGAGTGTAATTATATTCTAATTTCTTCAAGGGCCCAGTGTAAGATAATTAATAAACATTTTCAAAAAGTGCCAATGAACCAATGCACCTACCACAAACACTTTATTTACTCTGATAGTCAACAGATTTTATTTAATATTTATATGCTAATATTTAATCCAGAAAAAGGAAAATCACAGTGTAAACTCTTACCGTGCTGAATAGTAGTATAAAAGTTGCCTTAACTAGGGGCCTCAGGGTGACTCAGTCAGTTGAGTGTCTGACTTTGGCTCAGGTCATGATCTCACGGTTCGTGGATTTGAGCCCCGCATCAGGCTCTGGGCTGACAGCTAGCTCAGAGCCTGGAGCCTGTTTGGATTCTGTGTCTCCCTCTCTCTCTGACCCTCCCCTGCTCATGCTGTCTCTAGTTCTCTCTCTCAGAAATAAACATTAAAAATTAAAAAAAAAAAAAGAAGAAGAACATAAGCTATAGTCAATAACAGCAGAGGCCCAACAATGCTCAAATCTTAACTTAAACAACTGACGAGACATTTAAAGTACAAACCACCCCCCTCCAAAATATATGTGTATATACACACACACAGGTATGTATATAAATATGCCCACCTGAGAGATGGGTGGAGGGATGAGTGAAATAGGTGATATCAGGGGATTAAGGAGTGCACTTGTGATGAGGGCTGGGTGCACATGGAATTGTTGATTCACTATACTGTACACTGGAAACTAATATAACACTGTATGTTAACAATACTGGAGCCAAAATAAAAAGTTAAAATAAATAAATATGCCCACCTGAGGACCACCATATATGAAAAGCACAGTGGGGTATTTCTTTCCAGGTTGTAGGTCATGAGGTTTGTACAGCATCCCATACAATGTAAATCCAGTAGTACTTTCAAAAGAAAAAATTTCTGGAGGGGTATAGTCAGGAAGAGGACCTATGAGGAGATAACAAAAAAGAGTATGTAAAAGGAGTTCTCATGGGAGCTCTAAAATCTGCGAGCAAGGAGAAGAAACCATAAGCCTACAACTCTACACACAAATAAATGACCATCCTCCTTTTAGGTGATAAGCAAGAAATTAAGCAAGAACATTTATTTTTAAAAAAGAAAATCTACTGAACATATCAAATTACCTATTTTAAAAGTAGATACCCAGTATTCTGACTAATCCATGGAGCCTAGGAGGTATTTAGATGCAGAACTATACAAATACTTTGTGCTTGGTTCAGTGTAATTTAATGATGGTTAAGCCATATACCTGATTAGAACTTGGAAGCACAAATTTAACTAAGTCAATTTAACTTACTTATAGCAGGTGCTCAATAAACATTTGTTTCTGATTATTAGAAAATAAGCTTAGCCAGGACGCAGAAGAAAAGAAAGTCACGATCAGTCTTTGGTTTGCCAAAGCTATAGAGACCTACCCTAAGTGCGTATATTGGATGATGTTACAATCTAAGAAGAGATCATCACCATATGACAAACCCTACTTGTGGACATCAGAACATACCCTGTGGTTTCACACTAATTTCTTAATCCCTTAGCACATATTCATGAGTGAAAATACTTAACAGGAAAAATAATCTGGGGAGAAAGTGGATTAAAGATACATAAAATTAGTCCATATTTTAAGAAATCAAACATTTAAAAAAGATAATTCACTGTTCTTCACTCTTCTCCAGAACAAGAGTTCTATCTTTTATTAAGATGGCCATTGCAAATGCTTTAAAAGAAAGCAAGCTGGCAGTTGATTATTCCTTAAAGCTGCAGCTTCCTTGCTCAGTCTTGTTAGTTCAGAGCACATTATGTCATTTGTTTATCTAGGAAATCATCCAAACATGTGAACAGATAGTTTCCAAGCTGATATTTTGACTACTGTATTCCTATTTTCAAAAAGGCCTTCCAGGAGTGCCTGGGTGGGTTCAGTTGGTTGAGCATCCGACTTTGGCTCCGGTCATGATCTCACGGTTCATGAATTTGAGCCCCACATTGGGCTCAATGTTGTCAGTGCGGAGCCTGTTTCAGATCCTCTATCCTCCCCACCCCTCCCTGACTCATGCTCTCTCTCAAAAATAAACATTTAAAAAAAACCCAAAAAACAAAAAACAAAAAAAGGCCTTCCAAGGGCACCTGGCTGGCTCAATTAGAAGAGTGTGCTACTCTTGATCTTGGGGTTGTGAGTTTGAGCCCCAGACTGGATGTGGAGATTACTTAAATTAAAACAAAACACAACCTTCAAAAAGGCCTTCCAGAACTGCTCCTGCCTGAGTGGGAAGTTAATACATCTTATTTGGTGGTTGATAGAATAGGTAGGGTAGGATCAATTAGGAACTCAGCAGCTCAGGGATAAATGGTGGGAAGAGATGAGAAATATGGACATATGAGACAGGTTTAGTGTACTATGTACTAATCCTACTTAAAATCAGGTTCAGGGAAATGAGTACCTGCTGAATCCAAAATGGTGGCCCAAAATTCCTTTGTTTTGCAAGTTGGGTCATCTTCAGGACTTGATAGCTTGTAAAGGGACACACAGTGTGGATTCTTCTGGTTACTATACTTACTTATAAAGAAGTCACAATGCTAGAGAAAGGAAAAACAATTACTTTTTCCCCATGGAAAGGTAAAAAAATGTGCTACATCTGCACTGGTGCCAGAGCAGGATCATGGTAAGAGTCTACTCCTTTATGTCCATATACGATGCTAAAGTTAAGACTTGACTTTTTGAAGTTTTTCCTCAGAGAATCAGACTTCTGCAGGCCAATTTCACCAGTTTTCATATTACTCAAATGGAGTACTATATGAGCAGAGAGTTTTTTATTTGATAGGAAACCCTTTTCCAACAGAGACTTAATACCTGGCTGATGCAGCAAGAGTGGGAATAGCCACGGTCGGTCAGCCTTGTCACCTCTCCGGGATTTACATAACTGACCACGTACAGGTGATGTTCTAAAGGAGAGTCCTTGGTGCCTTCAAAATATACCAGTTTCCGGACTTCATCAACCTGGATCTGCCAAAAAACAACAACAGAAAAACTGCTGCCAGCAGGACCTTGGGAAGGCCAGTAATTCAACAAACAATTCCCAATCTTATTTGGAATCATTTGAGTCACCCTTTGTCTTGTGCCTCTTCAAAAAATTTTGCCACCAATGTCAATAAACTTGAGTTGGCTTTGGTGTTTTGAGCTGGACTTATACCCAAGAAAAGATCTTGTTCACAAGGAAAAAGGACACTTGAATTGCATGCTATTGTTATAGAGTCTCCTATATGGTAAAAATGTGTGCTTTTCTTAAAATACAGGAGTTATTTCAATAAAACAAACTTTATAGGGGAAAAAAGAAACATACCTACATTGTAATTAGGCCAACCATTCATACATACTTAAATGACTCTAATTTTAGTATCCTGTATTTTTTCTCATTTAACACAGTTATTAGCTTAGGTAGTACTTTTTTGGCCTTTGGTACAAACTTGCAAAAGTATTTTATCTACTGGGTTGGGAAATAACTGAACTCAATCACAGTTTCAGTACTGGCATAGTTTATAAATAAGTGTAGGTAAGATCTTTTTTAAGTCTTTTTTCAGAACTCAAAAAACTAAGTACACTCATAGCTGAATTCATTTAATATTCTTTCCAAATTACAGTTAGTGTCTAAATAAATGGCTTTTAATGTCCCATTAAAAAAATCTACCAACCTACTCAGTGTTCAATGAAATTCAAATTTTTAACACAGTCAAGAAAACATAGATACATTCCCCAAAGCCAAGTATTTTTAAATGCCACATTTTCTCCAGGAAGCTTCTTCTTCATTATCAAACATATTTCAGCATACACAAAAACAGAAATACAGTTGAGATTAAGTAAGTCCATATGAGATATACAGAAAGGATACAAGTGATAGGAAATGCCAGAACCAACATTCGTGAAGCTTCCCAGGTATGCGTTGATCTGTGCAAAAGGTTAGGACAAGTTCTGCTCTGGACCTAGCAGCTGGTAGTCAGGCCTTTCAAAACTGAAGAAATAACTGGTTAATTTCTCACCCCTGATTATAATGGTCTTTTCTTTCTTTGTTTCATGTAACCAGCTTACTCAAGAAAAGTATCAGGATCACCCTGAGAGGCTTGTTAAACTGAAGGCTGGGTCCCCCCACCATTATTTCTTTTTTCTTTTCTTGTTTTAATGTGAGCAGGGGAGGGGCAGAGAGAGAAGGAGACACAGAATCTGAAGCAGGCTTCAGCCCAAACTCACAAACTGTAAGATCATGACCTGAGCTGAAGTCAGACACCCAACCAACTGAGCCACCCAGGTGCCCCTACCCTCATTATTTCTGATTCAGAAGGTCTATGGTGGGCCCGAGAATTTACGTTTCTAAAATGTTTCCAAGAGATACTGAGGCTGTGCAGTTGGTCCAAGGACCATACTTTGAGAACCACCTCAACAGTAAGGAGCACATGGGCTTAAAAGTCTCAAAGCTTTATGCAATTACTGCCATTAAAAATCTTTGGGTGGGAGGAGTGCCTAGGAAGCTTAGTCCATTAAGCATCTGACTTTGGCTCGGGTCATGACCTCATGGTTCGTGGGGTCCGGCCCCACGTTGGGCTCTGTGCTGATAGCTCAGAGACTGGAGCCTGCTTCAGATTCTCTCTCCCTCTCCCTCTCTGCCCCTCCCTCACTCATGCTCTGTCTCTCTTTCTCAGAAAATGAATGAACACTGAAAAAAATCTTTGGGTGGGAACAAGGTCACTGGCAAAAGCGGAGAAGGAAAGGGTAACTTAAAAACAATAAAGTAAGGATAGAGGGGAATAGAGAACAGTAAGAAAGACACAAACACATTACGTAAGTAAGCATGACATAAAGAAGAAAATTGATGCACATAATGGCAAGTAGCAGGAAGATGTTTACATTGCCCAAATAAGGTTCAGATTTATGTAAGTATAATTCTGGGGGCTCCTTCACTATTATACAACCATTACAAAGTAGGAAGTTTACATCAGTGTAATTTTTTGTTATTAGAACTTAGAATTTGACAGTAAGATTTTCTCAAACGACAATAACATCCAAGGTTATATACATGTATATATATATTTGGATATATAATCAGAAGGCCATGTGAGAGTCTCAGTGGAAATCAGACTTTAACAGTTGCCTATGATATTCTGAAGTTTTTACCAACAAAACCAAACCTGAGACATGGATCTTCACTTTTTTTCCCTCATCACCTTGGGGGCTATAAGTGACTTCTAGAGTAGTCAGTATACCAGCATACATAATCCTTCAATCTCCAAATCAATTTGAGGAAATCATAAGCCTTCATTAAATCCTGATAGCATGTATCAACTTAACTGTATGTATCACTCGTATAAAGAATGGAGTTCTTAGAGAGCTCATGAAACTACCACCTAACTGTAAGTTGAAACAAACACAAGATACTATGAAGGCAAAAGAAAAAGAATTAGAATTCACTGAAATGCTACATAAAGCCTCATGCTGAGAGGAAACAGAGGGTAGATTTTCCCTCTTTTCCCTATCAGTCTACACTCTGTACATAGGTCTGTCACTCTTGCAGGTGGTGGATAAAACTTTAAATTTGTGAGATAAATAGGTAAGTGAAAGAGAATCACTCACTATCTCAGAAGGAGTAAATGCAGCTTTTAATGTAGAAATGCCATGAGCAGTCTTTAAGAGACATAACTCACAACTTTTGCAGACTCAGAAATTATGGCCCAGCCCTTTCCTTATTAAGTAGCAACACTGTATTTGAAAATGCTGACCTTAAGTAACCAGAACACATCTGATACCAGGACTATTAAATGGGGGAGATTTAGAACCTAATTGAAGATTTTTCCTTTCTACCAACTTGAGTCCTTTAAGACCCTAATTTAATAGTTTCAAAACACCAGGGTCATATGAAGTTGCACTATTGTTTTTAGTACTGTATAAACACAGCAGATGTTGACCAAATATATCAGTAGAATAAAAGAACATACATTAGATCCATGCCGACCAAGAACTTCCCATTCACCACTGGTAATTGCTATTTCCTCTTTGACAGGACACTTGAAATCACCTAAAGATAAACATAATTATAATTCAGCACTCTATCAGACTATAAGCAAATGAAATGAGGTAATAAAAATGTTTTGAAACTCAACAGAGGTGGTGAATGCACAACACTGAGAATATACTGTTCATTTTATTTTATTTTTTAATATTTTAATACTCTATTTTTATTTTTCAAGTAATCTCTAAGGGTGCCTGGGTGGCTCATTGTTAAGCATCTGACTTTGGCTCAGGTAATGATTTCACAGTTTGTGGGTTCAAGCCCTGCACTGGGCTCTGCGCTGATAATTCAGAGCTTGGAGCCTGCTTTGGGTTCTCGGTCTCCCTCTCGCTCTGCCCCTCCCCTGCTTGCACTCTCTTGAAATAAACAAACATTAAAAAACAAACAAATAAATAAATAAATGTAATCTCTACACCCAACCTGGGGCTTGAACTCACAACTCCAATATCAAGTGTCATATGATCTACTGACTGAGCAGCCAGGAGCCTTGCCACTGTTTAAAATGTTTGTTTAAAATGTTTATTTTAAAATTGCCAATTTAGGGGCGCCTGGGTGGCTCAGTTGATTAAGCTTCCAACTCTTGATTTGGCTCCGGTTGGGAGCTCAGGATTCATGAGTTCAAGGCCCGCATCAGGCTCTGCACTGACAGAGTGGAGCCTGGTTGGGATTCTGTTTCCCTCTCTGCCCCTCCTCCACTCGTGCACTCACTCTCTCTCAAAATAAATAACCTTTAAAATAAAATTGAAAAACAACTTAAAAGGCTAATTTAATGTTATGTGAATTTCACCTTAAAGTTTATTTATTTGTTTTGAAAGAGAGAGAGTGAGAGAATCCCAGGCAGGCTCCATGCTGGTAGCACAGAACCTGATGTGGGTCTTGAACACATGAAGTGTAAGATCCTGACCTTGGCCAAAATCAAGAGTCAGACACTGAACCTACTGAGCCACTCAGGTGCCCCTTACCTTAATTTTAAAAAAGTCTACAGGGGCGCCTGGGTGGCTTAGTCGGTTAAGCGTCCGACTTTCGCTTGGGTCATGGTCTCGCGGTTCCTGGGTTCGAGCCTCGCGTCGGGCTCTGTGCTGACTGCCAGCTCAGAGCCTGGAGCCTGTTTCGGAGTCTGTGTCTCCCTCTCTCTGACCCTCCCCTGCTCACGCTGTCTCTCTCTCTCTCTCTCCCCTAGAAATAAAAATCTAAAAAAAAATCAGAAATGACTATTGTCATTTATATATAAAAAAAAAAGTCTACAGTCAAAAAAAATTCCAAGTTATGAGTCTTCACAGTACTCTGGAATAATGATGGAAGGATCCATGTAAATCAAGTGAAAATAGCAAAATCGATTCTGATCACAAAGCCAGAAAAGAAGTCAAAAGCATTTGTGTTTCTAGACCTTTGTTTAGACAAAGAAATCTAAAGGGTTAACAAGGCATTTCTTCTTGAAATGCAACAAAATATTTAAAAAGCCACAGAAGAAAAATTTTAATAAAATTGTTCTTCATCTGCCAAAAAATAAATTAGGTATTATCACAGTAAAGACCAACAGGCCCCACTGCCTTTACAAAATTCTTTCTGGATAGAGAAGGCTCTCTCAGGGGTCTAAAGAGGAGGTTAAAAAGTGGAAAACCATTTTGCCTCTTTGCCTAGCAGCACTGTGGGGAGAGACAGCTGGGGACAGGATGAGACAGTGAGATGGTACAGGGTCTTAGCTAGGGTCCCACTAAAGTTAAAAAAAGTTGATTTATTTTCTTTTTCTTAGATGCAAAAATTCAACTTAGTACTTTAAACTTTATGACCAGAAAATAAATAGTACTTAAAATACATGTAACAAATACTAATTATTTCACAGTATAGCTACTTTAGAAAGAGGAGGGAAGGGAAAAGTAAAAGGAAGGAAGGAACAAGAAGACCTGGAATAAGAAAAACTATGAAAAAAGGAAGGGAGGAGAAAGAAGAGGTAGATAAACTGAGGGGCCTAGAAAGAGACACTGAGAGGGAACAAAGAAGCTAGGCTTCTGAGATGAATGTTAACTGAGGTAATAGTTCTTACACTCTTCAAATGGAGTAAAAAATTTTAAGTTACCATCTTTTTATTACTGTCCCCCAAATATTATGTTAATTAACTACTATTCACAGCTCTCTGACCAGTTTTCATCACTAAATTTTCTGGAATTTCAACAGTGGATTTAATTCATGAACAATGGGAGTTGGTAAGGGAAACTTAAGGAAGAAATTCTTCATCTTGGATATATAAGATCTAGTCTGCCTGACAGAAAATTAGGCTAAGGAAAGGAGCACGGTCATAGGCAGTATCTATTTTGCTAGTCCTAAGATGTAGTTCATTTTCCCCATATTTAAAAGGCCACGTTGAGAAAAACAAACAACCCACTTAAAAAGTTAGCAAAGGATTTGGGGCACCTGGGTGGCTCAGCTGGTTAAGTGTCTGACTCCTGATTTCAGCTCAGGTCATGAACTCAGTTCAGTTCCTGAGTTCCAGCCCTGCTTTGGGCTCCCTGCTGACAGTGTGAAGCTCACTTGGAATTCTCTCTCTCTCCTGCCCCTCCCCCTTGTGTGCAGGCACGTACTCTCTCTCAAAATAAATAAACTTAAAAAAAAAAAAAGTTGGCAAAGGATTCAAATAGACATCTCTCCAAAGAAGATACACAAATGGATAACACATGAAAAGAGGCACAATGTTACTGGTCATTAGGGAAATGAAAATCAAAGCTACAATGACATACCACTTCATACCCACTAGGATGGTTATTACCAAAACAAACAAAACACACAGAAGATAACAAGTGTTGGCAAGGATGTAGATAAACTGGAACCCTTGTGCACTGCTAGTGGGAATGTAAAATGGTTCAGCTGCCAAGGAAAAAAGTATGGTGGTTCCTCAAAAAATTAAAAATAGAATTGCCATATGATCCAGTAATTTCACTTCTGGAAAAGAACTGAAAGCACGGTCTCAAACAGATACCTGTACACCCATCTTCATAGCAGCACTATTCACAATAGCCAAAATGAGGAAGGAACCCAAGTGTCTGTAGCCAAGTAAATGGAAAACACAATGTGTCTATCCATACAATTGAATTTATTCAGCCTTCAAAATTTTTTTAATGTTTATTTATTTTTGAGAGAGACACATAGCACGAGCAGGGGAGGGGCAGAGAGACAGAGAGACACAGAATCCGAAGTTGGTTCCAGGCTCTGAGCTGTGAGCACAGACACGAACTGTCAACCCACAGACAATGAGATCATCACCTGAGTCAAAGTTGGACTTCAACACCCCAAATCATCACTTTTTAAAGAGAAATTACTTCAGCTGACACAATGTTTAGTTTCACTTTGGGCAATATAATTGTATCAATGTGAAAAGCTACAATTATATTAACTTCAGCGTAGATACAGACAGTATTTAAAAAAAAAACCAAGTATGGAGGTGGGGGCCCCTGGGTGGCTTAGTTGGTTAAGCATCCAACTTTGGCTCAGGTCATGATCTCATAGTTTTTGAGTTCTTGAGTTCAAGCTCTGCATAGGCGCAGAGCCTGCTTTGGATTCTCTGTCTCCATCTTTCTGTTCCTTCCCCACTTATACACTCTCTTTCAAGAATAAAAAGTAAAAAAACAACAAAAAAAGTAAAAAAACTAGTATGTAAAAAGCAAAAACAAATTAGTATTAAAAAAATCTAATAACCAAATAACATTTTAAAAGTAGCTTTTAAAATCTAAATATGGGGCTCTGGGTGGTCAGTCGTTTGGGCGTCCGACTTCGGCTCAGGTCATCTTACGGTTCATGGGGTCTAGCCCCGTGTTGGGCTCTGTGCTGACAGCTAGCTCAGAGCCTGAAGCCTGTTTCGGATTCTGTGTCTCCCTCTCTCTCTGACCCTCCCCTGTTCATGCTGTCTCTCTCTCTCAGAAATAGATAAAACATTTAACAAAATTTTTTAAAAATCTAAATATGACATGGGCTCACTTTAAACAAAAAAATTAGTCAAGGCAAAAGTAAAAACCAAAATTAAGTAATTCCATTCCCAGAGATTACCCACTTCTAATAAGTATCCATCAAGAACTTTGTTCTGTGTTTTCACATATGCATGTATTTATATTTTAGTGTAACTTATGTATTAAGTTATTTTTAATATTTATTTATTTTTGAGAGAGAGAGCATGTGAGCAGGGGAGAGGCAGGGAGAGAGAAAGACAGACAGAAAATCTGGAGCCGGCTCTGTGCTGTCAGTACAAAGCTCAACGTAGGGCTTGAACCCATGAACCATGAGATCATGACCTGAGCTGAAGTCGGTCCCTCAAGTGACTCAGCCATTCAGGTGCCCCACTTATGTATTAAGTTTGATGAAGCCAGTACTGATGCTTATAAACTATACAAAAGAGACATTATATTATCTTGCCCCTCCCACCTTTAGCCCCCCAACATATATATATACATATATATATATATATATACACTTTTAAATAAAAAAGGATTTCTTACTTGGGGCAGGCAGCCCACCACTGGATCGTTTATATTTGCTCTCCTTTAAAATGGATGTAATTTTGTATAAATGACGGAAACCTGTTTTGCATTCAGAGGCAAAAATAAATTCAATTTCATCTTCATGACTTTGGGGAAAAACATGAAAGATGTCATGGATCTGTAAAATGAATAGCTTAATTTACTACACACATTAATGAAAAGACTACACAAACAATTCAATTAAGTTAGAGAAAGAAGAATTGATAAATACATTTCGAAATATAAACAACTGTCAGTGCTAGGGTGTAATGTGTATTTATGATATAGATTTTGCCTGGGCCCTTCAGATTTATCTCACTTTAGGCATAGACTTCCTCCATTGAGAAATAAATGTTTCCAAAAGGTAAAAAAAGAAAAATACGACCAAAAGGTTGTTCTTACTCACCATCTCTGTAATCCTTTGAAACATGGCATGAGATTTAATTATATAAATCTTATTATAGAATCGTATTACTTATTCTTTCTTTTAAAGATTTTATTTGTTTATGTAATCTCTATACCCAAAATGGGGCTTGAACTCACAACCAGGAGATCAAGAGTCACATGCTCTACCAAGTGAGCCAGACAGGTGCCCTTTATTACTTACTCTAATCCAAAATCTTACTACTTTTTTTTCCAATGAGAAATATTTTAACAGTTGAAGGGTGAATCATATGAAGCCTGTATTCAGCTAGGGAGTGATCTGGCTTTACCTATTTTGTATCTTGTTTAAAATTTTTCCACTAAATTGGAAAATTCGTAAATTTTGGTATAGTTTGCCAACTTAAAGTCTTTCCCAGACCTCTATTGAGGTCCTCCTGAGAAGCATGAACTCATGAGGCTGTTTTCAAAACCTCATGTGTCCAGGAAAAGGGCAAATCTGTAGCCAAGGAGATTATCTACAAGCCATTCCATTCTAGAACCATCATTCCAATCTGAAATGTTCAAACTTAGCAATTAACATTCATGGTTACTTCGAATCTAAAAAATTCATTTTGATAGTTTGCTATAAAACTTCACTTGCTTTAGCATTCTGAAAAAATATTTAACCAATTATAGGAAAACATACATACATTTATCCAGATGTCTGTTGTTTCCTCATAGATAATCAGTGGCGTCACAGAGTCAGGCACCGACTCGATGAGTCTCTGTCTTTCCATGGCATCATCTTCTACTGGGATAAATAATTCAGGTGAGATCAACACTATCTGTAGGCGAGTTTGGGAGCGATCTAGTAGAATGGACCAAGCACTATTTAAACAAACAAAACAAAAAAGCACCAAAAATAAAGCAGGCTCTCAGAAAATGAATATTCCCTTACTCTCTCCCCTAGTACCCAACAGTTATTTCTGTCATCACATTAAAGAATTGCTTTAAGAGAAATTAAATTATCACCTACAAGTGGCTTATTATTAGCTTATTCTATATTTATTTTTTAAAGTTAAGCTTGAATAGAGTTTTTTTTTTTAAACTGGTTTTCTTTAAACTCCTAAAACCACAAATAGCCTGTGAAACTGTTTTCTCCCTTTAGTGTCACCAACTGCCAGCCTTGTGATACTCCTGTTGTCTACATTAGGTACTATATGTAACGATCTTCACATGAAACTCTACAAAATTGTTGCTTAAATTATATTTAAAAAAATACACTCTTACATGTGAACCCTAAAGTCATACAATTTAACCACAAAAAAAAAACTGAAACCATGAGTGGCTATATAAGAGACAGAATTAAAATGCACTGCCCCATGCTTATAGGAATACAAATCCACAAGGCCACTTAACTCAGAAAATTCTCTGTGCAGAAAAAACTAATCTGCAAATTTACATGTGAAGCCATCTCCAACCGAGGGGCAATCTAATACCATAAACATTTCTAAAGTTCTGGATTCTAAATTATTTGTAAAGAAGTGACAATTTAACATACGCACTATTTTCCCTCTGGAGTCCATCCAGCTCTGGCAATGTATTCAACTCCTTCAAAGAGAATCTCAAAAGGTTGAATCAGTTCCTTATCTACAACATCGATAATCTTTTAAAAAAGAAAAAAAAAAGGATTCTAGTTACAGAAGAAATATATGAATAACTAGTTTACTAGTCTACTTAAATTATTATCTTTTTTTTTTTACAAATAGTTTATTGTCAAATTAGTTTCCACATAACACTCAGTGCTCATCCCCACAAGTGTCCTCCTCCATGCCCATCCCCCCCTCCCCCCACATCCATCAGTCCTCAGTTTTTGTCAGCATTCAAGAGTCTCTCATGGTTTGCCTCTCTCCCTTTCCCCCACCATTTCTGCCCTTCTTCTCCCCCTTGTTCCTCTGTCAAGTTCCTCCTAATCCTCCTATACGTGCAAACATATGATATTTGTCCTTCTCTGCCTGACTTATTTCGCTCAGCATAACACCCTCAAGGTCCATCCATGTTGCTACACATGGCCAGTAAATCATTATCTTTAACAGCATGACACTTTTTCAGACTTAGGTATTTAAATAGGCACAAGGGATACAGCAAAACCAGCGCTAAGCTGCGGGTTACTTTTACTAGTGTACTCTTAATGCCTAAAAAAGTTCTAAGCACAAGAATTAGCAGTCTAAAAAGTCTTTTCCCATGAGTTTACACTAATAGAGGCCTTGCTAATAAGTGGTAAAAACAAGTTTTAATCACTTTAGAGTCTAGTATTGAAGTTTCCTATATTTGAGCCTAAAATATGATTTGTGTAATGTATTAGTGAAATGGCCCTTAGTAAGCAAACTTTTTTCTTTAAAAATCTAGCCAACACACACACACAAAAAATTCTTTTTTTTTTTTTTAAAGGACAAAGGATCTGAATAGATAGTTCTCCAATGAAGATACACAAATGGCCAATAAACACATCAAAAGATGCTCAACATCATTAGCCATCAGGAAAATTTAAATCAAAATAACAGTGAGATACAATTTCAAACTTACTAGGATGGCTATAATAAGTAAGACGAACAATAAAAGTGTTGGTGAGGATGCGGAGAGATCGGAAACCTCATACAATAGGAATGTAAAATAGTGCAACCACTTGGGGCAAACGGTCTTGCAGTTCCTCAAAGGTTAAACATACTGAACAATCCCACTTCTAGGTATTCAACCAAGAGAAGTGAAAAACACACACACACATGCATGGTAGCATTATTCGTAACGGTCAAAAGGTGGAAACAACCTAAATGTCCCTAACTGAGGAGTAGATAAAGTGTTGGGGTACATGGCTGGCTCAGTTAGAAGACTGTGCAATTCTTGATGTCAGGATTTTGAGTTTGAGCTCCATGTTGAGTGTAGAGATTACATGCATACATATATACATAAAAACTTAAGGAAAAAAAAGCAAGAAAGTGCTGATACATGGTGCAATACAGATGGAACTTGAATACATAACACTAAGTAAAAGAAACCAGACTAGATACTGTATGATTCCATCTATATGAAGTGCCCAGAACAGGCAAATCTATAGACAGAAAGGAGATGTACTAGTGGTTGCCCAGCGCTAGGAGGCATGGGAAGGTTGGAGGGTGATGATTAACAGATGTGGAGTTTCTTTTTGGGGTTACGGAAATGTCGCACAACTCTGTGAATACATTAAAAGCCATTTTAAACTTTAAATGAGTGAACTGAATTATACTTGAATTATATCTCAATAAAGCCATTTTTTAAAAAGTCTAGAAGAGTAGACTGTTTATTAATTAATCCTGTGTATATTCAGCTTATAAGAATTTGACTATCCAAATGGAAAGCAGCAGTACAAGAGAAATGTGGGACATCTATCCAACACAAAAGGTAAATCACTAGTCAATACTGCTATTTAAAAAATATTGATCTGGTGAATTAACAATGGCAAAGAGGGAAAACTTGGAAAAGAGTGGCAAATATGCATATGCCCATATTCCTTCCTCTCTTGAGAACCAGCAAAAAGTTTTCAAAGCAGAAAATTAGGGGGTGCCTGGGTGGCTCAGTCGGTTAAGCGTCCGACTTCGGCTCAGGTCATGATCTCGCGGTTTGTGGGTTCGAGCCCTGTGTCGGNAATTAGGTCAACCTGAAATTGATGGTCCACAAACATCTCAACAAGTTAAACAAATCCAAAAAATTAAAGAGTGAATCTAAGGTATCTACTAGACTGACTAGTCAAAAAAATTCAACTCGACATTTTATACTTACCCTTCCTTCAGCATCAATCATTATTTCTGACATCTTAAAGGTGACTTTTGGATTTGCTGTGCCTTTAGAAAGATAGAAATGAATAGTAATGCAGATCCAAAATTATTCAAACAAATTCTGCCAGATCAATTCCCTTTACACTTTAGTTAAGTTAGGAACATGGCAGTGTTAGGGCTTAACTGTATAAGAATCTCAGAACTCCATCTCAAATCCATAATTCTCAGCAGAGGTATCAAAAAAAAAAAAAAACACAGAGGCTGAAAAACATCACGAGTCAGTATGAAATAAAAAAGGGAAACTCTCTATCATTTTGTAATTAAATGCTATAAAAGGGGTTGCCTGGGTGGCTCAGTCGGTGAGTGTCCACTCTTGGTTTTGGCTCAGGTCATGATCTCATGGATGGTGGGATAGAGTGCCGTGCTGGGCTCTGTGCTGACAGCACAGAGCCTGCTTGGGATTCTTTCTCCCTCCTTCTCTGCCCCTTCCCTGTTCCCTCTCTCTCTCAAAATAAATAAACTTTTAAAAAATGCTATAAACAGTAAAATGGAAAAAACTACTAAGAACATAATCCCTTAAAAGTCTTTATTTTCTAGAAAAGACACCTTTTTATTCATTCCTTGAAGTTACCAACCAGCTTTGTGCACTTCCCAGCCTTTGAAAAAAATTTTAATAGATCAGCCTGTAATCTTAAAATCTACTTCAGGGGCACTTGGGTGGCTCAGTTGGTTAGGCGGCTGACTCTTGATTTTGGCTCAGGTCATGATCTTGTGTTTCGTGAGTTCAAGTGCAGTACTGGGCTCCAGACTATGATGGTGTGGAGCCTGGTTGGGTTTCTGTCTCTCTCCCCCAATCTCTCTGCTCTTCCTGTGCACTCTCTCTCTCTCTCTCAAAATAAACTAAAAAAAAAAAAAAAAAAAAAATTTTTTTTTTTTTTATTTTCTTCTGTGGCACTTAATGAACAACCCAATTTTACCAAGGCTGTAAATGATCAATATTGACCATACCTTTGGATGACTGCAGAGAGAATCTTGTTTGGAAAGTAGAAATGAGTGAATATAAATGTCAATGGAATATAGTACCTGTTTTAGGATAACGGAATGAATCTGCCCTCCTTGTTTCCAACATAGGGGATGTAACATGAATAATTTCCACCTCAGATTCATCATTTTCTTCATACAGAATTCTAAGAATTTTGCTGCCACTGGGAGCTTAAAAGGAATTTAAATATTGAAAATTTAGAAGAATTATCCTATAGAGTAATCATAACTGACCATTTCCTCTAGTAGTAGGTTTCCCATAGTGAAAAATAATTTATGTATAAAATATGCTGCCTTTTGTGTATGGAACTATCACTAGTCTTTGTGCTAAGAGGGTGAATTTTTGGTAAACCAGTTTTGCTGGTTAAAGGTTACTCCTTTTAGAAGGCAAAACTTGAAAATACTTATATACATATATATATTTTTAAAATTTTAAGTAGGCTTCATGACCAACATGGGGCTTGAACTCATGACCCTGAGATCAAGAGTCACATGCTCCATAACTGAGTGTTATTTGGAAACTAATTTGACAATAAACTATTTGTAAAAAAAAAAAAAAAAAAAAAAAAGAGTCACATGCTCTATAGATTGAGCCAGCCAGGCAGCCGGGTACATATACATATTTAAAACAGCAGAGGGATGCCTGGGTGGCTTGGTTAAGCACCCTACTCTTGATCTCTGCTCAGGTCTTGATCTCAGGGTCGTGAGTTCAAATCCCAAATCAGGCTCCATGCTGGGATCCATGCTGGGGGTAGAGCCTACTTAAAAAAATAAAAAAACAAAACAAACAAAAAACCCAGCAGAAACACATTTGTGAAGGTGTTCAATTCCTGTATACCTGAAAATGCATTCCTTTTTGAAAAATGAATTAATTATATTTATAATATTTCCTATGACAAAATAAATGCTATTTTAAAAATGGTTTTTTCTCTTAACGGTTTCTCTAATTCATGTAAAATCTTGTTCTAACGAACACAATATAGCAAACATTTTATATCTTTTTTTTAATTTTTTTTTTTTACAAATAGTTTATTGTCAAGTTGGTTTCTATATAACACCCAGTGCTCATCCCCACAAGTGCCCTCCTCCATACCCATCCCCCCCTCCCCGCCACATCCATCAGTCCTCAGTTTGTTCTCAGCATTCAAGAGTCTCTCATGATTTGCCTCCCTCCCTCTCCCCCACTATTTCCCCGCCTTTTTCTCCCCCATGGTCCTCAGTTAAGTTCCTCCTATACGTGCAAACATATGGTATCTGTCCTTCTCTGCCTGACTTATTTTGCTCAGCATTAACACCTTCAAGGTCCATCCATGTTGCTACACATGGCCAGATTTCATTCTTTTTCACTGCCAAAACATTTTGTATCTTAAAGGTCCAAATCGAAGACATGGTTTAAAAATAAGTATTTTTCATACTTCCTTAGAGTGTGTGCTCAAAATACTAGCTGCTAGGATGTTACTTCAGTGAAGCATGTGACTCTTTTGACCTTCGGGTTGTGAGTTTAAGCCCCACATTGGGTGTAAAGCTTACTTAAACAAACAAACAAACAAACAAACAAACCCACAAAAGCTAGCTGCAAACAATTACTGGGTCATGAAATCTATTAATGGGTAATAACCAGTATTTAAAATATATAATGAACAAAAAGTTACAATTATCAAAGTGCCTTTCACATGAGGATAAGTATTGCTTCCTGAAATTTGTTTTCAGTTTTTGTATACAATATACGTCCGAATTATTAGGCAAGAACGTTAAGCAAACTTCTAACTGGATCATGGACAAAAAATCTGAAAGCCACTGCTTCACAGAGAGCTGTTTCTCGGGCAGTAAAACACTTGTGACTTCACCCAGAAAAAGGAGGAATTTGCGTCCTTTATTCTGATCTATTCATACACTAATTTGGCCATATGCTCATGTAGACTCTCTAGTCAATCCCACGTTTTTATAACAATGCATTAAGGTGTAGTATTTTTTATTTTGCCACCAATGTTGCCAGCAAGATCAGCTTCTAGAAGAAAAAGTAGTAAAGAGTTGAAGGACCTGAGGTGCTGAACTGCAATGCAATTATTTTTATTAGAGTTCATTATGGTAGGATATAGCTTGTATATTCTAAATAACTACTGGTAAGATCCAATCTTCATGACTTCATAAGCTACTATTCAGGACCTAGAATTTGTGCACTTAACTAACTGGCAATTAAATCTCATAATAATTGAATTTATAATATTTTGAACTCCCTTACTTGTTTCAGCTTCTGGACACCACCAGTAGCCAGAGTATCTATCAAATTCTTCTTGAAGAACAAAGGTAGCAACTCCAGCTGATCTGGGATCTTCTTCCATGTTGGCTAGCTCTAGACAAACATAAAAGGCAAAATCATCACAGGAAGTTCTCTATCTTTTCATAGATACTAAGCACAATGATTTAGTTTATTTTGAAATGCAGCCATAGTACAGTGGTGAATTCTGGAAATAAATGGACTGGATTTAAATCTGAGCTCCATCATTACTAACTCACTGACCTTGGATAAATCACCGAACCTCATTTCACTACAGTGTCCCATTTGTAAATGGGAATGAGAACATACTTCCTAAGGCTTTTAGAATTAAATGAGTTAAATCACATAAAGCACTTAGAACAAAGCCTGAGCCAGAACGTGTGCTCCATAAATGTTAGTTATTTCCCCATTTAGCTGGGGAATACAAGAATACATGTAAAGGGTCACAGTGACCTGTACCTTCTACACAGAAAAGTCCAACTTTAGACCTAGAATGACTCTTACAGATCATGTAATTTCATTATTCCTCCTCCCCTTCTTCCATTCAACCAGAACATCTCAGCTTTCATCTGTTTCACACTTTTGAGCAAATAGTTCCAGCATATAGTTTGAAGGAGCTCTTGCTTTAAGAATAACCTCCCAGTGGGGTGCCTAGGTGGCTCAGGTGGTTAAGCATCCAACTCTGGCTCAGGTCATGATCTTGTGGTCTGTGATTTCAAGCCCCACATTGGGCCCTCTGCTATCAGCACAGAGACTGCTCTGGATCCTCTGTCTCCCTCTCTCTCTACCCCTCCTCCACTGGTGTACTCTCTCTCTCTCTCAAAACAAATAAACAAAACCCCCCAAAACCACAAAGCCATAATTTTGTAAGATTTCATGACATGGAGATTCCAATATACTTGGAATTTTAAAAAGCCACATTAGAGATGACTGGATGGCTAAGTCAGTTGAGTGTCTGACTTCGGCTCAGGTCATGATCTCATAGTTTGTGGGTTTGTGCTCCAAGCTGGGCTCTGTGCTGACAGTTCAGAGCCTGAAGCCTGCTTTGGATTCTGTGTCTCCCTGTCTCTCTGCCCCTCCCCCACTCATGCTCTTTCTCTCTCTCTCTCAGAAATAAACATTACAAATATTTCAAATAAAAAAGCCATATTATTAAATGGCTAATACATTATAATTTCATTTAAAATATTTTAAACATATATTTTATTTTTATTTTATCTCTTTGAGAGACAGAGAATCTCAAGCAGACTCCACGCTCAGTGTGGAGCTCGACACAGGGCTCGATCCCATGACCTAAGCTGAAATCAAGAGTCAGACGCTCAACGGACATCCACCCAGGCACTCCCCAACACATTAAAATGCTTGTTTCCAGGCATCTGGGTGGCTCAGTCAGTTGAATATTCAACTCTTGATTTCGGTTCAGATCCTGACCTCAGTGGGCCTCATGTCAGTCTCTGTACTGGGCATGGCACCTGCTTGAGATTCATTCACATTCTCTCTCCCCTCCACTCCACCCCCACCACCATCTGCCCCTCTCCCCAGCCAGCGCGCTCTCTCTCTAAAAAAAAGAAAAAAGTGTTGGACATATATAAATCAAAATGTGGTTTTCTCCAAGTAATGAGACAGACTATGGACAAGCATTTGTTTTAACTGCTTTATAATTTACAAAATCTTAGGTATACTATTTGTTTTTTACTAAATTTTTAAAAAATGTTTTATTTATTTCGGAGAGAAAGAGAGAAGCAGCGTGACCAGGGGAGGGTCAGAGAGAGAGGGAGACACAGAATCTGAAGCAGGCTCCAGGCTCTGAGCTAGCTGTCAGCACAGAGCCCAGCGCGGGGCTGGAACCCACAAACCGTGAGATCATGACCTGAGCTGAAGTCGGACGCTTAACCAACTGAGCCACCTAGGCGCCCCTTAGGTATACTATTTGTGAACAATGTATACATATACTTGTATAACCACACCTCATCAAGACACAGAATATTTCCAACACCTAGAATGGTTTTTCATACCTCTTCTCAGTCAATGCCCATTCTCATCCCAGAAGCAACCACTGATCTGATTTCTATCATAGGTTAGTTTTGCATATTCTAGAATAGCACATAAGTGAATTCGTATTCTGTTTGCTTTTTGAGATTCACCAATGTTGTTACACATATTATTAATTCACTTGTTTATTGCTGGATGGTATTCCATAGTATATCACGATTCTTTTATCCATTCACCTGTTAATGGATATTTGGGCTACTTCTAGTAGTTATCGGCATTTGGGCTCATAGTTATCGGCAACTATGAATAAAGATGCTAATCTTTCTTGTATAGGGATCTTGGTGGGTGTACGCTTTCATTTTTCTTCAATCAGGACCCAGAAGTGGAATGCCTAGGTAGTATGGTAAGTGTTCATAAGAAACTGCCACAGTTTTCCAAAGTATGTTTTATTTTGTATCCTTACTAGCAATGTATGAAATTTTCTTTCTAATATTTGTGTTCAGAATTAATCTTTTCAACTTTAGTCAGTCTAATGGGTGTATGGTAATACTTCATAGTGATTTCAGGATTAGAAACCAGTTTCAATGTATTATTTTTGCTTATTTGTATTTTTTTTATATTGTTTAAAACAAATATGCAGAATGAACCAATAATACCCTATCCAAAAATTTTTAGTTCAGAAGTGTTTGGAACTCAGAATTTGGGTGATTTTTCATATACGTATATATTATATATATCTACCATAAAATTATGTAACATCTCCATCAGGGGAATCAAATGCCCTGTAACTAGATACACCAATATTCCTACAGCAAACTTATGAATAGATACACTAAGTAGGATTAAGATTATAAATATCCTCAGGTCAGTCCAGGTCAGATTTTGTCACCAAAAGAGTTTTAGCACCAAGCTAGTGAAAAGTAAGCTCAGTTTTTAAGAGTTTTTTGAATTTTGTAATGAATGATACAGCCAAAACCAGTGTTCAGTTTTCCTGGATCTTTAAACTACCCCAAAGTTATATCCATGCTATTGTTTTATATCATCATTTGAGAGTAGAGGTTGGTACTGTATTACTTTTACATTCCTTAATAGTACTAGGCAGAAAATAAACACATGCACATGCTCATTGCCTAAACTCATCTGAAAGCAGACTTTCACTTGGAAACTTATTGTGAATAAGAGGAGTAAGAGTGAAGATGCTTACTTTGTATCTACCCTTCTATTTAAATGAACACACTGCACTTACCATGTTTCAGACACTATCCCAAACACTGCACAAATATTAATTCATTAAAACTTCATAACAGCACTGTAATGACATGCCTTTGTAGATATGGAAACTGAGAGGTTAAATAACTTACTCAAGGTCACAGAACTAAAAACTGTAGATCTGGAACTCAGACTCAACTCTCTGACTCTAGATTATATCTTTAACTAGTACACTAATCTTGAAAATGATAAACATATCACATACCTACATGCACAGAAAGGAAAAATAATAAAAACAATACTATAGCATCACACAGGGCTCTGGTACTTTCTACTTTATTATTATTTATTTATTTATTTATTTATTTAATTTCTAGGAGAGAGAGAGACAGCGTGAACAGGGGAGGGTCAGAAAGAGAGGGAGACACAGACTGAAACAGGCTCCAGGCTCTGAGCTGGCAGTCAGCACAGAGCCCGACGCGGCGCCCGAACCCACGAACCGCAAGATCATGACCTAAGCGAAAGTCGGACGTCTAACCGACTAAGCCACCCAGGCGCCCCTGGTACTTTCTACTTTAAATTCTGTCAATCGTCATAATAATCCTATGTGAAAAACAATTCTACAGAAGAAAAAATAGACTTAAAAAATGCCTTAATTCTATCAGTTACTGTCAGAGCTTTGCAATCCCAGACTGAAGTACAATAACTAGTGTGTAGTGAGTGTCCAATGTCTGTTGAAAGCATAAACAAATTTCCAACCCAGATTTACTAACCACCGGCCTAATCCTCCTATTGCCGCTAGTAGCTGTTCTGATTCCTTGACTCCAAATGGAGACCCATGAAACACCGAAACATGTACTTTTCACTTAAAAACTTCCCTACTCCATCCCCTTCTATCTGATGCTCTAATTTTAGATCATTAAACTTAGATAATTTCAACAGTCAACTTTTGGTGTCCCTGTCTCTAGTCCTGAGCTATTCAAATATAACTTTCATGAAGCCTCCAGAACAATTTATCTATAATATGACTCTGCCCATACCACCCAACTGCTAAAAGCTTTTCAGTGGACCCTGTTGATTTACAAGAGATACAGTATACCCCTGTCTTGGCTCTTTTTATCTGGCAGCCTTACTTTTCCCTTCTTCTTGACTCATACCTTACACTTTAGGAACCATCAGATTGCTTTTAACTCTTCACAAACATCACTTTCTGCATCAAGACCTTTCTCATGTGGTCCCCTGACCTGGAGTGTACAGGCTAATGTGTACTCCTAAATAAGATCACTTTAGATGCCAGCTAGGTGTAATTTCTTCTGAACACTACCCCTCACTGATGCTCTCGTAACACCCTATGTTTGCTTATCACTCTGTTTTATTATTTGTGTAGTTTCCTTGAGGGCCTGGGTTACGCCTTACTCAATTCTGTATTCTTAGTTCCTGCCACATTACCTGGCACACAGGAACTTAATGTATTTTTCTTGACTGAATAGTTAGAACAGATTTCTTGACTCCTAATTCAGTATTCTTTCTACCAATGTAAACTGTTCAAGAAAAGGCTTCTTCTATAACATTCATTATCCTAATAATGAAAAAAATATTTGTTGTATTCTAAAATAATTTATTTTATTTTTTTTTAATGTTTCATTTATTTCTGAGAGAGAGAGAGACAGACAGACAGATAGACAGCATGAGCAGGGGAGGGTCAGAGAGAGAGGGAGATACAGAATCTGAAACAGGCTCCAGGCTCTGAGGTGGCTGTTAGCACAGAGCCCGACGCGGGGCTTGAACCCACGAACCGTGAGATCATGACCTGAGCCAAAGTCANAATTTCTTCTGAACACTACCCCTCACTGATGCTCTCGTAACACCCTATGTTTGCTTATCACTCTGTTTTATTATTTGTGTAGTTTCCTTGAGGGCCTGGGTTACGCCTTACTCAATTCTGTATTCTTAGTTCCTGCCACATTACCTGGCACACAGGAACTTAATGTATTTTTCTTGACTGAATAGTTAGAACAGATTTCTTGACTCCTAATTCAGTATTCTTTCTACCAATGTAAACTGTTCAAGAAAAGGCTTCTTCTATAACATTCATTATCCTAATAATGAAAAAAATATTTGTTGTATTCTAAAATAATTTATTTTATTTTTTTTTAATGTTTCATTTATTTCTGAGAGAGAGAGAGACAGACAGACAGATAGACAGCATGAGCAGGGGAGGGTCAGAGAGAGAGGGAGATACAGAATCTGAAACAGGCTCCAGGCTCTGAGGTGGCTGTTAGCACAGAGCCCGACGCGGGGCTTGAACCCACGAACCGTGAGATCATGACCTGAGCCAAAGTCAGACGCTTAACCGACTGAGCCACCCAGGTGCCCCTAAAATAATTTATTAAGAAAGATGCCCAGAGGCACCTGGGTGGTTCAGTCAGTTAAGCATCCAACTCGATTTCGGCTCAGGTCATGATCTCATGGTTCGTGAGTTTGAGCCCCGTGTCAGGCTCCATGCTGACAGTGCGGAGCCTGCTTGGGATTCTGTGTCTCCCTTTCTCTCTGCCCCTCCTCTGCTTACTCTCAAATAAATAAATAAACATTAAAAAAAAAAATGCCAAATAAATCAGATTTGCGAACATTCGATTAAGCAAGAGTCGAACAAATGAATTTTTAAAATTTTATTTATTATTTTAAAAATGTTTTATTTATTTGGCGGGGAGAGGGGCAAAGAGAGAGGGGGACAGGGAATCTGAAGTGGGCTCTGTGCTGACAGGCTGACAGTAGCTAGCCTGACGTGGGACTTGAACTCAAGAACCATGAGATCATGGCCTGAGCTGAAGTCGGACACTCAACCCACTGAGCCACCCAGGTGCCCCTGAAAAAATGCTTCATTATGGAACTTATTAATCTTAAGTTGTTTCACATGTTCAAAGAAAAAGCAATACACTATTTCCTATCTTTCATTTGTATGAAAGTTTTAGAGGAAAACATTCACAGCTTTTCTGTGCTTTGAGTAGAGCTTAGTATTGCTTTGACCACTTCAATGAAAATTAAATATTTCCATAAAACACACAGTTCTACAAAGTTTTGTTTTTCCTATTATGACAGAATAACTAAGTAGCCTTTCCAAAATGGGGAGATAAGTTTTTGGTGCATATTAGGTCTTTGTTTGTTTCCCAAAAAATAGATTAATTTTTTAAACTGAAATCTGATTTTAATGAAAACAGTTTTGGGGTAATTATGGCAGTCTTATTAAGTTAAAGTCTTATTAAAGCTAAAGTCAGAGGCATTACTGTTGTGCTATCTGAAAATGAACATTTAAACAAGGTACCATTATGCATGTGGTACATACTAGTTATCCCCTGTACTTTTTAATTAATTTTAAAGAGTTGAATTTAAAATATAAAGGCCACCCAGCTTGCCTCAATTTCAAAAAGTAAGCAAAAGCAAAATTTTAAAAATACTTTTCAGAAAAGTAGATTTGCAGAACTATATGTTACCATTGTGCACATAGGTGAGCCGTCTTTCTTCTCTGGTTACGATGTTGGATATCCAAATATCATTGCTATGTATAAAAGCAATCCAGTCTGGATCAGCAGGGCATAATTTAGGATCCATACGAATATTGGGACAACTAGTCTCTACTAAATTTGGCCGTAAGGGTTGTTGCTAGAAAAAAAAAAAACATTTTTAGGCAAGTAGCAAGCAGACGGATACATACATACTCATTTGCAAACACCCTTCAATGAACAATAATTCCAAGTAAAATGTCAACTATGATAATTGCTCCTCAGAAAAATATACTTTTGGTTTCCTTAACTTACAAGAACAGACTCATTTTTTTTTTTACTATGAATTAGAAAGCTAAGGGTGATACTACAGTAAAGACAATATAAGTGCACTTCATAAATTTTGTTGTTCAAACCTGTTTAATGGAGTAATTATTGTTTGTTACACACTTTTATTAAGCACTTATTTATTGAATATTTATTAAATATTTCAAATTAATTTTACCAATATAAAACAGTTTGCTCAAAAACATACAATGAAAGCCTTAAGAATAGGTCTAATAGCATGTAAAAAACTGTCTGGACTAAAACCAAACATTTAAAAACCATTTATTAAGATGAATTAAGCTGTGGTGCCTGGGTGGCGCAGTCGGTTAAGCGTCCGACTCCTGATTTCAGCTCAGGTCATGATCTCATGGTTCAGGAGTTTGAGTCCTGCATTGGACTCTGTGCTGATGATGTACAGCATGCTTGGGATTCTGTCTCTCCTCCTCTCTGCCCCTCCCTCGCTTGTGTGCGCTCTCTGTCTCACTCTCTCTTAAAATAAATAAATAAAACTTAAAAAAAACAAAAACAAAAACCAGACTGCCTGGTGATAACATTATGTTCCAAGACTCCCCTCAGCATCTACTCAGAAAATGAGTATTCATGCCCTTTACCATATCTTCCTATATAGCAAGTGTCTTTAGTTTTTTAAAAATTGCATATTGATGTCAGTGCAAAAATGGTTAACTCTTAACACTGGAAGCCAATGCCCATTTATCTTGTTTTCTTTACTATTAAATTTTTCACTTGGTGGGTAAACACAATTTTTTGGTTTAATTACCTTCCTGATTTGTATGCAAATAGCCGTTAGGATTTAACAGATTTAACAAGTAGTAACACCAACTTACAGTAAATCCTTGTGGCCCTCCATCTTTTACATGATAAATTCCACTACCAGCCTGAAAGAGAAATGTTCCACTTCCTTGATGATAATCATAGGAAGCAATTCCAACGGTTCCAATGCGTTTTCTTTCTCTTAATAGTTCTTCTTCTCGAGAATACATTCCATAGTCCAGTGTTGCCTAATGCAAAAGGAAAGAGAAGTCACCTACTCAGTCTTCTGAAAGCTTGCTTTTTGCTTTTAGCAAGAAATCTCCACTGAAATCCTAGCATCTCCCATACTACAGAGTCTACATGTTGAGGGACTCTAAAATGTGTCAGCAACTTTAAGCAAACTAATTCCAAGAAGCCTGGGGAAAGATTTCCTAGTAAAGGAACTCTAGATGATTACTGCATATATTAGAGAACAAGAATGGTCTTACCACCTTGGCTTGGCGTTCTAGATCTCTGCAACCTAACTGAGCAATGATGCATGTAGTTAAGAGCACAGATTGTGAAACCAAGTGGTTTGAACCCAGGCTTTGACCCTCAGTAGAAGTCTGACTTTGGGAAGTAGTTTAATTTCTTCAAAAGTAATTTTCCTCACTTTTAAAATAGTAATGTATCATCTACTTCAGCTTTATGAAGATTAATTTAGATAAAAACATAGCAAGCATTTAACACAATGATTGACATAGAGTAAGTTCTCAAGTATCAGCTGTCATTAATACTTTTCCAAAACATCTATTAATACTCTTCTAATAAAATCCTAGATTAGGCTCGTCACATCACTGACATAAAACCCAACATATGAGGTTCTGCCTCCTGGCCTTTGTTCCACTGTCCTCCTTTGAAAGGCTATTTTTCTTTCATCCAACTTTTACCGTTATCCCAAAACTTTAGGTCTAATTTAACCTTGGCAAGGATTTGCCTGATCTACTAGGGTGTACAGGGATTTCTTCTGTGAAATTTATGTAACAGTTACCATCTCTTTTACTTCTTTGGCTATGGTATTGTTTTTCACTTTTTTTTCAGTATTTCTGACCATAAATATTTTTAAAAAATACGTAAGAGCAGAACCTGTGTCATTTTGTTTTCCTACCTGTGCCATCCATTAAAATCTCTCTCAAAGACTATTTTAATTAATGATTGATGATGATGAGTCTTATTAAGCTAGGAATATTATTTGATACAGGTATAAAATGTAAAAGAGAATATAAAGAAAACAAATTTAATAAATGCTAACAAAAAATTACATCCACATTTTCCCTAAGAGCTCTTTATACTTTGAGTATGATAAATAAGGGAAGTAGACATGGTTTCTGCTACCAAGGAGTGATACCTTAAAAAAAGAATCTAGGGGCGCCTAGGTAGCTCAGTCATGAGTTAAGTGGCCAACTGCAGCTCAGGTCATGATCTTGCGGTTTGTGAGTTCGAGCCCCAAGTCGGGCTTTGTGCTGACAGCTCAGAGCCTGGAGCCTGCTTCTGATTCTAGGTCTCCCTCACTCTCTCCCCCTCCCCTGCTCACACTTTGTCTCTCTGTCCCTCAGAAATAAATAAACATTAAAAAAAAAAAAGAATCTAAATTGAGTTTATTGGCAGGAATGTATCACTTCAAAACTAAACCAGCACACTGAAAGCAAACATCGTTCAAGGATGGCAAATACATGTGTGTACTTGCAAATCTAAAACAAGGTTAGGTGAGGTTAAAAATGAGATAGGCCAGGAATCTTGCTAAAAACCCATCTAGTTTTTTGTATTCTATCACTTTTTTNCCTGAGGTGGGGCTGGAACCCACGAACCGTGAGATCATGACCTGAGCCAAAGTTGGACACTCAACTGAATGAGCCACCCAGACGCCCCTCCTAAAACAATTCTGAGAATATGATCGTATTTTAATTTCTCCCTTCGTATTCTCCCTGAATGTCACTAGACTTGGTCCATAATTTATATCTTAAAGCTTAAGAACACAAGAAATTTCAGAGCTAAGAAATTATTTCACAAGAGAACTCTGTAGTTTTAACTCGGTAACTACAAATTTTGTTATCTGAAAGAATAACAAGGAAGATGATAAAAAAAATCAGGAAAAAGATCAATTATGGGGAACAAAGTTAGCTTTACAAGACATTACAAAATTATACCATGAATAAACAGAATGAACAATGGCAATAGTACCAAAGAGAAAATCTAAAATAGAAAGCTGAATATAGAAGTTTATAAGAAAACAATGGTAGGAAAAAGGTAGGACTTCCAAAATAATTGATTACTGATTTAAATTTTAAATCAGAAATACTGTATAGCCATATGCAAAAAGATAACCATGGATCCACTTGTCACATATTCCAAAAAGGTCAGAGATTTAAATGGTAAAAATGAAACCAACTTCCACTTTTAGCCAAGATGGAGTAACAGAGACTAGGCTTATCCTCTCACCTGAAACAACTGAAAAAATGAATAAAATATAAAAAATAATGTTTGTAAGACACTGGACATTAGACAACAAAAGAGAGTGATCTCTGAGAAATGGGAATCAAGTGAGGTGAGCATTACAGCTGTCCCAGCTAACTGTTCTGATAGTTTACAGATGTTTGGCACAAGCAGCATTAGCCAAATGATCGAAGAAGAAATCACAAAGGAAATCAGAAAATATTTTGAGACAAATGAAAACACTATACCAAAACTTCAAGCATTCCGCAAAAGCAGTGCTCAGAGGGAAATTTATAACTATAAGTATCTGCATTAAAAAAGAGACCTGGGGTGCCTGGGTGGCTCTTGATTTTGGTCCAGGTCACGAGGTCATGTTTTGTGGAATAGAGCCCACAGTGGACTCTGTGGACATTGTGGAGCCTGCGTGAGATTTTCTCTCTCCCTCTCTCTGCCCCTCCTCTGCTCGCGTACACATGTACCCACTCTCTCCTTAAATAAATAAACATTAAAAAAATTAAACATAAAAAAGAGAGAGAGATAGATCTGAGAGGGGCATGTGCTGGCTCAGGAGAGCATGCAACTCTTGATCTCAGGGTTGTAGGTTCAAGCCCCATGTTGGGTATAGAGTTACTTAATAACAAAATCTTAAAAAAAGAAAGAGAGAAAGAGGTATCTGAAATCAATAACCTGACCTTTCACCTTAAGACACTGGAAAGAAAGAGCAAACTAAATCCAAAGCAAGCAGAAGTGAGAAAATAGTCCAAAATAAGTTGGAAATAAAATACAGAATAAAAAACAATAAAGCTCAACTAAAATTTGGTTCTTTGAAAAGATCAAATTTAGCTAGAATGAAGAAAGGTTATTACAAATGATCTTACAGAGATAAAAAAGATTATGAGGAAACAGTATAAACAATTGTATGCCAACAAATTCAATAATGTAGGTGAAATGACTGAATTCCTAGAAACACAAAGCATCAAAACAGACTCCAGAAGAAACAGAAAATCTAAACAGACCTCTAATGAGTAAAGAGATTAGGTTAGTAATCAAAAAACTACCCACAAAGAAAAGCCCAGAACTAGATGGCTTTACTGAGTAGTTCTACAAAAATAATGAATACCCAAACTTCTCAAACTCTTGGAGGAAACACTTTCCAACTCATTTAATGAAGTCAGTATTACCCTGACACCAAAACAGACCAAGCCATCCCCTCAAAAATAAAACTACAGACTAACATGTCCTAGGACTATAGATACAAAAATCCTCAATAAAATACTGACAAACTGAATATAGCAGGATATTAAAAGAATTATATATGACCAAGTGGGATTCATCCCAGGAATGTAAGCTTGGTTCAACATATAAAAACCAATCAATGATATTAATACAATAATAGGAAAAAAAAAGTGATCTTCTAAATAGACACAGAAAAATCATTTGACAAAACCTAACACCATTTCATGATAAAGGTCCTCAGCAAATTATGAATAGAAGGGACATTTGTCAATCTGATAAAGGGCATCTATAAAAAACCCCATAGCTAAATTAGTCTCAAAGGGAAAAATGGAAAGTTTTTTCCTCAAGATTAGGAAAAGGAAATTATGTCTGCATTTACCACCACCATTTAACATGTACTAGAGATTTTAGCTAGGATTGGAAAGGAAGAAGAAAAACCATCTCTACTTAGAGATAACATGATGTTATACATGAAAAACCCTTAAAACAATCTATAAAACGTATTAGAGCTAATACAAAGCAAAGTTACAAGATACAAGATTGATACACAAATATCAGTTGCATTTTTGTACACTAGTAATGAATAGTATGAAAATGAAATTAAGAAAATAACTTCACCTAAGTGGCGCCTGGGTGGCTCAGTTGGTTGAACACCCGACTTCAGCTCAGGTCATGATCTCACGGTTCGTGGGTTCAAGCCCTGCGTCGGCTCTGTGCTGACAGCTCAGAGCCTGGAGCCTGTTTCGGATTCTACGTCTCCCTCTCTCTCTGCCCCTCTCCCACTCGTGCTCTGTGTCTGTCTCATAAATAAACAAACTATATAAAAAAAATCTAAGGGGTGCCTGGGTGGCTCAGTGGGTTAAGCTTCAGACTTTGGCTCAGGTCATGATCTCATGGTTCATGACTTCAAACTCCATGTAAGGCTCTGTGCTGACAGCTCAGAGCCTGGAGCCTGCTTCAGATTCTGTGTCTCCCTCTCTCTGCACCTTCCCTGCTTGCACTGTTTCTCTCTGTCTCTCAAAAATAAACATTATATAATAACTTCTTCTAAAATATCCTCAAAAAGAATAAAATACTTAGGAGTAACTCTACTAAAGAAACACAAGTGTAGAACACTAAGTAAAATAAACATCCAAATAAATGGAAAGATATCCCATGTCCATGACTGGAAAACTTGAGATTATAAAGATGGCAATATACCCCAAATTGATTTAGGCATTCAAAAACTGTCTATCATATCTGCCTTTTTTCCAGATATGGATGAGCTGATCTTACTATGGAATTTCAAAGCGATTTGAAAAATATTTTTTGAATTTATTTATTTTTTTTTACAAAGCAATTTTGAAAAAAAAAAGGCAACATTGGAAGACTCACATTTTCAAATTTCAATAGTACACAGCTACATTAATCAAGCCAGTATGGTACTGGCATACAGACAGATTTACAGGCCACTGGAATTGAACTGGGAGCCCAGAAATAAGTATATACGTTTATGGTCAACTGAATTTCAACAAAGGTACTAAGGTGCTAATCAACAAGTATGCTAAGACCAGTCCACGTGGAAAGAATAGCTTTCTATAAAAGGTGGTAGGACAACTGGATTCCACACGTAAAAGAATTAATCTGGATCCCTATCTCACACCACACACAAAAGTTAACTCAAAATGAATAAAAGATCTAAATCTAAGAGCTAGGGGCGCCTGGGTGGCTCAGTTGGTTGAGTGTCCGGCTTCGGCTCAGGTCATGATCTCACGGTTCATGGGTTCGAGCCCTGCATCAGCTCTGTGCTGACAGCCAGCTCAGAGCCTCGAGCCTGTCTTTGGATTCTGTGTTTTCCTCTTTCTCTGACTCCCCCCTGCTCATGCTGTCTCTCTCTCTCTCAAAAACAAAACATAAAAAATAAATAAATGTAAGAGCTAAAATTACAAAACTCATATATAAGAGAAAACATGCGTGTGACCTTAGATTAAGCAACAGTATTTTAGATATGACATCAGAAGTACAAGGAATAAAAAACAAAACAAAAAAAAATGCCAGCACAATTGTAATTTTATTAAAATTTAATTGTGTGCAACAAAGAATGTGCATTAGTTTCCTACAGCTGCTTTAAAAAATTACCAAACATTTGGTGACTGAAAACAACAAAAATTTATTATCTCACAGTTCTGGAGGACAGAAGCTCAAAATTAAGAGGTCAGCAGGGTCAGGCTTCCTCCAAAGGCTCTAGGGGAGAATACTTCCTTGCCTCTCCCAGCTTCTGGTGGCTCCAGGGTTCCTTGGCTGTGGCAACATAATTCTAATCTTTTTCTGTCTTCAGATGGCCTGTACCCTTTGTGTCTGTTTCAAATTTCCCTCCCCTTTGTCTTATAAAAATACCAGTTACTGTATTTAGGGCCTACCCTATACCCAGGATTATCTCATCTTAAGATCTTTAATTACATCTGGAAAGAGCCTATTTCTAAACAAGGTCACATTCACACACACCTTTAGGATTTGGACATATCCTTTTGCTGGTGACTATTCAAACAATACAACATTATCAAGAAAATACACCACAAAAACACCCAAAAAACCTGCATAAAAAATGGCCTAGAAATTTGAATAGACATTTCTGCAAAGATACACAAATTGCCAATAAGCACATGAAAAGATGCTCAATATCACTAATCATTAGAGAAATGCAAATCAAAACCACAATGAGATACTACCTCATACTCATTAAGATGGCTACTGTAAAAAGTCAGAAAAGAATAAGTATTGATGAAGATGTGGAGACATTGGGAGTCTCATGCACTATTAGTGGGAATGTAAAATGGCGTAGTAGCTATGGAAAATAGTATGGCAATCTCTCAAAAAAAAAACTAAACAAAATGAAACACAGAATTATATGATCCACTAATTCCATTTCTCAATATGTACCAAAAAGAATTGAAAATAGGAACATGAAAACATATATGTATACCCATGTTCAGAGCAGCATTACTTACAATAGTGAAAAGTAGAAGCAACCCAAGTGACTAATAATGATGGATGGATAAACAAAAAGTGGTATGTCTATATGTACACACACACACACACACACATACACAAATAACTTCTAAAATAGCCTCAAAAAGAATTAAATACCTAGGAATAACTCTAACTAAAGAAGTGCATCTGTAGAACACTATTTAAGTAAAATAAATGGAAAGATATCCCATGTCTAAACTTTTTTTTAACACACCCACACACAATGAAATATTATTCATCCTTAAAAAGCATATTCTGGCACAGACTACAACATGGATAAACCTTAAGTACATTATGCTAACTAAAATAAGCCAGGTACAAATATAGTATGATTCTATTTATATGAGATACCTAGAGTATATATACTCCCAGGAATAGAAAGTAGAATGATGCCTGCCAGTGGCTAGGTTGAGAGGTACTGGGAAGTTGTTATTTCATTTGTACAGAGTTAGTTTTGCAAGATGAGTAAGTTGTGTGGATGGATGGTGGTGATGGATATACAACAATGTGAATGTACTTAATACCACTGACGTACACTAATGTACACTTAAAAATGGTTAGAATGGTAAATTTTATATTACATGTATTTCAGGGCAATTTTTTTTTAACGAAGATACAAGAACTTCAGATTAAGGTAAATGATGAATAGAAGAAAAAGGAAATCACAAAAATAAGGAGATAAAAGCTATTTTGTTTAAATTAATGATTATAGTACTAAACACTTGCCAAAGGTAATTATGACTGATTGCATACTAATTAATGACTATTATAATTCAAGAAAAAAGCAAAAAGACAACTCACTTTAGACAATAGAATGGGAAAAACTATTTGCAAATCACATGTGATAAGCACCTTGTATCTAGAATATATAAAGAACTATTAACAACTCAAGGGGCGCCTGGTGGCTCAGTCGGTTAAGCGTCTGACTTTCACTTAGGTCATGATCTCACGGTTCGTGGGTTCGAGCCCCGCGTCGGGCTCTGTGCTGACTGCCAGCTCAGAGCCTGGAGCCTGTTTCAGTCTGTGACTCCCTCTCTCTGACCCTCCCCTGCTCACGCTGTCTCTCTCTCTCTCTCCTAGAAATAATAAATAAAAAAAAAATAAAAACAAATAATAAACTATAAAAATTTTTTTAAAAAAAGAACTCTTACAACTCAAAATTAGAGAGCCCCAATTTAAAATGGGCAAACAAGGTGCAGAGATTTCTTCAAATAAGATATACAAAAGGCCAATAAAGGCATGAAAAAATGCTCAACATCCCTGATCATTAGGGAAATGCAAATCAAATGACTGAGATACCTCTTCACACTCACTGGGATGGCTATAATCAAAATGACATAATAACAAGTGTCATTGAGGATGTAGGAAATTAGAAGCCTCATGTGGGAATGTAAAATGGTGCAGCTGCTGTGGAAAAGCAATTTAATACTTCCTTAAAAGTTCAGACAGAGGCGCCTAGGTGGCTCAGTTGGTTAAGCGACCGACTTCGGCTCAGGTCATGATCTCGCAGTTTGTGAGCTCGAGCCTCAATGTTGGGCGCTGTGTTGACAGCTTAGAGGCTGGAGCCTGCTTCAGATTCTCGGTCTCCCTCTCTCTCTCTGCCCCTCCCCTGCTCATACTCTGTCTCTCTCTCAAAAATAAACATTAAAAAAATTACCAAAAAATTTAGACAGTTACCACATGATTCAACAATTCCACTCCTAGATATATATACCCAAGAGAACTGAAAACATAAGTGTACAAAAAAACCTCTTGTATGTTAAAAGCAGAATTATTCATAAAAGCCCAAAAGCTGAAATGACACAGATATCCATTGTGATATCTGATAAATAAAATGTAGTATAGCCATAAAATTAAACATTATTCAGCCATAAAAATAAATATTGTTATCTGCTACAATATGGATGAATCCAGAAAATACTGTGCCGAGTGAAAGAAACCAGTCACAAAGACCCACATACTGAGCTAGCTGTCAGCACAGAGCCCGACATTGGACTCGAACCCAGAAACCGTGAGATCATGACCTGAGCCGAAGTTGGTCGCTTAACTGACTGAGCCACCCAGGCGCCCCGAGTGATTTCATTTCTAAGAATCTAGCTTAAAGACATACTGGCAAAATCATAAAGACTTGTATGCCTAAGTTGTTCCACTGTGATACTATATGTAATAGAACTGGAAATAACTGAAGTGTCCACCAATAGGGAACTGGTTGAGTATGACTAGTCTGTACAACACAACTTACGTAAAAAGAAATATAAATTATGTATATATCCCTATGGAGTGATGTGAAGGACACATTGTTATTTGAAAATTGCAGGGTGGAAAAATACTGTATGTTACTACTTATCTAAGAGAGGGGTATAAATGTTTATGTGCTCACATTTTTTAAAAAGGATAAGCTATTTATAAACAAAACAGTTATCTAGAACGAGAGAGAAAGGGCAACAGATTGGAGGAGACAGGGAACTTCTCTGAGTATATTGTTCTATGGATTTGAATTTAGAATCCTATAACTATTTTATAAAACAAAATTCAATTAAATTTTTAAAATTTTTGATGTTTTTGTTTATTTTTGAGAGACAGAGACAGAGCACAAGCTGGGAATGGGCAGAGAGAGAGAGGGAGACATGGAATCTGAAGCAGGCTCCAGGCTCTGAGCTCTTAGCACAGAGCCTGATGCTGGGCTTGAACCCACAAACTGCAAGATCATGACCTGAGCCCAAGTCAGACACTTAACTGAATGAGCCACCCAGGCACTCCAAAATTCAATTAAAAATTAAGGGAATTCCTAACACTTGAAAACAAATGAAGCAAACACACCTAACTGGATAGAAGTGGTGACATAACCACACAGAGAAGAACAATTCCAAGTTACCGTTATAAGTAATCACAGTGTGGATTCCTTTGTTATCTTGAAACTTGTGTGTGTAGTATGGAGTAAAGCAAATGAGTAATATGTAGTTTAAACTGGGATCTTTGGCATCAAAAAGGAGATACATATGTAAGATAAATGAGGTTAAAGAAAAATTCTGTATGTAAAATTTGAAATAGTTATATTGTCTGACATTATAGTTTTATCTGAAATGATTTGGATACATATTGATACCTACATTTCAAACACACACACACAGAGAATGCATGTATTCCCTAGTTTGTTCGATAAAAAACCTAGGAACAATTACAAACCCAATAAGCATCCCTTGTACCCAGATCATGGTTTCTTAATATACACTTTCTTCTAAAGGAACTAGAGTTCCTTGGAAAAATGACGGACTCCAAGCAAGCAATAGGCAATATGTAAGGTGGACGTGGAAAATCTTCAATATAGCAGCAAGTATCATGCCAAAAGTACTTGACATATCAAGCTGAAGGGACTGTCACCAGCCAAAAATAAGACAATTTGGGGGAGCCTGGGTGGCTCAGTTGGTTAAGCGTCTGACTTCGGCTCAGGTCATGATCTCGCAGTTCATGGGTTCGAGCCCCGTGTCAGGCTCTGTGCTAACAGCTAGCTCAGAGCCTGGAGCCTGCTTCACATTCTGTGTCTCCCTCTCTCGATCTGACCCTCCCCTGCTCACGCTCTATCTCTCTCTCTCTCTCTCTCTCTCTCTCTCTCTCAGAAATAAATAAAACATTAAAAAGTTTTTTTAAAAAAAACAAAAATTAGACAAGAATAATAACTGTCAGTGGATCAAAAAACATCAAACAGGTTTACTCTACAAGTTCATAAGGATACACACACACACACACCAAAAAACATTCCTCTGAAAAACTCTAACTGATCACCTATGGAGAACTGCAGGAAACAAATTCTTTGAAAAAATGACAAAAGGAAAGAATCAAACTTTATTCTGCCTTTCCATTGTGAAGAAGAGTTTTTGAATAGCACTTTCTTTTTACAGAAGTATTTCAGTTAATAAATGAAGATGGAATGATAAAATACCACCATTTTAGAACTCCTGATAAATTAATGGATTTTGGCAATGATCCAAATGGTGCTATCATCACAAGAGAAATAAAGTTCTATACGCCTCCTAATGGAGGCAAACCTTATCTACGAAATACTTTTTTCTAAACTGTCGTAAAATATATAAAAGTTGCTGTCTTAGCTATTTTAAGTGTTTAGTTGAGTAGTGTTAAGTATACTCACATTGCTGTATAAACCATCTCTGAATTGTTCATTTTGTGAAACTGAAATTCTATACCCATTAAACAACTCCCCATTTTTCCATTCCCCCAGCCCCTGGCAACCACCTTCTACTTTCTGTCTCTCTGAATTAGACTGCTTTAGGTACCTCATGTAAGTGGAATCATATAGTATTTGTCCTTTTGTGACTGGCTTATTTCACTTATTATAATGTCTTCACGGTTCATCGATGTTGTAGCATATGTCAGAATTTCCTTCTTTTTTAAGGCTGATAATATTCCACTGTATGTATATACCACAATTTGTTTATCCATCCACCTGTCCATGGACACTGGGTTGTTTCCACCTTTTGGTTACTGTGAATAATGCTGCTATGAACATGGGTGTACAAATATCTGTCCGAGACTCTGCTTTCAGAAAAAAGCAAACCTGGGTCTGATCATGTTTCTAGATCTCACTACCTATTCATATTTACAGAAAATACAGGGGACCAAAAAACATATCAAACATTACCACAGATAAAACAAGCAGCAAAACGGACCTTCTTTTTTCAAAAGATAAAGTGCAATGAAGAAAAAAAAGGATAGAGGGAAAATCAATAGATTAAAAGAGACCTATTAATCAATTATAACATATGAACCTTATTTAGACCTTGACTTGAACAAATCAAGTGTAAAAACAGAGATATTTTATATAAATATCAGGGAAATTTGAACACCAGCTGAGTATTTCACATGAAAACTAGATCAGCAGTTTTTAAAGTTACGGTAATGTTGTGGCAATGTCTAAAAAGAATTTGTATCTTTTAGAGACACACTGACTTCTTTAGGAATGAAACAACATATCTGGCTCTGCTTCAAAATAATTCGAGAAGTGGGGGTAGGGATTTCCAGGGGAGACTGGTAGGGCTGCAATAAAATGCAAAGATAATTTTGATAATTATAGATAATTTGATAATTTGATAATTATAGATAACCACATACAATTTTATTAATTTGAAATTTTCCACAATAAAAGTTTAAAACAAAAGGGAAGTTCGATTTATTAATTTGCAAACTGTTCCATTAGAAAACTACAATTATTTTGATTAAGAAAAGGAATTTTTGTTTTAAAGAAAAGTCATTAAGTCTCTGTAAAAAACAACTATGATATAGTTGCAGTCAAAATGATTCATTATAATGGAAATTATTTTTTTAATTCCTAAGAATAATATCACATTTAGTTCATTTAACCCAAAATGCTATTTAATAAGGAAATATTCAATGTAAAATAATAAATGAGAACCAAAAGAGCAAACAATCACATCCAAACTATCATCTTGTTCTTGGGATGTCGTCAACTATTTGCTTTCTGTCTAAAGATAAACTATTGAGGAAAACAAAAACAACCCAAAAACAACCCTCAAGCTTTTGATTCTACATAAATTAAATTACACTATTTAGAGACAAAAACTGAGCTTAGTATCCTTACATTACCACTGTTACTAAGTAGTAGAACTAAAGATTCAGGGGCGCCTGGGTGGCTTAGTCGGTTAAGCGTCCGACTTTCGCTCAGGTCATGATCTCACGGTTCGTGGGTTCGAGCCCCGCGTCGGGCTCTGTGCTGACTGCCAGCCCAGAGCCTGGAGCCTGTTTCAGTCTGTGACTCCCACTCTCTCTGACCCTCCCCTGCTCACGCTGTCTCTCTCTCTCTCTCTCTCTCCTAGAAATAAATAAAAACATTAAAAAAATTAAAAAAAAAAAAGAACTAAAGATTCAATTTAAAGCTTTAAATAAAAAGCTTTCTGGAACTATACAGTACTGCTTTTATATGAACGCCTCCTCCCCAAAAATATAAGAACGATATAACTAACAAGTTTATAGAAGGGAAAGGTGGTTTAACAGGGAGAAGGTAATTTTAAAATCTGGATTATAACATCCATAGTTTCAGATGTTGAGAAGTAAATGGAATTTAACAGTCATATGTTCAAAAATATAAACATGTTTTAATTACTTTTGATTCACATCTACTGTGAATATAAAACCCCACTTGAATTTCTGCCTCTTAGTAAAGGTGGCAGCATCTGAAAATGTACACCAAATCACAAGAATAGCAATGTTTAATCCTACCTGAAAAAGATCCAGAAGAGGCTTCCAAGAGAGCATTAAGACTGCTGCTCTGTTGATGGTTTTGGGAATTTCAGAATAAAACAGTGTATTTTCTCTGTTCTCACCAGACATAGCTGTAAGAGGAAATCATCATTTAAAAATTATTTCCAGAAAAAGCAATCTACTGCAATCACAGTAGTAAGTACATAATGCCTTCTAAATATTGCAAAATTTTGCACTCTACGGGAAGGTTAATAGGAGATGCACATGCCATTTGCCATGGAAATTTTCTTCAATAAAACCCTGGCTTCACAGAAGAATGCTAAGGTTTCATTTCAATATTCAGATCCTGGTGCCGCTCAAAACAAACATAAAAGTGTGTAAGATGATGTAAGGACAATTGCCATTTGTAGTTTTTTGAAAAAACTTAAGTCTTCTTACAAGCTGGCAATAGATTCATGAAATGAAAAAGGGAGGAGCTTTGTGACAACTTCAGATTACTAAGTTCCTTTTTCCTGAATCATTTAAAATACTTTTTTAGGGGAGCCTGTGTGGCTCAGCCAGTTGAGCGTCCAACTCTTCATTTAAACTCAGATCATGATCTCAAGAGATCAAGCTTCATGTTGGGCTCAGCACTGGCAGTGCAGAGCCTGCTTGGGACTCTCTCCCTCTCTCTCTCTGCCCCTCCCCTGCTTGTACTCTCTCTCTCAAAATAAATAAATAAACTTGAAAAAATAAAAATACTTATTGGGGCCCCTGGGTGGCTCAGTCGGTTAGGCGTCCAACTTTGGCTCAGGTCATGAACTCATGGTCCATGAGTTCAAGCCCCATGTTGGGCCTGCAGCTGCTTTGGATTCAGTGTCTGCCTCTCTCTCTTGCCCCTTCCCTCACTTGCGCTCTGTCTCTCTCTCTCAAAAATAAAAAAAAAAAATTAAGAATTAAAAAAAATACTTATTAAGAAATCTTTGGAGTGTGTGTCTGGGTGGTTCAGTCGGTTAATTTAAGCTTCCGACTTTGGCTCAGGTCATGATCTCATGGTTCATGGGTTTGAGCCCCATGCTGGGTTCTGTGCTAACAGTGTGGAACTCTGGAGCCTGCTTCGGGTTCTGTGTGTGTCTCTCTCTCCCCCTCTCTATCTCTGCCCTTCCCCCAATAATGCTCTTAATAAAAATATTTTTTCCATCTTTATTTATTTTTGAGAAGAGAGAAAACAAGATAGAGTGCGAGGAGCTATAAGTTCATGATCTGAGCCAAAGCCAGATGCTTAGTTAACAAACTGAGCCACCCAGGTGGCTCCAAAAAATACTTATTTAGAAGTATACAGAGATCTAACTGAATACTGGTTTTTCCTATTATAAATATTCTATAACCATAGTCAGTAATACATTTCAGATCTAAGTATACTCATTAAAACAAAACAAAAATCTGCTATTTGATTTGCTAAAAATCTCTCTGTTCTTTATTGGGGAAGGGTAAAGTAAAGAGGTCTATACTAAGTAGAAGCCAGGTCTATTCTGTGAAATCATGCAGTAACTGAAAGGGAGTATCACAGCAGTGTAGAATGAGCTACACACAAAATACCAGGCTCAAACTCACAAGCAGAGCCATGAGATCATGACCTGAGGAGAAGTCAGAAACTTAACCAACCGGGCCATCCAAACACCCCCTCATCCTAGTGTTTTTAATAATGGCAAAGGAGGTAGTCTATGGAAGGGCCTGGTAACTTCCATGCTAACCCTTGCAAAGGCTGGGGATAAGCCCCCAAATACCAACGTCTTCCTTTATTTCTTTATTTTCCTAAACTGTTCTTAAACTTTCTTAATTTGTATTGCTTTTTGGAATATAAAGTTATATATCAGGTGACATTCACTTTAGCACTTGACTTTGTCTTAATCTACTCTGTAATTCTAGAGTTTCTTTGTTATAGAATTATCAGCATGGCAGTCACCTGTCTATACCATTCATAATTTTACAAAATGTGATCATATCCTCCTTAAGACTTCTTCTAAGAGTCTTCAGCCCTCATATATGAAAAACCTGGTTCTCATCTATTTTCAAATGAGAGCCATTCCTCATAATCATTTCAGCTGACCCTCTTGAAACTGTTCCTTGTTCCTTGGCTTCCTTGTCTTCCTATGTGACCAATAAAAACTTCCAAGGCAGTCTAAGTACACACACTCCAGTTCCCTATAAGCACAAAACAAACTTTTCCCATTATTTCTCTCCTGATGATACACTAGAACACACTTACTGGAGTTCAAAGTATATTAGAACTTTAAAACAACAGATTTATACAAAGAAAATATTTTAAATTCAGATGAATATAAAAGACTTGAACAAATGAAAAGGCATACAACTTTCTTGAAGAGCTCAATATTTTGAGCTCAATTTTCCCTAACTTCACCTATAAATATAATGTAATCCTAAAAGACTATAAACAGCATTGGGAGAAAGAAGCTATCTAAGCTATTTTTTCTTCTTTTTTATTTCTAGGAGGGAGAGAGAGAGAGAGAGAGAGAGAGAGAGAGCGTGAGCAGGGGAGGGTCAGAGAGAGAGGGAGTCACAGACTGAAACAGGCTCCAGGCTCTGAGCTGGCAGTCAGCACAGAGCCCGACGCAGGGCTCGAACCCGCGAACCGCGAGATCATGACCTAAGCGAAAGTCGGACGCTTAACCGACTAAGCCACCCAGGCGCCCCTATCTAAGCTATTTTTAAGTTTTCATAGAAAAACAAGCAAACAAATATAGCCAGGAAAAATATGAAAAAGAGTGATGAAAGGTGACTAGTGCTATCAAACAGTAAAACCTAGAGAACTATGATAACGCTAATAGTAATACTATGCTGCACTCAATCTGACAGAGCAATGAAACAAAACAGAACGTCCAAAATATATAAAGATTTTAAAAAGACATAATCCTGGAGTTGGGAGAGTCTTTCTAAGTGTTTTTTTTTTTTTAATGTTTACTTTTGAGAGAGAGAGAGAGAAAGAGGAAGAGAGAAAGAGAGAGAGAGCCAGAGCACAAGTGGGGAAGGGCAGAGAGAGAGGGAGACACAGAATCTGAAGCAGGTTCCAGGCTCTAAGCTCTGAGCTGCCAGCACAGAGCCCAACACGGGGCTCGAACCCACAAACCGTGAGATCACGACCAGAGCAGAAGTCAGATGCTTAATCCAGTGAGGCACTAGGACGCCCCAGGAATAGCCTTTCTAGATATGATGCCAAAGCCTACAAAGAATATGAATTTAACTATAAAAAAAATCACAAATTTTCATGTGGCAAAAGGCATTAAAGGCAAAAGAGAAATTAAATCTGAGGAANAATTACCCAAATTCCAATAAAAAACAGACAATGATTATAAATAAATCAGTTACAGAAAAGGATATATAAAGGTCTCTTAAATAATGTAAAAAGATGTTCAAACTCACTCATAACTGGCATTGAAACTATAATGAAATACAGGAATATAAGGTACAGAGTGATGACTATAATTCATAATACTGTATTGCATATGTGAAAGTTGCAAAAAGAATAGATCTTAAAAGTAGATAGGAGGGGCACATGGGTGGCTCAGTTGGTTAAGTGTCCAACTCTTAGTTTGGGCTCAAGTCATGATCTCAGTTTTGTTAATTTGAGCTCTGCTTGGGATTCTCTCTCCACATTTCTGCACCTCCCCAACTGGTGCTTCCTCTGTCTCTCTCAAAATAAATAAATAAAGTTTAAAAAAAAGTTATAAGAAAATTTTTTTTGTTAACTATGTAAGGTGAAACGTATCTAGTTAATATCTAGATATTATTATAAAATATCTAGATCACTTATTTTGGTGATCCTTTTATAGTGCAAACAAAAATCCAATCTTTATATCATATCTGAAACTAATATATCATATGTCAATTATACTTCAATTAAAAAATAGTAATTTAGGGGCACCTGGGTGGCTCAGTCGGTTGGGCGTCCGACTTTGGCTCAGGTCATGATCTCACAGTCCGTGGGTTCGAGCCCCGCGTCGGGCTCTGTGCTGACAGCTAGCTCAGAGCCTGGAGCCTACTTTGGGTTCTGTGTCTCCCTCTCTCTCTGGCCCTCCCCTGCTCACGCTGTCTCTCTATTCTCTCTCAGAAATAAATAAAACATTAAAAAAAATAGTAATTTAAAAAACTAACTACAATGAGATGGCTGTTCACATAAATCAGACTAGAAAAGGTTAAAAAAAAAAAAAAAGATCTGATTACCAACTACTGGTACAGGTGTGTAGAAACAGATACTCTGAGACAATACTGATAGGACTATAAGCCGTATGACCTCGATGGAAGGGTAATTTAACAGTATCAACCAAAATCCAGAATACACACACTACTTGTCCCAACATTTCCACTCTTTGGAATTAGTCCTATTCATAATAAAGTTCATAAATGCACAAAATGACCTAACACAGTAAATACTCATTGCATCATCTTTTCTAACAGTGTAATCGAGAAACCTAAATGTCCATTATTAGGGTCATGGTTAAGTATAGCACAAGTATACAACGGAATACTCTGGAGTGGTTAAAAAAGAATGCATCTATAATCACTGATGTGCATTAATCCAGAGAATAGTTCTAAAAATATATGTATGTATATGAATGAAATAACTCTGAAGGAGAGAAGTAAATTGATTTTTAAAAGCATAATAAACGGGGCGCCTGGGTGGCTTAGTCAGTTAAGCGTCCAACTTTCGCTTGGGTCATGATCTCGCAGTTCGTGGGTTCGAGCCCCGCGTCGGGCTCTGTGCTGACTGCCAGCTCAGAGCCTGGAGCCTGTTTCAGTCTGTGACTCCCTCTCTCTCTGACCCTCCCCTGCTCACGCTGTCTCTCTCTCTCTCCTAGAAATAAAAAAAAAAATAAAATAAAAAAGTAAAATAAATAAAAAATAAAAAAATAAATAAAAAAAATAAAAGCTTAATAAACAAAAAGTAAGTCAGTAGCTTAATATATTTAATTTAGATGGATCTTAAATCTGGCGTGAATAGGCTCAGGAAAAATGACACCAAATCCAGCTTTGGTTTAAAAAAATGACAGTAGTGGGGCGCCTGGGTGGCTTAGTCGGTTAAGCCTCCAACTTTCGCTCAGGTCATGATCTCGCGGTTCGTGGGTTCGAGCCCCGCATCGGGCTCTGTGCTGACTGCCAGCTCACAGCCTGGAGCCTGTTTCAGAGTCTGTGACTCCCTCTCTCTCTGACCCTCCCCTGCTCACGCTGTCTCTCTCTCTCTCTCTCCTAGAAATAAAAAAAAAAAAAAAAAAAAATTAAAAAAAAATGACAGTAGCAACTCTTGAGAGTAGTTTAACTGTGTTCCTAATCTGACCATTCCTAAGGAACATTCTGAACTAGCTTTAGGAAGAAGTGATTTCTGCCATCTTTAACTTTGATTCTGAAAGGAAGACACAATCAACTCATGGTTTCATACGTGCAAGTGAAAATAATGGGACAAACCGAAATTAAAACAGCACCAAAACTGAAGTTCTTCCAATCATTTTTCCCCCTGAATTCATTTATTTATTCACCAACTATATCTAGCTTCTAAGTTTGAATTCAGAAAGAATTTCCTCTCAGAAACTATGACTTCATACTCACCAAGGTAATAGATCCTGTCTGAATGAGGCCCATCTGGATCATTCCTCTTCACAAACATAAAATCATGTGGGGCTTTAGCCATCATATAGCCATGATATTTTCTGGTATCAGCAAGCAGCTTTTTAAGCTGACTCCAGGAATATCGCTCAACATAAAATGGCTCCAATTTAGGCTGATCCTGTGATTCAATATTCTCCTCACACTCTGCAGTTTCAAAGATCTCAACACCCAGCTGTTCTGTTTCCATCGCTGCTGCCATGTTGCATTTTCCTAGAAAAATAAAGCACATGAAGTTGTTCACAGGCCTGCCTTCTTTTATATCAATCAGAATGACAGTCTGATAGTGCCCTCCCCCCC
>NW_027527920.1:8537815-8542178 GCF_008692635.1 Crocuta crocuta | reverse complement strand
GGAAAAAAAGGCGAGAAAAAAATGCTCTTCACAGTTGCAATGAAAGCTAGTAAAAGTAACAGTTCTCTCTTCTCTGTGTTCAGTTTAAAAATTAGATTTTTTAAAAATTAAGATGATGTCTATTTCACTGTGACTATAAATCCCTTTAGGAACTTTTATAAAAGGCTGTCCTTATATATCTCTTGCCAAAATTCCTTTTTTCTTTCCCACACTGGAAGGGAACAGGCCATATGCCAGTTGGCTGCTATGTTCCATCCAAGAGCATGTCAGTAGTAGAGCTAAATGTGCTAAGGGAGCTAAGTGTTTTTAAACTTAAAAAAAGTAACATATCTGATAAATGTGGACTTCTTCAGTTAACAGAAATAACTATGACCAATCAGAACAGTGATAAAATGGCTATAAACAATGTACCTGTGATAATACAATGTTATGTAATAGAGCACTTACCCATGAAAATATAAATACTGTATCCTTTTAAATGGAACTCCAAACAACAGAAGACTTAACTGGCTGGTACATTTTTCTTTGTCTTCTGCTCTTGCCTAGACATCACTATCTTATCACGTTTGGTGACTATAAGGAATTTATGTAACTATTATTACAGATTATACAACTTTTACTCTCAGAGAGGAAAAAAAGATACTAGTTTCAAGTGGCTTTGATTAGTTGAAATAATTTATCCAAAAAGCACTTAACTTTTGTACTATCGATATTTAGATAATTGTGAACCCAATGTACCAGTTCAGCCCTGAAACAATGTTAACATTTCATCTGAGGATGGTGTTTCTTTTGTTTCCAAATGCAGAAGACATGTATTTTCCTTTATCTATTTCAACACTTAAAAGTATCACAAGCAAAGTATCGGAGAAAATAACAAGAAGTGTTATCATAAGCCACTGTGTAATAGTCTGCCATGCATTATTCATCAAACTACCAAAAAGAAGTGTCATAAATTCTGGAGCAACCTGCTCTTTTTGATTTGGGAGATAAATAGATTGCATTTATGTGACTGATTTCATGTAATTATTAACAACTTCTAGAGCAACAATCAGCATATGGTTGTATATTTAATACGATGTCTTTTTTAAAGGTCAATTTTCCAGGTTAACAAGAGTTCGTGGTAACAACCAAACACAGAGAAAAAGTAATTAGGTGTGGGTTGTGAATTACGACGCAAGGTGAGGTTTATGGCATGCAAAACGAACTGAACCATGTGGCCAGAATAGTGTGTCTTTTTTCATGCTACAGTGAACCATTTTCAAAAATGTTAACAGCAGCACAAGCGGCCAAAAACCCACTCCAGAGTTACACCAGGCATCCAACTTGTAATGTTACCAAGATAGGGCATTTACCTCCAACGACCAAAATCCAAACAGTTCAGCACAGTCATTTACCTCAAACTGCTACTTAGCACACCGATAGTTAAGTGGCAGTGACAGTGGTGACTGCCCATCTAAAAGCTAACGGGAGGCCTACTTTCTATTAAATATGTAAAAGGATCTAGTTCGAGTCCCAACAGAGTGAAGGACAAGTGAGAGAAGCTACACAAGCCGAGCTCATTTTTTTTCAACTCCCCATTTCTTAAATTTGGAACTTCACCTTCAAACCACTGCTCACAAGAATAAGGCTAGGGAACGGATCAGGGAAGCTCAGCGGGCAGACTTCCCAAGGCTTACTGCCCAGCTTCCTGAGTCACCATTAATTTGACATCTCCCCTATGTAAAAGATGCGTTAGTGCGCATTTATTAATAGCAAATTACCTGCTATTCCCAAGTTGTCCTCGGTTTGTGGACTATTTCTGTCTCTGTCCACACACACACAAATTTCACAGTTCAAATAACATTCTACTACTCTGCGTGCTTATAGTAAATGTATATCCTGCATTTTCTAGGATAGATTTAATACTATATAATTTTAGTAATTTACACAAGTGTGTAACTAAATGTAAGTTCCACGTTTCCATAACATCTTATATTCAAATACATTCTTAAGATTCTAATTTCAAAAATTAGAAAAGAGTCAGCATACATTTTAAGCACAATGCATATATTTCACTGCCCCACCTACCTCTTCACTTAAGGCCCTTCCCTGGTGCCTACCTGATTGTATTTTCATCTGCTCAGATCTCTTCCACATTCAAAGAGATCTTTTTCAAGTGACTCAACTTCAAGCATAGACCCCTCTGCTCATCTTGCTCTCTTCTCACAGAAGTCTTTCCTTTTCTCACCATCCAATCCTGCTCACCAGGATAATGAAATAAGATATAAGTCTGTTGATCCTTATTAAAATGGAGTATAGGCGGCCAAAAAGATTAAAGTCTCAAATACTACTTAAAACTATACAGAAATATCCTTCTTGGTGTAATATATAATGCCTGAATTATTTTCTATCTGCATTTTAGATAATTTCAATTTTTAAAAAATTTCAGAAATGTACAGCCTAGTTTACTCAAAAGGATATCCAAAAAAAAAAGTGTAAATTCTAACATCTAGATATATATTAAAAGGCAAATTATGGAAGATCTTCAAAAATTATAAATGGCATACAAATGTGGGGTTACTCAGTGGCTACTGCAAATCCTCAAAAATGACAAATGATTAATAAAATTTATTTCTATGTGTTTGGTCCTGTTCCTGCTTTTACATTATTAATACATACTGAGCTGGTTGGAGACAAACTCTAGAATAACCAGTAAAAATTACAAAACAGGCCATTTTCATGGAAAGGGAACTAACTTGCCTTTAATAATTGTTTTCATAAGAGAAAGAATGTGCTATCCATTTAAGGTGCACTTCACTTTCGCTCCTTTCCTTTCCACCTATAGTCTGAAAATAATTGAACTAGGTAACTTTTCCCTAAAAGAAAGCATTAAGTCTGTTGAAATTCTGGCTTAATAAAAGAAAAAAAAAAAAAAAAAAAAGAGGGTCTGTGATTACACTTGTTACTTTGTTATCAGTTTTAATTCGGGGCTCTCACAGCCCAAGTAAGTGAAGGGGAGAGATGCGGTGAGAAAAGGTCAGTGGCAATGGAGGGAAAACAGTGAAGTTACGCTAGCATAAGAAAAATGGATTAAGGGGCGCCTGGGTGGCTTAGTCGGTTAGGTCATGATCTCGCGGTTCGTGGGTTCGAGCCCCGCGTCGGGCTCTGTGCTGACTGCCAGCTCAGAGCCTGGAGCCTATTTCAGAGTCTGCATCTCCCTCTCTCTCTCTGACCCTCCCCTGCTCACGCTGTCTCTCTCCTAGAAATAAATAAAAATATTTTTAAGAAAAAGAAAACGGATTAAGATGTCAAGACACGTTCTCATGCATTAAGCCCCTCACTCAGAGAAGAGCATGTTGGGTTACAGAACGGCTTCAGGACTCTTGAATTTGGACGACTCAAATGTCATTCTAAATTTTTAATCCAAGAGCCAACCAGTCGTCCAGTTGAACACCACAAGCGTCACCGAAGCCTATTTCACTTTTCTGGGTCCAGAGCTAGTTGAGAGGTTGATTATCACAGACTAGGCAGAGATCTTGAAGGCTATGAATGGGGAAGAGAAAGGTGTAGCAGAGAATGTTGGGGATGGGGGTGTGGGGGGGTGTGTGGCGATGCCAAGTCTTAGGAGAAAAGTGTGTGAGGGGGAGAGGAGGGGGAAGCGGGAAAAGAATGTATATGTCCTGCCTCGGATGGGTGAAAGAGAATGAAAGGGGGCCAGGGAGCAGGAAGAGAATCGACCTAGAGTGAGGCAGAAAAAAGGAAAGAACACCGGCTGGGAAACCAGAAAAATCTCAGTCCGAATCCGATCCGCCACAGTCGAACTTTAGGCAGATCCCTTCGCCTCTGCAGGCTTCTCTTTCCTCATCCGTAAGCCCGGCCAATACCCGGCTCCCAAACCCAGCGAGGCTCAATTAAGATAACGGACGTGGAAGTCGGGAGGCCAGCACCCAGCGCTCGGGGGGCTCCCAGTGAACGTTGGTTGACTCGGAATCTCAGAGCCTCGGCTTCCTCTTCCGGCAAGCGGGGCCCCGCCACCGGCTCTGATCCGCGCAGGGCGGCGCGCCGGGGAAAGCGCACAGCGGGCTGACCGGGAGAGCGTGCCGGGCGGTTCCTCCGTAAGGCGGAGCGGGCCCACCGGGCTGGGGCCCAGGCCTCGCGGGCGAAGGGGAAGGAGAGGGGGCGGATACTGCACCTTCCCCCCCGGCCCCGCCCGGAGCGTCCCGACGCGTGCTACTGAGCGGGCCTGCGCCGCTTCATGCCGCGCCGCCTCCACTCCCGACCCGGCTGCGGCGGCTTCCTCGGCGACGGCGCCGGTGGCAACCCAGGCGGCGAACGCGGCACTTAAAGGCGGCGGCAGCGGCGGCGGCGGCGGCGGCGGCGCTTC
>NW_027527920.1:8410354-8537761 GCF_008692635.1 Crocuta crocuta | reverse complement strand
GAACTTCCGGTTCGTCGCGACCCGCCCTCCGACCAGCGAAGGCTCGGCGGGGCCAAGAAGGGCGCCGCTCCCTGCTGGGTGGGGTCCGTTACCACAGTGCAGTCTAGTGGCCGGAGGAACGAACGCGGGGCGGGACGGACATCACTGCGGTGGGGGACAGAGACGCAATCCAGAAACGGGCAGTGACTTGCTGGAAGTCGCAGGACGCATTGTGCCGCGTCTGTACTCATTTATTATTTTTTTCATTCAACAAGTGTATATTGAGTGCCCGCTATGTACCAGACAGAGTTGTAGACTCTGAGATCAGGGCAGGGAGCAAGCGAGTAAAAATCCCTGCCCCTTCTTGAAGATAACAGAGGGGAGGGATGAAGGCCTTAGGGATCTGCTGAGGGGCTCACTGTTGTGGTGGAAAGAAACCTGAACTTGGAGTCAGAAGGCTTGTAGTAATTAGTGATCTTTAGCAGGTCAGTCGATCTCTTTGAGTCATGGTTTCCTGATCTGTAGGAGAAATAGAACACATTATTTAGTTGTAATTAAGGAAAACCGTATCTGTCACAACAACACATAAAGAGGAGGAAACTGGCTAGGCAGGAGGTGAGCAACTCGCTATAATCACAGACAGAGGCAGGTCCCTTGACAACCTTCGGTCTCTCCTATTAGCCAACACCATGCGTTGGCTAATAAGAGAAAAAGGGAGGCTGGGGAGATGACTGGGAAAGAGGCAGGTGTGGAATAAAAGTAGAAAAGCTGGCCTCCCCTCTTTTCTATTATTCAAGGAACCATGTGTCAGAGGTGTGGGTCATTAGGATTTATTATAATAGCACTAATAAAAGATCCATTTGGGTGCCCCGTTCCGTTCCTCATTGTAGTTACTCACTTTCAGTTTAAATGAGTCTTCCCTCGGGCTTTTCTCTTTTTTAGTTGAGCTCCCCTAAAAGAAAGGTACAGTCATTTTCACTGGGATTCCTCTGTGAATTTTCTGCCAATGACCTGAAAGTAGCTTTTAAGGCTTTGAATGCACATAATAACAAAATAGAATGAAATATCTTGCAGTTCATTTCATTCAACCAAGTGCTTGTTGAATCGCTGCCATGTGCCTGTCACTATTCTAAGCACTGGGGCTACAATAGTGAATAAAGTAGACAAGACCCCTTTGTGTGGCTTATACTCTAAGAAGAGGAATAAGACCTTCCCAAAGGGAAGCAAACAAAAAATATGATTTTATGGATTTTATTTATTTTTTATTAAAAAATTTTTAATGTTTTATTTATTTTTGAGAGAGACACACACATCATAAGTGAGGGAGGGTCAGATAGAGAGGGAGACACAGAATCGGAAGACAGGCTCCAGGCTCTGAGCTGGCTGTCAGCACAGAGCCTGACGTGGGGCTCAAACCCACAAACCACGAGATCATGACCTGAGCCGAAGTCGGACGCTTAACTGACTGAGCCACCCAGGCGCCCCAATGTTATGGATTTTAAAAAGCAACCTCTGGAGAGGTTAAGTACTTGTTTAAGTCATTTGACTAATTATGGATTGATCTAGACTTGAATTCAAGTTTCTTAGTTTTCAATCCTACTTTCCCTATGGCAGGCTTAGAAAGCCTCAAACCAGAGAAACCTGTAGGGGAACATCTCCACCCTGTACCCTGGTAACCTCACATATATCTATCCCCACAGGCCTCACAGGTAAGGGCTTGAACCAAAGCTTAGCTGAGTCTTAGTAGAATGCTTTGTGGTCTTCCCAGGACAGGAGAGGATAGGAAGCTTATAAGGATCTTTTTTTTTTTTTTCCAGCTTTTATTTTATTTCTTTATTTATTTTTTTTACAAATAGTTTATTGTCAAATTAGTTTCCACATGGAAGCTTATAAGGATCTTAAGGCAATCTCCCCCAACAGCTTCTCATTTCCCAGGTTCTGTTGAGGTGTGGGCTTTCTGCCCCATCCCCTCAGAATAGCGCTGCAGAATATGAGAACCTCTTAGGTGCAGCCTAGAATTGGCTTCTCAGGCTCTGGGTAACCCCACAATTTACACTGCAGTCATCTGGCTCCTCTGTTTCAGTATTCTCCGTTTTGATTTGATTTGTGGGACAAGGACCACTGGCAGCTGGCACCTTAATGTGTTCTTCCTTTTGCTGTATAGGTAAGTAATAAACAATCCACACCTGAAGTGGCCCATTGTCTATCTGCTGGCTAACTCAGTCAGGCCTGGGTCTTGCCAACCTTGTGTATGTGCTTGACAAAGCCTAGCCAGCTTTTTGCTGCCCTGCACTCTAGGAACTCAACAAGAAAAGGCAAGTTGTCTAGCACACAAAATCTGAATAAATAGTCTGTGTCAACATGGTGGCATTGATACAAATTTGTCCCTGAATATAAAAAATTCAGGTTGTGGCATAAAGAACAGTGAGCAGTAAGTATGAGTGAAAGCTAGGATGCAAGGCCAAGTGAGAACCCTTCCCAGGGAAATCTGGGCTGTCTCCTGGAGCTGTGCCTGAGGCATGTCAGGTCCTTATCTGGGTCTGGCCTTATGTTTTAGAGATCCTGACAGTTTTCCATACTGGCTCTCATCAGAGACCAGCCTAACGGCCCTTCGGTCCATGATCTTCAGGCAGTTTCCGCTGATATTCACAGGTAAGAGCATGCACTCCCAGAATCAGACATACCTGGGATCACATCCTGGCTCGTCTCCTTATTAAGGAGGTATTCCTTACTATCAGGCTTTTCTAAGTTTTATTTCTCTCATCTGTTAAATGAGTTCAGTAACATCACTGAAATGAATGAAATATATAATGCATTTAAAGTCCTTAACAATACCTGGTGCACATTAAGCATTCCATTTATTAATGCTATTAATGAATGGTAATGATGGCGATAAAGATAACAACAAAAACCTTTCCCAGAGGGGCATGCCCAAAGCCTTGCTGGGTAGCTCTGCCTGTGTCAACTCCATGCAGCTACAAGCATCATTCATCCAACTTGAACACAACGTTCTGACATTTGTTACAGAAAGATCCACCAATCTTCCCACTACCCTATCATAACTTGTTTTTTGTTTTATACACATATTTTACGTATGTAGCAGATGCAATATTTTAAAGCCACATACAGATGTGTGCTACATTTAATCTCCTTAGTTTTTCCATAATTTGACCCAACCTATATTTATATGACCCATTTCACTTAAAAGTAAAAAGTGTAACCTTGATTCAACTCTAGGCAAACCCAGTCATTAAATTCAGGATCCTTCCTGGTGAAGGGGATGATGGCCAATGCCTGTTCTAGACCTGGATATCCTAGGATGGCCTTCATCCCAGCTGTACTGGTTTGAATAGTGCCCTCCTCAAATCTACATCCATCCAGAACCTCATAATGTGACCTTATCTGGATTTAGGGCATTTGCAGATGTTATTAGTTAGGATCATGCTAGAGTAGAATGGGTTTCAAATTCATTGACCTGTGTCCTTATATAAGAAGGCCATATGAGGAGGGGTACCCGAGTGGCTCAGTCGGTTAAGCGTCCGACTTCGGCTCAGACCGTGATCTCTTGGTTCTTAAGTTTGAGCCCTGCGTCAGGCTCTGTGCTGACAGCTCAGAGCCTGGAGCCTGCTTCAGATTCTGTGTCTCCCTTTCTCTCTGCCCCCGCCCCTGCTCACGCTCTGTCTCTCTCTCCCTCAAAATAAATAAATGCTAAAAACTTTTTTTTAATTAATAAAAAACAAGACAATAAACATATGGTCATATGAGGAAATAGGAACAGACTTACTCACAGACAAGATCATGTGACAGCAGAGGTGGAGATCAGCGCAACGCTGCCACAAGCCGTAGGGCATCAAGGATTGCCTGCAACCACCAGATTGGATTCTTGCCCAGAGCCTTCAGGGAGAGCATGGTTCTGCCAGCATCTTGAGTTTGGACTTCTAACCTCCAGAACTATAAGAGAATAAGCTTCTATTATTTGTTTAATTTTTTAAAAATTTTTTAACATTTTATTTATTTCTGAGAGAGAGAGACAGCGTGAGCAGGGGAGGGTCAGAGACAGAGAGAGACACAGAATCTGAAGCAGGCTCCAGGCTCTGAGCTAGCTGTCAGCATAGAGCCCCATGCGGGGCTCGAACCCAAGAACCGTGAGATCATGACCTGATCTGAAGTTGGCTACCCAACCGACTGAGCCACCCAGGCGCCCCATGTTTGTTTAATTTTTTAATCTTTATTAATTTTTGAGAGAGACAGAATGTGAGTGGGGGAGAAGCAGAGAGACAGGGAGACAAAGAATCTGAAGCAGGCTCCAGGCTCAGCTGTTAGCACAGAGCCCCACATGGGGCTAGAACTCATGAGCCATGAGATCATGACCTGAGTCAAAGTTGGATGCTTAGCCAACTGAGCCACCCAGACACCCTGAATGCTAATAGTTTCTAATTCACTGTTCTGTGCTGCTGTGTTGTTTTTTCACTGGTCATTCTCCTCGTGCAATTTCCCGTGTTCACCCTGTAACACCATGAACATCTTCATATATATGTCTTCCTTTCTTGAAGTTATTTTTAGAACAAAGTCCCCAAGGGGGAATTTACTACATATTGCACAACCGTTTTCCAAAGTATTCACACGATTTTATATTTCTCTTAGCTACAGTCAGCATGGGTGTGCCAATTTCACTAAAACTTTCCTAGCACTGGGCATTGCTGTCCACAAATATATTTTAAGCATCTCTTTTCTGAAACACATTGCACTAGATGCTGTAGGGTACCAAAAGGAGGCAGTCTCTGTATTCTAGAGAGATTTATAATCTAGTTGAGGAAACAGATTATAAGCATATAATGCACGCTCTAGTAGCAGTTGATTACAGGATATGGTGGTCTAAAGTTTGTTTTTCCACTTCCCCCATGTTATGTACCTTTTGGGGACTAGGATAAGCCAAGCTGCAAAAAAAAAAAAGGGCCTTTCCTGCTGATTTTCTTTTCCATATTTAAGTTTTTGAATAGGTAATACTATCACATGACCCCAAATTTGACCTATGGAAAGGTATATAGTAAAAAAATATTCTCCTTTCCCAGTCCTCCAATTCACCCAGTTTCAGATAGATAGATAGATCGATGATTATTCCTCCCACTATTCCACTATTTTTAATATAAAGGGCAGCGTACCAACTGTCTGTGCCTGGCAACCATGTAGGCAGTTCAGAGAGCCAGAATGATCAGGCAGATCAAATTGAATAGAGTGGAAAGGCCACTCCCCATACCCACTGAAGGTTAAGCCTGAGGTGGGGTCATTCCATACATTTTTCTGAACTATGGATTAAGGGGAAGTGTTTTCTTTCTTTTTTCATTCTTTTTTTTTTCCTTCTGTCAGTGACTGGCTGCAAGGCCCATTCTCTTGGAATAGCTTGGGGGTTACAGACCTACAAACTATTTTCACACGATGCCCCAGCATGTGCCTGGGCTGACCCGGTGAGTCTCCCTCTCCACTTTCAGCTTTGTGTTGTCTAGATAGACAAACATGATTTTGGTTAAGGATATCTTATGGGCACCGGGGTGGCTGAGTCAGTTAAGCGACTGATGTCAGCTCAGGTCACGATCTCATGGTTTGTGAGTTTGAGCCCCTCTCCTCTATTCCTCTCTCTGCTCCTCCTCCTCCATCTCAAAAATAAATAAATATTAAAATAAATAAGGATATCTAGCTGGGTGAAGCACAAAATGGCCGAATTCTACAGTTCATTTTCTAAAACTTTTCCCACAAACAGAAGATTTTGTAAAAAGGTGAACAATCATCAAAGGCCAGAAAACAACTTTAAGCACTGAGTGCTTGCTTCATCCGCAGCAAGCATTCAGCACATGCTTCCTGTGGCCTGAGAAGAGAGAGTTGGCCCTGGCGTTGGGGCTAGGAAATTACCCTCTCCATTTCAACTTTTTTTCTTACTGGATTTCCTCTTGAGAGAGGCGTCCACAAGAGTTGGCCTCCTTGCCAGAAAATTTGGAAATAGCCAATAAGATCATCATAAAGGAGAGACTAACTCTCTCATTTGATGGATATGGAAACTCAGGCCCAGAGAAATTTGCAGTAGGTTATTGGTGCTCAGTTGGAAGGAACCAGGCTGCATAGGTCTAGTCTTTTTCCTTTGTACCTTTCTTAAGGTGGACCTGAGGCAAAATGTCAACATTTAATTTTCTTGTTTATTGGCAGCTCTCATCTTGGATGGAGGTCAGTGATAAGCCTCAGATTTTGAGTATGCTGGCTTGTAATAATTTTACTTTTTATTACACACCTACCAGAATAGCTAAAATTAGAAAGACTGAAAATACCAAGGATATAAAGCAACTGGAACGTTCAAACATTACTGGTGGATATGTAAATTGATCAGAACACTTTGTAAAATTGCTTATCTCCTATGTCAACTTTATAAAGAAAAAAAAAAAAAACAGGTACCAAAACACCCCCAAACTGCTTATCTATTAAAGCTCAACATACATCTACCCTATGACCTTGCATTTCTACTCCTACGTATTTTATCCAAGAGCATTAAGCACATTTATACACCAAAAGATAATTACGCAAATGTTGATTGCATTCCATTATTTACTTATAATAGCTAAAAACTGGAAACAATGCAAATGTCCTTTGTCAAGAGAATGGATAGATCATTTGCGGTATATTCATACAATGAAATACAATACTGGAGATACAAACAAAAGCCATTCATTTATATGAAATTCAAGAACAGACAAAATCTACTCTATTGTGAGAGAAGTCAGCATAGAAATTTTGGAGGGAGGAATGGGAGCCAAATGTATATACTGACATGAGAGAAACTCTGATTGCTGGAAATGTTCCGGATCTTGATCTGGGTGGTAATTAATTACACAGATGTAAATGTTCAGCTTGAGCTAAACATTTAAAATTTGTTCATTTCCTATATGCCTCAATTTTTTTTTTAATGCCCTATAATTGGGGGCACCTGTGTGGCTCAGTCAGTTGTGTCCGACTTCAGCTCAGGTCATGATCTCACGGATCAAGAGTTCAAGCCCTGCATTGGGCTCTCTACTGTCAGTGCAGAGCCTGCTTCAGATCTTCTGTCATCCCCTCTCTACCCCTCCCCCACTCATAAAGAATCTCTCTCTCTCTCTCTCTCTCTCTCTGTCTCTCAAAAATAAATAAACATTAAAAAAGTGCCTTACGCCTTGGTGGGTCAGTTGGTTAAACTTCGGACTTTGGCTCAGGTCATGATCTCACTGTTTGTGGGTTCAAGCCCCGCATCCGGCTCTGTGCTGACAGCTCAGAGCCTGGAGCCTGCTTCAGATTCCATGTCTCCGTCTCTCTGCCCTCCCTCACTTGTGCTCTGTTTCTTAAAAATGAATAAATGTTAAAAAAAATTTTAAGTGCCCTATATTGGATCTGCATTGCATTAAAGGCAATGCAGTAAAAACACATCATTCCAAAAATACTTCATTTTTAAAATTCAAGGCTACCAAGTTTATTGCTTTCATTATCTCCCACACCCAGCAGATTGATTTATCTCAAACTGGTTTGCCTAATACCAGTTCTTCCTCACTGAAAGGTGGACCTGCCAAGCACATATTTGATTTGGATAATCTCCAGTTTAAGAAACTTCCCTGACTCCCAAGTGTCTATGGGACATAGTACAAACACCTCATTGAAGCAAAGACTTTCCTAATTCACTTCTTACCTGCCTTTCCAAATCCAGGGAGAGCTCTGTTCTCCATGTTCTTAACCCCTAGTACACAGAGCTTTCCATATCTCTTTGCCTTTGGATTCCTGCCCTGTGCTTCTGTTATCCTACCTCTGCTTCTTTATCAAATTCCTCCTCACATTTCACTGTCCAGCTCTTAGGATTCACTCTCAAATATCCACCCATTGGTTTCCAAAATCCTCAATTCCCACCTTTCTGTCTCTGTAAGCTCAGCACATTAACCATATGTAAAACCCAGTATATTTTATATGATCCACCACCCCCTTAATTAAATGTTTCCTGAGAGCCTGTCTAATTTCTCTTCATCTCTGGATCCCTGGCTCAACACTTTGCTAAATAAATGGGTGCCAACAGAACTGAATTTTAAGTTTCATTTTTGTCCCAGACTTCTGGTTTTCATAGTAATGTTGTTTCCCATTAAACTCTTGACTGCAGCAGACTTAGGCATGAAAGTGGATACAGACGAGGTAGCTGAAATTAGACATAAGTTAGTGTTGTATCTAGTATTGATTTCTTACTTTAAGAGAGAAAAGTCTCCTGCTCAGTCCAATAGCATAGCCACTATTATGTCGCTGTTTAACTTCATTAGAAGTTGGGGTGCCTGGGTGCCCCAGTCAGTTAAGTGTCTAACTTCAGCTCAGGTCATGATCTCCCGGTCTGTGAGTTCGAGCCCCTGTTGGGCCCTTGGCTGACAGCTCACAGCCTGGAGCCTGCTTCAGATTCTGTGTCTGCCCCTACAACTCTCTCTGCCCCTCCCCCACTATCTGTCTGTCTCTCAAAAATGACTACATGTTAAAGATAAATTAATTAGAAGTAAATAAAATAGAAAATTCAATTTCTCAGTCTCACTAGCCACTTTCAAGTACTCAAAGCTTCATGTGGCTAGCGGCTATTATAACTGAACAGCACAGAATGGAACATTTCCATCACCGCATAAAGTTCTAGGAGACTGCGCCGAAAAGCTCTGGCCTTTACATTTACTTTTCCCTCTTAACACCCTTCCACCCTTATCCCATACTGCTTCCCCTATAACATTATCATCATTATTGTGTTTGTAATCACAGGGTTCCAGGACAGCAGGGACTGTGTCTTATTGCTTTAGCTCCAGTGTTTAGCTTCGAAGTTTCGAGCGCAATTAATAGGCTCTCAGTAAACACTGAAATAAATAGGTGATAGAGAACGGGAGGGATCTTCCAGATACACCAGTCCCAAGTCCTTTCTCACGCTTATCAGTCCTTTATGGTCTCCAGGATATTTCCTTTTTAAGCCTATCTTAAAGCATCCCCTTGGAGAAGAGAGGAAAGACCCTTGCATGCACCTGCTGACTCCTTACTCCCTAGGCGGCTTTACCAAGCTCTGGCGTCACTGGTGCTAGGCCCGCCCTTTCCCCCTTCTGCCCAGCGTTTCGCCCCTGCCCCGCTCGCGCCCTGGTCTAGAGCTCGCGCCTCCGCCCCTCTCCTCCTCACTGCGCAGGCGCAGCTTGCGAGCGTGGGTTGTCTGGAGGTTGGCGGCTGCCCGCGCTCAAGAGCGCAGGGCATTGTGGCCTGCGTTCGGCCGGCACCAGTCTCTCACGATCCGAGGCAGCAAGCCGCATCGATCCGTCTCCCCGCGCCCCGGGCGGTGTGACCATGGAGAATCAGGTGCTGACGCCGCACGTCTACTGGGCTCAGCGACACCGCGAGCTGTATCTGCGCGTGGAGCTGAGTGACGTACAGGTAAAGGCCGGTGCGGGCGGCGGGACGAATGTGGGGTCACAGCTCCCGGGATCCGCCGACCCCCTTTACCCTCTTTGTCCCGGTGCGCGCTGTAGAGCCGGCAGTGCACCAACGGGTTCGGCGACGCGGTGCACTTTTCGGCGTCCAGGCCCGGGTAAGCCCTCGTTGAGGAACACCCGCAGACCCCGGGCCCGGGGCGCGACCCCCTGAAGGCTGCAGATCCCTTCGGGTGCTGCGTGAGTCCTGCGCGGGTCTCAGAGGCTGCCCAGGCCTTCTCTTTGTTCGCAGTTAGCGGCCTGATTGAGCTCGAGCCCGGCCCTGGAGGCCCCGCCGTCGGGGTTCGAGTTTGCCGAGGCCCTTGGAGACGTGGGATGAGCCCTTTTGGCCAGGAGTTCAGAGTGACAGTGGCTTGCTGAGTCGCGGCGGGACGCCTGGCGGTGGCCTGAGAGGTCCAGCCGGGCCTGGCCTGTCGGACGTTCACAAGGCCCTCCGCTGCCCCCGAGGGGCCACACCCACCTTCCAACCATTCAGTGTTGGAAATCATTCTTGTTAATTTTAATTTTAAAATCTGGAGGACCCCGAGAAAGTGATTTCCCCCCCTATTCTGAAGGCTATGAGCTCAGGTTTGAGGAGTTGCATAGAGAACTAAAAATTAAGTTACATCGAACATTTATGTTTGATTTCCGTAGCCTCTTCCATGAACAAGCTGCTACTTCCTAAATGGTGGAGATCCCAGGACCTGTGTAGCCCTTGCTTCTGTTCAAAGCATCCAGGATTCCAGTTTTTGAGAAACTGGAGTTTTCAGTCTGGAATGTTCTTTCTGCAGTCATCCTTACTCCCTACTTCTCCCTGACGTCCGTGGCAATTTGTAACCTTCACTCAGCTCACTGCCTCTGAAGTCAGGCGTTTGTGTTTCTGTCCCTCTGCTTGCCTGGCATATTGTCTTGTGAAATGTGTGTAGGTGCTCTTTCAGTGTGGATTTGAATTTGTTGAATTGAATCTCTGTCTCTGGAATTTAAACCTGTTTTCCCGTTGAAAGATAAAGACAGTACTGGCCAGAATGCCTTTAGATAAGATGTGACATTGCATGATGTGTTATTTAATGTATTGAACCAGGCCGAATTATGATTTTGCATCAGAAGATGAGTAAATGTTCTGTGTTGTAATAAAGAAGGAAACAAACAAAATCTTTGTTGATGGGGATCAAAGTCCCCATTTGGACCCCATTTGGAGAGGGTTTTCAATCAGTAAGTATGGAACACCTGTTATGACAGTCTCTTTTTAAAAAGTAGTCAGTCATTATGTAGATCAATTAAACTCAGGCCCTTTCCTCTCTAGATGTTATATTGTAATAAGGATGTACTATTTTGGGATACTTTTGAAGCTGCAAACACTAAAGGTGTTTTAAGGGAATAGGATGATGGTGGTGGAAAGAAATGGAAATTAGTTGGACAAATGAAAGAATGCATCGTTCCTCTGTTTGTCTTCAGAGATCTCAACCTCTTAGTTAAGAAATATGAACACATGTTCATCATCCTTGGTATATTTAGAGACATGAAAGGTTTACATTTGAAATATATCATAGATAAGGAAATGTAAAGTGGAGGAAGAAAATGGAAGTTTCTGTTGGAAAGAGAATCCTTTTAGTTTTGGGGAAAAAATACATTTTTCCTTTCCAAAGCAACATGATAATACCATTCATAAAAGAAATCCTCTACCATGTGCAAGGTACTAGAGATTTACAAAGATGAGTCAGATAGCCTCAGCTTTCCAAGGGCATACTATCTAGAAGAAGCATATTATCATATACAAAGCAAAACTTTTGTGTATGAGTATGTTTATTGGTAGAATTAGAGTTAAATATGAACCAGGCCTCTGGTGTTAAAGGAATTTGTTACCTCTCTTTTATTTAGTTAGAGATGCCCTCCAGAAACGAGATGAAATATTCTTGTCAAACTGAGATTGGAAGAACTTTCCAGAAAGAGAAAGGCATAGACTCTTAGGTTTTCTGGCTTGTACTGTATTAATGCACGACAGCCAAAGACTGCCAGGGAAACACCTCTAGGCAAACAGGTTGGATTGATTATTCATTTCAGCAAGGAGAGCACAGCCCATGGGGGGCAATGGTGTCTCATTAGGGGGGTTGGAACTGATTTTAGGATTTGGATGCTGTTAAAAAACACGGACAGTTCTGTGGTTGGTTATCTGAATAAATCTTATCTGTAGGGAGGAGAGATTAGCAAAAGAATAAAAGTAGTTTGTAGAGAAGTAGCAGTCACTCATTTTAGCCAAGAGAGAAAGGGTGTCTGGTATTTTGTGGGTGGCATAGTGGCTATATTTTTGTTTGTGCTTAAACAAGATTATGAAATGACCTTTGTTACATTTCATCAGCGTTTCAGAAAAACCTTGTCCGAGGTTGGTGTTCTGTGCCATTATGCTTAAAAGGAGAATAATGTGGCCGAGCTGTGAGTGACAGGCCGCCCTCTGAATGTCAGGCGCTGCTCTTTCTTTTTAATTTCTCACTTAATTGCTCAATGCAGGGCTGTGGACTGATGGTTCAGGGTTCGAATGAAGCAGTTCATTTATTCACTGAAAACCATTTGTGGCATGCCTACTGCTCTTACCTCCTCGTTAAGCTAGGTGCTGGGTTTTTGGACAGCTCTCTGCTGCCCCCTGCTTTCTGGCATGTTTCATAGCTTATACGTTACTGAGTTTTAGTATTGCATTCCAGTTTTGGGGACATCAGCTCCCCTCCCCCCCCTTTCTGAGACACAAAGAACTGTTCAGTTTTCACGTCTCTATTCTGTCTTTGGAGGTACAGGGCTAGTGGCTGCTGAGAAACCACTACTGATGTGAGGAGGAATGGTACACAGTAAAGACTTCAACAGCAGCAATGTCTGTGTTTGAGGTAAGCAGTAGCAAAGATGCTAGCTAGAGTCCAGGGGGCTAGGGCAGAGTCCTTTTCACGATAGAGTTTATTTTCAAGATAAGCATAACATACATGTCTGTGCCAGCAACTATAATTGTTAAAGCATTTGTTCATTTATCAAGGTTTTGTTTTAGTTATATGTGGACAAAGTGCATATCTCCATTTGGGGGCTAATAGACAGATACCGTTGTTGTCCTTACTTGATAGTCTGGTAGAAAGAGTGGTAACTGAAGACATGAGATTGGGTTCTTGCTCTTCTACTTACTGTCTAGTGGCCACGGATAATTCACTTAACCCTTATGTGTCTCCGTTTCTTCATACAAATAAAATGTGAATACCCCTCATTCACAGGATTTTTTTGAAGTCTGAATTGGATCATGGATTTGAAAGTACTTTGTAAATTCTAGTTTGCTATTCAAATGAAAGGGATTATATCTTAGCTGAGAGAAACACAAAGAGTAATAGAACAAGGTAGAGTCTATTAGCAGAGTTCTCCATATGTGATATCCTACATACCATACAACAGAGGTGGCTGTGCATATTAATAGGGGAATGGATGAACAGTTAGGGAAATTGTTTGGGGATGATAGCAGATAGTAAAATGGGGGGCGCCTAGGTGGGTCAGTCTGTTCAGCATCCAACTCTTGATTTTGGCTCAGGTCTTGAGCCATGGAGCTGAGCATGGAGGCTGCTTAAGATTCTTTCTCTGTCTCCCTCTACTCCTCTCCCCTGTTCACAGCCTCTCTCTCTCCAAAATAACCCCAAAACAATAACAACAACAACAAAACATAAATAGCACAAAGATAAAATAAGATCTTGCCTTAAGTCATACACAAAAGTTAATTCCAGGTGGGTTAATGACCTGAATGCATAAAGCAAAACTACTAAAAGAAAATATAGGAGACTGTATGGTATTGGGCCAGGGAAGAATGTGTTAAATAAGGCACACAAAGCATAAACCCTAAAGATTAACAAACTTAAGACAAACTTGAAGATATCTATGGCACATATCACTGACAAATGATTAACATCGGAAATATATAAAGAATCACTACAGATCAATAAGGAAAAGACCTATTACCCATTAAAAAGGGGGCAGAAAATATATGGAATTCAGAGTAAAAGGAAACAAGGCTAGTAAGCCTGAGAAGATGTTTGATCTCAACTATAATCAGGGACGTGTAAATTAAAGAGATAGTGTTTGTTAGTAAAATGATAATATTTCTTACATTAGATTGGGAAAGATCAAAAGTCTAACATTACCAGTTGTTGGTGAGATTGTTCAGCAGTGGGACATCTGTATACAGCTCCCTCCTCTGTCAAAGACCATCAGAAACATCTTGCTTTAACAAGTGGACTTATTGCTTGTTTCAGTGAGGGAGAACACATTTTGGGAAATCCTGGGGTATCTCAGTAAGAGGGTGTTAGAACTAAGTAATTATAGGATTTGGGTTTTGGTTGGATGTTTGGGAAAGGTCTAAGGAAGTAGGGATTCATTTTAGATTGGATGCTATTAGAGAGTGAGGACAATTCTAGATTGGATATTTTGTGGATGGCAGAGTGACCTGTTCTCAGACAAAATTATGAGTTGACCATACTTTGTGTCATTTCATCATTGTCTCAGAGAAACTTGAGGTCAGTTGCTTTTCTTTGAGACTATTTATGTAGGAGAGCAAAATGGCTTTGCTGTGAGCTTTAGAACAGCTTGTAACAATTTTGAGCTCTAGCTGTGAATGTCAGATCAGTTTCAGCTGTCAGAGCTGCTTATTTTCTTTTTTAAAAGGAGTTTTAAAAGTCATAAATATCTTTATAGTTCATTCTTATGTACTTACAAGTTTAAGCAAAATAAATTAGTGAAATTATTTCTAAACCATCTTGTATTTTGGAACTCACTCTTCTGAATCACTTTCAGCTCAGACATGTCACTGTCCCTGCTTTTCCACATGGTATCATCCTCTTGCCATTAAAAGGACTAAAATGCAGCATTTCTGAAAGAGTGCTCTTACATGGGCATTGTTGTTTCAGGTCATCATGACCTATTTATAAGTTTTGATACAGGCACTTCTTGATCTTATCAGAAGACGTCAACAAAACATTTCCAGACAAGAATCAGGACTCCTCCTCCTTTCTCAAATGGCCTAGAAGTGGTTTGTTGACCGAAAAACTGAGTTACGCCTATGTAGCCATGCCCTCTGGAACAGTAGCCAAGTTCACATGTTCAGGCAGTGACAACCATGTAATGGCTGCCACTTTGCCAAAGCACTTGTATGGTGCCACTATCAATTGTAGTATATATCCTGACTTTAGGGATTATAAATGTGAAAAAAAATGTGCATTTCAGAATTGATGAAATATAGCAGTGTTTGGAGTTGTCAGTTAATAAATTGTAGTATTTAAATTCCTGAGACAGGATGAGCTCACCCAGGTAGGGACTGTAGATCAGAGGTTACCAACTCAAATGCCCTAAATACTGTGTGGCAATTAAGAGCCTGGGTGTCTTTTTGCCTTGATTTGAATCTTGGTTTTGCCTCTTGCTGATTTTGTTAGTTCAGGCAAGTTACATAACTGATGTAAGCCTTAGTTTCCCATTTATAAAATCGTTATAATAGTACCTATTTTATAGGGCTCTGTATGTTTCTGTGTGTGAGTTAATAATGTGAAACACTTTAAACAATACCTGGCAGCAGGGGCACCTGGGTGGCACAGTCAGTTAAATGTCTGATTCTTGGTTTCTGCTCAAGGTCATGACCTCACAGTTCATAGGTTCAGGCCCCACATTGGGCTCTGCACGGACAGTGCGAAGCCTGCTTGAGCTTCTCTCCCTCTCCTTCTCTCTCTCTCTCTCACTCCTCTCTCTGCCTCTTCCCTGCTCATGTGTGTTCTCTCTCTCTCTCTCAAAATAAATAATAAACTTAAAAAATTTTTAAACGATACCTGGAGTATAGTGAATGCCGGTAAATGTGAAGTGAGCTGGGTGGGGATTGTGGTTAATTGGAGAACATAGGGTTCATTTTAAGGAGGGAGCTATTGCTGCACAAGAATGCAGTTCTGAGGTTGGGTAATTCTCTAATTCGTGAAAGAGAAGAGAAGCTGGAAATCCAGATTAAAAAAAAATTTTTTTTAATAGTTTATTTATTTTTGAGACAGAGAGAGACAAAGCACGAGCAGGGAAGGGGCAGAGAGAAAGGGAGACCCAGAATCCGAAACCGGCTCCAGGCTCCGAGCTGCCAGCACAGAACCCAACTTGGGGCTCGAACCCACGAACCGCAAGATCATGACCTGAGCCGAAGTCGGACGCTCCACCAACTGTGCCACCCAGGCGCCTCAATCCAGATTTTTTTTAAATGAAAGAAACCTCCTAGTTTTACACTGACTGAAGTTATTCAACAAATATATGGCAATGCCTACCATGTGCTTGGGAGTCTCCCAGACTCAGATCTGGGACTTGGGCATGAGTCAAGGCAGATGGAGGTTCCTCCTCTGATGAAGTTTATGAGCTGAGGCTGGTGGTGGTGGAAGAGTGATAATAAAAGTAAACAAACTCATCGAATAGTTTGAGGTAATAGTGAATGTTATGGAGAAAGCCAGACAATACAAATATGAGAAAGTATGTGAACCGCCTCAGATCGGGTTGTCAGGGAAGGTCTCTAAGGAAGTGTCATATGAGCAGAGACCTAAATGTGAAGAAGCCATGCAAAATTATGTGAACTGAATGTCACAGGGTGAGGGAACATCTCCTGCACAATCCCTAGGGGGGAAGTACTTGGTGGTGAATTCAGATGAAAAATTAATACATAAATAAAACAATTTCTGCAGGCCATATAAAATATTGAGGGTTTAATTTGGCCTGTTAAGATGCCAATTTATGACAGAAAACGGATAGATATTAAAAACTGGTGGAGGGTCGCCTGGGTGGCTCAGTTAACTGTCCCACTTTGGCTCATGGTTCATGGGTTTAAGCCCCATGTTAGATTCTGTGCTGACAGCTCAGAGCCTGGGGCCTGCTTCAGATTCTGTGTCTCCTTCTCTCTGCACCTGCTTCGCTCACGCTCTGTCTCTTAAAAATAAATAAACAATAAAAATTTTAAAAACAAACTGGTGGAGATAGGAAGCAGCCCAGGGTTGAATCTTGAGCTATTCAGCCATTTAGAAGTTGAGCAGAGGAGAAAGAACCGCAAAAGATAGAGAAGGAGTAGCCTATGAGGCGTAAAAATCCAGACAGTGTCCTGTGATGTTCTAGATGCCAGGGGAGAGGAGTGTTTCTGTGGGGTGTAGTCACCTGTGTCCAGTGCTGCTCACAGGTTGAGTATGATGACATTACCTATCTATTGGATTTGCCTGCATGGAGTTTATTGATCTAGATAATAACAGTTTCGGTGGAGTGACAGGGATGGAGGCTAGATCAGAGTAGATTTAAGAGTAAGTTTATGGTGAGGAAGAAGTAATGATTATAGATAACTTTTAAAGAAGTTTTTTTCGGGGATGCCTGTGTGGCTCAGTCAGTTAAGCATCTGACTTCAGCTCAGGTCATGGTCTCATGGTTCATAGGTTCGAGCCCCGTGTCGGGCTCTGTGCTGACAGCCAGCTCAGAGCCAGGAGCCTGCTTCAGATTCTGTGTCTCCCTCTCTCTCTGAACTTCCCCTGCTCACGCTGTCTTTCTCTCTCTCTTTCTCAGAAATAAAACATTAAAAAAATTAAAAAAAAAATTTTTTTTCTTGGATTGGGGAGGGGATGGGCAGAGAAATCAGTGGTACAGTATTTTGGAGTTCAGAGAAGAGAGCAAGCTTTCTTTCTAAAAGCTGTAGGCCTTGAGCTGCGTTTTTAAATGTAAGTAGAATTTGGATTCCAAAAACGGGGATTGAAGGGGACGTGTACTGGTATGTACACCCAACTGAATATAATGCAGCTATAAAAACAACAAGTGAGGTCTCTATGAACTGGTGTGGATTGAGTTAGGTGAAAAAAGCAAAGTATGTGAGAATGTATATTATATCTACCTTTACTGTAGAACAAAAAAGATACAAGAATATCTGGGTATATTTACTTATTTTGTGGAAGACATGTATGCATACATACAGAGGAAAGATAAACCAGAAGCTACTGAAATGGTTATGAATAGGTAGTGAGCAGGAATGTGGTAGAGGGAGATAGCTTTAAGGTAGATACATTTCTACAAAGTTTGATTTTTGAATGATGTGAACATCTTACATATTCAAAAATAATACTCAATAAAAAAGAATACAGTGAGGGGCGCCTGGGTGGCTTAGTCGGTTGAGCGTCCGACTTTCGCTTAGGTCATGATCTCGCGGTTCGTGGGTTCGAGCCCCGCGTCGGGCTCTGTGCTGACTGCCAGCTCAGAGCCTGAAGCCTGTTTCAGTCTGTGCCTCCCTCTCTCTCTGACCCTCCCCTGCTCACGCTCTCGCTCTCTCTAGAAATAAATTTAAAAAACCTTAAAAAAATTAAAAAAAAAAAAAAAGAATACAGTGGCAAATCTTGAAACTCAATACAAATAGAATGAAAAGAACCTAACTATCTTTCAAGTTGATACCATAGCTGTCCAGATCAGCAAGTTAATACAAGTAATGACTGAACACAGTATTCTGGTTCTTTAGTAGAATACCTTCAGAGATGGGGCACCTGGGTGGCTCAGTCGGTTAAGCATCCGACTTCAGCTCAGGTCATGATCTCATGGTCCGTGGGTTCGAGCCCCATGTCGGGCTATATGCTGACAGCCAGCTCAGAACCTGGAGCCTGTTTCAGATTCTGTGTCTCCCTCTCTCTCTGACCCTCTCCTGCTCACGCTCTCTGCCTCAGAAATAAATAAAACAACAACAAAAAAAATACTTTCAGAGAACAAAAAGAACTACAAATAAATGTTATGCTTTACTCAGTAGGTTTATTGTAAGTAAAAGTATTGATATAATTCAGAAACTTTTAGATCACACAAATAAGTAAATAGGTTAATGCTATTAGGAACCAAGATTTTCACTGTAAGAAAAGAGATAAAAATACTGAGTGACAGAAGATGAGAAGCTCTATAATAGTAAATTTTAATTGTAAATTTAAAATATGACAATGTGACTTTAAAAATTCATAGCTAGGTATTAAAAATGAGCACTGAGTATACTTCAGTGTGCCAGATCCTGTTTTCTAAATTATCGTTCTCTACTAAATGAACTAAGGCTCCTTGAAGAAATGGGCCGATTGTTCCAAGTTTGTGCATCCTCAAAGGCTACAAGGTCATGTCAGAATAACATAGGAGCTGGTTTGAAGGGATTTCCACTGGACAAATTTGTGATAATTCGAACATCAAAAAGAATAAGAATAGTAGTAGATTTTGGCAGAGAGGAGTACCAAAGGTGAGCCATCAGTTCCTAGGGATAGTCAAAAGGAAATGGAGATGGAGCTGGGGGGGGGTGGTGCTGGCAGGAGGGGGGGGCAGTGAGGCACCAGGGATTTGGAACTGTTCAGTATCTTACTGTGATGGATAGAAGACCCTATACTTGTAATAAAATTGTATAGAACTCACACACATACATACAAATGAATACAAGTTAAACTGGGAAACCATGAATAAGAGTGAATTGTATCAATGTCAATATCCTGATTGTGATATTATATTGTAATCATGTAAAATATCATTGAGAGAATCTGGGCAAAGAATACAAGGGATCTCTTGGTGTTATTTCTTATAACCATATGTAGATTTACAATGATCTCAGTAAAAATTTCAATTTAAAATATAAGAGGGAAGGGGCGCCTGGGTGGCTTAGTCGGTTAAGCGTCCGACTTTCGCTTGGGTCATGATCTCATGGTTCGTGGGTTCGAGCCCCGCGTTGGGCTCTGTGCTGACTGCCAGCTCAGAGCCTGGAGCCTGTTTCAGTCTGTGTCTCCCTCTCTCTCTGACCCTCCCCTGCTCACGCTGTCTCTCTCTCTCTCTCCTAAAAATAAATAAAACATTAAAAAAATAAAATAAAATACAAGAGGGAAGGGAGAAAGGGAAAACTTTTTCTTCCTTACAGAACAATCCCAGCTTAAAAAAAAAATGAAGGAATGACTGAATTAGAAAATCATTGTGGAGCCTCCAAATCAGGCAAGGATTAACAGCGGGCAACAGCTCCATGAGAGGAAAGAGTTAGAGACTAGGAGATGACACTGTTAGATCACTCACAAATTGCAAAAGAAAAAGTACCTTTACAGTGGAGGGTTCTGGCAGTCCCCGTTGCTTAATCAAATGATCAGACTTAGTATCATCCATATGACAGTATCGGCCTCCTCCTATGATGCCTTAAGAAGTGTCCATATCAAAAAAAAAAAAAAGAAAGAAAAAAGAAAAGAAATAAAAGAAGTATCCATATCACCTATGGAGTATTCTTGTCAAAAATGATTAATATGAAGGAATGTACAAATCCAGGACATATTTTCTAAGACAACTGGCATGGATTAAAAATAATAAAAGTAGAAGTCTGGGTGAGGTTAAGATAGACATTAAACAGTCAAATGGGATGTATGAACTTTGGTTCTGGATTGGGTTTGTTTTTTTTTTTTAAGCATAAATGTAGTAGTGGTTTAAAGGTAGCCACATCAAGAGCTCAATTGAGAAGTGGACTCTATTTTGTCTTCCTTTGAATCTGGACAGGTCCTCTGGCAGCTTAACTAGTAGAATGCTGCAGAGTGATGCTGTGGTCAGTTCCAGGCCTAACTTTTTTTTTTTTACAAATAGTTTATCAAGTTGGTTTCCATATAACACCCAGTACTCATCCCCACAAGTGCCCTCCTCCATGCCCATCTCTCCTCTCTCCACGACACCCATCAGTCCTCAGTTTGTTCTCATCATTCAAGAGTCTCTCATGGTTTGCCTCTCTCCCTTTCCCCCACCATTTCCCCCCTTCTCACCCATGGCCCTCCGTTAAGTTCCTCCTAATCCTCCAATACGTGCAGACATATGATATTTGTCCTTCTCTGCCTGACTTATTTCGCTCAGCATAACACCCTCAAGGTCCATCCATGTTGCTACACATGCAGGCCTAACTTTTTAAGAGAACTGCCAGCTTATGCTTCCTCTCTCTTAGAACACTTGCTGTTGAGACATTCCCTCCCAGAACTTAGCAGCCCTACTGTGAGAAACCCAGATCACAGAGAGAGGTCATGCACACAGGTACTCTGGTCAGCAGCCCTAGCTGAACTCCGAGACGATAAGCAACATCAGCTCTCAGCCATGTGAGTGGATGTTTGGCCCAGTATTCTGTAGCCCTAGCCAGCATCCCGGGGAGCATTGCCGTCCATCTGAACCTGCATAGTTTCGTTTTAAGCCACCAAGTTTTGCATTACAGTAGAGAACTTAAACATGTAAACATTTTTTCCCCCAGACAGTTGTTTCAATATAAACTGTTTGTTAGATGATCTAGAATTTTTGTTCTTAGGTGTGAGAAAATTGTGGTAAGTATGTAAGAGAACATCATTCCTTTTAGGGGTGAAGTGTCATGATGTCAGCAACTCATTGTGAGATGATTCAGAAAAATCGTGTGGTATAAAAAGCAAGTGTGATTAAATACAATCAGTTGATGAATGGCATACGAGTAATCCCTACACTCTTTTTTCTCACTTTTTAAAGTGAATTTAAAAATTTCCAAAATAAAACATTGGGTTGAGACACTTTTTTGGCACAGATGCCCAACACCCACTTCTGTGTTTGCTAATTCACTTAGAAGGATTCATGGGATTCAGCATATGGTTGTACTCCTGGCTAAGGTTTATTACAGTGAAAGGATATATGACCAGCAAAGGATAAAAACACAGGTGGAGTGTGGAGATATCCACACACCGGGCTCCTCATCCTCCTCCTTCCTGTGAGGTTATATACGTGAGTTGCTCTTTTTTCCAGTAATGAAAAATGCAGGGACTTATATGTAATGTTTCTGCCCATGGAAGCCCATTAGAGATGTAGTACCCATGTACCAAAATTCTAGACTCCTAGAAGGAAAGCTGGTGTTCGCCATTAATCACGTTGTAGGCACAGTCTAGGCACAGTGAACCAGCTGTTAGGGGATGGAGGAAAGCCAGGTTCCTAGATGCCAGCCAAGGGCTGATTCTGGAAATAGTCCCTTTTAAAGATAGCAACCTCATGGTTGCTATCTAACTTTTTTGTGCATCTATTAATCACACACATGTGCAACACGAAATACTAATGGTTTAAATGGGATCTAAGAGTCTAAAGGCTTAGGTAGCAGATACCATATGTTCAGAGTTCCCTGAACTCTGTAGCTCTGTCAGAAATTATGAAAATGGGATGCATTGATTTAATTTCAGTTCAATAACTAGTTGTTGAGATAGTGGGAATTCAGAGATGAATAAGATACAGCCCCTGTCATCAAGGAACTCAAGTCTGGAGGGCCCCACATACCAATAAACAATAACTGTAGAACAGTGTGATAATTGTTATAATGAAGATGAAGACAAAATAGTAAGGAAACTATTAATGTTGGAGGTGAGGTGGAGAGAAGAGGAATTAATATTTGGCCTGAACTTTGAAAGATGAATAGTATTCAACAGATAAGGAGGCTTAGAAGGTCACTGTAGCCAGAGGAAGAAAAGCAACCAGAATATGAATGCTTACTAGTTACCAGACTCTGAATGTTATATTCAATTCTTAGAACAGTTTTGTAAAATAAGAGGTTTTACTGTTGTTTTAAAAATAATGATGGTTGTGGGGTGCCTGGGTGGCTCAGTCAGTTAAGCATATGATTCTTGAATTGGCTCAAGTTATAATCTCGTGGTTCTTGAGTTCAAGCCCTGTGTTGGGCTCTGTGCTGTCAGCGTGAAGCCCCCTTCAGATCCTCGGTCTTCCTTTATCTCTGCCCCACCCCCACTCACGTGCGTGTGCGCGCGCGCGCGCGCGTGCACACGCGCGCACACATGGGCTCTCTCTAAATACACTTAAAAAAATAGTTGTTGTGGATTTGAAAGTGAATGATAGAAATAAAAGTGATGTAACTAGGATTTGAACTCAGGTCCATCTAATTTCAGTCACCTTTTACTGTTTTCCCTAACCACTCCTCTTTTCATAAGCAAAAGTACAGTTTTTCTCTAGTAAAAGATGGGCTAGGTTGTGTGGATCCTAAAAACAACTAAAAATGTTCAGTGAAACTCTTAAAATCATCAAAGAGTGAACAAGTTAGAATTTAAAGCAGGAATTCTGATAAAGCTGAATATAGAAACTGCTTTTGCTCTGAGAACGTTTGCTGAACTGAGTAAACTTGAACTTTGGCTTTGATAGCCTGACAGAGTGCAGGGACAGAATAAGATCAAAACCCATCAAAGATGTAATATTTAACAGGAAACCCTTCTTCGCCTAAACTACTTCAGAGGACTATACTCTTAGGGTAAGGATGACCTAGAAGTAAATCCATCCCATGCCTTACCACTGCGGAAAGTAGAGGAAAAGGTCCTTGAAGAGTTAAAATCATTAGCTGACTTTTAAAAAATTATGTAGCTCAAATAATGTACAGTTTTGGAGATCTAAAACTCCTCAAGTCATGAATTTAGTTGAAAGTGGTCTCAACTAGTGAGCCCCTTGGCAAATGCAGATCCCTGTGGTACAGCTATGCTGGTATCAGATAATAATTTTAGACAAAAATGTATTTTTAGAGATTGAATGATCAGTTCATAATGATAGAGGTTTCAGTTCACCAAGAAGGTAAAAAAGTATTATATGTACATAACTTATATGTAACTAACATGGCCTCAGTGATATGTAAAGTAACAGAAGTACAAGGAGAAATAGATAAGTTTACAGTAGTATGATTTCTCAGTAATTGATAGAATAACAAGTTAAATTCAGTAAAGATACAGATTATGTGAACAGTTAACAGTAAACCTAGTAGACAGATGTCGAACACTGTATCTAACAATTCCAGAATATACATTCAAGTTCACTCAGAACGTTTACACAGTATGATTGTATACTGCTTCCTAATGCAAGTCTCCACAAATTTGAAAGGATTCAAATCAGAGAATGCCCTCTGATCACAATGCAGTTGAGTAGAAATGGATAATAAGGTGACTGGAAAATCTCATGTATTTTGGAAATTAAATACTTCTTAGTAACCCATGTATCAAGAAAGAAGCAATAATGAATATTAGAAAATATGTTAGACTGAATGATAATGAAAATAATACATTCAAAGCTTGAGAGATGCAATCAAAGTAGAGGTTGGCAGGAAATTTATATTCCTTTTAAAAGAAATCGTAGTGGACAGGGGCTCAGTTGGGTGAGTGTCCGACTCTTGATTTTAGCTCAGGTCATGATCTCATGGTTTGTAGAACTGAGCCCCACATGAGGCTCTGCACTGGACAGTGCAGAGACTGCTTGGGATTCACTCTCTCTCTCTCTCTCTCTCTCTCTGCCCCTTCCCCCTCAAAATAAATAAACATTTAAAAGAATCTTAAATTTTAGCAAAGTATTTTCATTTTCTTTGGATAAATACCCAGAAGGAGAGTTGCTGGGTTGTATGGTAGTTCTATTTTAATTTTTTGAGGAAACTCCATACTGTTTTCCATAGTGGCTGCACCAGTTTACATTCCCACCAACAGTACGTGAGGACTCCCTTTTTTCCACATCCTCACCAAGCTGGGTTTTTTTTTCTTTTGGATAATAGCCATTCTGACAGGTGTGAGGTGATATCTCATTGTAGTTTTGATTTGCATTTCCCTGATCAGAAATGTTTAGCATCTTTTCATGTGTCTATTGGCCATCTGTATGTCTTCTTTGGAAAAATACCTATTCATATCCTGGGCCCATTTTTTAAATTGGATTTTGTTTCTATGTTGAGTTGTATAGGAGTTCTTGATGTATTTTGGATTATCAATCCCTTATGGGATATATCACTTACAAATGCCTCCTCCCATTCAGTAAGTTGTGTTTTTGTTTTGTTAATGGTTTCCTTCACTGTGCAAATGCTTTCTAGTGAGTTGTAGTCCCTATTTGTTTTTGCTTTGTCGTCCTTGCCTGAAGAGACAGGGGTTTACTGCCTATGTTTTCTTTTAGAAGTTTTATTGTTTCAGGTCTTACATTTGAATCTTCAATCCATTTTGAATTTATTTTTGTATATGGTATAAGAAAGTGGTCCAACTTCATTCTTTTGCATGTAGCTTTTATCTGTGTCTTACAGTTTTCAGAATCCAGGTCTTTTACCTCCTTGGTTAAATGTATTCCTAGGTATTTTATTCTTTTTGGCACAGTTGTAAATGAAGTTGTTTTCTTAGTTTCCCTTTCTGATAGTCCATTACTAGTTTATAGAAATAGAGCAGATTTCTGTATACTGATTGTATATCCTGCAACTTCATGGAATTCATTTATTAATCCTAGTAGTTTTTTGGTAGAGTATTTCAGTATTTATTAGTTTCATGTCATCTGCAAATAGGGACAGTTTTACTTCCTTTTTTTTTTTTTTTTTTTTTTTACCAGTTTGGATGCCATTTATTTATTTATTTGTCTGGTTTCTACCCACTAGATAAAAGTGGGTAGAGTGGGTGTCCTTGTCTTTGTGATCTTAGAGAAAAGCTGAAAGCTTTTCATCATTGAGTTTGATGTTAGCTATGAGTTTGCCTTATATGGCCTTTATTATGTTGAGGTATATTCCCTCTATACACACTTTGTTGAGAGATTTTTTCATAAATAATGATAAATTACATCATTGTATTTACCATTTGATGTTGGATTTTGTCAGATGCTTTTTTTAATCTATTGAGATGATCATGTGCTTTTTGTCCTTCGTTCTATTAATGTGATGTATCATGTTGATTGATTTTAGTATATTGAAACATCTTTGCATCCCTGGAATAAATCTCACTTGATCATGGCGTATGATCTTTTTAATGTACTGTTGATTTCAGTTTGTTAATATTTTGTTGAAGATTTTTGCTTCTGTGTTTATTAGAGATATTGGTCTGTAATTTTTTTTTTTGGTAATCTCTTTGGTTTTGGTATCAGGGTAATGCTGGCTTCATAGAATAGGTTTGGAAGTGTTCCTTCCTCCTCTTCAAGTTTTTGGAATAGTTTCAGAAAGATAGGTATTAACTCTTCTTTAGATATTTGGTATTTACCTGTGANTATAGATAAACCACATCTTCTTGATCCATTCATCTGTTGATGGACACTTAGGCTCTTTCCATGTTTTAGCTATTGTGGAGAGTGCTGCTATGAACATTGGGGTACGTGTGCTCCTATGCAGACTGCTGATTTAATTTTATTCCTTTTTCCTTCTAAGTGGTTTGGAGTTTGGGAAACACACCAATTTGGGCAAGAAGTGACCTGGGTGGGAAATTTACCTCCAAGACATTCTGGAACTTCAGCTTTAATGAGAATATTTATATCAAAACCCTGTTTCCTTTACTGAGGGACCATGTCCGTGGAAGTGTAGCTTCTTTTACTGAGGTTTCCTAACTGCCTCTTCCTGCCAAAGAGAAGATCATCTAGATTTTTAGCTCTTCCAGGTGAGCATCTCAGCCTGAAGTCTGTACTCCCACTGGGGAGGTTCTGAACATAAAGCCTGGCTCGGTCACTCACCCCCACCCACCTATTCTTTCCCTTTTCCTAACACTCTTGGCTGTTAATAGAGCCTGCAGGCTCCCACTCCCCATTAGTATATCCCCTCCCAACCTTCTCTCTGTTGTTGGTTTCCTTCAATGTGTGATGGAGCTCTCAGCACAGAGAGCTGAGCCTACAGGAGAGAAATCAATAAATTCATTATGGCCCTGGAAACATGCTGCTCCCTGCTTATTAATTTTGAGCTGGGAGGTAGGAGGTGAGTAGTTTCTTATCCATTGAAAAAAGAGTTTCACTTTAAGTTATGTAGTTAAAGGCATGTATCAACTTCTGGGAGTAAGTGAACAACTTGGAGAATTGCAATCTTTTCTAGTGTTGGTTTGGATAGGGGTTAAGAGCGTGAGGCGCCTGAGGTGAGGGCACTGCATGTTTCACTTTGAACCAGTCTCCTGTAACTGTCAGCCCTTCTTCCTGCCTGTTGGAATTAATTTACTCTTCTTGTTGCAATACAGGCCCCACTTTTGGTAAAACTTGCCCCAGCCATCCGGTTCTTGAATTTGTTCTCTTGTGAGTGCCCATTACATTTACTGCTTTTTACTACTCTCTTGGTTTTGAGTACATGTTATTTGATACTATTTGATACCTTCTCACAGGAAATGACTCATCTGTTCCACTAGATTCTCTGCCTTCATAGCTCAGGGACTGAGTCTTGGAGATCTGTGTATTCCCAGAAGATAACTCGCATAGCACCTTGTGCCATTTGCCATTATCAGAACAAACTGACTCAGTATCTGATAGTTCTGCACAGTAAGAACAGTTTAGGGCTCTTCTTGCAGCAGCCTGCCATCTCACATGGGTACAGATAGGCACGGAGAAACCCTGTACAGAGCTGTCAGTCAGCAACTATATGTATTTTCTGGGGGAGGCAATAGGTAGGAGGCCAAGTCCCTAAGGGGGAAGGATGGCGGGAAGTAAGCCCGGTTTTAATTTCATTTTTCTCCTATTAAAATGCCCTTCTTGCATCCTTGGTCTCTTTTCACAGAATCCTGCCATCAGCATCACTGAAAATGTGCTTCATTTCAAAGGTCAGTATCTGGGCAAATGCTCCCTGCTTTCTACACCGCTAAAGAGGCATGGTGGTGGTTTCTTTTTGTCTGTTTGTTTTATTCACTTTCTATTGATGCTCACCTCTCTGCTGTTCTTGGGATAAACTAGATTGTTTTGAAATACATGAGTAGAAAAGTCAAAGAACATATTTAAGTCCTGCTTTCCTCTTGGAGACGCAGTAGATAGAGCAAGAAAGAATCCCAAGCTGGAAATCCAGAGATCTGTCTTCTAGTTCTAATACTGCTATCACCTTGAACAACTTACTGACTTCTGTAGACCTAGAAAATGAAGACATTTGGTTATAATCTGTTTCTCAAGCTTTAGGAGATATGGACACCTGAGAATATGTCCTAAGCATCCTCCAGGGCCACAGACCCTGGTTTGAGAAAACATGTTCAGAATTAAATCTGGTCACTTTAAGTGATACTTAATTTCATTGCAGCTGTAAACATGGCTACAAACACAGCTGCTAAACTCATGTGTCAATACTTGATTATAATGTAGCCATCTAGGTGATCCAGAATATGCTTTTTTAAAAAGGATTATAATCAAAACAAAAAATAGAAATTTTCTGAATGACATTTTGCGGCTCCCTGAAGGCACAGTCAAAGGCCGGTTTAAGAAACATGGCATTCTAGACGATACCTAAAGCCTTTGCAGCTCTGACAGTCTTTGATTCTGTGAACCTGCCTCTGTCTCCTTTCTCATCAGTGTGTCAGCAGATTTGCTGCTGGGCCTGAGAGGGTAGGTCCAGATTCATTGTCACCCAGTGGATCGGGATTCTCCCTGCTCTCTTTTTGTTCTAGTTCCTTGGAATGGCATTAGTAAGTGACTGGGGTTATGGGATATTGACGACTTTGTGCTTTGCTTGAGATTCCATCCACTTTAATATACTTGCATGAAAGCACAGCCTGGCTTCTGTATCTGCTTTTTAAGAGGAGAGCACTTGTGGTAGCAGCTCAGAGTTTTGGAGGTGTTACACATTTGAGAGGAAGTTAAGTGATGAAAGCGTATCTTGCCAGTTGGGAGATTATGGACTGCTCAACCGTAAGGAATTTATGGTCTTAGAGAACAGTAGCCACCTGTAGCAGATATTAGGCAAATTATACCACCTATGGCCAGATGAGGAAAGAGAATCCAGGAGGGAATCAAATGATAGACAAGTCAGAGAATTAGAGGGGAAGGGATGTCCAGCAGTCATTGGCACCTCCGCATGGCACCTGTTTGATTTGGGGAGAGGAGCCTGACATGTCAAGGCACAGAGATGGTGTAACCCTGGGACTTTCATCCCAGATCCATTTATCCTCTCTTTAGAATGAGCTGAGGAAATTATATTTCTCTTTTTCACTCCTTTCGGGATGTGCTAAAGGAGAAGCGAGCTTCTCAGTTTTCTATCCTTGGTGGGGAGATGTTAGATTCAGAGCTTTCTTTGAGACAGTCCAGCATTACCACATTCTCTGCAACTCTCCTTAACCGCAGTCAAGAGAATATGCCCACCTGAAATTTCTCTGCTCAGGATTCAGTACCAAAGTAAATGTGAAAGTTAAATTTACATCTGTGTGATACCTTTGGCTTTGCTTTCTGTATTCCTTTTTCTGCCTCTTATTTGTACCGGGTATTATCAAGGCCACATTGGGAGATGTGCTCACAGGCCCCCACTTGTTTTGTCAGGATCCATTACTATTTGTATGCTTCTGAAAGAACTGCATCAAGCTTTTGGATGGCCTTGCTCTGCCTGTTCACATTATAACCTATATTTCTTTCTTTTTAGCTCAGGGACACGGTGCCAAAGGAGACAATGTCTATGAATTTCACCTGGAGTTCTTAGACCCTGTAAAACCAGAGGTATGTTCTCCCTTTTCTCACTTCTCTTTCCATTTTAGGAAATAAATACTAGTAGTTTAGTAAAATATGAAGGCAGGGGTTGTGGGGGAAATTAAGGTGAAAGCCAAAGGAGAATATGGTTCTTTTATTGAGAACTGAGCCCAGATTTTAGCTGCAAAGGAGTGGGAAAGTCAGAACCCGAGGTGAATTAGCAGTGCGAACAAGTCTCCTCGCTTCTTTGAGTTACAACTTCCTCATGTGTTAAACGAAAGGTTGGACTAAGTAACCTATAGGGTCCTTTCCAGCTCTGATGTTCTGTGGTTTTTAGTGAACACAGAAGAGTATGGCGCTCACAGGGAGCAGAGTTACGTAAGCTAGGTAAAGCCCACGCCAGGGCCTTACTTTCAAGTGACTTTGCCACAGGGGCAGTAGAAATCAGAAAAGGCGGAGACAGTTGACCTTCAAAAAGAATGCTGGGAGTATAATTCAAGTTTCCTTTCTCAGCTTGAGGAAGCTTTTCTGAACAGGAAGAGAGAATCTAACAGAGGGTATATTTCAGTTTCTGGAATTACTCTCTTCTTTCTGGGGGCCTGGGCATATTGGTCTCTCTCTGCAGGAGGGGTCCATTGTTTTGGTTGTTTTAATAGCCAGCAGTAGTTTAAGGCATAGAGAACCTGTCATAGGTTTTGCCTTGAAGGCAAGGAAGGAAGAGACTATGTGGAGGAATAATGAACTGGAACAGCCTCTGAGAATTTGAGTTTCATTGGGAAGATACCCTAGGCGGCCCCTTGTGATAGAGTTGTCACTATCCACTAAGTTCTAGTGTTGAATAGACCTTTACAAAAAGCAGGGGTTCACTATGCCAGGGATTGTTGACCACTTTAATTCAGCATCTTCATGGGAGAGAAATGTGGACGGTGAGGATGCACTGCGAGAGTGTTTGGAAGTCATGCCTTGCACGATCAAGGTCTGGCAGGAGGTTCATCTGGTTTCCTCCAGGAAAACCGGAACTATATGCCTTTCTCACCTTGATTTCCTCCGAAGCCATTCGCTGGAGGAATCCGAGAAACACGGTGCTATTCTTAGCAGTTTTTTGCTCTCCCAGCCCTTGGTCCAGATGTTCTCCTTGCATCACAGCTTGGCTTGTAGGGACGGAAGGGGAAGGGGAGTGAGCATATACTGTGCAGCTCCTCTGGGTAGCCACACTGGCTTGTCACAGGAGGAGTCAGGGATGGGAAGGCGAGGGCACTCTTACATTCTTGCTTTCTCTTCCAGCCGGTTTACAAACTGACTCAGAGGCAGGTAAACATTACAGTACAGAAGAAGGTGAGTCATTGGTGGGAGAGACTTACCAAGCAGGAGAAGCGCCCACTGTTTTTGGCCCCCGACTTTGATCGCTGGCTAGACGAATCTGATGCAGAAATGGAGCTCAGAGCCAAGGTCAGTAAGGACCTCAATCCTAGTAGGGATCTAGACCAATCATAAAGAACACAAGTTATTTAGGCTATCTCAGATACCTATTTGGGTCTGATAGAATAAAGACAAATTCAGTTAGAGTTACAAATTCAGTTAAAGACCTGGAAACGTGGTTTTATAGAGGTACTGGTAATGTATTTTGTAATTTGTCTCTCAGTTGACCTTCTCATGATTAGATAGTGCGATGGGTTTTTGGGGAGGAAGACCACAGAGATTTCATTCTTACTGTGTCATATCAAGGGTACATACTATCAGCATGACTTATCACTGTTGATACTGATCTTGATCATCTGGCTGAGGTAAAGTTTGTCAGGTTTCTCCACTGTAATGTTACTTCTCCACTGTAATATTACTCCTCCACCTTTCTTTACTGTGTACTTTTTCTTTAAATTAAAAAAATTTTTTTCAATGTTTATTTTATTTTGGAGAGAGAGAGACAGATGAGCATGAGCAGGGGAGGGGCAGAGAGAGAGGGAGACATAGAATCTGAAGCAGGCTCCCTGCTCTGAGCAGTGGGGCTCAAACCCACAGACCGCAAGATCATGACCTGAGCTGAAGTCGGACACTTAACTGCCTGAACCACCCAGGCGCCCCTACTGTGTACTTTTTGAATGGAAGTCACTGTGCATAGCCCATGCCTAAGGAGTGAGGGGTAATGCTTCCCATCCTTAGGGTAGAGGATCTATGTACTTTATTTGGAATTCTTCCATATGGGAGATTTGTCTCTTCTTTTCCATTTATTTATTCAGTAATTTGTTTATATCAAATTATCAGTATGTACTGATGAATATTTATTTTATAGTTTGGGTTATAATCTAGTACTGTGTTATTTTGTTGTTTGTGCTGTTCCAGCTTTGGCCATTGGAAATTCTTTCAGTTGACTCTTGTGTCCCTTTGACAAAGCTCCATCATTGTGGTGTGCTTTTTTGACATTCTTAATTTCTGGCACTATAAATTGCTCCAGGCTTATCTTGTATATTCCCTGCCCTAGCCCTAGAGTCAGCCATTCTTCAAGGAGCTCTGTTTTTGTTTTTGTTTTTTAATTGGAGAATAATAGTGGAAACCAAGATCTGGGCTCCAGATATTGCTTCTAGACTCTCTTCAGGTGACAGAATGAGCCACTATATGGGTGCATGCAAAATACTACCTATATCTGTAAATATTTCTGTATGTATCTATCTATGTATTGATGTGAGTTCTTACTGATGTTGGAGACATGTGTTTAGGTTCTGGAGAAATTATACTACAAATCTGGAAGTCTCAAAAAAAAAAAAAAACACCCACCCAAAACAAAACCCAACCAAGACTGCTGTTTCCTGCCTTAAAATTCTGTTTAGTTCCTACGACCATGACACATCTTCTGGGTGTCTTTTCCAGGTCCAGTATTCTAAGACTATCCACTCTGTAGTTTGGAAGACAGCTGATTGGTTTAATTCTGTGAGCAATGGAAGAGGATTCTGTGATGCTAGTGGTACCCAGTAGGAGTCAGGCTGTCTGGCACCATGAGCTAGGATGTGTGCCCCAGTGAAGCATGAACACAATTGAAAGAAGTGGCTTTGAGGGAGTCCGATCACTTATCCAGCATGTGGACTTTTGCAAGTATCTAGGAATCCTAACCTGTGTTCTTGGAAATCTTCTGCCCAAATTCTAGGAAGAAGAACGCCTAAATAAACTAAGAATTGAAAGCCAAGGCTCCCCTGAAAGTAAGTTGCCCACCGCTGCTGTGGGAGTTACCAGTTAACTAATGATAGAGATGGGGCTATGCACGTGTGTTAAAAACCAGCCGAGTCACCCGGGTGCTCCCTGATGAAGCAAGTTCTTTAGGATGGGGACGTATAATACAGTTTTGTAGTTTTTAAGAAAAAAGTTTAGTTAAATCTTGTGAAAAGTCTGACTCTTTTGGCTCCTCAGAACTAGGCTGCGTTTGATTGCGTGATTATTTGAGCAGCAGATGAGGGTTATATGCTGAATATCTGTAGCCTAGGAATAAATATGTAGCAGGAAGATTTGAACTCTGTAGCTCTTCTCTTGAGAACCATCTTGCTTCCTTTGTCCTACTCCTTTGACTCAACTGTGACTCTAAACTCCTTACTCCTTCCCTAACTCTGTAATTGGCTATGTCTTCATGAGCCTTAGGCTACAGACAAAATTAACGTTCCTTATCCTCCTGCATCTCAGTCTGTAATTTTCCTTCTTTGGTTATGTCCTCACTCTACTCATCTTTCAAAACCCAGAGTAGGCATCATCTTTTCTATGCAGACTTGACTGATTCTGACTTCCCCAGCCTAATGTCATTTTCTCACCTTGAAATTGTCACAAGACATTACCTCTCATTCTCTGTTTTGTATTACAGTTTTCAGATTGTAAGTTCTTTGAGAGCAACATCAAGTCTTAACATCTTTGAATCCCAGTAGTGCCTCTGAGTACCTTGTATGTTGTAGGTGTTCAATTAATGCTTGGTTGAATGAATATATGATCAAATATCAGAATTCTTTTTTTCATTATGTTCCTATTTCTTTGATTTAGTTTGACCTGCAGGCCTTAAAAAAATTACAGGAAAGAGATATAAAAGTGGCAAGAGCAGGAGCTGAGTATAGGTTCATTTCCCTTCTTTAATGCCTTCAGTCATTCTTTGCCACAAGTAATTTTTCTTTTTTCTCCTTGGACTTCTTATTATTATGTCTGTGTACTTACCCTTCAAGGCTATGAGGGGAAAGACTGCTAAAAACATACCTTGGAGTGCAGTGTTCATAACTTCACCCATTTCTCTGTGGGACTAAGAGCCCAGGCTAGTGCAAATCTGGGCCAGATATCTGTTTGGGAGCTTAGGGTACCCAGCAGGAAAGTGGGGGGAGGTCATCTAGGTGAGCCCCCCACACCCTCGGCTGCTGCACCTACCACTTGTAACAGTAACAGTTTTCTGTCTTGTTTTGCTTTTCAGCTCTTACAAGCTTGAAGAAAGGATACCTGTTCATGTATAATCTTGTGCAGTTCTTGGGATTCTCCTGGATCTTTGTCAACATGACTGTGCGGTTCTTTATTCTGGGAAAAGGCAAGCACAAAATTTCAACACTAGTTTTCTTTTTTCAGTAGTTTGACCTACTACTCACCAAAGGTACTAATAATACCCTGCCTTTGGTGTNTCTCTCTCTCTCCTAGAAATAAATAAAACATTAAAAAAAAATTAAAAAAAAAATCCTATGTATCCAAAAATACCCCAGCTAAAACAATACTAAATATTAAAAGCATAGTGAGGCTAGTAGCATGGGGATGAAGGGATGGTGGAAAATTGCAACAAATACTGGCAAGGGTTGATTGCCTATAAAGAATTTGTTACAAATTTATCCAAAAATGTGATGACTCCATCCAATAGATAAACAGAAGTCATGTGCAGTCAGTTCATAAAAGGAAGTATCTTTTCAAAAAGATATATATATGGCAGTATTTATATTAGTGACAAATTAGAATCTACATACATGTCCATCAATGAAGAATTACTATAGAATATTCATTCAGTGGAATGATGGGAAGCACATATAAAATATTTAAGGAGTTTGTAGTAACATGAGAAATACAATAGGCTAAAAAAGTAATATACAAAGTTGTTCTTCGAGTTTCATCACCTCTGCATAAAAAGGGGAAACAACTGAAGCAACACATGCAAAAAGACTGGAAGGAAATGCAACATTTCAGATGGTTTGCATGTGGATAATTTAGACATTTTCCCTTATTTTGTAAAATAAATATGAGGAAAAAATAGAAGTATGATGGAATATATAAGCTCTGTTTAAAAAGAGGAAAAAAGGGGCGCCTGGGTGGCTCAGTCAGTTAAGCGTCTTGACTTTGGCTCATGTCATGATCTCGCAGTTCGCGGGTTCGAGCCCCACATCGGGCTCTGTGCTGACAGCTCAGAGCCTGGAGCCTGCTTCAGATTCTGTGTCTCCCTCTCTGTCTGACCCTCCCCTGCTCGCGCTGTCTCTCTCTCTCTCTCTCTCTCTCTCTCTCAAATAAATAAAACATTAAAAATTATTTTTAAAAAAAGAGGAAAAAAATCCTATAGTCTAATTTTCAGTCCTAAATTTTCCCGTCTGAGGTTTATAGTAGGTGAAATGCAGTTAGTTCTAGAGTCATTTGAAAGAAGTACATGTTTTTCCAGCCTTCTTAACACCTTAGAATTCTGCAAAGCAGTGTGGCAGGAAAACCTTCCCAACTGCCTAGTGTCTTACAGCCCCATGTGACCAGAGGTCTACAGAGGAGTTCCTTAAAAAGAAATGCAAGTCTCAGACCTGAGTTTTTATTACTGTGGGTTTATCACAAGGTCCAAGGAATGAATAGGGACATGCAAATACATAAATAATTTAACTTAACATAGATTGATTCTCTATGTTCCTGTGCAAGCCTGCTGGCCTTTAAGTGATCTAGTCCAGAAGCTAAGTTATTTGGGTCATGTGTTTAAGCTGCTTGGATTTGTAATTTCTATTTTGGCGCTCAGCCCCTTCCTAACCACCTTCTGGAATGGAGCTGTTGGTTTAATTCTTCCCTTATCAGTCCTCAAAGATTTAGTAAGGACTTGGGGCCTGGCACCGAATTTGCCACTTTTCTCCTTTTGAATAAAGGGTGTTGGGAAATAGCAAATACCACACTTGGTTTTTCATATAAGCATGTATTTCCTAAACTACTTATGCTAAGGAAAGACTAGCAAACTCTTGGGTTTATGTAGAAACTCTTGTTTGAGCTTATCTAGCTCTCTATTAAGGAAAACTTTTTAAGTTTTTTTTTTTTTTTAACATTTATTCATTTTTGAGAGAGAGAGAGGGAAGCAGGGGCAGAGAGAGAGGAAGACACAGAATCCAAAGCAGGCTCCAGGCTCTGAGCTGTCAGCATTCAACCTGGTACAGGGCTCAAACCCGCAAATGGTGAGATCATGACCTGAGCTTAATGCTTAACTGACTGAGCCACCCAGGTGCCCCAAGGAATACTTTTTTAATAAAATTAAATTTTTTTCTAATTATAAAAATGTGTTATAGAAAAATCAGAAAATAAAGACTTAAAACAGAACACTCTCCTGTAATCCCATCTATGAGAGCAACAGATGGTTGGCATCCTGGTGTATAGTTTTCCAACCCATAAAATTTCCTTAGGAGCAATTCCTGATGTGGAATTGCAAGATTAAACGGCAAATTGTTTTTAAGGATTTTCATGTATACTGTGTAGATAGAGTATACTACTACTATTTAAATCTGTATCCTATTAACATGAGTCCCTTTTGTTACTTAAAACAATTTTATTTTTCAAATCATAAAACTAAATGTGCTGATTTAAGCAAATTTGGAAAGTGAGGGAAACCAGGTAGAGACGTGGGGGAAAAGAAGAGAAGGTGAATAAACCATTGTCCAGCACTTTAATATATCCATACATTTCCTTTTAGTTGTTCTCCTACAGTTAAAAATTTTAGGGGCACCTGGGTGGCTTAGTTGGTTGTGCTGCCAACACTTGATTTCGGCTCAGGTCATGATCTCCCAGTATGTGGGACCAAGCCCTGTGTTGGGCTCCTTGCTGACAGCACAGAGCCTGCTTGGGGTTCTTTCTCTCCTTCTCTCTGCCCCTCCTCTGCTCATGTGTGTCCACATGCACACACACTCCCTCTCTCAAAATAAATAAACTTACAAAAAATTCTAGTCATACTGTTTAAACAAATTTCTATCTTGTTTTAAAGATAAAATTATAAATGGGGTGCCTGGGTGGTTCAGCTGGTTAAATGTCTGACTTCAGCTCATGTCATGATCTCACTCTGGGTTCAAGCCCCACATCAGTCTCTGTTCAGACGGCTCAGAGCCTGGAGCCTGCTTCAGATTCTGTGTCTCCTCTCTCTGCCCCTCCCCCACTTGCTCTCGTCTCTCAAAAATAAATAAAACATTAAAAAAATTTTTTAAATAAACAAAATTATAACCATTTTAATGTTATTAAATGTTACTAATATTTATAATATATAATAACATATAATAATGTTACTAATATTCTTTGTAACTGTAGTTTTAGAATTCAGATTTCTAGTCCTGAATTGAAACAAGGATGAATTTCCTATAAAATCAGAGCAAAGCCAGAGGATCTAACTTTTGTTCACCATATGCCAAATCTTTTTTTAAATTTTTTAATATTTATTTTTGAGAGAGACCGAGCACGAGTGGGGGAGGGGCAGAAAGAGAGAGGCAGACACAGAATCTGAAACAGGCTCCAGGCTCTGAGCTATCCGCAGAGCCCAGTGTGGGGTTCAAACTCACAAGCTGTGAGATCATGACCTGAGCCGAAGTCGGACACTGGTGCCCCCACCATATGCCAAATCTTAAGTCCCAGCTTTCTGTATCAACATGGGAGGTCCTCATTTTTCAAAGGTTTGTCCAGGAGAAATGCCACCTGAAAAGGAATTCCCTTAACATGGACACCCAAATTTCATTATAAATGTGACAAAAAGATTTGATTGGGATTTTGTCTTGAAAACAGAAAGATTTAAAATTAGGAGAATAAGATTTTTATCTTATACATAGGAAAATTCACACTGTAATTCTGTGTTAATTCTTCCAAAAAAGAATTAGTCAAATTTTGGACTAAGTTAGTGGAATTTTTCTGGCAAAATTACATAATAACACTGTATTCTTCATTCTACATTTGACTTTGTAACAGGATTGTAAAGTGGATCATTTTTACAAAAACAGTAGATGGTTTCTTTAAGTTTTGGCAAGGGCCTCTTTTATTCAACTACTATTTAAGCCATACTCTTGAGGATCCTACAAGGGTCATCTTTGTTTGGCATCTGGCCTAACTGTGCCAGATCCTTGGAGACACTACTTGTATTTAATCGGCAGGGAGCCATGGGGCACCTGGTGGCTCAGTCGATTAAACGTCTGAATTTGGCTCAGGTCATGATCTCACAGCTTGTAGGTTTGAGCCCCGGCCAGATGCTTTAGATTCTGTGTCTCCCCCATTCTCTCTCTTTAATAAACATTAAAATATTTTAGAAAACAGGGATCCCAAAACCCTAAACTCCTAAGGCCAAAGAATTGTCCTGCCCAAATTGTCAGCAGTACTCTGGTTGAGAAACACTGCACAGACAAATGTGGGAATGCAGGAGGTTAAGTGAGGATCAGTATGAAAAGTAAAGGATTTTATATTATGGTCCATTCAGAACTGATACCACATTTGCTGACATCATACAGGCAATACCTGTCATTTTAAATATTACATACAATTCCATGAAGTAGATAAACTGTAGTTTACTCAAACTTTCCATACGCTTAGACATTTAGACTGTTTCTACTTTAATACACTAAGAAACATTTCAGAGAGCAGCCTTGTTTCTAAAAACTTTTTTTTTTAATTTTAGATTTTTTAGTTAGATTTTTAGAATAAGAATTATTGAGATGAAATACATAAATGCAAATAAGGTTTTTGAAAGTTAATTTTACTCAGTACTTTTGCATGTCTGCATTTACAGTCATACAGTTTTGAGATTTTAAGAGGATTGCATTCAATACACATGATACGATTCTAGCTTTAAATTCATTGATATAATGGGTCTGAAAAGACCACTGTTCCTGATATGTAGACTTTTCAGCTTATAATAACTGAAATGAAGTCTAGGTATACTTTTTTGCTTGCCTTTTAAAATAAGAAGGACATACAGGGTTTATGTGTTTAATTCTCTGATAACCAGTAGAGTTTACTATTTATGACCCCATAGGCCTTTCCCCCTCCAGCTTAGTTTGGACATTAAGCTTGAATTTGAGAGGCTGTTTATTATACTTTTTCTTAAATTCCTTTCATGTAAGGAGGTATCTAGTTGAGAAATAATTCTGTTGGAATTTGCCACTTGATTTACCCTTAATGTGGTTTTGTCCCGTAGAGTCCTTCTATGACACATTCCACACCTTGGCCGACATGATGTATTTCTGCCAGATGCTGTCAGTTGTGGAAACTATCAATGCAGCAATTGGAGTCATCAGGTCACCAGTGATACCTTGTCTTATCCAGGTATTGAATAATTGACCTCTGGGGTGGGGAAGGAAAGATTTCAGTATTTAGTCAGTACGCCACAATTTTCTAAGAAGTCTCAATTAGGAAAAATCTCTTTAACAGGAATAGCATTGTTTTATCTGAACAAGGAGGAAAACTATAAGCCTCAGGGATATTTTCCAAAGTAGACTTTTGCCATTTCAGGTTTTTTGTTTTTTTTTTTTTTGCTTGATTACAAAGTGATAAAAAGGGCTTTAAAACTAGCAAAACTTGATTTTCAAGCAGGAGCAGAAAGACCTTACCTACCCAGTCTTCTCAGATAGAGATATGCTTGGTCTCCTCCCATCTTGGGTAGGTGAAGGCAGTGTGATCCTAGGAGCCCTTTTCACTTTTGACTTTCTTCCATATTTGAAGGTGACGTTTTTGACTCTTCTCCCCCTCCCAACCATACATCTGTATTATTTCCTAATATTTGTAAGATGGCTATCAGGAATAGGACATCAAAGTCTTTTAATTTCCTTGCCCTCTTTCCTAACTATGTGATTGCTAGGTATACTATTGAATACAGTACAGTATTCAATATACTATTTAATACCACCCACCTAGACTTGGGGAAGCAGGTGATGGTTGGTTAGTCTCTTCTGGAGTACTGTTGTTTTGTTTCATTTATTTATTTATTTTTATATATGTTTATCTATTTTTGAGAGAGACTGAAGCAGGCTCCAGGCTCTGAGCTGTCAGTACAGGGCCCAGCATGGGGCTCAAGCTCACGAACCAAAAGATCATGACCTGAACCAAAGTTGGCTGCTTTACTGACTGAGCCACCTACGTGCCTCTGGAGTACTGTTTTTATAGTTCTACTCTTTTCTGGTACATCAGCTCTGACATTCTGATAGTATCCATTGCATGGTACAGGGTATTAATATAGTGGCTTTGTTATTTCTAGGTTTTCTGTTCTTGGAGAGAGGCTGTTTTGTTCAGTCTAAAAAATGAAAGCAGATACAAAGTGACCCACTAATATGCAATAGTATTTTTTGTATATCAAGGACTACTGCAGATAAGCATGAGGATAGCATTTCTAGGGTAAGATGGAAGGGACAGATTCAGTTATTGTTGCATCACAAGGGAGTGTCAGTCACGTAGAATGCAATGTGAGTAAAGCCTTCTGGAGTTGGGCAGTGCCACATGCAGTAGCACGGACAAATCTCAGAAACAAGATGGGAGTAAGAAACAAGTCACAGAATGATACGTTCTATTTCCAAAAGTTTAAAAACAGGCAAAGTGAAACAGTATATTATTTAGAAATATGTACATAAGCAGTAAACATGTAGAGGGATGCAATGGAATGGTTAACACAAGATAGTAGTTACTTATGAGGGGCTGCCACACTGGTGATATTCTTGTTCTTAACTTGTGCTATGCAGACACCAATGTCCATTTGGCAGTAGTCTTTAAACCATGTTTGATGCTATTTGTGATGATATATATTTACAAACATATGCACAGTCTATTCAGAAAGACTCATTTGGGTGCTTAACTTGTTCCAAAGATGGAACAGAGAATTAAACTAGCCAAGCTCAGTCTTTTCCTATTTACCCCAAATTTAGAGGGGCTAGGTTTCAGGTGACACTTTTATATAGTTTTTGTAGAATTTATTTTTAAACTTTTTTCTCTCCTCTGGGTTCTTTTAATAGCTTTTTGGAAGAAATTTCATTTTGTTTATCATCTTTGGCACCATGGAAGAAATGCAAAACAAAGCTGTGGTTTTCTTTGTGTTCTATACGTGGAGTGCAGTTGAAATCTTCAGGTGGGTAGAAATGCTTCTCCCTTCTCTGGAACAGCTCTCTTTTGGAGTTGCTGTTTTATTCTGAGTCTCATTTGATTTGAGATTAAGGTTCCACATGTGTGGAGAGTTCTAGCTGAATCTGGGAACTCCACAAAGGAGACACATAGGTTTTTGTTTGTTTGTTTTTTGTTAAACAATCATAGTACCAGCATGGGCACTGCAGAACAGAGGGAGGAGAGATCCAGAGAAATCAAAGGCCTGTGCTACCCTTCTTGCTGTCTTGTTGGAAAGAGGGGACTTATCCACATGGAAATATTTTTGAAAAGGCTGAAGAAACATGGGGTTGAAGGAGCAGCCAGACTGGATGGAACTAGTGAATACCAGTCTTCTAGAAGGAATGATAGAAATCTTTTAATACAAGATTACTGAAGTTTGAATCATCCTCTTACCTGATTCTTCCATTCTCGATTGTCAAGAGAAGAAATATCTTTAAAGAAAAAAAAAAAGATCCAATAATAGTAGAGGTATTCTTCTCTACCAGACTGTACATACTCCACTTCTTTTTCAGTCAGGTGGAGAAAGGATTTTACACACTGACTCCTCAGCTCTAGTCTTCAGGTAAAGTTAACAGTTGAGAGGGAGAAGCAGGAGCAACCCCAGACTGTATCTTAGCAGTGGTCTGTATCCCACAGTATCCCATATACCCTCTTAAATCTGCTAATACTAAGGTACAAGATTATAGGTACTTATCATTAACTCTGTTAAAAAATTTTTTGTTTTCTCTTGTAAAAAATTATTTTAATGTTTGACTTATTTTTTGAGAGAGACAGAGTGCAAACTGGGGAGGGGCAGAGACAGAGGGAGAGACAGCATCTGAAGCAGACTCCAGGCTCTGAGCTGTTAGAACACAGCCTGACGCAGGGATCGAAGTCATGAACCATGAGATCACGACCCTAGCTGAAAGTCAAGACATTTTACCGACTGAGCCATCCAGGTGCCTCTTGTGTTACCTCATTTTAAATAGAGGATGTCTGATTCTAGATAAGGGGTCTTTTGTATACTTAAATTTTGATGACATTCATTGATCGAGGGATAAATTGTCAGTGTTTGTCATCCTTACCTACTTGGAACATAGATCTAGGAATAAAGATCTTAGAACTAGGAATAAAGCCGAAGAGCTTCTGAGCATTCATTCCATATACTGAACTATTCCAAAGAAGGTTGTTTTAGGACCTAAACTTAGTCTGCCATCAAAGAAGGTTCACATCCATTGAAAACTGGAGATGTGTGATGGGAGTTTGTGGGTAGACAGCCCAGGATTAGAATTCTGTTCTGAAGAAGCCATTGTGGCTAAATGTGAAATGATTCTTCTTGAATGATGTTTCTAAGGTTGCATTCAGGACCTGAAGTGGCTTTTTCCATCTGAATGCCTTATTTTCAATAGGTACCCCTTCTACATGCTTTCCTGCATTGACATGGATTGGAAGGTGCTCACCTGGCTTCGTTACACTGTGTGGATACCCTTGTATCCTCTGGGATGTTTGGCAGAAGGTACTTTCAAGAACACTAGGTTTTTATAAGCTTAGTTCTAAAGAATAGCTAACCTGAAGGATAGCTTAGCTTCCTTCCTTCGTGTGCCAGCCTTAGTCTGATATATGGGTGTTAGACTTTTTAAGAATTTCTAGTGGCTTCCTTCGATAGTACTCATGGTACCCATACTATTTCAGGGAAGTAGCTCGTTTTTGTAAAGTTTGGAAGCTGGTAGTTCATGTATTGTATGCTTCCTATTTATAAAGTATTTGAACTTTTCCACAGCAGGTTCTTAGCGACAACTTCATTTTATCCTAACGCACAGTGGGTGAGTCAAGTAGGGCTTTTTCTCACCATTTTAGAGAAGACTGAAACTCAGTGCTATCAAAATGAGTGTTCCTCATTCATCTTGCTGTTGTCAGTGTGGAAGCTTATCGCATGAAAACTAGTCGGGGGCTGGGGAGTGGAAGAGGCACGAGCCCTCTGTATTAAGAAGGATGAAGCATTTTCAACACCCAGAACTAAAACTCTGTGGGGTTAGAAGCTTCTCTAGATGGGACTGTATTTCATTTGTTTCTGACAAGTTCTGATTTCTGTTTTCAGCTGTCTCAGTGATCCAGTCTATTCCAATATTCAATGAAACAGGAAGATTCAGTTTCACATTGCCATATCCAGTGAAAATCAAAGTTAGATTTTCCTTTTTTCTTCAGATTTATCTCATACTATTATTTTTAGGTAAGTATTGGCTCTATAATAGACTTTTTCCTGTCACTTCTTAGTGATTCAAAGTTTTCTAAGTCCATATTAGGATTTTTCTTTGTATAAGAGTAGTAGAGTTAGAAAAACATTACTTGTATAAAACGGACCCATGAGGATAATGTGCTACGTATATCTTCCAAATCTCCAGTGGCTGAGTTATCTTCTTGCAGTGCTCTTGGTCATTGGGAATTCACCATATTTCATGTTTAAAACAATGTAAGAAGCTCTTGTAAGAAGTTCATTTGAATTTTACTAATTTCACGGACACATTCCTTATCCAAAGTTCACAGAGGTGGTAATACCACCAGTAGCAAGGAGGGAAGAAGACAGTAAAGGCCTTTGAGCAGCTAAGAGATGTCAAAAAAGCATTCTTCTTAACAATAGGAAAAAGCTCCCTTGGCCCCCACCCTGCTCCTTATGTAAAACCTTATATATTAATTTACTTTTATATAAAATCATAAATTCTTGCCTTAATTCATAAAAACTAAGAATTAAAAGAAGCAAACCTAATTATTTCAAATATGAGAAATGTAAAAGCCTTCCTAACTGTAAGGACTGTTTACTTTCTATAAAGTTCTAATAATGCATTTTAATCTAATTTATGTATTTGTTTTAGTTCTCAAAAATCTTAAAAAAAAATTTTTTTACGTTTATTTTTGAGAGAGAGAGAGAGAGACAGAGCATGAGCTGGGGAGGGGCAGAGAGAGAGGGAGACACAGAATCTGAAACAGGCTCCAGGCTCTGGAGTTGGCAGCACAGAGCCTGACACAGGGCTCGAACCCATGGACCACGAGATCACGACCTGAGCCGAAGTCGGACGCCTAACTGACTGAGCCACTTAGGCGCCCCTAGTTCTCAAAAATCTTAAGGTGGCCCTAAATAAGTATGGGTGTCTGCTCTTCTATTAGCAGGGTATGAGAGCAGAAAGTACATTAGATGTCTATTGCTGTGTAACAAATTACCCCAAAACTTAATAGCTTAAGACAGAGAATGTTTGTTATCTCACAATCTTTCTGAGGGTCAGAAAGCAGTCTAGCTGGGTGGCTCAGGGTCCCTCCTGAGGGTCCAGTCAGGCTGGCAGCCCAATGGGGACTGCAGTTTCTGCAGGCTTGACTGGGGCTGGAGGATTTGCTTCAAGCTCACTCTTGTAGCTGTAGACAGGAGACTTCAGTTTCTTGCCACAGGACTTCTCCATGTGGTGCTTATGACATGGCTTCCCCCAGAACAAGTGGTCTGAGAGCCAGAAGCCACACTTCTTTTTTGCTTTTAAATTTTATCTATTTTTAATTGAAATATATTTCACATACAACATTGTGTAAAGTTAAGATATATACCATGTTGATTTGATTCATTTATATATTTTAATATGATTATCATTGTAGACCTAATTAGCACCTCTATCAGGTCCACACTGCCTTTTATTACCTAATCTCAGAACTGACATACCATCACTTTTGCCACATTCTGTTGGCTACACAGACCAACCTAATAGAATGTGGGCGGGGTGGGGAGAGGGGGGACACACAAGGGAATGAGATACCAGAAGGTAGGATCACGGGGGACCATCTTGGATGGTGGGTATCCCAGTGAGAGGAAGACCACAAAAAGTAAACCTGAGAATCCAGAAAGCTCAGTAGTCTTGATCATTTAGCATTGTTAAAATACCCTTTAGGAGTCCCTCAGGGTACCAGCATGTGGCAGAAGCACAGTTAAATATTCTACATTATGGGTAGAGAACATTTGCCAAAGGTTAAGTTTTACTCACTTTTTCCTTCTTTCCTATTTCAGAGAGGGTATCATTTATTTTAGAAAGANATGTTCAGGTCCTTTATCCATTTTGAGTTTATTTTTGTGCATGGTGTGAGAAAATGATATTTTAGAAAGATTTCTGACCAAAAATGTTAAAATGTTTGGTCCTTGAAGGGAGTAAGCTTCAATTTGGAAGATGCACTCATTAAAAAAAACTCATTACCCTCATTACTAGATAAATCTGGCGTTACTACAAGTAGGTGCCATGAGGCATGCATGCTTAAAGTGTTAAAGAGGAATCAGTATTGGAAAGACCCTTGAAATATTTTACTAGAAGAGTAGAGGTATTTTAATGTTCATTAACTCTAGTGGCTTTTCTTCAGGTTATATTGTCACATACTCTTAATTTACAAGGTTTTATAGTCCTATTTAGTTTGCCTGCAATGAATAATGTAGTTCTTATTCGTCAGAATGAAATAAATCCTAAATTTGCATAATTTAGAAGAAGGACTACAACCAGTTACATTTCCTATAGATGAAGGTGCTTTTCCTAATAGAAATTATTTTAGTAACCCTGTAAAATACGGGGTTTTTTTTTTTGTTGTTTAAATGTTTATTCTTTATTTCTAGGAGAGAGAGAGAGAGAGAGAGACAGCGTGAGCAGGGGAGGGTCAGAGAGAGAGGGAGTCACAGACTGAAACAGGCTCCAGGCTCTGAGCTGGCAGTCAGCACAGAGCCTGACGCGGGGGCCAAACCCACGAACCGCGAGATCATGACCTAAGCGAAAGTCGGATGCTTAACTGACTAAGCCACCCAGGCGCCCCTAAAATACGGGTTTTTAATCCTGTTGTACAATGAGGAAACAGGTGAGGCTAAGTTACAGAACTAGTTAGTGGTCAAGTAGGACTAAAAAGTTTTTTCTGACTCTGAAATCCTGCATTTTCTAATTTACTTCCTAGAAAAGTGTCTCATACCTTTTAGACTAGTGCTTAGTACACGTTATTATATTAAAAATTGGGTTATTTTTATACTTAAGGTTGTATATTTCATTTTGTGTAAATCTTACCTTAAAAGGAAGAAAAAAAATTGGACTCAATTTAATGAAATGTTTAGGGGTAAAGTATACTGATGTCTGCTGCTCACAGTGAAATACCTCAAAGATGAGGTGGGAGTGGGCATGTGTTCAAACGAATACAATAAAAAGTTGAAGTCTAAATCTAGGTGGTGTTCACTGTACAATATTTTAATCTTTCTGCATGTTTGAAAATTTTCACATTAGAATATGGGAGGAGAGTTAAATTGTAAACCCCTGAGAGAAGGGAGGGGTCTCCAGTGCACGGCTAACAACCTGGTTTGAAGCTGTCATTTCTAAGCACGCTGCAGGAAGCACAGTGCTGTGGTACATGACAAGGAGACATCTGGAGACCCTCCTTGTCCCAAGAGCTTCTGGTTATAAATACAGACCAAGATTCCCTTTTCTCATTGGCTGCTTTTCTTTTTCAGGGTTGTACATAAATTTTCGTCACCTTTATAAACAGCGCAGGCGGCGCTATGGACAAAAAAAGAAAAAGGTTCACTAAAACCAGATTGAGATGATTTCTTGCCAGTTTGAGCCTAATCTATAATTCTTACAGTTTTACCTTCTTGTACTGATGTAAAAGTTTTTTTTAAAGTTAAATGATTAAATTTTCCCTTTATCCGGGTAACATTCCTGAATTTACTGTATTATCTTAGTGTAGTACTTGCATGACCTGGGTTCCTGGTATCTGATGACAGGTTTATTCTTGTGTGTTCCATTAATGACCGCAAAAGACTCAGCCCCACTACCACGCACTCCTTGTCCAGTCACTGTCACGTGGGCCAGATACTGGCCAGTCTTATAGCTGGGATTTGTTCTTCACAGCTGTTGCTTGTGAGGAAGAAAAAAACCAACCACTGCCTCTACAGGGGGCTGTGAAAGTGACTCACGCAGGACCTATTACATTTTGTACCCAAGGAGTTACCTGTTAAATGGGGTGGCATTCATTTTTGGAAAACCAAGTTCAACTCGGTCATTGATAAAACATTTCTGAGTCTGAGTGGAGCTAGAGAACGAACACCCATTACCTCTGAATCTTTTAGCTTCTACCACCACCTGCTTCGTGCTTACCTGTGTGTGCATGGGAGGCACAGAATGATTTGGGAGAAACCGGTCAGAACCTTGAACACCATGATCACTTACTTCATTCCTGGCTAAATCAGAACTATTTTCAACACTAGAGAAAGATGAAACATTCGTTAGAAAACAATGAGATTTTAAGAGTTTCAAACCTGAATGGCTACAGGGAATCAGCAGGGTCAAACTGGCAGTAAGGCAGTGGCTGGTAGTGCAGCCTGTGGCAAACTGGGAGCAGACAAAACAGACCTACAGGCTGTGCATATACATAAAAAACCTTGTTCTCCTCCTCTGCACCGGCTGAGTCCATTTACTTGTATATCTGTCAGAGTGACTGATAGAACTGACCTCAAAAACACCTGCTTTACTGTTGTTTCACCTGTCTGTGGTCAGACAATGAAAACCGAGAACCTTGGCTGGAGAAGCTTAACAAAGCTTCCTGGCAGGAAACTCAAGAGAGGAACGGTGAAAAATCCAGACACTGCAAAGTTTGGTCATTGTCGAAAACCTTGTTTTCTCTACTACATTCCAAGTTAACCAAGTAAAATATGTTAGAAGTAATGCTTGTATAAAAGAATTTAAGAGCATGATAGCTCTTTCTGTTCTGCCATTCCTGTTGTTCTTGGGGGAAAGGGGACTCAATGAGTTACGTGGTTTCTCTGAGCCCAATATGGAAACTTGGTTTGACCTAAAAACATCTGATTAGCATAGGCTGGCTGATTTTTTACAGGTTCATTGCACTGAAGGATATTTTGCATGTCTGTAACTTCTGTCAACACTTGTTTATGTTAACTTCTGTTCTTTCAGTTGACTTTCTATGTTTATTTGAACAGATCAGCTTTGCAGTATATGCTGCATCTTTGTGGCAGAATCCTGTATTCTTAGTGATTGTTATAAACTCCTTTATTGCTGTCTGAGAAAGCAAAAGATTGTGTATTTCTATTAAACATTTATAATCCAAATCCTAATAACTTGTGTTTAAAGATCATTTAGTCTGATAGGTTTTCAAGTTGTTAATAATAACGTCTTTTGTTCAAGCAAAACATTATATAGCAGTTCAGCGTGTTAAATGGTTGCTCAGGTTGAAGCCTGAGAGGGAATAATACCTAAGGAAGTCTGCAGAACAATTTGAAAAGCACTGATGACATAAACAAAGCTTAGAGAAGTTCTTTGACTTGCCTAATATCATGAAGCTAGCTAATGAAATGGTACTGTAACTGACTACAGTGATTTGTCAGAATCCACTTGGGTGGAACCTGGGTTAGGCAGAGACCTAATCAGTGTCAGAGACAAGGAAGTTCATATGGAACCCTAGGAACTCTGAGGATTTATGAATCTGTGGCACTTCGGAAGCTGAAATTAAACTCGGGTGATAGGACAGACTGAAAGGCAAAGACCCATTAGTTTCCCAGTGAATCCATCATAGAAAATCAAGTATTTTATTTTCATTAAAAAAAAAAGACAAAACCTTGAAGAAATGGAAATCATTTTATACATTTATGGCTGCTGTTTAAAAGTCTGCATCTCAAGACCTACCAAAAGCACCAAAGGGTTACCACCAAGTTTTTGCCCAAGTTCTAAGGAAAGATCTGAAACTTAATGGCATTAGACTTCGCAGACAGTCTGGGCTGCTCATTCCAAGAACAGGAGCTTGAAAATGTCCTTAGGATTGAGAGAGGAGAGGCAAAGAAAAGGTGCCTTTCAGGAAGTTGGAGAGCCCTTGCTGGTTAGGTTTCCTGAGGAAGTGGGAGAGAGCTCTGTGCTCATCAGTCCTTTAAGTTTCTCAGGACTTATCTCACTTCTCGTGGGAGCAATAGCAGTTTTTTGGGCTTAAAGACTCTGCCCCCGAAAGCTCAAGTCAAAGCCCTAACAGGGCAACCACTCTTCAGAACCTCCCTCAGATTCTAGCAGAGTCCTTGAAACCAGCAAGTGGTGCTTCTGAGGCAGCCTCAGGGAGCTTTTTGGTGGCTCTCACAGAGGTGAGTAAATTAGAGTTTTTACCCTAAATCATTTTCAATTGAAATGACAAAAGAAGGAAGGCTCCCCAAGTCTGCTTCACATTCTTTCGGTGCTGCTCCCAGAGAAGTCTGTGTGCAAAGGTGTGATGTTGTGCTCATACCCCGCGTACTCAGAGGTGCCAGTACTGGCGAGCTTGAGCTGCTGGGCTGCATGGGTCAACTGGAAGGCAGCATCCGGGTGTGCCGTGTCAGGCAGCAGTGTGCACTCCCTTTCCAGCATGTCAGCCACCCCTTTGAGCAGGTCCAGGAAACCAAATGCCAGGGCGGCCTTTCGTAAACGGTTTAGCTCCTGAAACAAGATTAAAAAAACAAAACACCAATGTTTCTAAAATGCATTTTTCTTATCACAAACTTTCTAATTGCTGAGCTTAGAATAAGTTTCCTTGATCCCCGAACTTCAGTGAGCATTTTTATAGGAGAACAAATGCTCGTACAGAGATGCCAATAACACAAGAGTGTCACAACATGACCAGGTCCTCTACAGGTGATCAGAAAGCTGGCAGCCTGAGTGCTTACACCAAACATGAAGACACACTTGTCACAAATCATTCACTTGTAACTCTCAGGAGGATTACCTTTCTCCTGTTACTCAGGTATGGAAAAGGCGTGCCTCAAACCCCAGAGGGCTCTGAACCCTCTGGTGCCTCCTCTCTGGCTGGGCCTCAGGCCGAACAACAATGAACACGCTTGGAGGAGGCTCTGGAGGATTCAAGAAGCCTGATCTGAGAGACTGCCACAAAAAGAAGGGCCGGGTAGTGGATGGAAGCAGAGAAATACCAAGTGCCCCTAAAACCACTTAGCAGTGCAATCTAGGCAAGCTGTGTAGCCTCTCCAGGTCTCAGTGGTCTCACTTATAAAACAAGAAGGATGACCTTGTCCTTGGCTGCCGGAGGGGCTGACTGTTGCCCAACAGAGGCCCTTCCACATCTGGTATGTAGGACTGTATAAAACCAGAAGAGAAGTGGACTTTCTGACCACCTCTCTACTATCATCTGTGAACAGGTGAACAGTTCAGAAAGATGGCTGACAATTGTGTGTAGGGAAGAAAGGGACTACAGCCAAGTAGTGGTCATTAATGGCCGTGTGAACCTGGCTTCACGGGGAGGAGAGGGCATGGTGGACTGAGCAGTTCTCTGCTTGAACTCTGATTAAGGTTGATTTTCCTTGCCACATAATTAGGTTTGAAGACACCAGTGACATAAAGGTAATGAGGTAACACCCAGACAAAGTAGCACATACGTTCTCTGGGAAGAGATGCTAGCCTGAGGTACGTTGTGTGCACCATAATATATTAGTAGCTAGGCTACAAGTGACAACACGGCATACCTCACACCACCACTTAATTTAATTGTGGCTAAACACCAGATGGACAGGAGAGAAACAAGGAGTGTACTTCAATAACCCCCTCAACTCCACTCACTAGTTACAACTTTATTCCCTCCGTCAACAGTTCTGGATTCAGCTAGGCGGGATCCCAGGGGGCCATCCTTTTGCAATTCATAAAAGTGCAATGTTAGTAGTCATTCCTGAAAGCAGCTTGTCTGGTACAGTAAGAATGCTCTGGAAGATCAGCAGCCTAGGAAGTCGCCCTGGCTGCCTGGGGTTGGCTGGATACTCAGAGTGCTGATGAGGGTTAAGGGCTTTGACCCACAGATTCTTTCAACTCCTTCCCTCAGCCATTCATAGCACCCCCTATACGGAGGAGCCCTTCTGCAGAGCCAGGCCATTTAAACACTTCTACGTCTTGGATTTTAGGGCAGCAGTGGACCTATCATTTCTATCAACTTTATCAATGAAAAAACAGGCATAAGCTAACCATTTCTAATTCCTGTCCATGTTCACTCTGCTACCCCACACTCTTAACTACTGTGGCCCACACATCCCAGGACCCACCCTCTTCCACTGTAATTCTGACAGTCTCACCTTATAGAATGTCTGTGTTTTTTCAGGTAGTTTCCTTGCATTTCTTAAAATCTTCTGTACATCTGTCTGTTAAGTGTAAAAAGATTTCAACGTTAGGATTCTGTGGTAATGGGTAAGAATACAAAAGGATCTCTCTAAATGTTTAGACAAATGAATATGGGAACAGAGAATCCCTTCTGAGTTAATGTCACTGTTCTGCTCAACATTAGAAAAGCACCTCCCTCCTTCAAAATGTTTGATAATAAATCCCCTGGTGACAGAAATGAACTTGTCTCACAAAAACATACCCAGTAAACCCATACATCTGTGGCCAGCTGCTTTTTGGCCAGGGCACCAAGACCTGGGGGAAAAGAATAGTCTCTTCAACAAATGGTGCCCAGACAACTGGATACCCACATGTAAAAGAATGAAGCTGGACCCTTGCTTCACAGTGTATACAAAAAACAATTTCTCAAAATGGTGCAGAGACTTAAATGTAAGAGCAAAAACTACAAAACTCTTAGGAAAAAAATTTTTGACAAATATTCATAGTGGCATTATTTATAATAGGCAAAAGGTGCAAACAATTCAAATGTTCATCAACTGAATGAATGAATAAATAAATGTAGCCATCATTAAAAGAAATGAAGTACTGGTACATGCTGTAAGATGAATGAACATGGAAAACATGCTAAGTGAAGGAAGCCAAAACACAAAATTATACGATGCTATTTATATGAAATATCTAGATTAGGCAAATCCACAGAGACAAAAAGCAGATTAGTGGTTGCCATGGGTTGGGCGAAGTTGGTAATGTAGATTGACTTGCTTAATGGGTACAGGGTTTCTGTTTGGGGTGATGAAAATGTTCGAGAGCCACAGAGTGATGATGACTGTATAACATTATGGTTGTGCTAAATGCTACTGAATGGTATACTTTAAAATGGCTGAAATGATAACTTTCATGTTGTGTGTTTCTCACAATAAAAAATAAATACACCCAAGGGCGCCTGGGTGGTTCAGTCAGTTAAGTGATTTCAGCTCAGGTCATGATCTCACCGTTCATGAGTTTGAGCCCCACATTGGGCTCTACACTGACAGCGTGGAGCCTGCTTGGGATTCTCTCTTTCCCACTTTCTCTCTGCCACTCCCCTGCTTGCTCTATCTCTCAAAATAAACAAACCAAAAATATATACATCCAGACCAGAATAAAATTTTAAAAACAGTTTAAGAAAAATTCAGCTACTCTTCTGACAGGGAAGTGCCATCAGGGATGATGAGAGAAAGAGAGAACCTAATTTTCCAACAAACCCTACCCTCTTAGCCACAACAGGATGTGTCCAGTCTCCATGGAAAGGGGGATAGAAGAAACTGTGCCATAAACCGAAGCTACTTCTTTGCCAGGTGGCTTAACTGCCTCTTCTCATTTGGCGTAGGTTGAATTCATTGAAGGAACAAAGAAAAAGAAGATGGTGCTCAAATGAGAAAAAGGCTCAAAAAGTGATTTTTTAAAATGTTTTATTTATTTCTGAGAGAGAGAGACAGCATGAACAGGGGACGATCAGAGAGAGAGGGAGACAAAGAACCCAAAACAGGCTCCATGCTCCGAGCTAGCTGTCAGCACAGACCCGACACAGGGCTCAAACCCACGAACCCGAGATCATGACCTGTGAAGTCAGACGCTTAACGGACTGAGCCACCCAGGCGCCCCGAAAAAAGTGATTTTTAAAAACAGGCAGAAAGGAGTATGTCAGTGGAAGGAGAAGCATCACTGAGTACCTTGCCTGAAAGCAACATACCTTGTAATAGTATCATCTTACCTTCCCATGAAAGTGGTTTTTGTAGAATTAAAGTGTAATGCCATTACTTGGATTCTACCGTGGGGACAGAAGAAATAACCCATAGAGATTTTTATATCTTTCTCAAAACTGTTGCTAAAGATAAAACCCATTACGCCAATGCCTCACCATGTCAAAAATCTTACACTGAAATTCAATGCTAGGAAAATGTGTCTCTTTAGAACTGACATACTTCCTTATAAAAAAGAAAAGAAAAACCTTATAACCTACATGTTGCTTTTTTGACCTTGGTAGCAGGAAGCTCAGAGACAATTGCTCAAATACAACTATCATTTACCTTGGGTTCCTGGCACAATGGTCTTCCCTCTTCCTCTAGGTTTTGTACTGCTCTAAATTTTCTAAGAGGTGATTTTGCTGCATACGTGTTTTACTGTAGGCTACCTCAATTCTTTTTTGGAAATAATGATGAACATTAGAAGTAAATGGGTTACTAAGTATCAAAGGAAAGGAAAATCAAATCAAATGTCTGCCTGCCTGCCAGAATCCGTCCTCCTGTCCCCAGTGGAAAGCAACTTGAACTGTAATATTACCTGGAGGCCACTGGGTTTGATCCAGACAGTCACATTCTGGGCATAACTGCGTTTGTTTTTGGGCTGCAGGGGGAATGGGCTCTTATTGTCATCTTCACCATAAGGGTTTTCTTTAGCATCTTAAAAGAAAAGACATTCTTAAAATGATATCTGGCAAAACATAATCAATTACATTTCCAATTAGGCTAGAAGCTCTTTGAATCATTCAATCTTCTACATCCTGTTACTTTCCTAATTAAGAAAATCCATTAACTTCCCTCAGGTTAGGGAATCTGTTCTCAGTGGAAAGCCACTGAGTCTAAACAATCAACTGAGTCCCAGGCAGGTTAAAAAAAAAAAACAAAAAACAGCTTAATGTTTTTAAAGAGACCAGCTTCACTTACCTGCTTTATAAATTGAGTTCATAGAGAATAACATAAATACATGCTACAATACTAAAGTACGTATTTAAAAACATATATAAAAATACATAATACAATTCTATATAGTCAAGCCCAGCACTCTCCAACAGAATTTGCTACAATGATCAAATGCAAGTCACTAGGCCATGCGGCCACTGAACACTTGACTTGTGGCTAGAGTGACTGAGGAACCAAATTTTAAATTTTACTATTTTCATTAAATTTAAATATCCTCAAGTATCTAATGGCTAGAGGACTGGACAGCATTAGTCTAGGTACTGAGAAAGTTCCAAAGGAAAATGATATATAGCCAAATTAAGGAAAGAGCATGAGAAGAAATATTTTTTGGTGAAGACATACCCCATGTCATCATGGCTTATTAGTTATTGCTTCCAAAGATGTAAAGTCAGGTGGTTATTTTAGCCATGTGAATCAACAAGGATTTCTGTTTTTCTACCTGCTTCTTGAGCCAATGAAACTTTGCCACAAACTTAGAAAGCAGACTTATATCTGCTGGCTCATTTTATCCTGATTATTACCACCTTCTGGGGTAGACAGAGCAGGGATCATTTCTCCAAGTTCAGGGAGTTTAAATCCCTTGCCCAAATGTTCATGTTGGAAACTGGAATTAGCTTAGTTTCTCTGAGGCAGAAGCTCTCTAACCCCAATCTGGTCATTAATTTCAATGTTTTATACTGGCCCCATGATATCTGTCAGTCCCCTCTCCTCCCAAGCCCTCCAGAAGTATTGGCCCTGCTTTCCAGACATATTTCCATAAATACTTGTACATATATATACTTTTTTAGCCAGGCCAAGATCCCAGCTGTCTTTTTCCATGTAACATGTTTATTTCCAATTTCTCTGACACTATTTCTGTTATTTCCTCTGCCTGGGGTGCTCCCCTTTCCTCATTCATTTATTCCCTTACTCAACTTTTTCACTCATTAGCTATACTAAGACTCCACCATGTAGCAAGCACCCTACTAAGAGTTTGGCTGGAGAAGATATTTTTCCAGACTCAAGGAACTTACAGAATAAAGAATATTTATTAAATTCCAACTATGTGTCAAACACTGTACATATATACCTTCTCTCCTTACAGCAACCGTACAGGGTAAATATTATCAGTCCCATTACAGATGAGGAAACTGAGAGAGAGGTTGGACCTTCACAGGTTTCACCGTGACCCAGCTGGGCCTGGCTGCAAAAGCAACTTTTCTACCACCCAATACCGCTGTTCCTCATGTACCCAAACTTACTTACATTCCAGGTCCAGAGACTATCCCACCTTCTCCATGATTTGTCCCAAGTTTTCTTGGCACATGGTACTTTCTCTAGACCCTTTTCTACTATAGCACCCAGTATCAATACCAAACATTTCAACACCTAATCAGAGTCTATCTTGTACTGTCACAAATTGTTAGGAGCCTTTATGTGGTACCTGGCTTGGCAGAAAGAAAATACTGCATTTATGAAAAAAAAAAAAAAAACCAGGAGAGTCTTAGAAACAAGAAATATGATAGAATTTAAAAAAAAGTTGCAAGATAAAACTGAAGATATCTTACAGACATTAGAAAAGAAAAAATGGAAAAATGGGTGGAAGAGAAGAAAATTATACACAGAAATCATAAACAGATGTTCTAGAAAGGGAGAAGAGAGAATACAGAGAGGGGAAAATCAAAGGCATAGTTAATGTTCCCAGAACTGAAGCACATGAGCCGCCAGATGGAAGGGCCACTGAATACCGAGCACAATGCATGAGGGGACCAACAACTAAGTACATTGTTCTGAAAAGTCCAGAAATAGGCAAGATTTCATACATTTACTTCCCATATACCCTTTTCTCAGGAGGAGACATGAAACAGGAGAGCCAGAGGAGAGACATAAAAGGAAGGCGGACAGCTCACCAACAGGCCTAGAGAACAACCAGTTCACTTTATGAAACAAGAGGAAGGGAAATAACTCTAATGGGCAGAAAAAAGAAAGCTGACAAAAAGAGCAAAGAAAAGCTAAGTAAAGTAGAGAGGAAGGCCACGGGAGCCTGGAGAGGGAGGGCTGTCCCCACAGCTTGCTTGCCCAGCTCTTTCCTGGAGTCTCTGAGCAACCTCAGAGATCGGAGTGTCTCTTTGATTACTGCCTTCCTTTTCATGTTAGAATATAGCTGAGCTTTCAACAACATGGGTTTGAAAAGTACAGGTCCAATTACACAGAGAATTTCTTCCATAAATACAAATACTGTAAGTGTATTTTCTCTTCCTGAGGGTTTTCTTAATAACATTTTCTTTTCTCTAGAATACAGTATATAATACATATAACATACAAAATAAGTGTTAACTGTTATCGGTAATGCTTCTCTTCATTAGTACTCTTAATAGTTAAGTTTTGGAGAGGTTAAAAGGTATAATCCCCACATTATTCAAGGGTCAACTGCACATTTATCTTGCCTGCTAGAAAAATGAAAAAAAAAAATCTAAAAAAAAAAGTGCAGAGAACAAGGAATGGCAAATCAAAATGTAACTTGGTATACACCACATGGCTTAGATGTAAATAACACATTTGTCTAAAAAGGACGGAATACTGGTTTAACAACCAAGAACGCTATAACCACATTGGAAGGATAGAGGAAGGGTTAGGGTTAGTGTGCTTCTTGGATGGGTGGGTGGGGATGGTGTTGGTAAGAGAGCTAAGTAGTGAACCTTAAAAAGTAAAAAATATGACATTTAAAATGAAAAAAAGTCAAGAAAGAATTATATATGTATATTAATTAGAAATGTAAATACCAAAAAAAACCCTCCCCAAATTAGAAGTTTTAAGTGGTTGTTTCTAGGAACAGAATGAGAAGTAGGGGAGACAGGTATAAACAATGGTATTGTTCTGCATGCCTTGCTATGACTAAAAATAAATAAATAAATAATGACTTCTTTTACATCAGCCATAGAAATATTTTTCTAGGTATATCCCCTCAGGCAAGGTAAACAAAAGCAAAATTAAGCCATTGGGAGCACACCAAAATAAAAAGCTTTTTGCATAGCAAAGGAAACCATCAACAAAACAAAAAGGCAACCTACTGAATGAGAATATATTTGCAAATGATATATCTAGTAAGGAGTTAATATTCCAAATGTATCAAGAATTTCTACAATACCAGAAAAACAAATAATCCAATTAAAAAATGGGCAGAGGACTTGAACATTTTTCCAAAGAAGACATACAACTGGCCAACAGGCACATGAAAAGATGCTCAATATCACTGATCATCAAGGAAATGCAAATAAAAACCATAACGCTATATCACCTTATACCTGTCAGAATGTCTACAATAAAAAATCACACACACACACACACACACACACACACACACACACACACTAACAAGTGGCCAGGAGATGGATATGGAGAAAAAGAAACCCCGTTGCCAATGCTGGGCAAAACTAATTTGTAATGTGGGAATACAAATTAGTGAAGCCACTGTGGAAAACACTATGCAGGTTCCTCAAAAAATTAAAAATAGAATTACCATATGATCCATTAATTCCACTATGGTATTCACCCAAAGAAAATGAAAACACTAATTTGAAAAGATATATGCACCCTGTTTATTGCAGCATTATTTACAACAGCCAAGAAGATACGGAAGCAACCCATGTCCATCAATAAATGAATGTGATACGTACACACACACGAGTATTAATCAGCCATAAAAAAGAAAAAGATCTTGCCATTTGCAACAACATGGATGAACCTAGAGTGTATAACGATAAGTGAAATAAGTCAGAGAAAGACAAACACTATGATTTCACTCATGTGTGGAATTTCAGAAACAAATGAACAAAGAAAAAAACAAAACAAAAAAACCCAGACTCTGGTGGTTGCCAGATAGGATATGGGTGGGAGGATGGGTAAAATAGATAAAGAGAATTAAGAGTACACTTATGATGAGCACTGAGTAATGTAATTGTTGAATCATTATACTGTACATCTAAAACTAACACTGTACATTAATTATACTTTAATTAAAAAGAAGGAAAAATACCAATACAAACAGCATTGTATCTACCATTTATTATGTATCTACTGTGTGTCAATCACTTTATACACATTCTATCAACAACGCTCTTAGGTAAGTTTTATTATCAATTATTACTTGTTGCCATAATGGCAATTCTAACCTCATGAGACTGTCATGAGAATTAAAAGAGATAATACACTTCATTGTCTAGCTGAGTGCCTGGTACAAAGTTAAGTTCAACAAAATGTTAGCTCTTATCTTCATTTGAAGAGAACAGACCCTGAGGGAGGAAAGAATTAATACAGGGCAAAGTAAAAAGCAGTTCAATTTCAGTCAAGAACATGTGTAACAAACCAAGTACTACGAGATCGGAAACTAGATCAGAAAGGAACCTGAATGCTACATCTTAGATTGACAAGTATCTGTGTGATAATGTCACAAGTCTAGGTCAGGGATTGACAACCTTTTCCTGCAAAAAGCCAGGCAGTAAATAATTAGAGTCTGTGGGTGATGGTCTCTGTTGTAACTACTCACTTTGCCACTGAAGCAGGAAAGCAGTCCTCGATAACACATCCTCGATGACACATGAATGCATGTGACCATGTAATAAAACTTTACAGTAGACTGTTATTTACAAAACAAGCAGTGGGCTAGTGTGGCCAGCAGACATCGGTTAGCTGACCTTTGAACTAAATGAAAGGTAAAAGAAAGCTGGACTGAGGCAAGAGCAGTGCAAACGAGAAAGTAGAATGAATTCAGGAATGCTACAGAGACTAGGAGGTGAGCAATCTCTTCATCCGAACCCACACACGTGGCTTCCTCTGCCCAGTGCTCTCCAATCACTGCCTTACTTCTCTCCTCTTATGGCAAACTTGTCATCTTTGTTTCCTCATCTCTCACTCATTGCTCAACTTGCCTCCTGGCTAACCACGACTGAAGCTATTCTTACAAAGCCACCAAAAATCTCCTGTCGATGTCAAGTGACTCTTCTTCCCTCTGGGTTTCCATTCCTTCCTAAAAATCTTTAGTCATTTACAACAATCATCCTGTGGCCTCTTTCTCAAGGTGCCAATCCTAATCCTCCTGGTGGCCCTCCTTCAGAGGAGATATAATGCTCATGTAATTTAAAGACTTTTCTTCAAATCAGGAACTCCTTTTCAGCGAGGATGTTTTTCTGCAGAAATCCTGTTGCCCTGTGTTGCCATTGTATTAACTCTAGAGGTTTCACTGCTTCGGAAACAGTTTAGTGAATTGTTTGGTTTTGGAGATTCCCCACTTCAGAATGGTTAGTGTCAATCTGCATGGTGCAGGACTCGTGAGACTTTTAATTGTTTAAGCTTATTTATTTGTTTGGAGGGGAAAGTGCAAAGAGAAAGGGAGAGAGAGAATCCCAAGCAGGCTCTGCACAGAGTCCGGTGCAGAGCCCAATGAGGGGCTCAAATTCACTGACCTGAGCCAAAACCAAGAGTCAGACACTCGACTGAGCCATCCAGGCACCCCAGGAGACTTTAATGTTTATAATATCTAGATAAGCAGGCAGAAACAATGGGCAGAATTTTTCTTGTCATCCTCTCACTAAGGATTTTCTACATCCTCTACCACATTCCTAGCTTTACTCAGAGATTTCAGTTTTGTCTTATTTGGAAGCAAAGTCATATTCTCTTTCCCTGTGTAAACTTTAAAACCAGCCCCTGCATTCTAGTTCAAGAGCTGGCCAACTATGGCCTGCTTTTGAGTTAAAAATGGTTTTTATATTTTTAAACAGTTGGGGGGGATCAAGATAATATTTCATGACACACAAAAATTGCGTGAAATTTAAATTTTGGTGTCCATGAAGTAAATTTTACTGGAATATATCGTTCCCATTCATTTATGTATTGTGCTAGAATGGCAGAATTTAGCAGTTATAATAGAGAGCACATGACCTACAAAGTTTAAAATATTTATTATCTGGCCCTTCACTGAAAAAGCTTGCTGACTTTTGGTCTAGGTTCTAGGTTCTATATTTAGTCAAAATCTTTTCTAGGCTTCAGTGGCAAAAGTATCCTTTAGGACTACCTGACAAGCATGCACATGTATATAAGACAGAGTATGTAGGTCATGTATCCTACATGTATATGAGACAATGTACCTTCTTCTTGAGTCTCTATTTTTTTTGGCTTTTGTGACATCACTTTTTTCTACTCTTCCTTCTAATTTTCCTTCACTGGTACCCTTTCCACTGTCCCCAGTAGTTAGTCTTTCCTAGGGGTTTGGTCCTTATCTCTCTTTTTGCCTTAATTAGTTACATACCTTCCTGAGGGTAGGGCTTCTTAAAGTGCAGATATGGGTCACCTGGACTATTATCACTTGGGTGATATTAAAACTGCAAGTTCTTAGGCCAGAATTCAGACCTACTGAATCAGTCCTACCCCATCTTTAATTCTGGGGTAGGACTGATTTAAAATTTACTTCATGGACACCATCTTTAAGTGGGGCCCAGGAAACAATTTTTTTAAACAAGGTTTTTTTTTTTTTAATGTACACAAAAAATCAAATGTGTGAACCACTGGCCTAAGCTTACCTTCATTCACACCATTTTAACTATCAGTGATATGCTCATAACTAAAAATTATATATCCACCTCTGGCCTCTCTCTAGAACTCTTACAGAATGTGTCTAGGCACCTCCAATTAAATCCTACAGGCATAAACTCAACATGCACAAAAGACACTGTGCATGTTCTTCCCAAGCCTACTCTTCCTCCTCTGTTCTGTTTCTTTTATTTTTTAAAAAAGTTTTATTTATTTTGAGGCTGGGGGCAGAGAGAGAGGTAACAGAGAGGATCCCAAGCAGGCTCTGTGCTGTCAGCACAGAGTCCAACATGGGGCTTGAGCCCACAAACCATGCGATTGTAACCTGAGCTGAAATCGCAGGTCGTATGCTTAACCAAGTGAGCCACCCAGGCACCTTTATTCTCTCTTTCAGTCCACAGTATCACCTTTCATCCTGCAGCCTAGTTCAGAAACCTGGGATCATTCTCGACACCTCCATTTCCTTTATTCTCATATCTAAACAGGGTTGATTCTACCTCCTGAATATCTTTTGGATGGATCTCCACACCATCTATTCCCAGACACTGCCCTGTTCTGGCTCTCATCTTTACATCTCCAGGACTGTCACAATAGACTTCTAACTGCAGGATGCCCTTACCTTTCCAAATCCACACTCCACAGAATTATCTTTCTAAATGTAAATTTATTAGCTCTCACTTAATTTCATCCATACCACACAACTTGAGAGGCTCCAGTGCCCAGAATACAAAGTCTCCTAACTGGTATCTCCACGGTTCTCACATGCATCCCCTTTGGTCACTTCCCAGTCCCTGCAGAATAGTTTCAGCTCTTCACACTTCAGATGAAGCCTGCCGTATTCCAGCCACTGCCAACCTCTAGCCTACCATGTGGCCCTCCCACCCCTACCCTCATACCTTTGTGTTCCAGATTTCTTTTTTCTATAGGGGTTCCATTTGTCCAGGATGCCCCCTCTTCCTTCATTAGCTCAGCACATCTTTTTCTTTAAACACCAGCTAAGGTGTCCCTCCCTCTATGAAGATTCTCCTGAGTTCTCTGGCAGAGCTGATCATCAAGGCCAACTCTGGTCCTGTACCAGTCTGTGTTTATTATTTCACTTTCCACTAGACTTTGAGCAACTAACTCTTGCTAACTCTTTTATCCTCTAAAGGGTTGGTGGGTAGATGTTCCTGAAATTGAAATGGGCCCAAATGAGTAAAGGATGACTCTACAGTTGGAGCCTGGGTACCTAAAAGTACTTAGGCTTCAATCAGCAGGGGCAAGGAAATCAGAAGAAGTAACTGTTTAGGGGGGGAAGGGTGAGAGACACTGGTTTTTGTAACAAACAGGCTGAGCTTGGTAGTAAGGCAGAATATCCAGGTGGACAGTTCCAACTGGGAACTGGAAATATGAAATGCAAGTTCCAGGGAGAGATCAAGTAGGACAAGGGTGATAGACTTAGGGGAGGCTGAAACTGTCTGTAATGGTTGATGAAATAACCAAGAGAGAATAATAACCCAAGAGAAAAAGGCAAGGAATGACATTTTGAAAATCATGAGGCAAGAGAAAAAGAGGACAAGAAAATACCAGGAAAATGTAATGTTAGGAAAGCTAAGGGAAAACACTTTCCAGAAGGGAGGGAATTAAATTATCTAGGAGTGACTGAGGTTACCTGGATTGAAAATAGTGCACTGGAGAAAAAAAAAAGTTTATAGACAGTACCTTTTCACCCTAAGCAGTGAGAGTATTTACATTTACCTTAAGTAACCTAAATGTCAGTTTCCCTTGACATAAAGTTACAAGTTCAAACATCAAACTCTGTTGGGGTTCTCCATGCACCTATCCAGCATCAGATACCACAGCACACCCATAAGGGAGATCACACAGCTTTCTGACTACACAGTCAGAACCATTCAGAATAGTAGGGAGAAAACAAAGTCAAGGTAAGTAAAATCTGATCTGGGTTATACCTGAAATAGGACCCAACTGTGCCATTTTCCCTAGCCATGGGAGAGGTTCTGGGCCAGGCTCAAAGAGAGACATCATGAGGTTTGATTTCTTCTTGCTGTCAGCTTGGGAGTAGAGCATTCCATGCCATTCAGGACTAGATGGAGAGAAGATGCAAGATCAGAAGAACATCAAGCCTGGGACTGTAAAGTTAACAGCTTGGAGACTGGAGTCTGCTTCAGATTCTTTGTCTCCCTCTCACTCTTCCCCTTCCCCTCTAGCGCTCTTTCTTAAAAACAAACAAACATTAAAAAAAAAATCACAAGGGCAGCAAACAGCCACAGAGGTCAGGAGGAGTAAGGGCTGCAACCTGTTTCAGCTGCCTCCTTGAGTCATTCACAGCAACACCAACACAGAGAGTTCTTCTAACAAAGGGCACAAAGCCATCACCCAACTCCATTGCTGCCTCTCAAAGGGCCCCAAGGGATTCTCATATTCAGAGCCAGTACAAGTAACTTGGATACCAAGAAATACGGCAAACTAATACCTAATAAGAATTGTATTCTTCTTTTTGGACCAGGTAATTTTAACTCAAGTAGAAATGGAGCTTCATCTGAGTATTCCTAATCTCTTCATCTTCTATACCAGTCAACCCCAGGTGATGGCCAGAAGATGATCAGTCACCTCTTCTTTCCTAACAATAGGTATTATAGAGAGGGAAGCAGATGGTTTTGCAAATTTCAAGACTGCAGCAAATGTGAGCTAGAAGTTTTTCCTCACAGGGAAAGGTTGGAGCACAGTGGTTATAAGCATGGGCTCTGGAGTCAGAATGCATGGGTAAGAACCTGGCTCTTTTGTTTACAAGCTGTATGACCCTGAGAAGTTCCTTGACTTTCTTAAGCCTCAGTTTCCTCATCTATACAATAGGGATGACACTAACACTCTCTGTATAGTGCTGTTCTGAGGGATTAAATGAACTAATATATGCAGAGTGACTACAGGAGTGCCTGGCACGTAGTAAAATGTTCAATCAATGTTCTTGGCATCTTTTTTCATTTAGTTCTACCACCTCATAGCAGAGAAGTCTATGAATACTGCATAAGATCTCAGAGCAAGCAGTAGCACTGTTATAACTGAGTCCCGATTTCCTAGATAAAAATAGAAAAATGGAAAATAGAGAAAGGATAGAATATAAAAGCAATATAAATTAAGAAAAAGGCTGACTCTGTACTGACTTTAGGGAATGATTTAAAGAGTAGTTTATAGAAGGTGATGGTAGGTGGGAAGGGTATGGCAGGGAGAGGAAAAAGATGACGAAGACTTTTCTATTTCCTTTAGAAAAGTCTAGGAAATACTTCATTTTGTAAACTAATTCTCCCTTTCATTCAACCAAAGGTAAACAAAGTTTCTTACCCTAATTGTACTATTGCCACCATTCCTTCCACTTTTAAGCTGCCATGGAGCAGGACACAAAAGTTGGGTATTTTGCCTGCAATCTGATTGGCTGAGTTTTCATCTTCATTGTCATCAGTTATGCCAGTACCCACCTCATCACCTTCTGTGAATAGAAAACAGGTCAGACTGAGACTAGCTACAAAACTCCCAGGCCCAAATTATACTTCTAGGCAGTTTCTAGTCTTGGAAGGAGAGTATTTGCTCATAAAGGAATATTACTTATAAACTGCTTATATGGGAATAAATAAGGAAAATTCTTGATCTGGTTTTCCTACATCCATATAAAAATCCATTTTCTCATATTATATGAATACCATTTATATGAAACATCCAGAATACACCAATCTATAGAAACAAAAAGGACATTTAATGGTTACCTGGGGTTGAGGGATATGGGAAGCTAGGGATTGACAGCTAAAGGGTTTCATTTATGGTCGTGAAATTGAAACAGCAGAACTAGCTTCTTAGTATATTAGGAAACATTCAATATTTATTTAAAATTTTTTTAAAGTTTATTTATTTATTTGACAGAGAGACGGAGAGAACATGTGTGAGTGGGGAAAGAGGCAGAGAGAGAGGAGAGAGAATCCTAAGCAGGCTCTATGCTGTCAGCATGAAGCCTGATGTGGGGCTTGAACCCACAAACAGTGAGATCATGATGTGAGTCAAAATTAAAAGTCATACACTTAACCGAGTGAGCCACCCAGGTGCCCAAGATACTCCTTTTTTCTTTTTAATGTGTATTTCTGAGAGAGTTGAGCAGGGAAGGGGCAGAGAAAGAAGGGGACAGAGGATCTAAAGCGGGTCCAGCACGGACAGCAGACAGCTGATGCAGGGCTCAAACTCACCAACCATAAGATCATAACCTGAGTCAAAGTTAGGTGCTTCAATGACCCACCCAGGCGCCACCAGACATTCTACTTTTTAAAAAATTCAATCCAATAGGGGTGCCTGGGTGGCTCAGTTGGTTAAAAGTATGACTTTCGATTTTCAGCTCATGGTTTTTGAGTTTGAATCCCACATCAGGCTGTGTACTGGCAGCGTGGAGCCTGCTTGGGATTCTCTCTGCCCCTCCCCTGCTCATGTGCTCTCTTTCTCTCTCAAAAAAAATAAACGCTAAAAAAATAAAAAAGAAATTCCAATCCAATAACTGTTCCTTTCCCCAAACTCTGCAAAATGGGCAATTCTACTATCGATTATATACATTTAAGAATAACTTCAGATCATAAGGTGCTTCATCTGTATAACCAGAATAGGAATAGAACTCACCTTTGTTAAGTGCTATTGGTAGGACCAGATGTCTGGACAGAACTGGGGGACTAGAAATATCAGCTATATCAATAAATCCCACTATTTCCAAATCTGAAAAAAAAAATTGAATCAATACAAAATTAGTTCATGCTATAAGGAAGTACATAATTTTCTACATACTAGATCTCACAAATACAGTCTGTAGGTGAGGAATTCAGATGTGCTGACTAGGAAGGTTATTAGAAGTTTCTCTGGATGATTCATAATTTGCATTTTAAATAGCTCATGAAATAATACTAACTGCCTTTCATTTAATGATTTAAGTTGTAAGAAGAATCAGCTAGACTTTATTTTTATGAGGCTAGGTCCCCAGCCAAGGTGAAAGTTTAAATGTTGAATCCTGGTTTAGTGAGGGATGCTCTGGTCAGCAGGGGACGTCGCAGTCCAGCACTTCCACCACTCCATCCTTGCAGGAGGAACAGTCATTCCTGGACACTAGAGCTATCATTAAAAACATTTCTGTGAGAAAGAAATATATTCTCTATAAATCCAAGGTAGCAGTCTAAATGTGACAATCATTGCTTTATAGAAGCTGTATTAAAGACCAAGGGTATTTGTTGAAAACCTAATAGGTAAAAAATACAAGTTTTATCCCAAAGTACTTTTTCTTAAAGTTTATTTTCAGATTATATAAATAGTAGAAAAACACTAAAAATTTTAAAGAAGAAAAGTCACTCATTATTCACATCAAAGGAAATCTCTATTAATATTTTATTGTATTGCTTTTCAGTCTTCCTTCTAGGCAAAGACATGCTCATATTCTCAGAATGATTTTTTAAAAAATAAGGGTTAATGTGAGTACGTTGTAGCACTTCTAATACACCAGGAAATCTGCTTCTCTGGAGAGTAGCTGTCATTACCTTCTTTAGCTGACTAACAAAAGAATCAGCATAAAGCAGTTACATATTTTTCATTTGAGTAGCAAAAGACCTGCATTTTAAAGTAGCTTAGAAAAAGTGTAAGTATATGCTATGACAAAGATCTTGGACTAAAAGTTTACATGGAAAAGAAAAGATCAATTCAAAGGTGCTCATCAAAAGAGGAAGGGAGGTAGTAGACTCTAGATGGTTTGAAGGCAACAAACCATTTGGCACAGCTTAACACACTGTGGTAGTCACAGTGAGAGGGATGACCTACTTCCAGACGGCCAGGAGCTAAAGACACAAAAAATAAAAAGCCTTTGCACAGCCCTTCACTCAGACTCCTTCAAATCTGTACACCCATGAGTGAAATGAACATTCACTGTGCACTTAAGTTTAATCATTTGTTGACTGAACAATTATCCAGTAAACACCTACTACACATCCGTCACTGTGCTAGGTACTGAAGGAACAATGATGACTGAAACAGTGATGATTTAACATGCACCCACCACCTCGAGGGGTCCACCTACCAAAAGGACACAACTCTCCTCTGTACTCTTGTTACATCTGACTCACTTGCCTATCTCAGCTCAGCATAGTGCTGCCAGCAAGAACCAGGTAAGAGCAGTAGCACATCTCTTTTAGTCCTAATACAAGCACTAAAGCTAGAGGGGTACAGTATATCAGAGCAGAGATCTCAGAAAGACCATGACTCATCTAGAGATTCCACTCACCTAGGCAATCAGAATTAGAGGAAGTGACTTGTCCAGCATCACACAGGAAGAATCACACAGCCAAGTTTGGAAGCTAGCTCTTCACAGATGATCTTAATTATGATGCTAATCAATCTTAGTATCTCTTAAGAATTATTTCAAGAATTTCATCTAGTGAATCTGGTCATGATTTCTAACTATTCAATTTGTGGCTATAGTTATCTAGAATTGGAGATTAATTCATGACCTCACATTGAAAGACCACCAACCTGCCACCCCTTAGACAATGCTTCCTCCTACCCAATATATATATAACTGATGATGACAACAGCACCCTGCTATGAGAACTTACACTTCTTTTCAATTCTCCTGGATAGAGAAGAATAGAAGTCAGAAGTTACAAAAAAGTAATAACAAAAGAACTAAGAAGGAAGTTAAAAAATACATTACCTGTGTTGATGACTTTAGGAATGGGATCGATTTCCTCATCTACAACAAAAGGCTCTGGTCTGGGGAAGACTTGCACATCAGCAGTCAGGTGGCCGCACTTGAGAACAGCGTGGAAAGGTGTATATGCGAGATCTATCAGTTTTCTAGAATATGAGGAATCATTGTTACTAGAAGAGTAATAAGATACATATTTTTTCAAGGAATTTTTTCAAGATGCTAAGTTTATTTTCCCTTCAAGTCAACTCCAAAACTATGATCTGACCATTTGTGAAATAGAACAAAATCTGACATTTTTGGTGAGGAAATTTCAATTCTGAATAACCCAAAAGCTTATTAATCTTTTGAAACTGCGGAGTCATTAAAAATCACTGCCATTAATTTTACCTGAAATGTGTGCAACTCGGGGGAAAATAAAATGACAATTAGAAATAGTGAAATAGATCTTATAGCAGAATATCAAATTATAACAACAGATTGTAAGAAGGCAAAAAAAAGCTCAAAGGATATACTCACCCAAACATAGACTGAACATTTTTCAAGCATAGGGGGCCATCAATAGTAAAAATCTGCCCTTCACCATTGTTTAAATCTATGAGACGTTCAAGGCAATCCAAGGAATCAGTACTCTGAAGCTAGAAGGCAAAACAGATGACCCTTGTAAAGTGGCACACAATGCCAGATTATTATCAGCACCCCAAGGTCATACCCATCACAGTAACACAGGCAATAAATAATAGAAATGATTTTTTTTAACAATGTGAGAGAAAAATAACTATAACAATTTTGATTCAAGGTTACCTAGAGGAATGTTATATAAAATACCAGTAGAGCTATTTCGCTCAGAAATAGTTTTACAAAGATTCTCAGAAGTGACCACAATTCCTATGTACACATTATCTTCCCCTAAGGCATTTCTAACATCTTTTGGTGAGGACCATCATTGTCTACATTTTACAGAGAGAAAAACTGAGATGAAAAAAGGTTAACTAACTTTCCCAAATAAATGAGAAAAGCAGGAAGTAGAGTTTAATGAAACATGTATCAGAGTAGTGTTACTTTACTGAAAAAGTTCAAGCACACTTCTGTCAACATTTCTGGTGGAACAGACATAAGAATTCCTAAACGAGAGAAATGTCTAACTCCAATAAGAACATTTTGACTTTTAGGCATCTGAAGAGTCTCTGTGGGAAGTATGACAGATAACAACTCGAGCTATGTTTCCTGAGATGGGCAACCCTCTGAACCTTCAAAGAGCACTTCAGACTTTGAGTCCTTTCAAATAGAAGTTAGTGAACAGCCTCACCTGTAACCGATGGAGTTCAATGTTAGAGTACATGCAATATTACTACTAATAGAATATACTCAAAAATAAAATCCTAAAATGTATCTAAATAAACTAAAAAAACCTTAGTATTACCTCCTCCAAATTTGCCATGCACATGATGTATAACTTAGACGGGAAAGGAAAAGGTAGTGGAAACCTGTTGCTCTCACTTCGTTGACTGTGCGTAGCTAGGGAATGTCGCAGTGACCCTCTACCAATGCCAAGACAGCCATCTGTCACCAGGACAACCTGTTTGCAAAGCATGAGAGGTTTGTACATGAAATAACACATTTATTTGAAGCTGTCTCATTTAGCAATGTTTTCATTTCTCCCTAATTGCACCTACAATGAAAAGCCCATCTCTTCAGGGAGATAAGAAGGTTAAAAAAAAAAAATCTCAAAAACATTTTGTCAAGTGAAAGATGACACATTGTAGGATTCTATTTACATGAAGTTCAAGAACAGACACAACAAAGCTAAGATAAACCAAACAAGAGCCTTCAGGTACAGAGGAATAATGGCTAGAAGGGGGGGTGGAGGGTGGGGAGGAAATTTTGTTGGATAATGGAACTGTTCTAGGTCTTTACTAGAGCAGTAGTTATACAGATGTATGCATCTGTCAAAACTCGGTGAACTGTGTATTTAAGATCTATGCGTTTTACTGTATTTTATTTAATTAAACATAAAAACCAGTACCTACCTATGAACACTTAAAAAAATCATATAATCAATTCTTACTTAATTGCATTAAAACTAGAACTCAATCTCTTAGCTAAGGAGTTGGTCCCTACGTCACTGGATGTCAAGAATGACATGAGGATCTATTTTACATGGAGCCTAGAAAATCTGAATCTTGACACTGTTTTTAGAAATGACAAACTCTACCCAGTCAATTAAAATGACAAGTGTTTTAGGAGCGCCTGGGTGGCTCAGTTGGTTAAGTATCCTACTTCAACTCATGTCATGATCTCACTGTTTGTGGGTGCAAGCCCCGCGTCGGGCTCCGTGCTGACAGCTAGCTCGCCGCCTGGAGCCTGTCTTCAGATCCTGTATCTCCCTCTCTCTCTGACCCTCCCCTGCTCATGCTGTCTCTATCTCTCTCCCAAAAATAAATAAAAACATTTAAAAATTTTTAAATAAATAAAATAAAATACATTCTTAATCAACCTGTAATTTGAAAAAGGCTTCAAATAGACAGTACAAATCATTTCCTCATTGCTTCAGTCATCCTACAGGGTGACAGACTTTCCAAGCATTTCAGAGGAGGATTGTTTTGGCTTTTCCTATCCTAGACTTGTAACGTGATAATAACAGCCATTAAAGCAGTATTAGGTGACTACACTATGTGAAGTACCAAGATTGGCACTTATTTCTAAAGCCCAAGAATGCTCGATGGTAGTCTCCTGGAGGGATATCATCTTTTGGGAAGACGGTCAATTTAATAAAAGGCAATTTCTTCTTCCATGAACAAATGCTACATATGATTTACTTCTGCCCCTACTTTTTCCAGATGTTTGTGATAATGGAAATATTTCATGTAATATCAAAATGAGACAGACTTTACTCAGATAACAAAGACATGGTCCACTGTCTGAAACCCTGGTTAATAAAATTCCATGTTAAAACAAATCTACTGATCACAACGGATTATAAAAATAATCACTAATAGCTGCCACACCTAGCACAGTGTTTTGGATCTGATTCACTCCAAAACTCTTCAAGCAAATCTTAGGATGTGCTTTCCTTTTGCAAAGGAAGAAAAAATATTAAAAGGCAGAAGTCTGCATGGTGCACAAGATCCTGCTTGTTACATATTTTCTGAATTTCTCCTCTAAAATGACTGAAGAAAGGGCACCTGGGTGACTCAGCTGGTTAAACAGTCGACTTGGCTCAGGTCATGATCTTGTGGTTCGTGAGGTTGAGCCCCATGTCGGGCTCTGTGCTGACAGCTCAGAGCCTGGAGCCTGCTTCAGATTCTGCATCTCCCTCTCTCTCTGCCCCCTACCCCCCCGCCCACGCTCTGTCTCTCAAAAATAAATAATAAAAATAAATTAATTAAAAAAATAAAATGAAGAAGTAGCAAAGCAGATAGTGACAAAAAATTTCATTTATTCAGTATATTGTTAGGACATTAGATGTTCTGTATGCACGAATTTACCAAATAAATGTTTATGAAGGTGCCAAACATGTTTATTTCTGAAAAGAAATTGATCAAAAGGCATTTATGGCATTTATTACAGTGATTTAAGCTTTTGGTAACAGCCCAGGGTCTTCATTAACCCATGAGTTCTTACTCTGTCAAACAGGGTGGATGACAATAAGACCAAAAAAAGAAAAAAAAAAAAAAAAAAGGTTGGGTTTACTGAGATAGAATTCACATGCAACAAAACTGATCCTTGTTAGTATAAAGTTCTAGGAATTCCAACAATTGCCTTCAGTGAACAACCACTTCTACAATCAAGACAAAGACCAGTACTGTCACTTTATATTTTCCCAGTGCTTCATTTGAGTCAATCCCCTAACCCTTCCCTCACCCCCCAGGCAACCACAATCTTAGTTTTAATTAAAAAATAAATACCAGTTATGCCACTGACACTACTAAAGAATCTGTGTTTGACCATATAATAAAAAAATCACACGATATGGTCTACTGCCTGTTTTTGTAAATAACATTTTATTGCAACAGATCTATTTCACTTATTTACTTCTTATCTATGGTTGCTTTCATGCCACAACAGTGGAAATGAGGAGTTGTCACAGATATTTGCAACATCTAAAATACAGAAAACACTTGTTGGGGTGCCTGGGTGGCTCAGTTGGTTAACTGTCTGATTCCTGATTTCAGCCCAGGTCATGATCTCATGGTTTGTGAGACTGAGCCCTGCAAAGCCTGCTTGGGATTCTCTCTCTCTCTCTGCCTCTCCTCAGCTTGTGCTTGCTCATGTGTGTGCACACACACCGTCTCTTAAAATAAATAAATAAACATAAAAAAAAGGAAAAGCTTGCTGACTCCTGTTGTAGATTATAATTTTCCTATTAGTGATTTTTTGTTTTCTCCTTTAAAATATGCTACCACTTCTCAAAGCACAAGCATATTCAGGGTTTTTACAAATCGAAGGTCTATGGCAACCTTGCACTGAGCAGGTTTATAGGTGCCATTTTTCTAAGAGTATTTGCTCACTTCGTGCCTCTGTGCCACATTTTGGTAATTCTTGTAATATTTCAAAGTTTTTCATTATTGCTATCTTTGTTATGGTGATTGTGTCAGTGATTACAACTTTCAGCTGATGGTTAGCACTTTAGCAATAAAGTATTTTTTAATTAAGATATGTATATTGTTTTGGACATAGTGCTATCATACACTTAACAGACTACAGTATAGTGTAAAAAATTTTATACGTAGTGGGGAACAAAAAAAGTCATCTGACTCACTTTACTGCAATATTAGCTTTATTCCAGTAGTCTAGACTGAGCCTACCATATCCCTGAGGTATGTCTGTACCTGTTTATAGCAAACTTCCAATTCTCTTTTTATCCTACTACTCTGTTCTGATTTGGTGCTAATGTGGACCTGCTGTGGACTCTTAGTGAAGGGCAATAGATTATATGACATTCATACTCCTCCCATTTTTAGACAACTCAGTTGAGATGGTTAGGTTTGCTAAATAAATGCTACAGTGAGATAATAAAAACAGAGCATAATGTAGTGATGTTTATAATTCTAGCATTCAAAATTATAATTACCCCTTCTAGGGAGTGTTCTAAAATTCTACCGTGAGCACTTCATGTTTTATACAAACAATACTAGTTTGTAATAAGCCAATTTACTAGGAGAACGCTTTCCTCAAGGCATAATTGTGCTGTCTTCTGAGCATGGTAGTGTTCAGTGCTTTCTTTTAAAAAGATACCAATCGTGTATAATGTAGTTTATAGAAGTTACAATGCATGCTGTGTCAGAGCCTAAAGAAAGTCAAAGCATCTCAGTGGTTAATGGTTTTAACTTAGGGCAATGAAAAAGAATTGATCATTACCTGGCAAGGAATTGCACCACCCCATTCTTGCTGAACAATATTGCAAACACCAACCAATGCAGATTCCAAGCAGGTTTTATCATAATCATCCATATTACTTAGTGCTTCCTAATTGAATAGAAGATAAAATTGCTTATTATTCTTTACTGTTTTAATCTGTTATTAGAAAACAACATAAACTGTTCAAAGCATGAATATTACACGGGGGACATTGTGTTTCTATAGTTTCTAAATGAAAAACAGTAAGACAGGCTTTCTCAACCACAAAGGACAATTAAAACAGCTTCCCTTCATTCCATTCTCTTATCAAGTATGAGTGAACAATCCACCAAGTTCATAGCTTTATAAGGGAATCCTGAAGAAAGTAACTAAAATGAAGAACTTTTAAACACATTCAAAAAATGACAAAAACTGAGTACTAACTATATCCGAAACACCAATCTAGGCACTTTATATGCACTTAATTATCACAACACTCCATAAGGTACAGATTATAGATTATTAACCTATTTTTAAAATGAAACTGAGGTATAGATTGATGAGGTAACTTTCCGAAGTTACATGCCTAGAGGTAGCAGGGTCTAGATTTATAACCGCTCAATCCGATGCCAGGGCTCCTGGTCTTAACCATTACTATGAACACAACTTAGATAGTAATTTTTTAAATTTCAGAACTGCTAAACATCCAAAAACCCTTAGTTTACTACTGATTTATAAGAAATCCAGTGCAGGGGTGTTGGGGTGGCTCAATCAGTTAAGTGTCTGACTCGATGTTGGCTTAGGTCATGATGCTGTAGTTGTGGAATCGAGCCCCAGGTCAAGCACTGTGTTGAGCTCCACACTGAGCTCATGCTCAGTCCCTCTCTATCTCAACATAAATAAACTTAAAAAAAAGTCCACTGCAATTTTTAAAAAGCTTTTGGGTAACATTAAGGTAGTGAGATAATAGAAGAAATGATTTAACAAAATGTTATTACTTATATTTGAAAAACTCAAATTACACTGATTCTGGGTTTCTAACCTACTCAGCAATAATTAACTGTTTTATTTTATTTTATTTTTATTGATTGATTTTGAGAGAAAGAGAAAGAGCATGTGCATGAGTGGTAGGAGACAGAACAGAATCCCAAGCAGGCTCCAGTGTGGAGCCCAACATAGGGCTCAATCTCACAACCCTAATATATGACCTAAGCCAAAATTGAGATTCGGATGTTTAACCAAAAGAGTAACCCAAGTACCCCTAAACTGTTTTACTTTTTTTTATTATTTTTTTAATGTTTTACTTATTTCTAGGAGAGAGAGAGAGACAGCGTGAGCAGGGGAGGGTCAGAGAGAGAGGGAGTCACAGACTTAAACAGGCTCCGGGCTCTGAGCTAGCAGTCAGCAGAGAGCCCGACGCGGGGCTCGAACCCACGAACCGCGAGATCATGACCTAAGCGAAAGTCGGACCCTTAACCGACTAAGCCACCCAGGCGCCCCACCCCTAAACTGTTTTAATTTGACTATAGGCAAGGCACTGTGCTAGGTACTGCAGGAAATAGTAATGATTTAGAGATGGTGTCAGAAAGTAAATTCTTTGGCATTTCACAGACATCTTTTGAATTAACACCTGTTAATTAAGGTTTAAAAACTATAATTTCTTGGCATCTGTAAATCAAAGCTATTTAGTGGAGAGGAAATAGAATGTTGAATTATTCTAGAATAAAGGTTTTTATATGAAGGTTTTTCAACTCTTTATTTTAGAGGAAAATAGGTAAGAATCAAGTACTGCACCTAAAGACCTTGAATTTAGGGAACGAGGCACTACATCTTGACATGTTCTCCTTTCCAAAGAAACTTCCAGAAAACTGAGAAAAGAAAATAAGGTAACAACTCACAGCTCAAACTCATAGCTCTTCCAAAGGCATAAGGCTTATAGGTTATGAATCTTTGTTTTATAGATATTTTACCCACAGACTTAACATTAAATAATCCCAAGTTCTAAATATTCGGTGCAATATGGTAACACTGTTCTTTCTCCTCCCTAAAAATCTGGGCCCTGTAGTGTAATAACTTATTCCTTTTTATACCTGAAGGGTGTTGTAATCTCTTGTGAAGGGAACCATCAGCTCCCAGAGTGATGAAAAAACCACCAGGGCTGTAAACTCAAGCTTGTAATTTGTGGCCATGTGCTCAAACAGCATCGTCAAACCATGGGCGGCTAGGTGCTTGCGTTGATATTCCTCGGAGCCCTCAATAGACACGGGCCGGGTCATGGAAAGGGATACGTCCATTACCACCACGGTTGGCATGATGAAAATGATCCCAATGTTCCCAGTCAGAGTGCAAACACACAGCTATGAACAGAGAAATGCTGTAGAAAATAAGTATGATTAGGTCTTACATGTCACAGAGAGAAAAAGGTTTCTTTTTTCCCCCACCACAATTTTAACCAAACTTTGCAAAAATGAAGGCAAACCTCATTCAAGTTGAGCTGAAGACACATCCGTGGAGAATTCAATGGGAGGGAAGCAAGCAGATTAATTTACTGCACTGTGAGGAAAACTCCTAGAATCACCCACTAAAAGGCCATAAGTCAAGGATCACAATTAAATATTTTTTTAAAGTTTATTAATTTATTTTGAGAGAGAAGAGAGGCATGCATGGCAGGGGGAGGGCCGTTGGGGGAGAGGGGTTGGAGAAAATCCCAGGCAGGCTCCACACCGTCAGCACATCGCTGACACAGGGCTCAAACTCATGAGCTGTGAGATCATGACCTGAGCTGGAGTCCGGATGGATGCTCAACCAACTGAGCCACCCAGGGGTCCTGGGCATTGTTACTATCTTAATCAATACAGCAGTATTTCTATGTTTATTTAATTATTGTGTCACCTGGTACCCTTTTTTTTTATTAAAATGAATGCAACATATAAAAATGAAAAGGCTAGTAGAGTCATAATCCAAATCAGACAAAGCTGGAAATCATTAAGCATTACAAAAGCAACAAACTCAGTAGTATGCACTGTACATAAATCGGTCAACAGTGCTTTAAGTGAAGGAAAAGAACAAAATTAAAGAATATGAATGACAGTTGGCATTATCTCATGAAATTGTGTATAAAAGTCAATATGCAGAATGGAGAAAACAGAGTTCTTTAAAATTATGGATTGAGAATTAGCATAAAGAAAACATTTTTATTCTCAAAAATAAAGAACAAAGTTCACAGATATACAGACCTGCTCATGGGGACACAGCCTGCTGCTACTGTTACTAAGCAGACTACATTCTACTGACATAATGAAACCTCATATAGCTATAAATAAAAGACACATATGTAAATATGAAAAATATTTACACGAAGTACCAGTAACTGAGAAGAGCAGGTCATAGGATTATGTATCTAAACTGATTACAACTTCATAAAAATCATACTGCATATACACAATTAGGGAACACTCTGGATGGTTAATACTCATTAAAAATTAAATATTTACTAATTTCTGTTTTAGGACTTTTTGAAAAACACTTAACAGTAGCCAGACTGCTTGTTTCAGTAAAGTATCCAGCTGTCAATGTGTGATACTCTAAAATTCCATTTCTAAAGAGGCTGTTGGGAACTTAAAACACTTTGGTTCATGGAAGCAATGTTAGAAATAGGAGCCAGGGACTCAAGAAAAGTAGGAAAAGCCTTTTTCCCACATAGTGGCCTGAGATACATTTCAAATACAGTAATGCCTCATGTAGCTAACATCAGTAAAGATTAAATGAGATACAAATTACTTTTCCAGACTCCTCAGAATTCTAAAATGTTGGGGCACCTGGTGGCTCAGTCTGTTAAGCATCCAACTTCAGCTCAGGTCATGATCTTGTGGTTCTGGGGTCTGAACCCTAAGTTGGGCTTCACACTGACACTCGGAGCCTGCTTGGGATTCTCTCTCTCTGCCCCTCCCTGACTCACGCTTTCTCTTTCTCTCAAAATAAATAAATAAACTTAAAAAAAATTCCACGTTTAACCATTTTAATGGACAGAATTAAAATGTGTATTCTTCTCTGCCTCATTAAACACTGTGTGCTAAACATAATTTCTCTTTTTTTTTTTTTTTCCATAATTTACTCTTTTGATGACCTGGCATCTCCACTCTAAACACCAACACTGCCTAACACCCTGCTATGCTGATGGATTTTTTACACCAACATTCCCCGAAGTATGTGCTGTAGAACACTGTTCTGGAGAAATGCTCCAAGAAAAACGAGTTCAGGACTTACTAAAGACGTTGAAAAGTACCAGAGCAAAGAATCCAGTTCAATTTGCTAACCCTGTGTTTTCCGTTTAACCCTTTTCTACATATTATTAAGGTCCCAGAAAACAAGGCTTACGTAGAACATACAAAGAAACAATGCTCTAAGGAAACACAACAATGTCTTATATTCAAGGTATCCAGTTTGATGTGCTTTGTTTTAGTGCCTTTTTATAATTAATTTTTAGCCTATGAGTTTGCATTCCACTTTCCTGAGTAACCCCCTGTAATCATCCTCCTCTTTCTAATTTGCTACTTCTTGGCTATTGTGGGCTGGAAAGCCAGGTAATCAAGCCTGTTAAAATTGCATTCGCAGTCAAACAGGTGCTCAGAGTCTGTGGGTTTCTTCTCCTGTCAAATGCACCGGCTTAGGCGAATCAACTCGGTAATATTTCACCTCTTACGTCTTTTTTATTTCCTTTCTGGGTCTTAGCTGTGTTGTTCAAAAGGTGAGATCCTGCACAACATTGGTTCACCTACACTACATTAGGCCAAAAATTCAATAAAAGGGCATTGCCCACCAATGGTCTCCTCAGGACCAATCATACTGTAACTGGCACACAGTATGAGCTTGACAAATGTTTGCTAATGACTAACTGCCCCTCATCATCAGGTGTAACATTAATTCTTTGGCAAAACACATGATAAATTTTAACTCTGGACACTAGAACACATTTCTTTCTCTCCTCCTCATTCAATCAGAGATAACTAGGGGCGCCTATGCCTCTGCCCACAAGTAGGGTTTATCCAGCTCCCAAGGGGAGACCTATTCATGCACAGAGGCCTATCTGTTATTGAATGTTGGGGATTACGGGAAGCACTTCCTCAACTCTTAGAGGAAACCGGGAAATAGGATACAAAGATTCAGATCAGGTACAAGAAATCCTCTCTAGCCCACGAAGTCTCGGCTGTAACACTGGACTGGGTGACCAGAGCTGGCAGGCTTGCCGTCTCCGCCAACACCTCTAGTGCTGGCTTTCTCCTTACTAATGTAGTGTGTCAATGCACCTTAACAGTGGCAAAGTCATGGGAAACCGTTTTAGTACTTAGGTTGTAAGCACATAAGTAAAAGAGGAAACTTCATGTTCTTGAAGGATGATTCACTCAGGCAGCCTAGCCCCCATTTAAAAAAAGGAAAAAAAAAATCTTGCCCACCACAGTCCCCAGCAAATCTGTGAGAACATCAAGGATTTCTCGCTCGAGCTAATTCTCACCCTCCCGCCTGCCCTCCCCCCTTCCCTCTGCCTTTTCCCATAAGGACTGTTTATATACAATGCTTAGGACAACTGTGGGGCTTCTTTCTCAAGGTCAATCTACCGCAGAGTAGACCCTAGCCACCTGATTTGGCCTTAATGCCAAGTCACATTAAGTACACATTTGCAATTCCTCTCTACAGGTGACAAGTGGCTCATTCGTAAAGAACTGGTTCTCAGCATTTTGATTACACTCGTATTTCTAGGTAATTTCTAGGTAGGTTATGAGCTACCCTTAGGTTTCTGTGTCAGCCTGACTTCCCTTACCCTGAGGTGTGCCTCCTGGGTTCTCGGCTACGACTTCATCTCGAAACCGCCAGCCTGGAAATACAGCACTCCAGCATTTGAGTCGCAAATGGGAGGTGTAGTTTTACCTTAAAATCAGTCCAAAACAAAATTTTTGATCTGGAAGTCTCTCATGGGTAGAGGGGACGAGCAGGGCCCAGGCGGGGGCTGAAATCTTGGTGTTTACCCGCGGCCGACAACCCCGCGCCACGGTGCGCGGGGAGGCCGGGAGCAGAGGCCGCGACAGGGCCCGGAACTGGCGCCGCAGCGACTGCGCGGGGCGGCGGGAAGGCCCGGCGCTGGCTCCCCCCCCGACCCCTTCTTCTCCTGCAGCTCCAACAAGGAACAGAGGACTGCGCGAGACCTGTGGCCTCCCCCACTCACCCAGCGCCCATCACCAACACAGTCCGTCTGCGTAAGCTTTCCGCCCGCGCACCACTGCCGGAACTATAGGGCCGCGCGACAGATGGGAAGCCGGAGCCATACTGCGCACGGGGCTGGGGCGGGGCCTTAAGGCCTGAGGGGCAGGGCTCTGGAGCGGCCCGGCCGCTAGAGGGCGCGCCTTCATCTCACCTTCCCTCCCCGTCCTTTGTTGGGTGCTTCCCTCTTTACCCCGGCCTCCTGCCCACCTCATCCCTGTTCTGGTAACCGAGCCCTGCACAGTCCTCTCGCCCCACGCACCTAGGCCTGTTGGTGTACCAGCCTCTCCCTCGCCGACACTTGTTCCTAATCGCCCGCACTTTTCAGCCCCCTCACTGACGTCCTAGGAACCAGTTGACAGAATCCTCTCCAAACTTTTTATTAACTGCAATATCTGCCCGCTAAGCACGCTTATTTATTTATTTATTTTTTAGCTGACCTGAGCCAGTTTACAAGTCAAGACTTTCTCTCTTGGTCTCCTCAGCGCAAGACTCACCTTATCTCGGCCCCCCGCCTTTAACGGAAGCAGAGGGAAGATTCAGCGGGCCTTCACTACAATGCCAGGTGCACTGTTGAGGGCTTTGCACTTAAACTTTCCTGTGAGGCACCATCGGCCCTAGCCTGCCTCACGTCTGGCCACCTGGTGTCCCACAGCAGCCTGTGCCTCCACCAGGTACTTGAGGGGGCAAGAAGTAACTTTCTAGCCACCTAGGGAGCCAGGAAACACCAGCTAGAGGTAGGCCTGAATGGATGCCATCAGGCCATGGGGTAGTTGTGGTTCAGAGAATCCTGTTGTACCACATCGGTTACAAGTGAGAACAGAAAAAGGCCTTGCCTCTTTTTCTTTTTTCATTTAGTTGGTGGGATGGGGTGAAGGGGGGGGAGGTTGAGTCAAGGAGGGAAGATAATTTGAACTGAACCACCCTGTCTGACTTTTCACTGCTTGTTCTGTGGGAAAGTACAGGGTCCAGTTAATAGGGTTTGAGGGTGATGGGGGTTCTGAGCTGACAGTCAAGAAAGAATTCTTGAAGACTTTTTTGGTTCAAAAAGGTGATGTTATTAAAGCATGAGAACAGGGTTGTGGGCAGAAAGAGCTGCACTGTGGTTGTGGTTGTGAAGAGTGACTCGTTATAGGCTATGGGGCTGAGGAGGTGGAGTCAAGAGGAAGTTTCTTTACAAAATATTTTTAAATGTTTATTTAGTTTTGAGAGATGGAGAAACAGAGCATGAGTGGGAGAGGGAGGGGCAGTGAGTGAGGAAAGGAGATACAGAATCCCAAGCAGGCTCCAGGTTCTGAACTGTCAGCACAAAGCCCAACACTGGGCTCCAACTCAAGGATCATGACCTGAGCCAGAGTCTGATGCTTAACACTTAAGCAACTGAGCCATCCACTGCCCCAAGAGGAAGTTTCTTAAAGGGATTTTTCATATGAAAGACTCACAGATTTCTGGAGGCCTAGCTATTGTCAAGCTAAAGTGTTTTTCCCTCTAGCATTAGTTAAGACAGTAGGGAGTTCAGTTATAGGAGAAACCGTTTCTACCCTGCTAGCCTCAAGTATTTGTCAATGTGCTGCAGGTTATAAGGAAATGTAATTTTACCTGCCATTTCTTTCTTGCCTTTGTTCCCCATATCACTATGGAGGGGTAATGTTGGGGTTCCAGGAAACTGAGTTTATAGGTTCCTGGAGATTAGGTTATTGATAAGATTGCCTTCTCCTTGTAATTTACTAAGATATTATAAACTGATGGAGACCCTATCAGTTTAACCATTTGTTTTCTGTCCTTTCCTTTGTCCTTGGGCAGCCAGGAGTGCCTGAGGAATATCACACATATCCCACCTGTAGGGGGAGGGGGTGCTAGCTTGTACTTTGCCCTCAGCCCTCCTTCTGCTCCCTCATCACAGTTACTTGTAGTTCTTTCCTGTCTCCTTCTTATATTCAAAGTGGCAGAAGAGGAGTCAGTCCCTGGGAATGTTCCTGCCAGCACCAGGGCCCAAGGACCTACAGACTGTCCTTTTTGCTTTAGAATTTCTTTCCCCAACTTGGCTATAGCCTCACTGTCTCACAACCTTACTATGCTTGGGCATAATGAGTAAGAAAGGCTGCATTCTGATTACTTAGTCGCCATTTCTTTTTTTTATTTTTTTAAATGTGTATTTTTGAGAGAGAGAGGCGGTAGGGGGGTGCTTGCTGGGGGAGAGGCAGAGAGAGAGACAGGGAGACAAAGAATCCAAAACAGGCTCCAGGCTCCCATCTGTCAGCAGAGAGACAGATGCGGGGCTCAAACTCTGAACAATGAAATCATGACCTGAGCCAAAGTCAGATGCTTAACCAGCTGAGCCATCCAGGCACCCGTACTTAGTCACAATTTCTAAGTTTTTCCTTAGTGGGAGGGATGTGGCCAAGAATGTGTGGGCAAGGGAGTCATCTAGTTATACCTAAGTGGTGATGACTCAGCCATAGGGTCGCTGTTCTGGTAGTCCCAGCTCAGCTCCCGGCGGGGGGGGGCTGACTCCTTACCTTCCCCAGTCCTAAAGCTTAAGTTTAGTTTAGTAGTTTGCTGATGGGTGATCAGATTTTGGTAGCCTAGTTCTGAATACAGGCTTTCAGGAGACTGGGGAAGCAAAAGGGTGATTTCCTAAAATTGAACGGTTAAAGCCCATGGGGGCTGCATCACTTAGGGCAACTGTTAAGTGCTTTCGTTTTTATTTTTAAATTCTTAGTAGAATGCCATTAAAAACTGGAAGATTGTTCAGTGAATATAAAATTAGGGACGTCAATCAGCATAAAGAGTTAGAAGGTCTTACAGGAGATGCCTTTCAAAGTGTAGCTGGATAATGAGTTTCTTTTTCCCCACTCCAGAGACCCTCATTTGAATGTTTCCACACACACATTAAAGAGAATCAATAAACAACTTCTTTTGCGTAATCTATCATCCTTTCATTTTAAATTCATTTATATATATATTTTTTGCTTTGGAACAGTAGGCTGCTGTCAACAGAGGCTTTAAAAGTCAGAGTGGCAAAGTAAAGGTTAGTGACAGAAATACTAAGTCACTCATAGGTGCTAAGTACTGGGGCTCAGAGGTGGAGTTCAGATATCCATCATTGCAGCACCAATCAGAATATTTTCACTGCTCTAAAAATCCTCTGTCTTCTACCTTTGTATCCCTCCCTCTTGCCTGATTCCCAGTGATCACTTATCTTTTTAATGTCTCTATAGTTCTCCCCTTCCCTGAGTGTTGTAGTGTTGGAATCATATGATATGTAGCCTTTTCACATTGGCTATTTTTGCTTAGCAATACTTGATTGCTTTCAAGTTTGGGCAATTATGAATAATGCTGCTACAAACATCATTGTGCAGGTTTTGTGTGGACATACATTTTCAATTCATTTGAATAAATACCAAGGAAAGAGGTTGCTGGGTCATGTGGTCAGAGTATGCTTTGTTTTGTGAAAAACTCCCTAGCTGTCCTTCGAAGTGGCTGTGCCAATTTGCATTCCCAGCAGCAATGAATGAGAGTTTCTGCGGCTCCAAGTCCTCAGCAGCATTTGGTGGTGTCAGTGTTCTTGATTTTGGCCATTCTAATGTTGTGCCCGAATCGTGAGTCCCCTGAGACCCTTAAGGAGCCGTCACAGATGCAAGTACATAAGGGTCTTTATTACAAGCTCGAGCAGGGGCTCACTCGTCTACCGGGCGCAGCGGCAGCAAGGAGAAGCCTCGAACAATGGCGAGCAGGGTTTTTATGGGGTAAGGGATGGGGGTGTTACAGTGCACACGTTGTACATTTTGCATCATCACATAAGCACCAGTTATAATTGTACAGCACCCATGGTTATAGTTTTGACCATTCAGTATCCGTGAGGCATCTGTTACTTTTGGCAGGACCCAATCATGACCTTTGAGAATCCTTTGAAAATGACCAATTATAAGGTGAGCTCAAAGGGCCTACCTGGGGTTAGGCAAGCGGTGAGTGATTGGCTAGTCTGTACAGAGTAACTACCTGCAGTTCCCAGCCCTGACTCAAACCACAGGAATGTTACACATTTCTTTTGATTGGCTGATCCGAGAGTGGTCTGAGGGTGGCTTCAGCTGAAGCTTTCCCTGGAACTGGGCTTCGTGCAGCCCGAGGTTACTCTTAATGGAGGACTTAATTTCAGGCTCTTCACTAATAGGTGTGTAGTGCTATCTCACTGTTGTTTTCACTTGCAATTCACTAATGACATATGAGGTTGTGTGGTAGGAACCCCTCCCTAAGGAGAAAGAAAAAAAAATGAAGAGAGAAGACATCAAGGTCACCTAGATATGGGTCCAGCTGCCTACATCCCCCATGTTCTTGTAAACTGAAACAACTTAATCAGACTGCATGTTTATGTGTGTTACCATATATGGGAGACAAAGAAATAGAAAATGTATAAAAAACCTATGCCATATGATGTGGGCCACTCCGTTCTTTTGGGTATGAACCCAACTGAGCGGTGCCGGCACGAATAAAGTTGCTTCCTGGAAAGAAAAGCCTCGGTGTCACGACTCTCTGAGCGAGAATCCTGCAATAGTTGAACATATTTTCCTGGGCTTACTTTCCATCTGTATATCTTCTTTCGTGAAAGGTCTGTTCAGGTTTTTTGCACATGTTAAAATCACATTGTTTCTTTTTTTTGTATTTTACGTGTTGTTTTGTTTGTATATTTTTTATAACATTTGTGGCACATGAATTTAGCCTCAGTCCTTTGTTACATATGAATTTAGCTTCAGTCCTTCCATCTTGACCTGGAGTTCACCTTCTAGGCCTGCACTCGGGAAGGGGGGTGGGTGGGGCTACATGACATTCCCCAGGTACAAGAAAAGTAAAACAAACAAGAAGTAAGGATTAATGGTCCCTGTTAATAGTTATTTACGACATGATTGGCATACTTTGCCCTTGAGGTAATAGCTATTCCTTTGAGACCCCCCCTACAACCCTAAATCTTGCCTTCAGAAAGACAAAATTTTTCCTACACACCAGGATAAGGGCTGCTCTCTTTCTCACTTTGTAGCCTTTTTACAATAAGCGTTCAATTCTGCTTCCGCCCACTTGCCTGCTTGCTCATTATAAAAAGCCCTAAGTCCTTGGACTCAGGGCTGCACGTTCAGAGCTCTGTGTTAACTCTGTGCGGTCCTGGCCGGTAATAAAGACTCCCTTAATTCAGCTTCAGTGATCTCGGTTGGTCTCTGTGTCTCTCGGCGTAACACATTTATCAGAGATGTGTTTTGCAAATGTTTTCTGCCAGTCTGTGGCTTGCCTTTGCATTCTCTTGACAATGAAGGACTTTAAAGAGAAAACCACAATAACCACAATATATTATCAAATTTTAAAAAATTAACATTAAGTTACTAGTATCATCAAATGCCCAATCAGTTTTAAAATATTCAGGTGTCTCATAAATGTCATAAATTTGGGGTACATGGTATGGCTCTGTCGGTTGAGTATCCAACTCTTGATTTCAGCTCAGGTCGTGATCCCAGTCATGGTATCAAGCCCCATATCAGGCTCAGTGCTGAGCATGGAGCCTGCTTCGGATTTTCTGTCTCCTCCCCTCTCTTTGCCCCTCCCCCACTCATACTCTCATGCTTTCTCTCAAAAATAAAAAACAATAAAAAAATAAATTTTACTTTTTTTACACTTCAGTTGTTTGAGTCAGGATCCAAGAATGATCCAGACAATGCAATCTCTGAAGTCTCTGGTCATGTAGGTTTCTCCCTCTCTCCATAGTTTTTTCCCTTGCAAGGTATTTGATGAAGAAACTGTAACACCCTCTCTTTTAATCGCTCTCAATCGTTTCTTCCACAACATTTGAGAACATTACAAAGCTTCTCTCTACTCTAAAATAATAGACTCACTGAACAAGAAGGATTTTTATACAATTCCAGTTCCACTTAATTTCATCTGTGCTCTATAATTAGGGGTGAGCCTTGGTTCCCAAGGGTCTGGCATGTGATACTGAGTATGCATTTGTGGAAAGAAGATAGGAAGGAAGAGATTATTTGGAAAAAAAAAAATCAACACGGAAAGCAGAGAAAATTTGATATTACATTTGTCTAAGAAGGTAGAATTGAACTTTTTTATTTGGAACAACTTCTCCTTTGAGAAGTGTTACAAAACTCTAAATTGTTAAAGACTCCTCATGATATACGTCTGCCTCTATCTTCCCAGGCTCACCCTCCCCCTCTTAAAGCTTTGGTAGCGTCTTATGAAAAGATACTCAATATCACTCATCATCAGGGAAATACAAATCAAAACCACAATGAGATACCACCTCACACCAGTCAGAATGGCTAAAATTAACAACTCAGGCAACAACAGATGTTGATGAGGATGCAGAGAAAGAGGAACCCTATTGCACTGCTCGTGGGAATGCAAACTGGTGTAGCCACTCTGGAAAACAGTATGGAGTCCTCAAAAAATTAAAAATAGAATTACCCTATGACCCAGCAATTGCACTACTAGGTATTTATCCAAAGGTTACGAAAATGGTGATTCGAAAGGGCACATGCACCCTAATGTTTATAGCAGTGCTATTGATAATAGCCAGAGTATGGAAAATGCCCAAATGTCCACTGACTGATGAATGGATAAAGAAGATGTGGTTTATATACACACATATGTATGTAGTGGAATATTACTTGGCAATCAAAGGGAATGAAATCTTGCCATTTGTAACAATGTGGATGGAACTAGAATGTATTATGTTAAGCAAAATAAGTCAGTCAGAGAAAGACAAATACCATATGATTTCATTCATATGTGGAATTTAAGAAACAAAACAGATGAACATAGGAGAAGAGATGGAAAAATAAGATGAAAACAGAGATAGAGACAAACCATAAAGGACTCTTAACTGCAGAGAACAAACTGAGGGCTGCTGGTGGGGTGTTGGGTTGGAGGATGGGTTCAATGGGTGATANATTGCACTACTAGGTATTTATCCAAAGGTTACGAAAATGGTGATTCGAAAGGGCACATGCACCCTAATGTTTATAGCAGTGCTATTGATAATAGCCAGAGTATGGAAAATGCCCAAATGTCCACTGACTGATGAATGGATAAAGAAGATGTGGTTTATATACACACATATGTATGTAGTGGAATATTACTTGGCAATCAAAGGGAATGAAATCTTGCCATTTGTAACAATGTGGATGGAACTAGAATGTATTATGTTAAGCAAAATAAGTCAGTCAGAGAAAGACAAATACCATATGATTTCATTCATATGTGGAATTTAAGAAACAAAACAGATGAACATAGGAGAAGAGATGGAAAAATAAGATGAAAACAGAGATAGAGACAAACCATAAAGGACTCTTAACTGCAGAGAACAAACTGAGGGCTGCTGGTGGGGTGTTGGGTTGGAGGATGGGTTCAATGGGTGATAGGCATTAAGGAGGGCACTTGTTGGAATGAGCACTAGGTGTTATATGTAACTGATGAATCACTGAATTCTACTCCTGAAATCATTATTACACTATATGTTAACTAACTTGGATTTAAATTAAAAAAAAAAAAACACTTTGGTAGCATCTTTCAACGAAAAAGCAGATAAAACAAAACTATTTTTTTAATTTAAAAGTAATTCATTTCTAAAGGGAAAAATTCAAACAGTTTTAAAATGTATAAAGTGAAAAAGTATTTCTCTTCCTAAAAGTATGAAATATGTATCTCACTTCCTAAAATGTGGTTCTAATCACTGGCTTTAACGCATGAAGTATCAGAGAATTTTTTGTTTGGTTTTGCTCATTCTGTAACTACTGGAGACAAAAGTACAGCCATTTATACATACTTTTTTTTGCAACATTACCTCTATGTGTGTGTAACATGTATTTATGTACGTATATATGCATAGATAATAGTATTAAATATATAATACTTTAAAATTTCAAAAGTTCATTTGTTTATTTAAGTAACCTCTCCACCAAATGTAGGGTTCAAACTCATGACCCCAAGATCAAGAATCATGTACTCCTGTGACTGAGCCAGCCAGGTGCCTCAAGTATATAATACTTTTAAACAAAATGCAATAATGTTATATATACTGTTTTACATCGTGTTTTTATTATTGCTTGTTTATTAGTATATCTTAGGCATCACCCTCATTCCTTTGAACTGCTATATGATTGATTATTGGGAAGATATGGCACCATTTATATAATCAGTTTTCCACTGACATTTAGATAGATTTCAATTTTTGCTCTTACAAGCAATGCCTTGTAGACGATTGTGGGGGCTTTTTCTCTGACTGAAGTGGGGAAGCACTGGAAAGTTTGGAGTAGAACAGGGACATGATCTGACTTTGACAAGGTCTTCTGTGCTACTGTACCAGACTGACACACTTCATCAGCACTGGATAATACATTTTGTAGTCTTTGTCAACTGATAAGAAAGGAAAATCTCACTATTGCTTCAGCTGGTATTCCTTTGTGTGTGTGTTTTTTTAAGTTTATTTATTTTTGAGAGAGAAAACGAGAGAACACAAGTAGAGGAGGGGCAGAGAGAGAGGAAGACACAGAATCCTAAGCAGGCTCCAGGCTCTCAGCTGTCTTGAACCTGTGAACTGGGAGACCTGGCCTGAGCTGAAGTCAGAAGCTTAACTGACTGAGCCACATAAGCCACTGTCAAAATCAGATTGACAGTGAGTTTTGTTTTTATTTTTTTATGTTTATTTATTTTTGAGACAGAGGGAGGGTGTGAGTGAGAGAGGGACAGAGACAGAGGGAGACACAGAATCCGAAGCAGGCTCCAGGCTCTGAGCTGTCTGCATAGAGCCTGACATGGGGCTTAAATTCATGAACAGTGGGATCATGATCCGAGCCTAAGTCAGAGGCCCAACTGACTGAGCCACCCAGATGCCCCAGATTGACAGTGAGTTTTACTTAATAGGCTGTTTCTCATTTACTTAATGGGGAGTTGTTAATCAGACTGGTATTGTGTGGGTTCCTGTATGGCCACACTGGGATGTTCTTTTTCATTCCATCAATAAATAGATTTATTGGGCGCCAGACACTGTTGTGGGCTCTGGGGATTGATTCAGTCATGAATAAGGCAGGCAAGGTCCCTGTCCCCCTCGTAGAGCCGCTAACTAGCAAGAGATACAGAACGCAGATCAGGTGATTATGCTTAGTACACAGTACAGTGTTGTTACAATGGAAAACACGGGGACTGGCTGCCCACCCAGCAGCCTATGATCTCCAGAAGGAGAATAACAACAGTACCAGAGACTGTTGGCATGTTTTACGTATTAATGTACTTGATCTTCCCAACAGGTCTACCAAGCAGGTAGTGTCATTATCACCCTCATTTTACAGGAGAAGACATTGCCGAAATTCGACGTGCTAGGATAGACAATGCTTCCACTCTTGGTTGAGTGGCACATTTTTCTATAGCCTGGTAAATTTTTAAATGTGCTATAACCCCATGAGAACAAGACAGAAGGAATAGTCTTACTGTCTGCAAGTGAGCTTTAGGTTAGCCACTCGAAAGGACTCCTTGGCAACAGTTAGTTGTAAGTAGGTGAGAAAAATGGGGGCGCCTGGGTGGCTCAGTTGGTGGAGCTTCTGACTCTTGATTTCTGCTCAGGTCATGATCCCAAGGTTGTGTGATTGAGCGTTGTGTGGGGCTCCAGGCTGAGCATGGAGCCTGCTTAAGAGTCTCTCCCTCTGCCCCTCTCCCCAGCTTTCACTCCCTCTCTCTAAAAAAAGAAAGAAAGAAGGAAAGAAGGAAAGAAGAAAGAAAGAAAGAAAGAAAGAAAGAAAGAAAGAAAGAAAGAAAGAAAGAAAAAGTATATGAGAAAAGGAATTCCTTTTCTGGGAATTTGTTTTTTTGAATTTTCTGTATGGCACAAATAACACTGTAAACACATAAAGAAATTATTCTAGAAAAAAAGATCTCTCATAATCTCATAATTCCACCTTGTGAATTGGGTTCCTTGGTTCATCTTTCTGGGCCACATGGAGATTGTGAGCCGCTGTGAGAAGAGAGGTAACTAGACCTGGTGCTGCCTGCAGCAGTCTGAAGGCAAGGATGTGGTAACAGCAGAGGTCAGCCCCCATCTCTGTGCTTCCACAGGGGGTGGGCACCCCGGTGTGTTTCAGCAGGGGGAGCTGGGTACCCTCTCACTCTTAAAGGCCACTCTGGATAAAGTAGGGCAGGGCTGAGGCTGTGAGGGATTACCTGCTTTTTCAGATGAAAAAGATCAAAACAGCATGCTCTCTATAACCCTGGGGGAAACAGGGAAGGAGAAAGGAGCAATTAGTAAGTATCCAGCAAAGCCGGGTGAATGATTAAAATGGCTTCCAGGTCAATGGGTTGGGTCATAAATTCCCATTGCTTCACCCCACCTTCACTTCAGCAACTCTGGCCATGAGCTGGAGGCATGGTTCTTTGGGTATCTTGGGATGCCCAGTTTGCTTGGGGAGATCTGTCAGTGCCTTCTCCCCCAAAGGTTAAAAACTTTTATTTTTAAAGTTTATTTATTTATTTTGAGAGAGACAGAGAGAGAGAGAGAGAGAGAAAGAGAAAGAGAGAAAATCCCAAGCAGGCTCCTTGCTGACAGCACAGAGCCCGACCCGGTGCTCAAACCCATGAACTGTGAGATCATGACCGGAGCCTAAGTCGGACGCCTAACTGACTAAGCCACCAGGTGCCCCTCTCATATTTTTAAATAAACTTTATTTCTTAGAGCAGTTTTAGGTTCACAGTGAAATTGAGCAGATACTCCCTCATTTTGAATTTTGATTCTCATATCTGACCTACAAACAGGTAGAAGGGATATTATCTCCACATTTACATTACGTTTAGAACAGAGCCTGGTGTTAAACTGAGGTCTTCTGCTCTCTTAAGCCCCAGGTACTTTCTTTTGGTTACCTCAGAGAGCCTTCCGAATCTTTCCAGGCTTTTCTTCACACTAAGCATGGGAACCCTGCACAATCTGTCATTCCTAGAGCTGAGAGCCAAGTTTGACAAGTTTCCCCCATTCCCTGTTGACTGCAGGGGGCCATCAGAGAGCCCATCTGGTTCCCAGGTAGAAGGTCCACCCTCTCAGGGTGGCAGAGGCACTGGCACCCAGAGCTTGTACAATGCCCTGATAAGCTTCTTAGAGGTGGGTATTAGCAAGGATCGGATATTCTTCCCCTGAGATGCCCTTCACACCCGACCCTGCCTTGAATTAGGATTCCACAGGGGACCTGGGGACAGGAGAATGGGGTGTGTCCTGCTGTCCAGCTTCAGACTCACTCTTTGAGACCCTGGATTCTGACAAGTTTCCAGTACTGAGAAGAAACTCAGATGTCCCGGTCTGAAGGTAAATGATGTGATTAGGAAGGAGGGAGGAGCTGGGATGCCAGCTCAGCTCTGTTATACAACACAGGCGCACCAGGAAGGGAGAGACCCTCCAAAGTTTCTTGTTTTTTTTTTAATTAAAAAAAATTTTTTTAATGTTTTTTATTTATTTTTGAGGGTCAGAGAGCACGAGCAGGGGAGGGGTAGAGAGAGACACACACACACAGAATGTGAAACAGGCTCCAGGCTCTGAGCTAGCTGTCAGCACAGAGCCTGACGCGGGACTTGAACCCACGAACCGTGAGATCATGACTTGAACCGAAGTCGGAAGCTTAAGCGATTGAGCCACGCAGGTGCCCCAAGACCCTCCAAGTTTCTTGAGGAGAGTCAAGAGGGCTTGCTACGGAGTTGTGCTCTGGCAAGGGGCAGGGCGGCTGCAGGCAGATGGTGGAAAGACAGTTACAGGAATCAAGTGCAGAGAAGGAAATTTGCATATTCTACACTTCTCCTTTTGCTTGTTCCTTTTTTGTTTTTGTTTTTTAAGTTTATTTTTGTGAAAGAGAGAGGAAGAGGGAGGGGGTGGGGAGAGAGGGAGAGACAGGGGGACAGAGGATCTGAAGCAGGCTCTGAGCTGACAGCAACTAGCCTGATGCAGGATTTGAACTCATGAACTGCGAGATCATGACCTGGGCTGAAGTCGGATGCTTAAGCGACTGAGCCACCCAGGAGCCCCCTGTTTTGGTTTTTAAGATACATGTGTTTGTGTCGCTAATTAGCATGGTATGCTGGAAAGAATGGGGCATGAGAAGGCTCACCTGTATGGCTACTCACTAGTTGTGTCACGTTGAGAGCTTCACATCTCCTCTCCGGAGCTCAGTTTCTTTGTGTGTCAAACAGGAAGCTGCACCAAGCAGTGTCTGCAATTCCTTCTACCTTTATTTAATGTCGTAAGAGTTTATGGATTAGTCCTCTCACTTCTACTATATATTACTTTATATGCAAAACCAACCATATCTGTTTTATAATAATCTGAGGACACTAGAGGTTTAATAAATATTAGCTTCTTTATAAATTGAGGATTTTATGAGAACCCTTCATGTTCTTCTTCCCTCCCGAAGAATATAAAATTAAACCTTTGTATAAAATTAGAAAATTAAAATTTTACACAAAATTAAGCGTTTATATAAAATTAACCCTTCTGTAGCATTTGACTCTGTACAATGCTTTTTGTAGACCTTATGTGTTTTTACTCTCTCAACATTCCTGTGACACAGATATTGTTATTACTATTGTTATTTCTGTTCAGTTTAAATTTAAAATATCATGGGGACACCTGGGTGGTTCAGTCAGTTAAGCATCTAACTCTTGGTTTCGGCTCAGGTCATGATCTCATGGCTTTGTGAGTTCGAGCCCTATGTCAGGCTTTGCATTGACAGTGTGGAGCCTGCTTGGGATTTTCTCTCTTGCCCTCTCTCTCTGCTCCTCCCTGGTCTTTCTCAAAATAAATAAATAAACTTTTAAAAAATAAAATAAGAGGCAACTGGGTGGCTCTGTTGGTTGAGTGTCCGACTTCTGCTCAGGTCATGATCTCATGGTTCGTGGGTTTGAGCCCCGTGTTGGGCTCTGTGCTGACAGCTCAGAGCCTGGAGCCTGTTTCAGATTCTGTGTCTCCCTCTCTCTCTGACCCTCCTTTGCTCATGCTGTCTCTCTCTCTCTCAGAAATAAATTTTTAAAAAATTAAAAAATATGTCATTAAATGGTACAGGATAAAAAGGTTAAACAGTTAAGCTGAACATTAGGATTTACTCAAAAGTGGGGTGCCTGGGTGGCTCTGACTTGGTTGGTTAAGCATCCGACTTTGGTTGAGATGGTGATCTTGTGGTGCTGACAGCTCAGAGCCTGGAGCCTGCTTTGGATTCTGTGTGTGTGTGTCTCTCTCTCTGCCCCTCCCCTACTTTCTCTCTCTCTCTCTCAAAAAAATAAATAAAAATAAACATTAAATAAAAAAGGATATACTGAGATGTAAGTCTTCCTTGAACCCCTGACCTCAGTTTCCTCTCTCCACATGTCCTTCCAGAAATCATCTTTGTATAATCAACATATATATTATCATGCTTATTTCATAGATGAGGCAATGAGGTTTTGGCCTATCCAGGAGGGCACAGCTAATAAGCAGCCCAGCTGGAAATCCAGGCCTTTGACTATTCTCCATGTTCTTCCCACCACACCAACTGTCTGGGAAGGAAGCTCTATGGCTTTGTCCTCTATTTAACTTTGTCCTCTCTGGATAATATGGTGGAATTGTTTTAAGTCAGTCCAAAAGCAGAAAAACAAAAAATCACTAACACAGAGCCTTGGATTCCCAGAACTGCCTTCCACTGCTGCCTGTTTTTGTCTAACGCTTAAAATCATTCCTTTCCTTCTGCCTTTGACGAGGTGAGATATGTGGCCAGGGGCCCCAACTACGGATGACTGAGCTCCAAGTGAATCAGACTTGGACTTGGGGGATACTGGCAGACCTCTTGCGGGGACCCCAAAGAGGATTAGGTATCCCCAGCTCAGGAACCTGGATTGCTGGCATGTCTACACAGAGGACCTCTAATGCTTTTCATCAAGAGCAGGCATTTTTCTCTGGAACAGGCAACAGGGGTACTTTTGTTCCAGTACTGCTTTCTAGCACAAAGGCCCACTCTTCTAGATGACGGTTTGATGGATCTCAGCTCTCCTTGTAAGGGACAAATAACCTCTTTTTTTCCCCTCTGTAGGTTTGTGGATACCCCCTGGCTGGGCTTCATGGAGAATTCTTCACTGATCACCAACCTGAATCCCAGAACAGATCCCCTCTTTCCCTGGACAGAATGAGAGGTCTTCCATAGCCAGGCATAGCTGGCCATCATGGGGAAATTGATCAGAATGGGGCCACGGGAGAGGCGGTTACTCTGGCCAAAGCGGCTTCATTGGAGTCGCCTCCTCTTCCTGTTGGGAATGTTGATCATCGGTTCCACCTACCAGCACCTGAGGAGTCCCCGGGGCCTCTCCTCATTGTGGGCAGCAGTCTCCTCCCAACATCCTATAAAACTGGCCAGCCGTGACCTCCCAGACAATGAGATGATGATGGTGAGCAGTCACCCTCCAAGAGCTAGCTCTGAAATGGAGGATGACACATGGGTGCCCCAAGCCACGGTGGGCAGGGGTGAAGCAACACCTGTGTTAACGACGAAGAATACACACAATCCACCCAGAAGAACAGCCAACGTCACTCCAACAAAACCCAAGAATAAATACAGCCTAACAGCAGGAGACACAGGAAGAGTGAAGGAAGACAGCACAACCACACCCAGTGAAGTATTGAGTCACTACCCCCCAACTTCAAATAGACCAACAGGGAAGAATTACACCCCAACACCACCACCCAGGGTAGAAATGCAGAGCTACCGCCCAACTCAAGCTGAGCGAAAGGTGAAGAAATATACCCCATCTCCACTTGGTAGAGTAGTAGGCAATTATGCCCCATCCACACTCATGACAATGACACAGGGCCATGGGGTCACCTCCAGAACAACAGTGAAAGACAGTGAAACTATGATAACAACCAAAATATTGGAGACCAACCCCTCTAACACAATGGTGGAGGAAACCACACCAACTACTCTCAAGGGAATAATTAACACACCTACTTTCCCGATAAATGACATAGAAACGAACATCTTGACTTCTCCAAGGAGTATGATGGAAAAGAACACCATGACTACTACCAGAACAGTGGACAGTAAGAGCTCAACCAAGCCATGGGGGTTAGTGGGAAAGAACAAGCTGACAGCTTCTTCAGGAACAGTTCTGGAGCCCACCGCAGCCATCTCTGAGGGGCAAGTGATGATAAGCACCATGACAGGCAGTAGCCCAATAGAAACCAAAGCCTCTACTGCTACCTGGAGTGTTAGTAGTCTTTTGTCTAGGACCAGTGCATTGACCATCGGAATATCTTCAGCCACCTACCGGGAGCTGGAGAAGAAATCTTCCATAGCACCCAGGACCTCAACAACCTCCAAAGTTAGGGCAAATCCAATCACCCAGGTCCGTCACTGTGTGGTTGTGGAGCCAGCCCCAGCTGTGCCCACTGCCCCCTCCCCCAAACTGATAACAGCCATGATCCCAGAGGCACCCAGTTCCAGTCCCTCAGCGCTGCCCCCTGGCTGGCCAGACTTTCACTCCAAGGCAGAGTACCCCCCAGACTTGTTCAGCATAGAGGAGCGGCAGCAGGGCTGGGTGGTGCTGCACATCTTTGGCATGATGTACGTGTTTGTGGCCTTGGCCATCGTGTGTGATGAGTACTTTGTCCCAGCCCTGGGTGTCATCACAGATAAGCTACAGATCTCTGATGATGTGGCAGGTGCCACCTTCATGGCTGCTGGAGGCTCTGCCCCCGAGCTCTTCACCTCCCTCATTGGCGTCTTCATCTCCCACAGCAATGTGGGCATTGGTACCATCGTGGGCTCTGCTGTGTTCAACATCCTCTTTGTCATCGGCACCTGTGCCCTCTTCTCCCGGGAGATCCTCAATCTCACCTGGTGGCCCTTGTTCCGTGATGTCTCCTTTTACATCCTTGACCTGATAATGCTCATTGTCTTCTTCCTGGACAGCCTCATTGCCTGGTGGGAAAGCCTGCTGCTGCTGCTGGCCTATGCCTTCTATGTGTTCACCATGAAGTGGAATAAGCAGCTAGAGATATGGGTGAAGGAGCAGCTCAGCAGGAGGCCAGTGGCCAAGGTCATGGCCCTAGGGGACCTCAGCAAGGTAAGGACAGAATGGCTCAAACTTCTGTAGTCCCTTTGGGACAAAAAAGGTGGGGAGAAGCTAGTGACTAAAGAGCAAAGTGCTGGGTCAGACCTCAAGAGATGAGTGCTCTGGTTCCCTTTGCCATTCATTCAACATTTAAAGTCCTATTCTTTTCTAGACACTTTGCTGGGATCTTTGCAAGAGTGACTTTGGCTCAGCCCCAATCACCCAGTGGTTATTTTATTATGATCCACCATTGGCAGGGGAAGAAACGGAGGCCTAATCAAGTCAAACCACTATTCAAGATCACACAGCCAAATAGGCAGTGGAGCCAGGATTTGAACTTGGGCTGGTCTGGCTGGGTCTTTGGAAATGACATTTGAGCTGGGCTTTGGAGAATATCCAAGGAAGATATCATCAGGCAGGGAAAAATGATAATTTCTTCCCTGTGCATGGTGTTTAGGGTTTGTCTACCACCTGCACTTTCACTTAATCCTGTTTGTTCATATTCCAGATGTGGAGGGGCTAGTGGCTTGGATGGGGTCTGGCAGGAGGATGTTTTTGGGTTTTGTTGTGTCTTTGATGTACTGGAGAAGATGAGAGCTCCACTCATCCGTGACAGGCCAGCTCTGTGTGCAGAGCCCTCTCTGCATGTGGAGTGGAGACCAGGTATCAGAGACTCTAACTCTGAGGCTTTCTCTTGGCCCCAGACTTCCTTTTTAAGAATTCCTTTGCCCCCGTGAGGGACCCTCCATCTAAGTTCATTGCATGATTCAATAACCTGGAAGATGAGATTAGACTGGGGAAGTGATTTCTGAAAATTGATCTCAGAGTTTTTGTTCCTTGACTCCAAAGTGAGGTGCCCTAGGGAAAACAGATCTTGTTTCTTTCTTGCTCCTAAACAGTGAGTTTGGGCAAAGGTTGTCTCTCCACCTGCCTCTTTCAGGTCTCAGACAAACCACTGGTGCAAACATAATTTTGTGTGCAAAAGAGTGGAAGGACTTAGCTACTTAATCCAGAGCAGTTTTGATGAGTGGGAAGGATGGAGACCAAATTCAGGGAGATATATGGAGACCAATCTCTGGGAGATATATGATTCAAGGAAGAGAAAATGTACTTCCTTTAGGATTTTTGAGATGATGTGGTGTTCTGGCCAGAGCACAGAACTGAGTCAGAAAAATCTGGTTTCAAACCTGATTCTGCCTCTAACTAACTATGTGACCTTGGACAGGAGACATGACAGGGTCCAACTAACCACTAGAAGGTCCTGTCTGACAACCATTGTCCAAGTGAGATCAGTTCTGGCAGGCCCGACACTGTGGTTTTTTGTCTGGTCTGGTCAACTGAACTCCAATTGCCGTATCTGCAGATGGCTCCTAAAGGAGAAATGTCCTACTTAAGGCTGTACAGCCAGCAGGTGTCAGAACTTACATGAGAACCCAGGATCCTAACTCCCCACTCAGTGCTATTTCCTATCAGGCTACTGTTCCATGAAGCCAGAGGCTTAAAACAAGAAAGGGAGGCTCAGAGCATTACATCATTTAATATGAAGAAACAGGGGCCTCCCTCCTAATGAAGCCTTCAGGATGCACCTCGCTGAGGGTGGCCATGAACTTGGTAGTCTCCTCTGAGAAAAGCATCTAATGCCTTGGTGTATACATCAGGCCAGATGTTTTCAAAATGACTCTGACTTGCCTCCTAGTGCTCATCAGTAATTCTGTTTTTAAAAAAGTTTTTTAAATGTTTTATTTATTTTTGAGAGGAAGAGAGAGACAGAGCGTGAGTAGGGGAAGGGCAGAGAGAGAGGGAGACACAGAAACGAAGTAGGCTCCAGGCTCCAAGCTGTCAGCACAGAGCTTGACGAGGGGCTTGAACTCACAAACTGTGAGATGGTGACCTGAGCCAAAGTCGATGAATGCTTAACTGACAGAGCCACCCAGGCTCCCCTTTGTGATTGTTTTTATTTCAAGTCTACAAATTCTGAATTTTCCATTTTGCCAGGGCTAGACCATCAAAGGAAAACTTGTCAAACAAGTGAAGCATAATAATGATTTCAAAGGAGAATTTGTAACCTACTTAAAGAGACTCATCAAGGGCATCAGAAGCAGGTCTTTGCCAACCAGGGAGAGTGGTGCCCATTACAGCTCTGTTCTTATCTGTGAAAGCAAATCCAGCATGAATGTTAATTAACAGTATTATTAAAACAAACAAACAAACCAGGTTGAATTACTAACTGTTCTTAAAAGTAAATCTATATGTATTTAAAATTAAAAACCTATGGAGCACTTGCATGGCTCAGTCGGTTAAGCATCCGACTTTGGCTCAGGTCATGATCTCTTGCAGTTTGTGAGTTCAAGCTCAGTGTTGTGCTCTGTGCTGACAGCTCAGGTCCTGGAGCCTGCTTCAGATTCTGTGTCTCCCTCTTCCTCGGCCCTTTGCCTGCTCATGCTCTGTCTCTCTCTCTCTCAAAAATAAACGTTAGAAAATTAAAAAAAAAAAATTTAAAAACCTATCCTGATGGGCTTGGCCCAAAAGTATGTGAATCTTGGTCTTGAGGTTGTGAGTTCTAGCCCCACGTTGAGTGTAGGGAGAACTTAAAAATAAAATCTTTTAAAAAATAAAATAAAATAAAAACCTATTGTTAGGACTTTCCAGCACTAATACCTCCTCACTGAAATTAGTACAAGTAACAAGAACTACAGCTATTTTGAAATGGTTTTTAAAACATCTGGATTTGGATTTCACCTCTGGTTTCTAATAATAAGAGAGAGATACAGATAGAAATAGAGATAGAACATTCTTTAAAAAATTTTTTAATGTTTCTTTTTGAGAGAGAGAGAGAGAGAGAGAATGCAAGAGGGGGAGGGGTAGAGGGTCTGAAGCAGACTCTGTGCTGACAGCAGGGAGCCCAGTGCAGCTAGAACTCATGAACTGCGAGATCACCACCTGATGCAGAGACCAGATACAGATCTATCTATCTAGCTATCTATAGAGAGAGAGAGAGAGAGAGAGAGAACTGTCTTTGTCTTTGCTTCTACCTTTATGTCTGTGTTTGGCTGGCCAAGACCTGTGATCTGGTCAGAGGGAGATACATTATCCTACACTTCACTGATAGACTGAGGGCACGCCATTCAGTTTTGAATTATGAAACAATTCTCTGAAAATCCAATTGTAAACTGTGTTGGCATTTGTTTTTGCAGTTTACCCCTGGGAACGATTTTTTTTTAAATTTTTTTTAATGTTTTATTTATTTCTAGGAGAGAGAGAGAGAGAGAGACAGCGTGAGCAGGGGAGGGTCAGAGAGAGAGGGAGTCACAGATTGAAACAGACTCCAGGCTCTGAGCTGGCAGTCAGCACAGAGCCCGACGCGGGGCTCGAACCCACGAACCGCGAGATCATGACCTAAGCGAAAGTCAGACGCTTAACTGACTAAGCCACCCAGGTGCCCCACCCCTGGGAACGATTTGACTTTAGCATGAAAATGAACGTGACTTGCTCTCTCACTCACGTTGACATATTGATTCACACCTCTCCCTGACTAATGGTTCCCCTCTTTGGGCATCACTTCCGGAAAGCAGGGATCCAGGGAAACTGGGCTTATTCAATCTGCCATGGCCCAAAGTGAAGAAGAGAGAAGTGGGGCATACTCAGACACGGTGGAAGGGAGCCAAGGAGAGAGGCGGCGGAGGCAAGGTCAAGGTGCTCGGGAAGTCTAAGCAGCAGGAAGAGAAGTGGAGGGCAGGGTGAGCCAGCTCCTTTTGGAGAGAAACAGGAAGAGGAAAGACATCTGGGCCTCCCCCTGCCTCTGTTAGCAGCCCTGGGTGAGGTGTGGAGGGGTTGGCTACATACAGCACCAGGCTCTTCGTTGCCAATGAACGGGGAGAGTCTTTGCATCTCCAGAGGAGTTCCCAGGGTCTCGTATCTAGCTGGAGATCCATAAGTATTTGGTTCTGTTTCCTTGGGAAACCCTAACAGTTCAGGGACTCCAGTGTAGAGGAAAGTGAGGCCCAAAGTGGATATTTATCTCAGCCAGTTTTACAACTAGTTGGTGGTTCTTACCACAGATTCCTGAATCTGTATTTTTGGATTTTAATCCAGGCTCCGCTGCATACTATCCCTGTTGCCCTGGGCAAGTTGATGCAATTCAACACACCTTTATTATTAAGTACTTAAATGAAAAGCAGTGTGGGAAAAAGATTGCGGCCCTTCCAGTAGAAGGGACAGGCTGGCAAGAGTAACTGTAATAAAATGAGCTTTATACAAAGTGCTACAAAGTCACTTTGCTTTTCAGCCAGGCCTTAGATTGCTTATCTGTAAAGTGAAAGGGATGAACCAGAGCAGGGCTCTGCCGACTTTTACCAGAAAGGGCCGAACAGTAAGCATTTCAGGCTTTGCAGGCCACACAGTCTCTGTCACAACTACTCAAGTTGTTGCAGCATGAAAGCAGCCACAGATAATACACAAACACATGGAAATGGCCACATGGTGTTTTTCTACCTGAACAATTGGAGACAAGATCAGAGAATGATTCATTTTCTTCTTCTTCTTCTTCTTTTTTTTTTACGTTTATTTATTTTTGAGAGAGAGACAGAGTGTGAGCATGGGAGGGGCAGAGAGAGGGAGGCACAGAATCTGAAGCAGGCTCCAGGCTCTGAGCTGTCAGCACAGAGCCCCACGTGGGGCTCAAACTCACAAACTGTGAGATCGTGACCAGGGCTGAACCAACTGAGCCACCCAGGCGCCCCCAAAACTAAGATATTTAGACAACATCATCAAACTGGCATGTCTTGGTTTGGGATGCCTTTTATGACCCCTATTATCAACATAGGCTAACTTAAAGAACTGCAGAATGAGAAGGGAATCCCCCCCCCCCCCATGCTCCAGGGGGAAGAATTCTGGAAGAGGAAACAGCCTTTGCACAGGCTCAGAGCCTGGAAAGAGCTTGGTGCATTAGAATAAAGAATGGAGGCCAGTGTGGCCAGTGAGTCAGGGGAGAGAGGTGCAAGATAAGGCTGGAGAGGAGGTGGGAGCTGCTTCCCACAAGGTCCTATGGGTCAGACATGGGGTCTGGATTTTAATCGAAGCTCATGAGGGAATGAAGTGACTGAGGAGCCATGTTTACAAGGTCACTTCTAAGTGCTGAGCCAAGAATGAACTGTAAGTTCGTGAGAGTGAAAGCAGGGGGCCCAGCTAGGAGGCTGTTATGGGCATCCAGCATAACTATCTTTGAGGGTCATTTTGTTTTTTATTTATTTATTTTAAACTTTTAAAAAATGTTTTATTTATTTTTGAGAGAGAGATAGTGACAGCGTGAGCAGGGGAGGGTCAGAGATAGAGGGAGACACAGAATCCGAAGATAGGCTCCAGGCTCTGAGCTGTCAGCACAGAGCCCGACGTGGGGCTCAAACCCACGAACAGTGAGATCATGACCTGAGCCAAAGTCAGACACTTAACCGACTGAGCCACCCAGGTGCCCTATTTGAGGGTCATTTTGAAGACAGAATCATCTAGACTGGTAATGAAGTGGAGGAAGTGGATGTGAGGGTACGACAGCAGCAGAAGTCAAGGATGCAAGGATGCAGCTCAGATTTTGGCTTGAGCAGCAGGGCAGATGGTGGTATGACCCAACAGGAAGGGACAGTCTCGGGGAAGAACAGGTTTAGGGAGACTGAAGAGTTCCCACTCAGGAATGGAGAGTTCAGGTGCCTAGGTCGACTCCAGGTTTAGAAGGCTTGGGAGACAGTTGCCCAAATGGGCCTGAAGCTCAGGATCAAGGTCTGGGCTAGAAACAGAAATTTGTGAACCACTGACAAATGTGTGGTAATGAAAACTGAGGGCTGGCTTTTGCTCCTGAGAGAAAGAGAGAGAGAGAGAGAGAGAGAGAGAGAAGGGCTGGCACTAAGACTGTGCCCTAAAGAACTCCAATGTTTTTCATTCCACAAACATTAATTGAATCTCTTTGTATGAAGCCTGCATAGGGTCTAGAGTTACAATGAGAATAAAGGCACCATCCCTGATGAGCTCAGCCTAGCAAAGTGGGAATTGATCCGGGTGGGGCCTGACACTCTTTAAGAAAAAGAATATAAAACCATTGGTACAGAATCAGATACAAGGCCTTGGAAAGGGTTTGTGTAGGGGAGACAGGGCCCTGGAACTTGGGTTTCGTCAGCTCCATGGTGAATTCTCCACAGTGGGGAAGACAGATAAATAAAATTGATAGTTACCGTATCAACTGTAATGGTATGGGAAAGCGCTGAGGGGTTTAGTACTGCGGAGAGTAGACATCTCAACAGACCAGAGAGTCAGGGAAGGCTTCCTCCGGGAGGTGATGTCTAGCAGAATCTTGAAGGACAAGCAGGGGATGACTGACTGAAGCCAGGGTCAGGACTCTCCTGGACTTGTGGAGAGGCCAGGGGAATGAGACACCATGAGGAGACATAGCTGCACTGTCCAATATGGTGACTGCTTGCTACGTGTAGCTACCGAGCTCTTGAAATAGGGCTAGTCCAGCTGAGATATGCTTTAAGTATAAAATATACACTGGGTTTCAAAGGCTAGGTATGATTAAAAAAAAAAAGAGGGGAGATATAAAATAGCTCAATGACATTTTTATATTAATTACATGTTGAATTATAATATTTTTAGTATGTTGGGTTAAAGGATATTATTAAAATTAATTCTACTCATTTCTTTTACTTTAAAAAAATGGGGCTGCAAAAATAATTACATTTGCATATGCGACTTGCATTCTATTTCTGTTGGACAGTGCTGGAGTAAGCAGGAGGCTCTTGTGTGCTCAGCCAAAAAGTCTGGACTCCCTCGTGAGGACAGTAAGCCCCCAGGATGTAGGAGAGGGATGTGATTTGTGCTTTGTTCAGAAAATCACTCTGGCCGATGGGTGGAGAATGAGCTGCAAGAGGGACAGATCAGGAGTCAGAGGCTTGCGAAACCGTAGGCAGGAAGAGTGGAGAGATCAGGCCAAATTTGAGGACTGTGAGGAACTAAGTCTGACAGCTAATTGGACTTGGGCTGTGAAGGAGTGGGAGGAATTTGGGTAGACTTCTGGGTTTCCAGCCTAGACAAATGAGTGAATGAGGATGCAAGATTGCTCAGGAAAGAGCTAGACAGAGTGAAGAGTCCCCTATTAGAGTCTAACCTCAGTGAAGGCAGGACTCAGACCAGGGATTCAGTAAATATTTGTTAAATGAAGTGTTAAAAAAAAAACCCAAAACCAGAGACTAAAATATGGAGTTCAGAAAATGTGTCATGGATGGTCTAGAAGGGGAGAGGTCAGTGATTAACTGCTATATCAGTGGGAAATAGAAACTGGAAGTCAGGAGGGGAAGCCCCCTGAGGGTCTGTCATATTTGCCAGTCCTTGACATGGCTGCAAGGGGTCACATTGTTCAACCTTGGCAAGATGTCATGCAGGTGCTGGGGGGTTTGGCTGACACGGACACATCCTCTTTGGTGGTGCTGGGCTGTTGTGAGTAGACACATTTAAAGGCTGAAGCCAGGCTGTGAAAGGCCAGGCTGGGGTTTGCACATGTGAAAACATGTTCCGAGACCAGGTTCTCTCTGGGTGTGTTTCTGTGTTCCCCAACTGAGGGTTCCCTGGAGAGAGAGGGGAGTAGGGAGAGAGAGCAAGCGTCTCTCCAAACATCTCGTGACTCGTGTCCCTGTTTGCAGCCAGGCAATGGGGCAGTTGCGGAGGATGAGAAGCAGGAAAACAAGAAGCTAAAGGTGGGTGCCATGTGGAGTCTGCCCAGTGGGGGCGCTGCAGGGTCTCAGAGGCCCTGTGGCCCTGAGGCTGGGGGTGCTGGGCCGGGTTCAGGCTTGGGAAGCCCCTGGGAGTGCTGTCAGGATGAGCCAGGGAAGGAGCCAGCTCTTCTGCCAGAGAGACTGTCACCTCCAAGGTGGCGTTGGACGAGGTACTTGTTTGGGAGCTGAGTCCAGAACGTCTCTGCTCCCTCTACTGCTACCTTGCTGTGTGCGCTTTTGCATCTGTGAAATGACTGTTTGGACTAGATGAACTCGAGCCCCTAACTTTTATAATTGATCTCAAAGCCCAATTTCCTGTGGCTTTGGAATGCCCTGGAAATAAGAGAAACATAGGAGAGGCACTGGGGGCAGGGGAGTCTGAGGCTCTGAAAAACTGTATCTTGGCTGCCTTTGGCCTATGGGATATTTGGGGAGGATTATGGGAACCTCAGAAGGGAGAGCCTGGGGCCTGATTGAAACCTTCATCCGAGGAAAATCCCCAGAACTGTTGTGAAGGACTGTGTTACCACAGCCACTAGATGGCAGAAGGGTTCAGATCCAGAGGGATGGGGGTGGGGAGTGGAGAGTAGGGGAGGGAGGGAGGAAGAGACTGAGCCAGTGCTGGTCAGTCTTTGGATGTTCCCTTGTACATCAGATGATACTTCTACATGTATCACATCTGGGAACCTGCAGGCACAGATATGTGTATGTGTGCACCTATGAAGGTCTCTTGAGCACCTGTGGTAGAAAAAAAGGACTGAACTGGAATCAAAAGACCTGAGTGCTCGTTTTGATACTTTCATTTACTCCCCATGTGACCTTGGATAAATCACTTGGCCCACGTTGAGTTTCCATGTCCTTTTCTGTAGAAGGGGGTCACAGCCTTGCTTATCTGAAGGTGGGGCAACAATAAAGCATGATGACGCTTTGTGGACTGTGAAGGGCTGTGCCCATGCACAGGGGGTCCATCTGTGCCGTGTATGGGTGCGAGGGTGTTTCTATGACAGTGTATTTTCAGGGAAGGACAAACCCTTGGTAATGTGTTATTAGTACACATTGTCTGCTCCCTGTTGAGACCTTGGGGAATTATTCGGCATGTAGGATTAGCCAGTCATGGCAGAGTGAGGGGAGGCTGAGAAAGAAAGCAGAGTGTAACTGCCCTCACAGAGGGGAAGGGAGAGGGGAGGCCAGGAGAAGGCTCCCGTGCTTTGTTCTGACCTCTATGGGAGGGAGGCAGGGTTAGTGAGGCCCTCATGTGGCTCCTCCCCTGGCCTGGGCAGGGGCCCACTGAGGCCTGTGCGGCTCTCCCCTGCTCAGCTCCCAGCAGTGCTGACCCGAGGGAGCAGCTCGACCTCTCTGCACAACAGCACCATCCGCAGCACCATCTACCGGCTCATGCTTCACAGCCTGGACCCTCTGGGAGAAGGTAAGCAAGGCCTCCCCAGACCTGCGTGGTCCCCTGTCCACTCCCTCCCTCCTGCAGCTGGACAAGACCTGGGACATGCAAAACTAGGAGGCAGTGGGTAAGGATGAGGGCAGAGCGAGGAATGGAGGGGAACGGGCGGTGAAGTCAACTGTGTGGGAGACAGGGTAGAGAGAAGACATGGGACTCAACAGGACAGGGCCCCAAGGAGCTAAGGTCCTTAGGCGTCCATAACCCACGGCTTCGCTATTTGCGTGTCCCCTCCTGTAAAAGGGTTCGCTTGTAGTTAGTGAGGCCATGAGTGCCATGTGCCCTGCCCTTGTCTATGTCAGGGCTGTCTTCAGTGACTTCCCTGTGAAGGCCACCACCTGCGAGTCGTCTCCAGTGTCCTAGAGAATCTCCAGCCAGGCAGGTTGGCCCAGGCTGACTGGCCAAGGCCACTTCTGGGGGTACTTCCTGTAGGGCCCTGTAGCCCAGAAGTTTGAGTGGCACCTCCCTTTGCTCTTTGTTTAGCTCTGGAGTCCTAGGGAAACTTCTACCCCCTCCCTAGCCAGGAACCCCAAAGGAGCGGCCAGGACCACTTCCGGAGGGGGGTAGGGGTCTAAAGTAAAGTGGGGCCTGATGTCCACCTTGACAAATGATGGGGGTAACTGAAATTCTCACCATGCACCTTACCAAGTTCTGCCTTCTGGCTCCCTTCCCCAGAGAACGTTCTTAAAATGCTTCTCAGGCCCCTTTTAAAGGGCACCCTCAGGTACACTCCTGCTCTCCTTAGGCCTCTCCATTTCTGGGGCTCTGGTGCAAAACTAGGAACCGGGTTGGCCTGTGAGCAGAAGCCAAGGGGTCAGAGTGTAGCTGGGAAGGAGGGCTGAGGTCTGAGCTGAATATGCCACTGGAGACTGGCCCACGAGCATCGGGAAGCACCCTCACTGACCTTTCTGGTTCAGGAACAAATCTTGTTGGGGGGCAGAGCGGGGGAGGTTGGGAGGGAGCTCAGAATTTCCTCAGGCCTTAAAATATCCCCTTCAGATACAGTATTGGGCTTTGGGTATTTAAAAGGCTGTCATACTGGGAAAAGCAGAGACAAAGACGAGGTGATGAAACCTTCCTTAGGAAATCCTCAGGGTGAGCCCCGGCAGACATTGAGAGAGGCTGCCCCCAAGTGTCAACTCCAGAAAGACAGTGCCCCTGGAGTTCTGAGAGTGGAGTCTGCAGTGCCCAGTAGCCTGTGAGTGATTGTGCTGGGGGCATTCCTGGCCTGGGGCCGTGAAGGAAGTTGTATCTCTGGGTTATGCTTGGCTACTCCTTGCAGAATCACCAGTTCTAGCAAAATCCTGAAGATAAAGGTCCCCTGAATGGGACTGCAGGGCCCCTGCCTGGGCTACTTCCATGACCAGCAGCCTACCAACGGCTGACCTACTTATCCTAACAGGATTATGGGGTGCCCAGGCCAGGCAGAGGTCAGAGGAGATTGATACTAAGTAGGAGATGATCCGGCCACGCTGAGAGCAGAGAGGCCATGTGAGGAAACAAGTGCTGGGGGAGCCAGTGACAGTCATCCCTAGGAAGACAAGCAAGCTTGCTACATGGTGTGTACATGTGGCAGGCACGGTGGCGTGGAAAGGCCCTCGTGGTGGGTGACTGCTGATACACTCTGGGACGAAGTCCTGCTCAGAGAAGCCAACCCTGATTCTACACCCCCAACCCCCATCAAGGAGGGACTGGGACCTTGCAGAGCCGTGACGAAGGCCTTTGTTCCCAAGACTTTCCAGATCCATGTTTGTGTTTCCATATGCTGTTTCCAAGTGGCTGTCCATTTTCCAGCCTCTCCAGCTGTTCCAACTCTTTCCATGGAGCTGATGTGTGGTCTGAACTCTCACCTACCCTGTGAAGGGGCTTTTCTTCTCCAGCATCCCATGCCTTTTATGGTGATTTCACTTGGATGTGTGTGTATGCAGGAGAGAGAGGGAGAGAGGGACAGAAAGAGGCTCTGCAGCTGACCTGCTTTCCTCAGTGGCATGGGAGATGAGAGGTTAGGGTGTGTGATGAGGGGTGAGAAGGAAACGGGACTTGGTTTTTCTTGCCAGCCCCTCCAACCAAGAGTCAGCAGATAATCTCAGCACCAGGGCTCAAACCAGGGGAAGTCTCTCCCTGGGTAACAACTCTGTGTCGCTCAACAGAAGATTGCAATGCTTCATCCATGCCAAGGGGGGCATTAAAGGTGTGTGGGTGAAGGAGGCAGTGGAGGGCCCTTGTCCTGACATCTCAGCTCTGACGAGCACCTGCTGGGTCGGCCTGCCAGGACACTTGGAAGTCATGCCAGAGTGGTGGCCCTGCGGGATGGAGCCTATTGCCAGACCTGGCTGCAGCCAAACCATCTCTGAGAGTTTTGTTGACAGGCTGAAAGGAGGAAATTCCAGACCCACTTATGTTTCCTGCCCATCCTGGACTCAGGCAGAGCTTGGTCCCAGCAGCTCCCCACATTGTACCTTCTCAGTCCACCTGTCACGAACTAGAGGATCTTCAAGGTCCCTTCTAACTCAAACCCTTGGAATGCTGGGCCACCGCAGAGATGCTTCCTGGGTGGGACAGCTGCTCTCCACTACTCACTTCATCCTTGTTGTAGCTGATGCTTATACGGTGCTTTCTAGGTGCCAGGCACTGTTTTCAGCACATTCATGTATAAATTTATTTATTCCATTAACAACTCTGTAAGATTTTACAGGTGAAGAATCTGAGGGACAGATCACTGAGGTAGGTCCCTGACTATCAAGTGGCAGAATCAGGATTCCAACCCAGGCTATCTGGTTCCAGAATCCCAGCTAACAGCAATGTCTAATTCTAGCATTAAAATATTTTATTTATCTTTGTTTCACAGACCCCCACATCAGTGCTCTCAGTGTATCATGATGTTGCCTTTTTAGAGGGGGACAATGTGGCTTGGAGAGGGTACACAGGCTTCCCAGGGTCATCCAGTGCTCACAGGGGCTCAGAGCCAGCCTGGACTCCAGAATAGATTCCATGGTGCCACTTTGTCTTATTGCTTGTGCCATTGTCCTTACCTTCCCAGGTCACACAGCTGTGAGGACTCTCATGAGCCCCTGCACCTGTCTCTGTGTGTCCCACCTTGAATGATGCATGTAAAGCACTTTGCATGTTGCCTGGAGCATCATCACATTGAAAGAAATTGCCCTCCCCATTTTTCTTGCCTGGAAATCAGAGCAGCACTATTCTGTCCACAGTGCTCTGTGGGCCTCTGGCAAACCCTGCACACAGGGATCTGAAAGGAGGCTCCAAGTACCTGGGGTCAAAAAGGGTGTAACAGGGAGCTTGGTGGTAGGCTATTGCCCCTTTTTGACCAGAGAAGGAAGTCTCATGACCATGGTCACCAGTAATGCTCCTGGTGCTATAGCAGAGCTTCTGGTAAATTCATAGAAAGCAAGCTACAAAGGACCTTGCAGATAATCCAGTCCAAGGATGGCAAAAATGTCTCCCTGTCATTTTTTGTCCATTCCCTGTTCATTGCAGACATTGCTAATCAATCATGGTAAAACCTTCACCAACCTTGGGTCAGAATCCTCCTCAATCCAGCACTCAAAATAGCCATCACTTGAGCTCATAAAGGAAATAAATCCTATTTGTTGCCTCTGAGTCCAACCATGTCATTTTACCAGAAAGGAAATAGGATCAGAGAAGGGAAGTGACTTGCCAAAGGTTACAGCCAGTTGGTAATGGTGCAGGGAATTTAAGATGAAAGCTTGGGAGTGGGCAGCAGGAACAAGCTGGACCAGAAGCCAGAACCACGATCCCCAGGCCAGCCTCTTCCCCCCATCTCAGCTGCTCTGGCTGCTCAGTTCACCATCCTAACTGAATGGCGCCAGATAAGATGTGTTCCCTTTCTCATTTGCAGCCCGTTCCGCCAAGGACAAGGAGGAGGAGAGCTTAAATCAGGAGACCAAAGCCAAGCCTCATGCTAACACAGAGAACAAACCAGAAGGTGAGAGGATGGCAAAACTGGTGGGTTTCCTTGTGGCACCTTCCTCCCTCCTCTTGGCCAGAGGCTGAGGTGTGTCTCTCGGCCAGTCTGGGCCAATCAGCAAGAGTGATGGTCTGGTGCTGCCCTGTGCACCCCCACACTCTGGCCTCCTCCTTCCCATGTGCTCCCTCTCTGAGTGGGCTGCTGGCCCAGGGCAGCTGCTGGGAGGTCTTGGATACTGCTCTCCACACTCTCCTCTGATGGGGCAGGCCAGGCCAAGGGGTTATTGAAGGCCTGCTTCTTTTTCACTAACTCTCATCCTAAATGAGACTCCATGGGCTCCTGTTTCTTCTTCCTGTTACTTCTACACAGGACAGCACTCCTAGGGATTGGTCTGAGACCAGCAACCCCAGGAGGGAAGGACACCAGGGGTCTGGTGATTCAGAAGCCCAGCATCCATGTGGCAGCTGGGATGGAGGGAATGAGGAAGCTAGTGACCTGTGGGTGCTGCACAGCACACCAGCAACCTTTGGAGGGAGGGAGAGCAGCAGCCATTTTTTTTTTTTTTCCATACAATGGAAAGCCTCCATACTAGGCTTTCTGAGTCCCCCTTCCCTGCCATCCTATTTCAAGGCTTCCAAACTGCTGTGCTGCCTTTGAAATCATCAGGATCCTCTCCAGGTTGGCAGTAGGGGGCAGAGTCAGACCCTGAGGGCTGGGGCTTTGCCCTCTCTTTGGTCTCAGTTGCCCAAGCTGTTTATAGGATCCCTGGCCCCATTGGTCAGGATGGAAATGTTTGTGAATACATGGGAAGCAAGGATGGCCACCTCCTGGCTTTTCTATCTGCAGCTATCTCTGCGGACAGGGCAACAATAATTCCTATCACATCATGTGACTTTTCCTATCAACAAGAAGTTCCCCAAACTTACTGAGACTCTGAGGTGGAAACGTCCAGTCGTCCTGTAGCCCCTCACGCTGGTCTCTGCCAGCTGCCCTCAGAAACTGGCACACTCTTCTGACCTTTTCCATGTTTGTTCTTTAAAGAGGAGGAGTCAGCCAAGCTTCCTGCGGTCACAGTTACGCCAGCCCCTGCTCCAGATGACGAGGGAGATCAGGAGGAAGATCCTGGCAGTCAGGTAAGCACAAGCCCCTTCCCAGGTGGAGGGCATTGAAAAGGCCCAGGGAAGGCCTTGCTAACCAAAAAGCCTTCCTTCTTGAAGGTCTGAAATGCTGCTTGAGGTTCATTCCTTTGAAGTAAGCAGGGCTCTTTCTCTGAAGATCAAATACTATCTCATGGGGCCAGTTAATTCACCATTAACACCTAAGTATGAGTGTGATGATATATATGACAATGTGCTGCCAACGGTCACATGCTGGGAGAACATAAGGAATAACTGTTAGGGGGTCTGTCAGAAACTGGGGGGCAGTAAGACCAGGCAGCTCAAAGGCAGTGGGAGGGTTGCTGATACATGCCTTGGAACACCCTGAGCTTTGTCTACAGGGCTTGCTGCTGCCTTTACAGCCACACAGCCTCTTCTTCCACTATGTTCCAGCTACAATGAGCTCCTCGGCTCCATGCTTTTCTGCCTCCAGCCCTTGGTTTCCTCCCCTTCATGTACCCTTCCCCTGCATGTATCCCCTCACCCACCTCTCCAGGCCACTGTAAATGCCTCCATTGCCATCAAGCTTCCCTGACCCCCTCCACCCCCATCTGATGAATAAATCCCCATTGTGCCTTGTCCTATCTTGGGGCTCTTACCTCTGCCTTCCCCCTACTCCATGTAGGAGTCTCTCTTTGTTCAGCTAGTTGCTGAAGTTCCTGAGGGCAGGAGGCACTCCTGAGTTGTCTGTCTCTTCCACAGAGAGAAATGCAATGCCTGACACGCATGGCCGTGCTCCAGTAGGGCTGAGAGATGACAGTCAGTGAGAGTGTGGGGCCTCCCTTGGGCCAGCAGCCCAGTCAGAAAGGGAGTCAATGACAGTCAGTTAGATTTGCATTTAGTTTACAAGTTCCATCCCTGTTTTTTCTGTCTGACACCTGGAAACGGTCAATTACATCTCATCCTTAAGCCAGCAACTTTGGGTTTAGTGTCTAAGACCTCTTGATGGTATCATGAGTGTCTTGAGTAGACCCACTATAGCCAGCTAAAGTCAAAGGGATTAAGAGGAGACAGAGATCTCTTGGAATCCCAGGGCCAGAAATGAAGCTCCATTTCACAAAGAACTGCACCTAGGTCTGAGCAGGCAGCTGTGGCCCTGGTGGCTTCTCAATGTCTGTCTTGCTCTCCTTCATGTCCCGTTCTCCGTGTGCAGACTTTTTTTTTTTTCAATTTTTATTTATTTATTTTGAAGGAGAGCGAGAGAGCGCGCGAGCGAGCATGCGAGTGGGGGGTGGGCAGAGAGAGAGAGGGAGAGAGAGAATCCCAAGCAGGCTCAGAGCCTGATGTGGGGCTTGGACTCATGAACCGTGAAATCACAACCTGAGCCGAAGTCGGGTGCTTAACTGACTGAGCCACAGAGGTGCCTCTCATTTGCTTACTTATTAGCACACATAGCACCACTCTAGGTCCCAGTCCATAGGGGGATCAACTGATGACTGGCTCCCAGTCTCAGAAGAGAGAGACTCTGTTCAAACCAGGTCACAGGTCAGGAAACCAGCCTGTGTCTAAGCTGTGACAGAGAGTGCTGGGACACTCTGACTCCAACATGGAAGAAGGGAGCCACCTATTCAGAGGGTGTTAGGGGTGACAGTTCTCAGAGAAAAGGGTGCAGGCTGGGCAGACACTCCCACACCTATGGATTTAAATGACTTGTCATCTCCTCCAGGAAGCCGCCTCTCCTCGTGTGGTTGGGAGCAGGGGAGGGCCAGAATTATTTCAGACCAAAACCTCTCATTGTTCATTCCCAATCCAAAGCACAGGACTTGTGAATATTAATATTTGGTCAGAGGTTTACAACTCTGGTTGCATATTAGAATAATTTGGGGAACTTTAAAAAAATGTACTCTCAACCATTAACGTAGAGTATCTGGGGTGGGCATGAATGTTTTTGAAGCCTCCCGTGATCTGAATATGCAGTGGAGTTTAAGAATCACTGAGCATCCTCTGGGGTTGGCTGGGTGAACTTTGTTACAGATGACATCCTCTATGAATACACAGCTCAAGACCTCTCTGAGGTCACTTGCTCAAGGGACTGGCCGGGAATGTTGCCATAGGTTGCTTGGGTGCCTAATCTGAGGATCAGAATCAATGCCTTTTAGAGTGCATGGAGTCACAACATTTGGCTCCCAAACACTGGTCTCCAAATGGATTTATTAGGAGCACTTAGATTCTTGGCTTCTAATCACAGAGATTCTAATTCAGTTGGTCCAGGTGGGGCCAGGACATCTGGACTTCTTTTATAACTTACTGTGAAAATTTGCATTTCTACTAAGCTCCCCAACTGAGAACCAAAGATCTCATTCAGTCCTGGCAATTGCAAAGCAGGGTAGCTTGGTGGTTAAGAGGCCAAGAGTTGGACTATCCATATGACAAATCCTAACTTTATCACTTACACACTGTGGACCACTGTGTAGATCGTGGGCAAGTTATTTAAACTACACTGTACCCTAGTTTCTCCATCTGTCAGATGGGTTTAATTCTACCTGTATCATAATTGACTCATGAAACACAATAAGTACTAGCTATTATTATTTAAGCCACTTAGCCTAGTGTCTGACACATAAAATCTCCCAGTAAATAGGTATTACCATCATAGTTTTATATACATAAAGTAACATAACAATTTATCATAGACTCAGCAATAAACCATCAAAAGATATGCAATATTAGGCAACATTAATGGAAGTAGGTATCTAAGAGAGGGAGGCGATAATCCTATTCCATTCTGTGGTCCAATCCTGTTCTGTGTGGTGTTCTGTTTCAGTTTTCAAAGCTTCCTCGTGGGGCATAATCTAACTAGAATGAGTTCACTAAGATGGGAATACCATGGCAATAGCATGGAATGATGGAAGGGACTGGGAATCTTTAACTCATGGAGAAGAGCTGCCTCGTGAAAGAGTAATTAGCTTCGTTCTGTGTGGCTCCAAAGAGTCAACCTATACACAGAGGATAGAACCTTGTTACAAATATGGACTTTAATCAGAGTTTTCAAAATACAGAGGGCACCTTAGGTGGTGAGTTTTCCATCCCTGAAAATAATCAAATAAAGACAGGACTACCACTGTTGTGATTGTGGAGGAGTTTTGCTGAATTATTTTCCTCTGACTCAAGTTTTTAGATCCATTCTGAGAACAGCAACAATAACAAAAAAAAATTGGGGAAAAACAAACCCAGCAGTTATTACACATTAATTTGTGGGCTTTGGATTGCAGGGAGGAGATGAGGCTGGAGCTGAGAGCACAGGTGAAATAGCAGATGAAGAGGCTGAAGCCTCTGGTGAAGGTGAAAATGGAGAGCAAGGTGGAGGTGAGACTCAACTGGAAGGTGAAGGTGAAATTGAAGCAGAAGGAGAAGGTGAACATGGAGGTGAACTCCAAGCAGAAGACGGTGAAATGAAAGCTGATGAAAACGAAGATGAACCCCAAGCAGAAGATGGTGAAATGAAAGCTGATGAAGGTGAAGGTGAACTCCAAGCAGAAGACGGTGAAATGAAAGCTGATGAAGGTGGAGGTGAACTCCAAGCAGAAGATGGTGAAATGAAAGCTGATGAAGGTGGAGGTGAACTCCAAGCAGAAGACGGTGAAATGAAAGCTGATGAAGGTGGAGGTGAACTCCAAGCAGAAGATGGTGAAATGAAAGCTGATGAAGGCAGAGGTGAACTCCAAGGGGAAGATGGTGAAATGAAAGCTGATGAAAGCGGAGATGAACTCCAAGCAGTAGACGGTGAAATGAAAGCTGATGAAGGTGAAAATGAAGAGCAGGAATTCAATGCTGAGAGTCAAGGTGAAGCCAAAAGAGACAAGAAAGGTACAGATGGTAAAGGGGGAGGTAATGGAGGGGACAGTGAAGATGAAGAGGAGGAAGAAGAGGAAGAGGAGGAGGAGGAGGAGGAGGAGGAGGACGATGAGGAAGAAGAGGAGGCAAATGAGGAGCCTTTGTCCCTCGAGTGGCCCGACACCAGGCAGAAGCAGGCCATTTACCTCTTCCTCCTGCCCATTGTGTTCCCACTGTGGCTGACCATCCCCGACGTCCGGAGGCTGGTGAGTGCCCAGCTGTACGGCAGGGATCTGTGGAGTCTCTAGGCATTCCCACTCAAGGAAGGTGAAAAGACAGGGCAAACCAGCTTAGTAGGGCTCAACCACAGTGAGTATCTGGGATACAACTTGCAGAGGCAGATGGGACCATGCACCTACTGGGATGTACTGGTGGGCTTGTGAGGCCCTAAAATTTGCTTATTTCCATCATTATAAGCATGTGATCTAGTCCCTCAACTCCTATTCTCAGTTTCTCCATTTTAATATGGGAATGATGACAAGATGCCCCACCCTGCGTCCGTATTTCCAGGGATATTCCGAAAACCTAGGGGGAAAGTACTGTTTCTACCCAGCATTCTTGTATAGGGAAAGCTCTAACATGTCCTACCCAAAGGCCATCCATACTCTGTCTCTAGGTCTGCAGACGGGTGGGACAGGGGGCAGGTTGCAGATACCAAACCAAATACCTAGAGCAGTCTGGCTCTAGGGCAAGCAAATAAGGCCTTATTAGCCTTACCCCAGGCTTTCTCTGTCATGCATGCCCTGCTCCTCTCCACCTGGTGGCTCTTCGGTTTGGTGACTGTTGGATGCCCTGCTGGCTGAACTCCTCTACGGGCTGCCATCCCAGGGTCTTTACTGGTGATCCAGATCTCAGCTGACACATCCCCAGATCCTCTCAGTCACTCCCCCAGCAGATCCCGTCTCTGATTCTGGGGCTCCCTCAGAAGGGCCAAAGACCTTTAGTGTCTGCAATTTATTTCTCTTCCTTTTCAAACTTGCAAATAGGAGTCTAGGAAGTTTTTTGTTATCACCTTCCTGGGATCCATCGTGTGGATAGCCATGTTCTCATACCTCATGGTCTGGTGGGCTCACCAGGTGAGTGAACAGCAGGAACTAAATCTGACATCAGTGGGGCCCAAGGACAATTATTTTTCCCTTCAGGGTCAATAGCCAGTACCCAGGGAAATGGTGAGGCTCAAATGACTTTGTAGTTTCTAGATTATTTGTAAAGGGTCAAAAGTTGACTTTTTCTTAGTGAGTGTAGTGTTTTCCAGTGCAGCCTTTCTGTCTTAATGTTCATGCTGTGGCCTGACACAGAAGGCCTTTCCCAGTCTGATCCAGCTGACCACTGCTTATTAGCCTTACCCCAGGCTTTCTCTGTCATGCATGCCCTGCTCCTCTCCACCTGGTGGCATTGGACACACTTGCGAGAGCAAGCTCAATTTTGCCTTGTGTCTGGCATCCAGTGAGTCTTCCCGAGTGCCCATGGCTTTCCTGTTTTATCTGTAATTGTTGTTCCCAAGTTTTTTCTTTCAGTAGGCCGAAGGTAGGGGCAGTGTAGTAGTGCCCATACCTCCGTCTCTAGCCAATAGTAGGTGTCCATGGTTCTGCAGATGGAAACGTGACACGAACAGGTGTTGGGAGAGGCAGGTCTGGGAAGGTGCAGGTGTAGCTGGAACGTCAGCGACAGCTGGTATCAGGGAGAGACTTGTAGAGCAGTGTGGAAAAGAGCTGCGTCATTCCCTGCAGCCTTGAGTGGGGCCCTGCTCTTTTTCTCTGTGGCTCAGCTTCCCAGCTGTCGGTTCACCACACCTGCCCTCCCAGGCTGTGGGAATGTGCTGAGCTGGCTGGAAAGGTGTTGGGTTTGCACAAAGTAGCATATGGTTGGTGCTTTGAAGAGCCTCAGATTTTTTCCTTTTGCTGTTGCCATGGTTTCTCATCGCTGTTACTTTTTACCAGGTTGGTGAAACAATAGGGATTTCTGAAGAGATTATGGGTTTGACGATCCTAGCAGCAGGCACGTCCATTCCTGACCTCATCACGAGTGTGATTGTTGCTCGGAAAGGCCTGGGAGACATGGCTGTGTCAAGCTCTGTGGGCAGTAACATATTTGATATCACCGTGGGGTAAGTGGCAAAGTTGCTTTCTAAGGCATATTAAGAATGACTGGAAAATACAGTGTTGGCTCTGTTTGCTGGCTTTTTGCTTCATTATTTATACATGGAATAAAAGGGCATTTATGTTATTAGTTTCTACAAGGCAGCAAACTATCCTCCCTTCGTTCATCACAGCCTGATGGGATAACAGAAAAATGCTGTCTGAAATGTAACTGACTAGAATTTATAGCTGAATCAAAAGACAAAGTCCATTACATTTCATTCCCAAATACAGCCAAATGCTCTGCTTCCTGATCTCCAAGGTGGTGGAAGTGGGGTTGGAAGGAGCAATGACTCAATCTCGCTTGCTGATATTTCTGCTCCTTTGCATTTGGGCTCCTGCCAGCTCAGAGGCTCTAAAAGCATTTTGTCCAAATAAGCCAATGCCGCATCATCCCATTCTCTTACCCCTCCTCCCACCTTTGTCAGAGCCCAACCTCTGGGCTATTTCATTTCCTCAGGCATATCCTAGATTTAGGTGGTGGCTTTGGTTTTTCTAAATTTTTATGGTTAAGTGCTAGCTGAGGTTAATTTAAATGTAAAGACAGGCTAGCCTGAGCTAGAGCTGATCACAAAAATTTACAGATTGTAGAGAGTCACACATCAGCCCATCTGGGTTACTCACATGAAAGTCATGAATTATAAAGAAAAAAATTACCCACTCAGACCCAGAAAATTTCAGTTTTAATCTAGAGTCTCCTTATTATTAACTGTGAGACCTTGGGCATGTGATTTAATTTCCATGAACTTTAGTTTCCTCAACTGTGAAATGGGGCTAATATTTTCTGCTCTATTTCATAAGCTTTTCTGTCTGTGTGGAAACATAAGTGCTTTGTAAATTGTAAAATAATGTTCATGTACACGGGATTAGTGTAAACAATCAGAATATTCACACTGTTCCTTTCAATCTTGCAGCCTGCCTGTTCCTTGGTTGCTGTTCTCTCTGATCAATGGATTACAGCCTGTTCCAGTCAGCAGCAATGGCTTGTTTTGTGCCATTGTTTTGCTTTTTCTCATGCTCCTGTTTGTGATCTCTTCAATTGCATCATGCAAATGGAGAATGAACAAGATCCTGGGCTTCACAATGTTCCTCCTTTACTTTGTGTTCCTGATCATCAGCGTGATGTTAGAAGATCGAATCATTTCCTGTCCTGTATCTGTCTAAGGCAGAGTCACAGTTGCTCACAATGGACGTGGATCAGAAAAGCATGCCAGAAGCTATGGTACTTCTTGTTACATTAATGAAAGAATGAACATGGACATGAGAGACCAGAGTGGCAAAGAGCCTCTGATGGGAATGTGATCGGGGACTGAACAATAGCCTTGGAAACCCCTGCAGCTTGTTGTGGATTAGCAGTCTTACCTCTGGAGGGACGGAGTTTCTACCCTGCTGCCATATGTCAGTAGCTATCACATGGAGGGCAGTAGAGGGACCTCTGGAACCGGAGGGTTTTCAGAATGAGGGATCATCTGGGGGTTAGGGCTGGGCCAGGCACAGGAGCAGTAGGCAAGCTCCAATGCTCGCAGTTCCCTGCTCACTCCTGAAAGGCTGCTGATTCAAAGACACATATGTGGTCTACACCCCACCCCTTGGACTCTGTCCCAAGCACACACTGCAACTTGCTGTCCCCTCTTTTTCTGTTTAAAACATGAGGTTCTACCAGGTTTATAAACATTACACGTCCAGTTATTGGTGCGTTTAGGGAGCTAAGACTAAGAGAAAAAAAAAGTATAACAGGAATCAATGATCATTATACACTGTAGTTCAGTAAAATGTATACCGATATTTGATAGCTTTAAAGGACTCCCTTAGCTCTTATTGTTGCATTTCTGAAAAGTGAAATTAAAGTAAGTAGCCCCCGAAATTAAGATGTATAATTTGCCCTTGAACTGGAAGGGGGGTGGGATATTAGGGAGGGCTATTTAAAAATATGTACTTATAGAAAATCCAAATTACTGCTGTCTCCATCAAGTGGTCACCTTGGGGGATTAGACAGTCATACAAAGCTGTCCTGGCTTTGCTTCTCCAGCGTATTCTCATCTAACAGCGACAAATGCTACTAGTGAGTCAGAAGGGGAGTGATTTTAAAGAGTCCAAAATCAGTAGGGCCAAGCCTGCTGTATAAAGTAAGAGATCTTGAGGGGTAATGCTATTTTTGTATGCCAACCTACACTGGATTATAAAGGAAGACTGATTCTCCATGTGGCTTACATGTGGATGTTAAGGCAATTATAAAGGGGAAACTCCAAAAATGCTTAGCATAATAACATGGTGAGAAAAAGGGTATTACTACCTCTAATAGCTAGTGTAAAGGGCTTTTAGTTTTTTAAAAATTTTGTGGTTATTTAAACACTGCATGTGGAACTCGAAGTGCTTGTATGTTAAATACCACCGCTTCTTGCTTTTACTAGCACAGAGTTAGGGGACACATTAGAAATGAAGCAGTTCTATGTCCCTGGTTTCAGAGCAAAAGGAGCTCAGGTGACTATACATTATGATGGTAAAGATGGCTTTAATTACAAACACAAGAGGATTCATTGAAGACTGGAAGATAGCAGGACAGATGTGATGTGGGAAAAAAATCAAGTATTTTGGTGTTGAAGGGCTGTACTGAAAATACTTCAGTCCATAATCCATCTTTTAAGATGGGCTGATTAATTAATGGCCTCACTACCCCTGGATTCACATTCTTTGGAAATGACTTTTATTAAATTTTAATAAATTGTGAGTCCCAGTGGTATTTTATTTTACAAACATGGATGGGTTCATCTATATCTTCAGGTCACTTGGTCAGAATGCTCAAGAAGAATAAGGAATCATGTTCACATTCCATTTTCTTAGTTGTCCTCATTGCTGCTGCTATTGGGGCCACATCTGCCCGGTCTCCATATGCCAGGGAGAGAACATATGCCAGGAAGCGAGAACAATGGCTACAGAAGGGTGATCCCAAGGCCCAAACTCTGGGCATCTACAGCCAATTCCAGCTAGCTTCAGGGACATCACCTGAGAGCCTGGGATCTGATGTTTTTCCCCAGAATGACTGATAAGGAGTGATGGACAGTGAAACATTTTGTCATGAGAAAGTGTTGGACAGCCATTTCATGATTAGGGTCAACTCTAATGATCTAACATCCTTTTTCTGATTAGTTTGCTGGATTTCTGACATTTCTCTTTGCTTAGAAAGGATGATCTGATCACTTCACATTATGACAGAAAGGGCCAAGTAATGTGAAAGCTGGGTCTTGATGGGTAAGAAGTCACTGGGGTGGGCAGGAAAAAGGAGATTTCAGGGAGATAGAAAACTTCTGTAACTTTTATAAAATCAATTTGTTACACTTGGGAATTAAAATGTGAAGCTCTTCCTAACTTAATGGGTTAAGTTCTATGTAGTACTAAGAAAAGATTCCTTCCAAATTTTTGAAAAATGATGTTATGTTTAAATGGGTACTATACATGGTTAAATGGTTACTTTCATCAATACATCTGAAACGTTTTTATCAAATTATAGGCTTGGCCCTTTAGGATACTGTCTAAACCATAATTATCATTTCTTTAAAGACTGATACCAAATAGGACAGGAACTGGAATTTGGTATTTAGGGCACAGCTTGGTAGATATATTTGAAGAACTGGCTGGCCTTCTGTGCCAAAGAATACCCTGGGGGTCTGATTCCTTTTTTGTGGTAGGGTCCCTCCATAGGTGCCATCTGCAATGTGTTTTGGGACTGGTCACTATGGAAGGTGCAGAGAGGGCTCATGATCAGGGCTGTCTTTGCCTGGTGGGGTTGGGGGTGTGTGTGGTTACTGGAGCCAAGCAGGACACCCTGGCCTAAGGTTGCCTTCACAACCAAAGGCAAGCTTTGGGTCTTCAGGCCCGTCACTGTCATGAGTGGGCAAAGGTTGGAGAATTTCATTTACAGGAAATTCTGTCAGTTGCTCCAGTGGTTTTATCACAGCACAATGTTTGAAAAAATCTTTACAGACAAAAGGAGGGAGCTATGCAAATGAAAGCAACCATGGGAAGGCCACAAGACTTCATCAGTAGAGTCTGTTACCATCTCAGGGAATAAGCACCTGCACAGACTTGAGTAAGACACAAACTCCTATACTAATTTGTGTACTGCCAATTTTGTAAACAACAATAATTAAGCCAGCAAATGCACTTGCTCTGAGGCCAGAGGAAGGGGCTAGCATGAAGGGATAAGAAGATAATAAGTCTGAGAATATTAAAGCAAACTGGTATGCAACTGCTAGTGAATTCAATTCTGAAATAAAACTTGATCTTGTATCTAAAAGGAAAGACAGAGGACATGAACTCTACCACACAAGGGGGCCAAGGGCCCTCTTAAAGAGGCAGCCTGTTCTTTCCCTTTCTGCTCTGAAATAAAGTGCCTAATAGCAGCTTTCAAGTTCTAGTGGGAGAAATAAAAATAAAACTGGGCTATCTCACATTACCATACAAACGGGTATTTTCTAACCATATACATAAGATATATTTAGAAATACACCATAACAGCTTCTCTATACAGCAGGCTAACACTTGCTAGTTGCAATAAGTTTCATAGTAATGACCATCATAAAGTAAAATAAGTATTTATCACTTAAAATGCTGAACAAACATTTTCAAGGGCCATTTCTCTATATACGAAAATGTAAAAACATATTAGAAAACCTTAAAACAAAATAAGCCGGCAGTTTTAGGGATTTATCACAACCCCCTCACCCCAATCAGGGGGAAAAAAGACAAAAATCAGAATATGAATAGGCTGCATAATTTCCTATCAACAGTAGGAAGAAAAAGTGGAATATTGAAATAAGATACAAAATACAAATGTATGACATTCAAAACACCGTGGGAGGAATAGTAAACAAGCTATACCAGGACACAGCATGGTTTATTTTCAACTATTAAACATATAAACAAAACTAAGAGTAAGAAAACAAGAGACAGATAATGTAGCAAAAGTGTATTTCTCTCCAACAAGATTGGTTGGTCATGATTCTTCAAAATGTATCTTCAACAGGGAGAAAATTGAAGAGAAGTTTATATAGAGTTATTTTAAAGGATGATCTAGATTTTAATTTTCCTTTGAGTAGGGTTTACCACTTTCTACTTATGTTTTAAGTTTTATTTTTAAAGACTAAATTTGTACAAATAATATTCCCTGGGGATTAAAAATAGAGGAAATAAAACCCAATGAAAAACAGAAACAACTTTGTGTGTGTGGGAGGAGATAAAAATTATACTCACCTTTCCATATGAATTCGAACCATAAAGAATGGGCTTTACCTCACTTTTTTCTGGTCAGGTACTTGAAATTAATAAACTATAATTCTTACATATAGTTTGTGTTAAAGACAAGTTAAAAACAGTGAAAGCTGTTCTTATAAGGGAAACAAAACCCCACAACACAAAAACAGAATAGAACCCCAGAACCCTATTTGGAGAGATGTTTGCTGCCAATGCCAAAAGACTCACCTATCAAATGTTTCTCTCATTTGACAATTTCAAGTGATGAAGGGAAAAAAGACTCCTTTAGAATGTAAAACTTGGATGCGAAGAGTGAAGGAGGAGAATGGAGTTGTATTTACAAAGGAAAGGCATATATATGTGCATAGCACCAGGTTTTTCAAGTAAGCAAGGTCAGCCCCTAGCTAATCTGAACTAAAATTTCACATTTTTAAAACTCTCCCCATTACTTCCCAGGGTAGAAAGCTGTGAAATGTTACAGCTTGATGCTATTCACTAATGGTGTGGACTCACAAGGTAGTTTTTCTGCAGCCAACTGATCCTAAATCTCAGATATCTCCAGCACAAGTGTCCTGGGCTCTCCTGGCTTACATACCAGATTTAGAACCATCTACTTTTTTCTTCTTTGAAACTGTCTAGAGAATTCTTTCATTCATGACAATGTGTGCAACCATGCACACACACATACAGGAAATCTATAAATAATTCTAACAGCCAAAGAATACTTTTTATCAGAAATTACCAAAGAAAGTGATATTTTGAAATAATGGGACTAAAAATACTTTTTTAGGGTCTCTTTAATACCCATGGTGTTTAAATGTTCAATTTATTGTCTGATTTCTGGATATTTCTGGATTTTAGCTTCCATAAACTTCAGATTCTGAAGGCTTACTGAAAAAGCCAAGTTCCTCAATATGGGGAATTCTATCTGGCTGTACTTTTAGAGAGTTATTATTTTTCTACTTTTGAAAAAATATCTTGANTTATACAATCTGCATCATATGACATATTTTAGATATTAAAATAAGGATAAAATCTGGAATAAGTTGTCTGAAATATTTCCCAACCCAAGTGTTGATATAGAATATTAAAATCTAAATTGATATTTGGCTTTGTAAGCTATCCCTGTGCACTGTATGTATTCGTTAGCAATAGAGAACATTTTCAATCATGGTATACTGAACCTTATTTTGCAGAAGCAGACTTGGAACCTCTCCGGCTCTTCTTCTACAAGGCTCAATGAGTCAGTCTGGGCGGTGCGTTCCCTGGCTTTCATCCACTCACTGCAGTCAGGCTTGGCAGTACTAACATGCAATCCTAGCACAACACTTACACTAGCACTGACATTTTTGAATCATTCTCCCGAGTAATAAAAAAAATATATATAGATATAGATAGATAGCTCTACATATAGAGATCTGCAGCTGTACTAATTACTTCAAATAGCAGCAGACAAGGAAAATAAGAACTTAACTGCTTGCTTTGTAAGTTTAAGTTCATTTTGTTTGCTATATTAAGTTCAAAAATTAAAAAAATATCAACTTACTATAAACAATTTAAAATATGTATAATACAACTTCATGGTCAAAACATTTGAATAGTCTATGAAAACAGGAAATACTTTGATCTTACATTTGGTTAAGTTCCATACATGATTTTTTCAATACCCCTTCCAAGGGAAACCACAAAACAGGTGTCTTATTTTGAGAAGCAATTTTGTCTAGGGATTTCCTCTTCACAAAAATACTTAATTGCTTGTTATAGGAGAACTAAAGAAAAAAAAACAGAGATGGAAAACAATGGCTCTCTCCTTACTTGTCATTCTTCTCTTCTTAGAACATTCTGTACATGAACTATCTGGACTTTCTGAATCATTTACAATGCATTTTCAAAAATCGAAGAGAAAGAGTTTAGAGTCTCCAAGTGTTATTTTATACACTGACTATACAATACATATTGAAAGTATACACACACGTGCATATCTTAAAGATAAGGTTCTCCAAAGGTTTTTCGACATTCCATCACCCCTGTACTTGGCGGCCGATCACAGTTGTGTGTACTCTTGACTTGACTAGGTGTGAGGCGATCGTATGCCATCTTGTATTCTTTATCAAATGCATCTGTAAAAATTCATAAAGAAATAAGGGAATTCAGCAATTTATACTTGATATTAACAATCAAGTTTTTTATAATATCACAGAACAAAAAAAATTAGATGCCAAGAAGGCATCTTTGGGTCATTTCTGCCAACTAAAGGAATACAGAATTTCAGAGCTCAAACAGAGACCTCAAAGGTCTCAGCATTTTAGAGCTAGATTACAAAGATCAATGAATGCAAAAGTGTTAAGATGACATCTTTTAAAGTTCTTTTTCCCAGATTTAAAAATTGTGGTAAAATACAAACAAAAGTTACCATCTTAACCATCTTGTAGTTCGGTTTATTACGTACATTCATCACGTATAACCATCACCACCATTCATCTCTGTAACTCTTTTCCGTCTTGTAAAACTGAAACCCTATACCCATTAAACAATAATTCCCTGGTCCCTCCTGTCCCAACTCCTGTCAACTATCATTCTACTTCTGTCTCTATGATTTCTGACTATTCTAATAAGTGACTCATAAGTGGAATTGTACAGTATTTGTCTTTTTGTGATTGGCTTACTTCACTTACATAATGTCCTTGAGGTGCTTCCATGTTATGGTATGTGCCAGAATTAACTTCTTTTGTAAGGCCTATTGTGTGTATAGACCACATTTTGCTTACTCATTCATTCTTTGGTGGACACATGGGTTGTTCCCACATTTTAGCTATTACGAATAATGCTGCTAGGAACATGGATGTATATCTCGTGCAGATACTGCTTTTAGTTCTTTTGGGTATATACCCAGAAATGTAATTGCTGAATCATATGAAAATTCTATTTTTAAGTTTTTGAGGGAACTGCCATACTGTTTTCCACAGCAGCTGTACCATTTTACATTCCTAGTAATTATGTACGAAAGTTCCAAATTTCTATATCTTCACCAATACTCATTTTCTGGGGTTTTTTTTTTTTTGGGTAGTAGCCAGCTTAATGGTGTGAGGTGGAATCCCACTATAGATGTGATTTGTATTTCCTTAATAATTGGTGATGTTGAGCATCTTTTCTTGTGCTTATTGGTCATCTGTATATCTTCTTTGGAAAAATATCTATTCAAGTCCCTGACCACTTTTAATTGGCTTTTTGTTGTTGAATTTTAGAAATTTTTCAAATCGATTCTGGATATTATTTTCTTCCATTCTGTGGGTTGCCTTTTTACATTCCTGATACCTTTCAATACATACAATTTTAAATTTTCATGAATTCCAATTTTTGTATTTTTTCTTTTGTTGCTTGTGCCTCGGGTCATATCCAAGAAATCACTGCCAAATCTACTGTCATGAATGATTTTGTCTTGCTTTCTCCTACGAGTTTTATAGTTTCAGATCTCACATTTAGGTCTTCAATCCATTTTGAGTTAATTTGTTTTACAAGAGAGTCCAACCTCATTCTTTTGCATGTGGATATCCAGTTTTCACAGCATTATTGTTGAAATGACTATCCTTTCCCCAGTGGTGCTCTTGGCTCCCCAGTCAAAAGTCATTTGACCATATATGTGAGGATTTATTTCTGGGCTCTCTATTCAATTTCATTGGTCTACATGTCTGTCTTTATGCCAATACTACATGTTTAGATTACAGGAGCTTTGTAGAAGTTTTGAAATCAATAACTGTGAGGGGCGCCTGAGTGGCTCAGTCAGTTGAGCATCCAACTTCGTCTCAGGTCATGATCTTATGGCTCGTGGGTTCGAGCCCCGTGTCAGGCTCTGTGCTGAATGCTTGCTCAGAGCCTGGAGCCTGATTCGGATTCTATGTCTCCTTCTCTCTCTGCCCCTCCCCCGCTCATGCTCTGTCTTACTCTGTCTCTCAAAAATAAATAAAAGTAAAAAAATAAAAAAAAAGAAATCATTAAGTGTTAGTCATCCAGGTCTGTTCTAAAATTTTGGTTCCTTGAGGTCCCTCTGAGACCCATATAAATTCTAGGATATGTTTTTCTGTTTTTGCAAAAAGCATCATTAGAATTTTGATAGGGATTGCACTTTAATCTATAGATTCCTTTGGATAGTACTGATATCTTACAAATATTAGTCTTCTAAATATATGAAAATGGGATCTGTTTCCATTTATTTGTCTAATTTCTTTCAGCAATGTTTTGCTTTTTTCACTGTACAAGTCTTTCACCTCCTTGGTCGAACAAATTCCTAATTATTTTATTCTTTTTGATGTTACTGTACATGGAACTGCTTTCAATTTTTGGATTATTCATTGCTAGTTACAGAAATTTGACTGATTTTTATATCTTTATCTTTTATCCTGAAATCTTGATGAAATCATTTATTAACTCAAACAATCTAGGTGTTTTTTCTGTTTGTTTGTTTTTTGGTGTGGAATACCTGGGATTTTCTACATATATGATCATGTCATCTATGAACAGAGACAGTTTAACTTCTTCCATTCCAACTTGGATGCCTTTTATTTCTTTCTCCTTCCTAGTTGCTCTGGCTAGAAATTCTAGTACAAGGTTGCCTTGTTCCTGATCTTAAGGGGAAATCTTTCCATTTTTCACCATTGAGTATGGTGTTAATTTGGGGTTTTTCATAAATGCCATTTATCAAGTTGAGGACATTTTCTTCTATTCCTAGTTTGCTGATTTTGCCAAATACTTTTTCTGGATCTACTGAGATATATGTGTCTTTTTTTTTTTTTTATAATTTTATTTATCTCTACCCACCACGGGGCTTGAATTCACAACTCCAAAATCAAGAGTTGCATGCTCTACCAACTGAGTCAGCCAACTGCTCCACTGTGTCTTTTATTCCATTAATATGGTATATTACATTGAAATGAGTTTTGCATATTGAACCAACATTGCATTCCTGGGATAAATCCTAGTTGGTCATGGAATAAAATCCTTTCTAAATGTTGCTGGATTTGATTTGTCAGTATTTTGTTGGGGATTTTTGCATCTATATTAATAAGGGATATTGCTCTGTAGTTTTCTTGTGATGTCATTGTCTTATAATATTGGCTTCACAGAATGAGTTAGGAAGTGCTCCTTTTTCTTCTACTTTTGTTAAGAGTTTGTGAAGCGCCAGTCAGAGTGGCTAAAATGAGCAAATCAGAGAACTCTAGATGCTGGCGAGGATGTGGAGAAACGGGCACCCTCCTACACTGTTGGTGGGAATGTAAACTGGTACAGCCCCTCTGGAAAACAGTGTGGAGGTTCCTCAGGAAACTAACAATAGAACTCCCCTATGACCCAGCAATAGCACTGCTAGGAATTTACCCAAGGGATACAGAAATGCTGATGCATAGGAGCACATGTACCCCAATGTTCATAGCAGCACTCTCCACAATAGCTAAAACATGGAAAGAGCCTAAGTGTCCATCCACAGATGAATGGATCAAGAAGATGTGGTTTATCTATACCATGGAATACTACATGGCAATGAGAAAGAATGAAATCTGGCCATGTGTAGCAACATGGATGGACCTTGAGGGTGTTATGCTGAGCAAAATAAGTCAGGCAGAGAAGGACAAATATCATATGTTTGCACGTATAGGAGGATTAGGAGGAACTTGACGGAGGAACAAGGGGGAGAAGAAGGGCGGAAATGGTGGGGGAAAGGGAGAGAGGCAAACCATGAGAGACTCTTGAATGCTGACAAAAACTGAGGACTGATGGATGTGGGGGGGAGGGGGGATGGGCATGGAGGAGGACACTTGTGGGGATGAGCACTGAGTGTTATGTGGAAACTAATTTGACAATAAACTATTTGTAAAAAAAAAAAACATAGAGGAAATGAAAAAAAAAAGAGGTTGTGAAGGATTAGTGCCCTAGTTCAGGCTGCTATAACAGGATACCATAGACTGGGTGTCTTAAATAATGAACATTTATTTCTCATGGTTCTGAAGGCTGGGAAGTCCAAGATCAAGGCAACAGCAGATCTGGTGTCTGGTGAGAGCACTCTTCCTGGTTTGTGGGCAGCTGTCTTCTCCCTGTATCTTTACATGGTTGAGAGGGATAGCTCTCTTCTTAAGGATATTTACCCATTGTGGGGGCTCCAACCAGATGATGTTATTACTTCCCAAGGTACCCTACTTCCAAATACTATCACATTAAGGCTTTAACATAGGAGTAGGGGCAGGGCACAAATATACAGTCCATCACAATTAGTGTTAATCCTTCTTTAAACATTTGATAGAATTCACCGTCTGGTTCTGGGTTTTTCTTTCTGGGAAGCTTTATGGTTATTAACTCAATCTATTTACTTGTTACAGCTCTAGTAAGGTTTTCTATTCTAGAGTCAGTTTTGTAGCTTATGACTTTGTAGCAATTTTCCTATCTGAATTACTGAATTTGTTGGCATGTGATTATTGATTGTACTCTTATAATTCTTTTTATTTTTGGAAGCGTGGTACGAATATCTCCTCTTTCATTCCTTATTTCATTAATTTGAGTCTTCTCTCTTTTTCTCTTATTCTCACTAAAGATCAATGATCTTTTCAAAGAACCAACTTTGATGTTAATGAGTTTCTCTATTTTAAAAATTGTTTTTCCTTATATTTTCTATTTTTTCTCTATTTCTTCTTTTTTTTTAATGTTTTATTTATTTCTGAGAGAGAGACAGCATGAGCAGGAGAGGGTCAGCGAAGAGAGGGAGACACAGAATCTGAAACAGGCCCCAGACTCTGAGCTAGCGGTCAGCACAGAGCTCAATGCGGGGCTCAAACCCATGAACCGCAAGATCATGACCTGAGCCGAAGTCAGATTCTTAACCGACTGAGCCACCCAGGCACCCTGTATTTTTTTTCTCTATGTCATTGATTTCTGCTGTAATATTATTTCCTTTCTTCTGCTTGCCTTGGGTTTAGTTTACTCTTCTTTATCTGTTTCTTAAGGCAGAAGGTTATGTAGGTATTTACATAGAAGTTCCTACCTGCTTATATTTCCAGTTGAGCATCAGAATCACTTGCCAAATTTCTTATTTTTAGTACTTTCCAGTGTTTCACAACCATTATAGTTAAAAAACAAATATTCACAGCATTCTGCTCAAAGCCCCCTAGCTGCAATATGAATCCATTCATTCTTTTTCTCTTTCTAATAGAAAGTACGGCTAAATGTAGTCATACATTTGTTTACAAACAAAATTACAGGTTAAACACATTTATACTTCTGTTAGCCTTTTTCATCAAATAGTAGTTAATTCTAAATAAGTTTTACTTTTCTTATTAGAACTTGTCCAAATTTTTCCACCTTTATTTCAACTAGGAAATCAAGGACTTATGTGACTTCTGAGTACAATGTTCCCTGGTTATATTTCTTTGGGCCATACTTTTTTTTTTTTTTCCCCAAGCAAAGACAGCAAACACTGATCTCTACTGGGCTCAGATGAACAGCTAAACATTTTTTTTATAGCTAATTTTTTTTTATTGTTGTTATATAGCTAGAATTTTTAAAAGTCATTTTAGTGTAAGGCCAATTTTCCAATTCCCAGCTTTTAAATGAGCAGATTTATTTTCTTTCTAATCAAGCCAGTCTCTTTGTATTTTTTTAAAGTTTATTTATTACTTTTTAGTAATCTCTACACCCAATGGGTGCTTCAACTCATGACCCCCAAGACCAGCCAAGTGCCCCTCTTTGTCCTTGAAACATTGGTTTTGTTTAAAATATCACACTTGTACAAGTTTCGCTTGTACTATTGCATTAGCTTCTTAATTGCCCTTTTCACTGTCTACTGGGTTCCCACACAATTTGTTCTCCTAGACTAGACTAGAGATCCTGGTAAAACAGGTATTGATTATG
>NW_027527920.1:8285990-8410234 GCF_008692635.1 Crocuta crocuta | reverse complement strand
CGCCGCCAGATGTTTCCCACTGCCCTTAGGATTCAGTCCAAGATACTTGGCAGAACCTATAGACACTGCACGATCTAGTTCCTACCTGTTTTTCTAAACTCATTTTATGCCGCACTCCACCCTTTCTCTGTGATCCCTTTCTTCCCTGGCCTTTCCGTTACTCAAAAATGACAGACTTTTTACCTCAGGGTCTTCCTACAAACTTTAAAGTTTGTTTTGTCCCCCACTGATAGTCTGGCTAAATTCTCAACTCAGTGTCATTTCCTCAGAAACCTTCCTTATCTTCTAACTTGTCTGGCCCCAAGGCACCTTAGACTTGGTGCACCTTAGACTTGGGTTGATAGATACATTCTCCACACTCCCTCCTGGTCACAATGTGCACTTGCACTTTTGGTACCTTCTCCCCATAGTCCAATCTACCTCTCCGCAGAAGCCTCCATAAATTAATCCTTTAACATCTAGGTTTTCCATCCATCAGTCCATTCTAATACCAATTACTTACTCATTTATATCTGTTTTCAAATTTGCTTTTCTTTCTCATTATTGCTCTAGTCTCCAATCCTTCCCTTTGGGCTCTAAAATTCCTTGGGCATCAACTCTGGTCTACACAAAAAGTGATAGTTTTTTGAGGGACACACAATATATATAGACAGTGAAAAGATTTGCATCCAGCGAGGGCATAAAAGACAGGCCATAAAGATGCTTTCTAGATGCTTCTAGAAACCTTCAAACAACAGGCAAAGGAAGTTGATATCAGGTCTGTGATCCTACAAAGAGTCAGAGGAAAAGGGCTCTTGAATTCATGAAGTGGTAAATTCCTTTAAGGTACCAGTAAACCTATATAATAATATCCAAGCAGATCTAGAGGAGGAATAAAATTGTGTATTTTTAAATTTGGCTCCAGTTGGGGGAGGGGTTGCTGGTATACAAGGATAAGGAAATTAAACAGCATCACTGCAGGGGTCATGCGATGCTGGTCTTAGCTAGAACAAAGTAAATTACGGGTTGCTGAGATAAAGAAAAGCCTTTTATACTTTTCCTCTCTCAGCATTATTTTAGGGGGTCAGGAAATTTACTTTAAACTTTAAAGAGATCTGGCTTTTCTGGAGAATGTGTTAAATAGAGGTTAATCCTTTTAGATAATGAGTACAAAAAAAATATTAACCCCATCATAATTCCATTCTATAAGATGCTTACCATCTCACCCATGTACATCATGGCTTCTGGATTCAACAACTTCTCTCCTGGCATCAAGGCTGACAATTCCTAATGACATGAGCCACCTTTGGTCAGATGGCACTTGAGAACCCCTTGAGCTACCCAGTTAGGGGTGGCTGCTCTAAGCCCTCTACTTCACCCACTAACTCCTGCTCTTTCCCAACCTTTAGTGAACTTGTTGGGAAGCCAGCACCACAAGGGAGTGCCCTTGTTCTCTACTCAACGTTTCATATGGTGTGGCTGAGTAGCCTGTAATAGGGCATAAGCTAATTATACATTATCATCACTTTGACTCTGATGAGACTAAAAAATATCTGTGGCAAACGTCATGGGCACTTTAAAAGTCAACTGAAGTGTTGACTAGCACTAAATAACTAGGTATGTTTTTGTTAAGACAGTATACAATCACCTAAAAGTATGTCCCATTGCATACTCTCGTTAACTGGGAGTGGGTTTAATTAAGTAGGACACCCAAGTTAGGTACCACTCAAGTCAGATGAATTATATGTATCATTATTATTTTCATCAGCTTATTCACATTACAACTTCTCAGACAAAACGCCAAAATTCTGCTTGAGTCTCTTGATGCCTGACAGCTACTGCTTTCTTCTTTTTGTCTGTTAGGGGCTATTTCCGCCCTTTCCTGAGATTTAGAAACAGAAACCTAAAGGAAGTCAAGCACAATAACTGGGAGAAGGAGACGATCAATCAAAAAAATTTAGGACCTCCTGACATATATATTTAGATACCTTATATCCCTTCTGAAACAAGCTTAATGTTATTCGTGCTATCACCCAACTGTTAAAAGCATGGGATTGGCAATTAGAACTGCTTGGTTCAAGGGGCACTTGGGTGGTTCAGTTGGTTAAGCATCTGAATTCAGTTCAGGTCATGATCTTGCGGTTTGTGAATTCGAGTCTCACTCAGGATATGTGTTGACAGCTCAAAGTCTTGAGCCTGCTTCAGATTCTGTCTCCCTCTCTCTCTGCATCTCCCCTGCTCACGCTCTGTCTGTCTCTCTCTTTCTCTCTCAAAAATAAACATTAAAAAAAAAAAGAATTTTATAAAACTGCTTGGTTCAAATAGGGCTCTGTTATTCCCTGTGAAACCCAAGTTCAAGTTACTTAACTTCGCAGATCCCTGGATGCCTCACTAGTAACACAGAAATGATAACAGTACCTATCTCACAGGGCTTTGGGGAAAATTATCAGAGATAATACATGGGAAGTACTTCTTACAGTGTAAGGAACATAGTAAGCCTTCAAAAAATGTTAGCTTTTATAATTTATCATTACTATTACTAACATGACCGAAGTATTAAAGTATCTATTACATTAAAATAAAAAACCCAAAGAATTCTTTTAATGTTAATATATATTATATAATACTAATATAATTTAATATTAAAATAATAGACTATAAATATAAAAATCCTTTGAAAACAATACTATGATTTATAAATATTACATGTTAGATATTATGCTGAATTACCTATGTCAATGTTTTCTCTTCCCAGTGCCACAAGCGAGAGAAATAGTATTTCTCTATATAAACTCCTGGGGGGGGGAAAGGAGTAGAGAAGATATTACTATTCATTGGTGTCTATATGCTGTACAAGATTCTTTATGCTAATATGATATGAAATAATCAAACAACTTACTAAGCCAGTAATAGGAATCTGCTTGGAGGAACAATACATTCAAGACAGACTTACCTCTGTCTTTTAAAATGAGGGCATTTATTCAGTGTCTCTAAAATCTGACTCATTGGTCCATAGACATCATTCATTTTAATGCTTTTTACCATATTTTTCAACAGTTCCTGGTTAAATGAATTGTCACCTTTTTGTAGTAAATGGACCATTGGATACTTTTGGGCTGGAAAAGAACAAAAAAGCAAATGAAGGAAAATGTTCTGTGTATAAAGGACAATGTAATTAAGCAGCAACTGGTAGTTATTAAAGAAGTTACAAAGCTCCCAAAACAAATTAAGGGCAGTTGATGAAGGAACAGAAATCTAAGAATGAAGGAAGAAAAAAAAGAAAAGGAAAAAAAATAAGACACATAATGATAAAAATTAGGCCTAAAGCTTTCTGTGGCCTCAAACAAAAACTAAAAATTCTGTTTTCCTTAGTGCAGCCCCTAGAGGAAATTCTAAATCAGCAGCTTGGGATGGAAACAAATGTGTAAAAAAAAGAAACTGGGACAAGCAATGTGCTAAAAGCAAACTCCACAAAACATAACCCCTCCAGCACATAAAAAACACCACTCAAGAAAACAGAAACAAAAAAACAAAAAAAACCCCTTGACCTCCATGGAAGATAGCACTTAAAAACATCAAACTTAACACTCACTCTCAAATAAAAGAGTACGATTTTGACCTGTAAGACAAAAAGTAGTATAGTAAAATAAAGGTTATTATACAATAGGTTAGGCTTATAAAACAAGTAGAGCCTACTCTCATATGAACAAAGTAAGCATTCTGTACAGCACTTACTGTGGGCATTCCAGAGGATGTACAAGGGCTGTCCCGGATCCTGATGTAACTTCATATTGTCCCACAACATTTGTATTAAAACATATTTACTATCTTCAGACATAAAGTGGCGAGGAATCTGTGTTGAAGAACAAACAAATATTCATTAATGATCCTTATAAATACTTTTTAGGATATATTCGTGCAAGAGAGAAAAGAGAAGAGAAAATGATTGGTTTGTACGCATTCTGTCTTTACTGAAGGAAGATGGGCCCAGTCGGGAAGCTAATGATCTCTAAACTAACAGATTTAACCAAGCACTGAGAAAGGGTACCATGAAGGTCTAATTTTGACCAGTTTATGATTGAGGGGTCCACAGAAAAAGGAATCCAGGAAACTATGTTACATCAATCCAAGATCCTACCCTAGATAACTCACTGAGATAACCTCTTGGTCACTCATTCATCACGTACTGAAAATCCAAAGCACATGCACCATCACAGACGCAGACATGAATACAAGTAGGCAGAAAAAGTTCCTGAACTTAAAAACTTTGTGATTTAGTGGTGGTGATACATATGAAGAAGTAAAACATTTTTATAGACCAATATATCAAAACTACAAGTGAACATATAACAACCTATTTAATGTTAAGCAAAAACTCAGAGTAAAGGACTGGAAAGAATGGCAGCACATGACGGAAGCAGGAATTACAGACATCCTCCTAAAAATGTGTAAGGCTTGTTTTTGAAGGAGGTATGAGACATGAGTGGGGCCAACTAACAAACTCTTCTCATAAAAGTCATTTATAGTTTCTTTTTGAGGCTATGATGAAAACATAGCCCATTTTGTGTAAATTTTATAAGGAGGTTAAAAACATGATCTTGTCTTACTGCTAGGCTGTGAGAAGAAAAATTATCTGTAAATACAACTAAGACAATTTTATTGATCTAATGATTCCAACAGTTATTCAAAATATTTAGCATAAAAAATACTTTTTTGGTCATTATGAATATGCAAATATTCCAATGGTGATGGTGGCATTGCCTTTTAGATTGAATTTTCATTTTCATACCTTTGAATACTTGTTACAGTGCTCAGAAGAAAGAATTAATCCAGGTAAATTACTGGGTAAGTCAAGACGTCTAAAATACCACACCAGGTTCCAAAACACAATTGGATGATGGTCCACAAAGTCTGCCACGGTTATAGCACGATCACCTTCATTTTCCAATAAGCTTTCGAGTTCTTTCCATACCACTAAAGGACTAAGATAGGGAACAGTGATGGGATCTGGACTTGGGAGATGCCACTCTAATCCTAAAGAGTCCTGTTGAATAAATAAAATACCATAAATGGAAAATACAAGATTGATGATCTTGTCTCATCAATTAAAAAAAACTAAATCAAGTAGATCAATTAAAAATCCCCCCCCAAAACTCCTGTCAACAATTTTCATATAAATAGAAAGATACTATAACCATATCATTAGACTAGAAACTCTTTTTGTTAGTTATAAAATTGAAGCTAATAAAGCTGTTTAGGACAAAGGGAACAAAATCATATGTAAATCATCAATGTCCAAATTTAAAAAGACACCAAAATACATACTGTAGCTCCTTGTAGAGTAGTTGGCAGGCTGCCTGTAGAAATGAGTTTCTGCCTTCCAGGGTCTTCTTTATCCAAGGGGCCATAAGTACTAACACTCCTGGCCATTGGAAATAGTGGACATTTTGACACAGCTGTTTTTGATCTATCAGCAGGGATCTGAATACTTCGGGCACATGTATTTTCCAGCAGTTTAGATTTGCTTTGGCAATGAGAAAAGAAAAAAAGCACATCATTCTCTAGATTTACTTTATTTCATCCAGAAAGACCAGCTCTTTAGTATCAGAATGGGATATATAGCAAAGTAAATCAAAGGAAAGATGTTAGTTCAGCTGCACCTGAGAAACATGATATATATATATATATTTAAATGTATATATATATAAATATATATCCATTAAAATTTTTTTTACTGTTTATTCATTTTTGAGAGAGAGAGAGAGAGAGAGACAGACTGCGTGTGGGGGGGAGGGGCAGGAAGAGAGGGAGACACAGAATCCAAAGCAGGCTCCAGTCTCTGAGCTGTCAGCCCAGAGCCCGACACAGGGCTTGAACTCAGGAACCATGAGATCATGATCTGAGCTGAAGTCGGACACTTAACTGACTGAGCCACCCAGGCGCCCCTTTTAAGTAGTTTAGTCATGTTAAGTTTCCAGTGAACTTTAAATACTCAAAATTTATTCACTTATTAAAAACATTTAGTGGGCAACTTTTTAAAAATGTTTATTTTGAGAGAAAGAGAGCATTAGAAGGGGAGGGGCAGAGAGAGTGGGAGAGAGATAAAGAATCTCAAGCAGGCTCTGCACTAAACCTAATGTGGGGCTTGAACTCACAAACCTGGAGATCCTCACCTGAACTGAAGTGTTGTTGGACCATTAACTAATGGAGCCACCCAGGAGCCCCTAGTGGACAATTCTATTACAGCAGGAGCCACAGTAGGCCCAGAGGATATAAAGCAGAGAAAACAGGCACCTCTTACTTCAGGAGTGAAAAGCTAGTTAACAAGCTAGTCTCAGTGAGAGAAAGGGCTACACTTAATCTATCACAAGAGAAGATGCACACACAGATTTGCGAGTTTGCTGCCTAAGTACTCAGGGTCAAACAGGTCACTCCAACCTATTAGTATAGTCTGCACGCATTTTCTCTTGCACCTGCAGTTACCAATAAGACTTCACCTGTCCAGCTATATAGATTGGGTATCTGGCACGCCTCCAAAATGGAGTCGATTTCTGCATTTGTTTTCAGTGTAAACCCACTTATATTAGGTTTACTGTTAAGTCCTAGTTTGATTTTACATTTCCTCTAGCAGCTCCAAGTATTTTCTTAGATTATTAAATATTCCAAAGTAGAAGTGAGTTAGTACTGATTTAATTCCTGAAGAGAAAGGGATAAGAGAAAGATGTTCATTGTAAAGTTCAAGTGTTCTACAGAATTTTTATTTATTTATTTTTTTAAAGTAGGTGCTACACCCAACATGGGGTGGCTTGAAGTTACCACCCTGAGATCAAGAGTCACATGTTCTACCAACTGAGCCAGTCAGGTGCCCTGAGGATTTTTACTTTTATTTTTTTAATTTTTAAAATTTTCTAAAAAATTTTATTTTAAGTCATCTCTACACCCAATAATGGGGCTCAAATGCATAACCCCAAGATCAAGAGTCATAGGCTCCACTGAGTGAGCCAGCTGGGTACTCCTAGAATTTTTACTTTTAAAACACTAGTAAACATTATCATATAAGAATTATGCAGTTTAGGGGCACCTGGGTGGCTCAGTCAGTTGAGCATCTGGCTCTTGATTTTTCAGCCCAGGTCATGATCCCAGGGTTGGGGGATCATGCCTCATGTTGGACTCTGCACTTTCCCTCTTTCCCTCTCTTCCTCTCTCTCCTCCACTCACACTCTGTCTAAAAAACAAAAAACAAAAAACAAATAAGAATTACACAGTTTAAACTCTACGGATTCATAAAGCATAAACCATAACTATTTATTATAANTCACACTGTCTCTCTCTCTCTCTCAGAAATAAATATAACATTAAAAACATTTCAAAAATTGAAAACACTTAAGTTTATTTATTTTAAAAAATTGTTTTGTTCCCAATTGTGTATAACTCTGTGAATAACATACTAAAATCCTCTGGCTTACATAAATGGGGGAACTTTAATGTGTGAATTACATATCAAGAAAACTCTTATCACCACTTACCCTCAACCCCCCCAAAGCAGAGTTGCTCTCTTTTCTCCAATGTTAAGCTGGTAGAATAAAAACTTGAAACTGCTAGTGACCAAATAAATAAATAAATTTTATTTTTGAGAGAGAGTGAGGGAGAGGCAGAGAGAGGGACAGAGGATCTGAAGCGGACTCCTCACTGACAGCAGAGAGCCAGATGCAGGGGTCAAACCCACAAACTGTGAGATCATGACTCAAGCCAAAACCAACAGTTGGGACACTCAACCGAATGAGACACCCAGGTGCCCAAATATTTAGGTTTTTAGGGAGTTTAATAATGTTTTAATGAGGAGTAAAAATTTAAGATTATGAATCTATTATATACAGAAATTTTATTTTTATTTTTTTTGAGTGTTTATTTTTGAGAGAGTGAGCGTGAGTGCGCCAGAGAGTGGAGACACAGAATCTGAAGCAGGCCCCAAGCTCTGAGCTGTCAGCACAGAGCCCATCATGGGGCTCGAACTCGCAAACCACGAGGTCATGACCTGAGCTGAAGTCAGATGCTTAACTGACTGAGCCAACTAGGCGCCCCTATCATACACAGAAATTTTAAATGGTCAGATGATTTTTTTGTTGTTTTTAGAAACGTGTAATATATGTTAAAGTACAGTTCCCCCATAATCATAATTACCTATTGAGATCAAAATTCCCTTGAACAGAGATAACAGATGTGTCAAGACCAGAGGCTGATGTTGAGATACAAGACTGCCTTGTCTGACTTGAAAAGGAGGATGGAAAATGCATATTTTCTGTAGATGGGCTTGACTTCAGAAAGTATCTGCAATGGGAATCAAAGGAACTTCTTGAGAAAAAAGATATTCTAGGAAATAGTATCCTTAAACATGAAGGAAAAAGAAAGAATAAATCATTACCTTCCAGGCCGTCTTAAATCTCTTATTTCAATATTAAGAAAGGGCAAGAAAAGATTGCCACAAAACGGGCATGTAGTATTGAGATTTGAATCATCTGCTGTCCAGCCAGCCATGATTTCCTCATCATGGACGAGGCAGTCACAAGTTCTACACCGAGAGCAACTTGAGATAAGGACCTAAGACAGAAAACAGCACTTTATAAAGTGAGCCTGTTGGAGATATTATGAATTAAAAACTATTTCAATCCATAAATCTATTGGAAAACCAAAACTCAGAAGGATTCAGAAGTTACAAAGAAAAAAAACCAGATTACAGTTAGTGCATTATATATATACACTCATCTTTAACTATTTCAGCTAAATCTATTTCAAAATTTTTACCTCAATGGGAACCTTGCATTTAAGTAAGCATTTTTACCATTATAATTACTGTTAAACCTGTCATGACTTTATTAATGAAAAAGTAAACCCAAATCGGTACTTGTACTTACATATTATGAATCTGTGTGCTACTCATAGTGTGGTCACCAGACAAGTGTGGGTCCAAACACTCTTAGTGGTTTGTGATAAGAAACTGAGAAGAAGACTTAGAAACTTTAAAGGAAGTGGTCGTTCATTGTTGCAATATTTAAATCTGTGATCAATATACTGTATTTTACAGGAGTATCAGCATGATGGTCTAGAAACTCAAAATGGCAACAAAGGGTGCCTGGGTGGCTCAGTCAGTTAAGTGTCTGACTCTTGATTTTGGCTCAGGTCATGATCCCAGGTTCATGAGTTTGAGCCCTGCATCAGGCTCAGCACTGAGCATGGGACCTGCTTAAGATTCTTTCTCTCTCTCTTTCTCTCTCTGTCTCTCCCCCTCTCTCTCTCCACCCCTCCTCCCTGGATAGCACAAGCATGTATAAAAACAAAACAAAACAAAAAAAAGTGTTGCTATAGATGAATGTAAATGCTGTCATTACATTAATATGGAAATTCCTGAAGCCATCAGAAACTTTGTCAATTGTACTATCAGTGCTCATCATTTATTTTCCAACTACATGCAAATCTGTTTTCCAAATTTATGCAAATTGGCTTAGAAAAGCAACAACACTATATATTTGGAACAAATATATTTGGAAGTAATTTTTACACAAAAATTAGGGACAATTTTTAAAGTGTAAAGTGTAACTTTTTCCTTGTGAGCAAATGGTACTTACAAGAGGCATATGGAGCAGTTATCCATGTCAAACTGACACAAAGAATGAAAAACATGATGGAAAAAAGGGACACAAATGCCAAAGTGCTCCTCATCAAAACTGCTATGCTATGTGCTTGCATAGCAAAGCTGGTTTTATAAAGGGTTCAGTTGTAAAATAAAAATTCAAAGGGAACAGTGGTGCCTGGGTGGCTCAGTCAGTTGAGGGTCCGGCTTCAGCTCAGGTCATGATTTCATGATTCCTGGGGTCAAGCCCCATGTTAGGCTCTTTGCTGACACTCAGAGCCTGGAGCCTGCTTTAGATTCTGTGTCTTCTTCTCTCTCTCTGCCCCTCCCCTGCTCACACTTAGTCTCTCTCTCTCAAAAATAAATGAACATTAAAATTTTTCTTTAATTCAAAGGGAACATACATATAACAATGGCTAACTAGAAATATTGAAAATGAAAATGCTTTTATATGTTGATAAATGCAAAGGAAGCATGGGACTTTTTCTTTGATTAATAGATTCACTTATTTATTATTGACACATTGCTTGAAAAAATTTTAAATTCTAATTTGTATGAGTACAAAAAAGATAACGGGAAATATGATACATGTCTCTCTTCATACAGCCTTTAGTTATTTGAATGTCACCATTCAACTTCAGAGAGGAAAAAAAATGTGGAAGATTCATGCTCAAGTCTAGGTGACTTGAAGGTCAAAATCGAAAAAACATTTTCTAACTTAAAAATTTTTTTAATGAATTTAATTTACTGTCAAATTGGCAAAAAGGAAAACTAGTAGGACTTCACAGTGTTCTGAAGAACTGGATACTTTCAGTTTATTCATGTGCCATATACATTCTGAAATTTTCAGATGCTCTATGCTTAACTTTTTAATTACTCTACCCTAGACCAAGAAAACGTAAGAAATGGAAGTTTTTCTAAGTAGTTTAAGTAGTACAGGAAGACGCTCTTTTGATTCAAATCGTACCTCCATTGCATAGTTCTGGAAGATATTTGTATTACTTGTGTTGCAGGAAGATGCCACTTCTGACTTCGCAGGTAGGGCAAACTTCGACAGGGATCCTGTTCATGATTGAAAAACAAAAAGCAAAACCATTATAATTAATAAGAAAGGCTATGAAAATCTTTCACTTTCATAAATCCTCTGATAAAATGTCAACATTCTATTCAAAATAGTAAAGGTAATTTAAGAAATAAACCAAATAAATAGTGAAAAAATGCTTTTCAAGGCATGAGTTCTTGAGTACAAACCCAAAGATATGCGCTCTAATCCTACGGATCCCCACACGCGAGGGGTGTTCATTCACTACTCACCAAGGAAGCACTTTGTGTGTACAGGCCACAAGGCATTCCAGTTATCGATAATTAACATTTCGCTGTTTCTATTTTTCCGTGTTTAAAATCCAAGGATGTGGGAGCCCCTGGGTGGCTCAGTTGGTTAAGTGCCGACTTCAGCTCAGGTCATAATCTCGGGTTTCATGAGTTCGAGCCCCATCAAGCTATGTGCTGACAGCTCAGAGCCGGGAGCCTGCTTCATATTCTCTGTCTCCCTCTCTCGCTGCCCCTCCCCCANCAAGCCCCATGTTAGGCTCTTTGCTGACACTCAGAGCCTGGAGCCTGCTTTAGATTCTGTGTCTTCTTCTCTCTCTCTGCCCCTCCCCTGCTCACACTTAGTCTCTCTCTCTCAAAAATAAATGAACATTAAAATTTTTCTTTAATTCAAAGGGAACATACATATAACAATGGCTAACTAGAAATATTGAAAATGAAAATGCTTTTATATGTTGATAAATGCAAAGGAAGCATGGGACTTTTTCTTTGATTAATAGATTCACTTATTTATTATTGACACATTGCTTGAAAAAATTTTAAATTCTAATTTGTATGAGTACAAAAAAGATAACGGGAAATATGATACATGTCTCTCTTCATACAGCCTTTAGTTATTTGAATGTCACCATTCAACTTCAGAGAGGAAAAAAAATGTGGAAGATTCATGCTCAAGTCTAGGTGACTTGAAGGTCAAAATCGAAAAAACATTTTCTAACTTAAAAATTTTTTTAATGAATTTAATTTACTGTCAAATTGGCAAAAAGGAAAACTAGTAGGACTTCACAGTGTTCTGAAGAACTGGATACTTTCAGTTTATTCATGTGCCATATACATTCTGAAATTTTCAGATGCTCTATGCTTAACTTTTTAATTACTCTACCCTAGACCAAGAAAACGTAAGAAATGGAAGTTTTTCTAAGTAGTTTAAGTAGTACAGGAAGACGCTCTTTTGATTCAAATCGTACCTCCATTGCATAGTTCTGGAAGATATTTGTATTACTTGTGTTGCAGGAAGATGCCACTTCTGACTTCGCAGGTAGGGCAAACTTCGACAGGGATCCTGTTCATGATTGAAAAACAAAAAGCAAAACCATTATAATTAATAAGAAAGGCTATGAAAATCTTTCACTTTCATAAATCCTCTGATAAAATGTCAACATTCTATTCAAAATAGTAAAGGTAATTTAAGAAATAAACCAAATAAATAGTGAAAAAATGCTTTTCAAGGCATGAGTTCTTGAGTACAAACCCAAAGATATGCGCTCTAATCCTACGGATCCCCACACGCGAGGGGTGTTCATTCACTACTCACCAAGGAAGCACTTTGTGTGTACAGGCCACAAGGCATTCCAGTTATCGATAATTAACATTTCGCTGTTTCTATTTTTCCGTGTTTAAAATCCAAGGATGTGGGAGCCCCTGGGTGGCTCAGTTGGTTAAGTGCCGACTTCAGCTCAGGTCATAATCTCGGGTTTCATGAGTTCGAGCCCCATCAAGCTATGTGCTGACAGCTCAGAGCCGGGAGCCTGCTTCATATTCTCTGTCTCCCTCTCTCGCTGCCCCTCCCCCACTCATGCTCTGTCTCTCTCAAAAATAAATAAACATTAAAAAAATACAAGAATGTGTTTAGTTCTAAGGTCTAAAACATGTAAAATAGATAATTTTATTTTCATCATAAAAAGATTTACTACCTATTCTCTGTCTTCTAAGGATCTTTTAAAATCTGGCACAGTAATCTTGTTCTTAAACATGAGGGAAGAATTTTTAAATGTATTCTTTTATTTATTTTATTAAAAAAAATTTTTTTTAATGTTTTATTTATTTATTTCTGAGAGAGCGAAACAGCATGAGCAGGGGAGGGTCAGAGAGAGAGGGAGTCACAGAATCTGAAATAGGCTCCAGGCTCTGAGCTAGCTGTCAGCACAGAGCCCGATGCCAGACTTGAATCCACGAACCACGAGATCACGACCTGAGCTGAAATTGGATGCTTAATCGACTGAGCCACCCAGGTGTCCCTCAAATGTATTCTTAAGAGTAATAGATATTAGTAGGTACTAAAACAACAACAACACAAACTAAGGGGAGTTCTGTGGTCAAATCACTTGTTGACAGCGGCTACTATATCTTGCTAGTAAAACTGGAGGCAATCCATACCATTTCTTATTCTTCTCAGTAGTTATTAAATGTTATAAACATTTACATTTTTATAAAGGTAAAAAAATATGTAATGGGATAAACTACCAGTTCACAAGAAATAGAGAAGAAGGGAAAACATGTTACACACCAATCATGGGGACGCAATCAGCATAATCCAGACAAATGACCTGATTGCTTCAGTAAATAAATGACAATGAAAAAAAAATTGTTCTAGATCTGCCACCATTGATCCTAGGCTGTGCCTCAAAGATGTGTTGAGAGGGACAGAGAGAGCTGAAGCCTCACATCAACCTTTAAGCTTTTTAGAGCTGGTGGTATTATGGTCCTTTCCTGGATGGTTCCCCATAACCTTCTGTAATTTCTCTGTGTAAGGGCTAGTTGAAAACTCCCTTCTCATACCTTCTATTAGGCTTGACTAATGTAATTATGTATGTGGGCAGCCTACCTTTTGTATCGAATTATTCTAGAGCACAGAATAAATATTCATTTTAATAAATATGAATCAGGCTATAAGGTAACTTTTATTTCTTAGCATAACAAATTGTTCTTGTTTATTAAAAAAAGGTGGGGGGGGGGAGCCGATTTCTTCATGAATGGATGACCAGATGGAAAAAAAAGACAGGTAACAAAGATAAAAGAAAGTTAACAGACACATCAATCAAATGTGACAAGTGGACCTTGTCTGGATCTCAATTTGAATAAACCACCTATAAAAATAGCTTTATGAGATAAACATGAAAATTTAAACTGAGTATTTGATATAAAATGTTATATATTATCACATTAAAAATATATTACGTTTTCAAACAGTGAATGCTTTACAAAAGACATGCTGTACAAGTCTGTAATGTGTTCAAACCTTGCCACGCTAACATACAGGGTAGAAGACCGTGTTCATCTGTGGAGGGAGCAGTGACTAGATGTGGGCAGGAGAGGAGGTTCTGGATGTTGTTAATGTTCTGTTTCTTGATCTGAGCACTGGTTGCTTAGGGTTAAGCTGAGTACTGAGAATTGAGTAACCTCAATTTCTGAAATGTATTTACATACATAAGAGTATACACATTTCATGAAGTTTATGAAATACATGATTTTACTAAAATGTTAAAAAAATTTTTTTTTAATTTTTAGTTTTTTATTTCTAGGAGAGAGAAAGAGAGACAGCGTGAGCAGGGGAGGGTCAGAGAGAGAGGGAGTCACAGACTGAAACAGGCTCCAGGCTCTGAGCTGGCAGTCAGCACAGAGCCCGACGAACCCACGAACGTGGGGCTCGAACCCACGAACCGCAAGATCATGACCTAAGTGAAAGTCGGACGCTCAACCGACTAAGCCACCCAGGCGCCCCTAAAAATTTTTTTGAAAAGAAAACCACTGGCCCCAAATGGCATCACTAAGGCTGAATTCCCAATAGGGGCTTCATACCTAATCTAATTGCAGTTTCAACCTCCTTAGAGTATAGTCTTAACCAGTCAGTCAGGAATTTTCCAGCCAGGGCCAAGGAGTCGGCCACATGGGCCCTCTCCATCTCAGACAGGAAGATGAAGTAATCTGCATGGTAAGACACTTCTCCCAAGGGAAAGTGACTTTGCCTGGAACATTCTTTTTCTTGTGCTAAAACTTTCTTGCCCCACCCTTCTTCTATACAAAACCTTCGTTTTGTACAATTTGGAGCTCCCCTCTACTTGCTAGATGGGATGCTGCCCAATTCATGAATTATTTAAGAAAGCTAGTTAGATCCTCAAATTTACTTGGCTGAATTGTTTTTTTAACAATATAAAACATTAAAGTCCTTATATTTTAGAGCTACATATTGAAGTACTGATGAATAAAATTATATGCTGTCTGGGATTTACTTTATTTATTTTTTATTTTTATTTTTATTTTTTGGGATTTACTTTAAAATAATCCAGTGGCGAAGAAAAAATGTTGGGACTACAGGAGGGGGAAAGAGAAAACAAGATTGGCCATTTGTTGATAATTGTTGCAACTGGGTGAAGCGTGATGGGGATTCATTGTGCTATTCTTTCTACTTCTGTGTACATTTGAAAACCCCACAACAAAAGCTTTTTAAAATAGCAAAGGTGAAAATGAAAAAATACTATAATGTGTCCATTCCTCACATCACACATTAGGACAAATTTCAAATGTATTAAATATCTAAATTGGGTGTCAAATCTACTTGTGTGTAGAATGGCTTTTACATTGTTGTTAAAAAAAGAAAACAATGGGGGTACCTGGGTGGCTCAGCTGGTTAAGGATCTGACTTTGGCTCAAGTCATGATCCCACGGTTCTTGAGTTTGAGCCCTGTGTCACACAGGCTCTATGCCAACAGCTTAAAGCCAGGAGCCTACTTTAGATTCTGTGTCTCCCTCTCTCTCTCTGCTTCCTCCCCGTCACCCCACATTCTGTCTCTCTCTCTCAAAAATAAACATTAAAAAAAAGAGAAAACGAGGAAAAAAAGAATATGTGACAGAGACGTATGTGGTTCACAAAACCTAAAATATTTAACATAGGGCCTTTACAGAGAAAGTCTGCTGAGCTCAAAAAATGGTAGAGAGAAAAAACCAAAGTGTCAGAAGAAAACACTGTGTGAACTCTGGAAGGGGAAATCTTTCCTAATATCTCAAAATCCAGAAGCAGCAGGGAAATGCTAAGAAATTTGATGACATAAAATTAAAAACTTCTGTGTGGCAAAAATACCCAGAGAAACTTGACACACTTGGAAGGAAATATCTGACAATCACATGACACAAAGGATTCTCTAATGTACAAAAAGAACTATTAAAACTTAAAAAAAAAAAAAAAAAAGACCAACAAGTGAAATGTAGGCAAAGGATGGTCCACAGAAAAAGAAATACAAACAGTCCTAAACATATAAAAGTTACTCAACTTACAAGAGTAATACGCATGAAAACTAAACTAGAATGCAGTCCTCACCTATCAGATGACAAAAATTCCAAAAATGTGGCAACATATTTGTTGCCAAGGCTGTGGGGAAATAGGAATTCTTATATACTGTCAGTGGGAATGTAAAATAGCAGATCCCCGAGGAAGGCAACTTGGCACTATCACTTCAAGGAAGAATTTTTGAGTATCTTCCAAAGATACTCTGTCAAAAATATGATATGACTTACATGTATCACAGCATCATTTTTAATAGTCAAAGACTAGACACCTAATGTCCATCAGCAGGGAAGTGACTAAAACGAACTGTGACATATCCACAGATGATTAACTATGTAACTGTAAAAATGAATAGGGGCCAATGCTATGTGATGATATGGAAGGATCTTGAAGATATATTTATTGTTAAGTGACAAAAACAAGGAGTGGGAAAGTAGGTTACTTTTGAGTAAGAAGACAAGGAGGCAGTAAGAACACACATGTCCCTATATTTTTAAAGCAGCAGCAATGTAAGGAGAAACCAAAATGAATAAAAATGGTTACTTCTAGGCACAGGGAGAAAACAAGATGAAGGGGTGGGGTTGGAAGGCAGATCTCCCTAAAAGTGCCTGGCTTTCTAATTGTTTTGGAGATTTGGAGCTATGCAAATCTTTTACAAAATTAAAACAAAGGGAAAAAAGTAAAGGTACCACATATAAAATGCAATACGACCAAGCTGTGTGAACAAACCTTCTAAGGAGGCAGAACTTTCCAGGCTTGTTCTGCTGAAATCAATTCCCTTAGTCCCTGAAGTGGCACTGCTCTCTTGGGAGGAAGTGGCTCCTTCCAACTCCTGGCAAACATCTTCATCTGTTAAAGAGGTAGATTCAGAATCCTGGGCTCCCACTGAAGAAAGACTGGTACGATCAGAACTTTGATCCTGAGGACACAATTATAAGCTTAATTTCCTTCATATTTAAAGTTAATTATTTAAAATGTCACTCCTAAGGCAGAGGAAATGCCTAATTACTCAGATGATTGGTTAATCAACATGTCTACAGAAAGAAAACAAATTTTACAAGGGCTATGAATTTGGACAAACATGAGCTGGAAATCATTTAGACAGCATTTGTAGTTAGATCAGAGCAGACGACTGTTAGTAAGATACCCTTGCTGACTGAATTTTCAAGTACTGTTTCTTTTCCTCTCTGCAAATCCCAGCCCAGGATGATACCATCAGAATTCCATTTTAATTCTTTTAAAATTTATATTTTGTTTTCCATAATAACCTAGGTTTTAAAGACATGTATTTCTAGTTTTCATTTTTGAGAACACCAAAATGTTCAGTTAAATATTTTCCTGGTTATATCAACAATACATATGAACATCTGACAGGTATGAATTTTTGTACAAAGAAAAAAATGGGAGGTGAGGACACCTGGGTGGCTCAGTCAGTTAGCGTCTCACTCTTGATTTCAGCTCTGGTCATAATCTTGAGGTTCAGAGAATCAAGCCTCACGTTGGGCTGGGCTCTATGCTGACAGCACAGAGTCTGCTTGAGAGTCTCTCTTTTCCTTTCTCTCTCTGCCCCTCCACTGCTTATTCTCTCTCTCTCTCAAAATAAGTAAATAAACTTAAAAAAAATTTTTAAATATAATTCTAATGCCCAGATAATATAATTTATATTTTTCTAGTCATGCTGTGTGTGTGTTGAGTTGTTCTATTTTTAGGATTATTTAAATATTTTTATTGGCTTTTTTGGCTACATCTCATTGTGTTTTTAAAGTGGGTGCTCTAGGAATTAGAATATCTACACCTAATCATTTACAGCCTACTTCAAGTGCATATTGTACCACTTTGTATATAACACTATAATGAACGTCAGCATAGTGAATCCCTTTACCACTGTAAAACATGTACATACATATACTGCATATTCCATAACATGTCATAAGTTTGGGTTTGGAGAATTATAAAATTTTAAGGAATTTAAGAGATAAAAGTATTTTTTTTTAATATTACACAACTATTTACCATGTATTTTGTTCTTCCTTCATTCCTACAGATACAGTTTGCTTGTGGTATCATTTTCTTCAGCCTGAAGAACTTCCTTTAGCACATCTTATACAGCAGGTCTGCTGGCCATGAACTCTTTTCCTTTATCTGAAAATGTGTTTATTTCGCCTTTACCCCTAAAGAATATTTTCATTGGATATAGAATTCTGGGTTGACAGGTCTTTTGGCACATTCATGGTATGGTTTCAGTGTATTCTTTCCTCCACGGATTGTGATAAAAAATACATGGTCATTCAAATCCTCATTCCTCTGTGGGTAATGTGTCATTTTTCTTTAACAATTTTCAGGATATTTTGTATTATTTCCCCCCTCCAACCCGCCCCAGCAGTCATTTTATGAATAGATGGATATCTTTGCTTTTTAGCAGTTTGCTCATGCATGTGCAGATGTAGTTTTCTCTGAGTTTATCCTGTCTAATAGTTTACTGAGCCTCTTATACCTGTAAATCTAAATCTTCTATCCAATTTGCGAAGTTTGAGCCACTTATTTATTTTTTATATATATCTTATATATATCTTATATATCTTTTCTACCAGAATCCTTTTCTCTAATGCTTCTGGAACTCCAATTATGTATCTTTTGCTATTGTCCCATAAGTCTCTGAGACTCCTTCTTCTATCCTCTCCATTCTGCTGAGTCCATCCAATGAGTTTATTTCAGACTTTTTTTCAGTTATTCTTGGTGTTTTTCAAAAATAGTTTCTATTTCTTGCTGAGAATCCTTTTCACTTATTCAAATGTGTTTTTCTTTAACCTCAGGAAACCTGGTTATAATACTTGCTTTAGGGTTTCAGTTGGGTAATTTCAACATCTGGGTCATTTCTGGGCTGTCTTTCCCTTCAGAACTGGGTCACATTTTCCTGGTTCTTTAACTATCAAGCAATTCTGGATTTTATTTTAGACTTTGCGAATATTATGTTTTGGAGTCTGGGTGCCGTTACAATCTTTTGGAGAACACATGCTTTTGCTATAGCAGTATGGCAATAATGTTCAGATTATAATTTGTGTTTCAATTTTTGTAGGCAGTGACTTAATTTTTAGCTTAGTCCTCTAAGCCTGGTCTCTGCTGGTCTGCATTTGTCCCATGCATGTGTGGCTCAGGGGACACTTGTCTGGGCCATTCACAGAATCTGGGAATCCCCTTCTCTCAGATTCCCCTCGAACTCTCCAGCTCACAGCTGCCCCCTTCTCTGGTTCTTCTGGCCAGGAACCGTGGGGTTTCTCTTGAAGTCTTGGCTGCCAGGGCTGCCACACCACAGAGTGACTGTACCTGCTCTTGAGGCAAAGGTGCAGGAGAAAGGAAAATGGGGAATTCACCTCTGTCCGGGTCCCTCCCCACAATCTGCCTGTTTTTTCAGAATTCTTAGATAGTTGTCTTTTGTGTTTTGTCTGGATTTTTTAGTTATATGCTGTGGGAGGGATGGGCTTTGGTGGCCTTACCTTACCACAGTAGAACTGGGACTCACCCTAATTTTTAGAGACGATATTTGCTGGGTGTGGGAAAATAGGGTGAGAGTTTTCTCTCAGTGCTCTAAAGGTGTCTTTCCTGGATCTCCTGATATCAAAGTTTCTGTTCAGAAGACAAGTGTCAGTTTCTTACTGTTGTTCTGAAGGTAAGATAGGTCTTGTCCCTGGCTCCTTTTAAGATTTCCTCTTTGTATTCCATTTCTATCTTTTTTTTTAACAGGAGATGCCTAAGTATAGTTTTCTTTGCATTTATTCTGCTTGACATTTGAAGATCTTCTAAATATGTGAGTTGCCATCTTCAATCAGTTTGGGAAAATCTTTGGCAATTCGCTTTTTAAATGTTCCTTCTATCTCATTCTTTCTTCTTTTGGAACTCAGTTACATCAATGTCAGGCACTGTCACTAAATCCCACCTCCGCTTTTGTATTTTCTATTTGTTTTGCAGGAGTGGATATTTTTCACTGAGTTTCCATATGGTTTACTACTTTCTTTTTCTGTGTTTTGTCTGCTGTTAAATCCAACTACTGCATTCTCAATTTCATATCTTTATCAGTTCTAGAATTTATACTTGATTCTTTCCAGTGAAACTTTCTACCTTTGCTGTTTCCCACCTTTTCCTCAATTTTCTTGAACATACTAAAATTATTTCAAACTCTCCTGCTAATTTAACTATTTGGACCACCTGAAGGTCTCTTCCCACTGTTTTTCTTTTTTGTTTTTTAGTTATGGTCCTGTCTCTTGGTATAGCTATTTTTCATTAAATGATAGAATATTAAAAAATTATATGGACTCTAGATGATATGCTATTCCTCCAGAAAAGGCACACTCTTTCATGTGTTAGATAAAGGCTGATTATCTTCATCTAATCACAGACTGAGCTGAGTCAAGCCCAGGGTGCAGCTCTGGTCAGGCATAGTCTGCCTCTGGTTTGCCAGCACCATTAAGGCATGGCCCTGCAGGCGTCTCAGCTAAGTGCTTGGTGTGCTTACCAAAGCTCCCCTGCCTCTACTCCCACTCCCTAGGAACTTGGGACCTCTTTGCAACTGTATTCTCAGCACCGTGAAACTGCTGAAAACTCTTATTTGTCAGAGACTTTCGGCTTACCTTTTTAGCCTCCTGTCTCATGCACTACTATCCGTACTTGGAACATATCTTGAAGGAAAAAAATTAGTGTTATTTGAGAACCCTCAAGCCTCTAATTTTGTCTTTCCAGTCTTACAAGATCCCTAAAGCTCTGTGGCCCCTTGCTTCTCCTCAGTCTTCTGATAAGGGATTTTCAACCCCTAGTTTTGAGCCCAGAGTCAACAATGCTCTCATATGTTGTAGTTATAGAGTGTCCGGCTCCTCTCTGCAATTCTCTTCTTGCCAGAATCATCCCCCAGCACTTTCTAGTTGCTTCAGCAATTCTCTGATGACTTTAAAAAGATACTTTATATTTCCTTTAGCTTTCTGCTCTTGGGAGATATGTATGTGGGTCCATCACAAGCTACTGCATCCTAACTAGGAGGAAAAATCCTATGTCAGCTGGTAATTTTTGAAGGCATGCTGGAAACTACCTGAAAAAAAAATCTCCATTTTGAAGGAAATAATGAAGTTCAGTAGGCAATTTCATATAACACTAATTTTTACTCCAGCTAAAAATCATTTTCGTTCAAAAGTGAACTATAAACATAGCCTTAGTGAATGTTCCTTTGAATTTATTATTCAAGTTCAAGTTCTGATACTTACAAAACTTATGCATCCCAAGAGGTTTTTTTTGGTAAAGTTGTGTTTAAGGAGAATGGTAAAAATGGCCATCTTTGCAAGGAAGGGGCTCCCAGTGGTGGAGGAGGGTAAAAGGGAAAGTAGAAAACATGAACAGAACTTACCTTAGAAGAGGTGGTATACATGGTGAATCTTGAATACCACTTGCTGGCTTTCTCTGCAACTCCTTTCCCAGCAGTAAACATACTGTTCCTTAGAACATCTAGTTTAGGTACTAGCAGTGTATCTAAATTAAATGAAGGTGATGAATGGGTTAATCCGTCTTGAGAGTCTTCCCTAAATGGGCAAGTAGGTGAGAAGGCTGGAGAAGACCAGAGCCTGTCCCTTGGTCTCTCCTCAGTTTTCGTGTAACTTTTAGATTTGGTAAGTCTCATGGGCCTAGGAGAATGAGGCGGCAGGCTAGACCTTCTGCATGCCTTGACCAACGTTGGGCTTTTCTTACTGGCTGATTTATCATCACATGTCCGTTGCAAGTCAATGCTTGGTGTGCGGCTTGTCAAAGGACTGCTCATGTTATTCATATACATCACAATTTCTTCAGCCAAATCGCGCCTAGCGGATGGTGTTGAAACGCTTTTGCTATCCTCCTCCTCCTCCTCCTCCTCCTCCTCCCCTTTTTGCTGCTGTTCAGTCTCAGCAACCAAAAGGGAGAGGGGATCAAATCCTGTGGCGACATCTGTTTTTTCAGAGGGTTTTACTGAAAAGCTGCTGCTGAGACGCTGAATCCTCTTGGGGTTTTGTGAAGCAACATATCCCACTCTTGATCCATCTGTTTCGCTATCTAAGTCCTCCAGATCAAAAATAACAGGAGAATCTACTTTATCTGCCAAACAATCGGAACCGTCGAAAGGTGTATCGTCATCACTAGATTCCTTTTCTAGACTGTCTCTTTTTGATCTTAAAGGTGGCTTTCCAATATCAAGACTATTTGGTCTTGTGCTTTTTGAGATCACATTTGAAAGAATTTTTGCATCAGCTCCTAGTTTTTCGGCCATGTCTCCAGGGTTTGCTTCCTGGTTGACTCTACTGAGCACAAGTCCCACCAGTACTCCTCCGCTAAGACTGCGCTCTCTGTTTCCCCAGGAGAGTCGCTGCTGCAAATCAGCTTCGTTGTCACTTTTATGTCTTTTCCTGAAGCATCTACTTTGACTGTTTCCTGTTTCATTTGGACCCTCAAAGGATGACATTAAGAGTAGCTCAGACGTGCTTTCTGAAAAACAAGTCAAGTGTTTTTAGCCATGAAAAATGTAATGTGCAAATGTAAGGTGTCTTACATTTTGAAAATACCAAGTAATGAAAGTGATAATAGCAAGTATTGACTGAGTTATTACTTCTGAGTACTGTCTTATTTGACAGATACCATAAGTAGGCACTTTACTCACGTTATCTACTACAATCATTCCAACATCCTTATGGGTTGAGAAGAAACTGACACTTAGAGAGATTAATTATCTAGCCCAAAGTTATCCAGTCCTTAAGTGACAGAAGTGGGATTCAAGTCCAGACATGACGGACTCTGAAAGGTATGCATTAGCATGTACTGTTTTCTAAAATTATTTTTATTTAAATTAAAAATATTTTTTTAACGTTTATTTATTTTTGAGAGAAAGAGACAGAGTGTCAGTGGGAGAGGGCCAGAGAGAGAGGGAGACACAGAATCTGAAGCAGGCTCCAGGCTCTGAGCTGTCAGCACAGACCCCAACAGAGGGCTCGAACTCACTGAACACTGAGATCACGACCTGAGCTTAAGTTGGACACCCAACTAACTGAGCCACCCAGGCACCTCTAAATTTTTTTAATGTTTACTCATTTTTGAGAGAGACAAAGCGCAAGTGGAGGAGAGGAAGAGAGAGAGGGAGACAAAGAATCTTAAGCAGGCTCCAGGGTCTGAGCTGTCAGCACAGAGTCTGATGCGGGGCTTGAACTCTCAAACTGTGAGATTATGGCCTGAGCTGAACAAAGTTGAATGCTTAACTGCCTGAGCCATCCAGGAGCCTCAGCATGTACTGCTTTTTAAAACTGATAAATTAAGATTAATATTTGCCTTTCTTGGAGTGGGAGATATATAGGCTTTCAGCTATGGAAGAAATAAGTCACGGGAATAAAAGGCAAAGCACAGGGAATATGGCCAGTGATACTGTAATAGTGTCCTACAGTGACACATAGTAGCCCCACTGTGGTAAGCACGGCATACATCTAGAGAAGCTGAATCACTATGTTGTTCACCTGAAACTACTGTAACACTGTGTGTACTAAAGAAATGTTTTGAAAGATGTACCTTTCCTATATTTAATAATAAATTTATATTAATTTGACTAAATTGATTAAGCAATGATTATACAATGGTGGTTATACTAGATGACCTTGAGATTCTAAGTCTTCTGCATATAAAAACGAAAAACAAAATCAAAAACGCTAAACCAAACCAAATAAAAGGCAGCTATGTTAGTTTTATCCATATATAAAAATTATTCTAAAAAGCTGTAAATCCTAGATATGGCTAAATAATTTTACCTTTGTTTTACATATGGTTTGCAAGTTTATTCCCAGTCAAATATGAATGGCTACTTTCTACTCAGAAACACTTTTCACTGCTTTTTGCCAAATTACTTAGATGCCAGGGCTAAAAGCAGACATTTAGATTTCTGATCACTTTAATTGTCCTAATAATGTGGGAATCTTCTCTAAAGCAGGAGTCTAGGTACGGTATTGTTAACTATTCTTTTTATATGTGTATCCAACAGAACTAGTGTGCTATCACCAGGCAATTACTAAAAATGTGCCTTTTTCCTGCCATGTAATGCATTCAGGTAACAGGAAAGGAGATAAAAGGGAATATTGGAGACCATAAAGCCTACAACTTAATAATATAATAAGCATATACCATTAACAAGGAAAATAGCATAGCAGAAAAGTTTATTCTTTGGTTCTATATCACCTCATGATTAAGGACATAAAAAATTTACTTTCTTCTAACACTCTGAAAAATCTCCTGCTTGACAGATTAAATGTTATCAAAGACTTGGAGGAATTTTACAACCCAAAGACAGTACTCTGGGACTGCATTTAAACAGCTGTGCAAGGGCTCTCTTGCAAAGTCAGAACCATGCTACAGCCTGAAGACAAATAAAGCTGGTTATCAAATTATACCAGGGGAGGGCAAACTATGCTTCTGAGCCAAATCTGGCTTGGTGACTGTTCTTGTACAGGCAACCCTGGTTTTTTCATTTTTTAAAAAAGTTTATTTATTTATTTTTGAGACAGAGCAAGAGAGAGAGAGAGCGTGAGTGTACACACATGGGGGAAGAGCAGAGAGAGAGAAGGAAAGAGGTAATCCCAAACGGGGTCCATGCTCAGCATAGAGCCTGGCGTGGAGCTCAATCCCACCTTCGTGAGATCATGACTTGAGTCGCTATCAAGAGGAGAATGCTTAACCATCCTCAGGCACCCCTGGTTTTTAGATTTTTAAAAAGTTGTAAAAATCAGATACCTACAAAGAAGATTAGGTAACAGATCTGTGTGTGGCCTGCAAGGCCTAAAATACTACCTGGCTATTTACAGTTAAATTAGTCCAGTCCTAGGTTTGTATAAATGCTAAATTCCACCAGATTATGCTGGATGCTTCATGCCTCTAACACAGAGCACAAACTATGTAACTTCTTTGGATCAGGCAGTTCTGTGACATAATTCTGGTCAGTAATATTAAAGCGGTGGTTTTTGAGGGTTTCTGGAAAAATTTCTGCTTTTCTGATAAAAGGAGAAAGATGTGGCTGGTGGTCCTACCACAGGCTTTTAAAACTGACTTGTTAATAAGCAAAGAAAAAAGCCAGATGATGAGTCAGATACTGATTACTTCGACAAAATGTCAGGATAAAAGGAAGGTTTATAATCATATTAAACGGCAAGGTCATAAAAGTAGATCTTAGGAAAAAGGCAAGCATGAATAGATGGTAATGAAAGAACAACAGCGCAAAGACTACCAAAGGCAAGTTACTAAGGGTTATAATTAGACAACGACTAGGAAGGACTAAATGGTGGTGAGGCAATTCCACGAGGCCAATAAAACAAATTTTAATGTTTAAGTTATAACAACTATCTAATATAGAAATGCAAAGTAAGATGGTTACAGATTATTTAACTTTTTTTTTGACAGCTAGAGCAGGGGGCTCTGCAAGCTTTTTCTGTTGAGCGTCAGACAGTAAATGTTTTAGTGTTTGTGACGACTACTCAACTCTGCTGATGTATTACAAAGGCAGCCAGACAGTACGTAAATGAACGAGTGCAGTTGTGTTCCAATAATCCATTATGTATGAACTCTGAAGTTTGCCTTTCATAGAATTTTCATGTGTCACAAAATGTTATTCTTCTTTTAATTTTTTCCAATCATTTAAAAATGTAAAAACCATTCTTAGCTTCTAGGCCTGTACAAAAATAGGCTGCAGGTCCAATCTGGCCAATGGGCCATAGTTTGCCTACCGCTGAGCTAGAGGCATAACTAACTATGCTGAAGAAGGACAAACATCATGGTAGCAAGGCCATTTATAAACCAAGATATTATAGCCTTGACAGCTCAATCCTTCAAGAGTTGTTTTGATTACACATGATACAGAATTGAGCAAATACCATAATAAAATAATATATCATCAGACTAAAACTTTGAATGTTATATCTATATAACCCCCCAAAAATGATTTGATGAAGAATTTGAAAGCAAGTATTATCCCAAATCCTAAATTGACTTTTCCATTAATTAGGTGATAACTGACATGACCTGCCAACAGTCAGAATATACCTCAGTTTTCTCATCTTTAAAAGAATGCTTATCTCTTCTCTCATTAATCTAAGCATTGCTCTATTAATAAATATAAAAAGCACTTTGAAAAGAAAAAATATTAGGTAGTTTTATCTAAACTATCTGGCAGACTATGCCCTTGCTTCTGAGAAAACAGGGACAATAATGATGATTAAAAAACTATATGCTTCAGGGGCACCTGGGCGGTTCAGTCAATTACGTGTCCGACTCCTGATTTTGGTTCAGGTCATGAGCTCATGGTTTGCGGGATGGAGCCTCACATCAGGCTCTGTGCTGACAGCTCAGAGCCTGCTTGGGATCCACTCTCTCCTTCTCTCTCTGTCCCTTCCCTGCTCGTGCTCACTCTCTCAAAATAAATAAATAAACTTAAAACAAAACAAACAAAAAGAACTATATGCTTCATTTAAAAACTGGCTAAGCGTAAGTTGTCCTCAGATGGATCATCTCACTTGCTCCCACTTCCCCTTCCAGAAAGTCCCAACATTCCAAACTCAAAAGATGTGTGAGGCTTGTAGCTGTGGCCTTATACTTTGTTATAACAAAAGCTTGAAAAAGTGTATTATAAAATATATAATTCAAACTACTAAGCTATTCAACAAGAGGCTACACAAATTATAAAAAAATAATCTTGGAGAATAAAGACTTAAAAAAATTCACTAGAAATGCAGACTAGAAATATAGACACAAGACCTTCTGCATATAAGAGAGGTATACTATTCAACTTACCTGTGCCTTCTCCTGATATTTTATCAGCACCGCTGTTACTGGTGCCACTGGGGCGAACTATACTGGAAGAACTTTGATAATTAAGCTCAGGAAGACAATCAGCACTTCCTTTTGCACTCTCACTCTCTGACACTGTAAAGATTAAAATGAAATTGTTAAGATAAAAGCTATCTACATCATAGAAGGCATAAAGAGAAGTAGCTTTCAGTTCTAAATATTTCTAACTTAAAATAGGTGATAAGAAAATACCAAACACCTCTACACCTATTTGTCAATCTCAGGTAAATGATTCCAGTTATTTGAGGGCTCAAGATCTGTGTCAAATTACTAAGTACTGGTCATGCGGGAGGTCTGTACATTTTGCGTTTCTTCTTTGGTTGTGAAACACTGCTCTTGATGGAGGTAGGCAAAGGAGAAAAATAGAAGTCACAGACTGTTAACAAAGTATTACATAAAAATATCGTTAAACCTTAGAAAAGAGTCACTGTTTGAAAAAATGTATATATTTCTACTACAAGAGTAGTATTTGGTTGGAGAGTGTTGTGTCACTGAGACTATACACTTTACACGTAAAGTATTTGTGTGTTGGAACATTAGGTGGTGAAGAGGGCCTGTAATGGGAGGAAAGAGGAGTTATAATGGGAACATGGAAAGTAAAATTAGTACTTTTATACCTCAAGCCACTTGTATTTTCTGTTAACAGAAGTTTACAAATGTGTACAGTATCAACTTAAATAATACCTACGGGAACTAGAATCACTCCCTTTTTTATCTTTTTCTTCTTGAATTTCTTCAGTAGATATATCCCCTCTTCTAACTTCATCCTTAGATAATGAATTATACCCAAGATCAGACTGTCCACCTAGGAAAAAAAGAAAAAAAAAGAAACAAAACCCTTCTGCTGTTTATCATAAACTTCCTCAGTGAGAACAACTGGATTTAGGAGGAACGTATTAGTGTTTAGATTTACTTATGAGCAATTTTCTGGATAACTTCCAATTAAAAGCATTATTTTGTCAGCTCCCCTCCTGTATCTCTATTAACGGGAGATGGGATGATCTCAAAATAATTTATTTCTGGCTCCACACTGCCATCAAAAGAGACTATGTACATTCACACTACCATCTGGGCTCATAAAGATACAGACAAACCAGATGTTCTTTAAGTCCATGACCTGTCCACATGAAAGTCTAAGTTCCAGCTAAGCAATGGAGAAGAAAAATCTGCAGGGAATTCCTGACAGAACATTCACACACAGATTACCACAGCCAAATGTCTAAATGATTCTACTCAAGAAAAAGGGTTAATTTAAATTTATTGATAGGTGATTCTTTTTTCTGAAAATTCAACTGAATAATTATTGAATTGCACTTGAGTACAAATACATGGGAATGAGAAAAAAATTAGTATCACTGTTAAGCAAACATTGCACTGATAGAAGAAAACTTCTAATACACTGCTGCTCAAGAAGTCCTCTATAATGTTCAGCAAATTGTTTTCACTAGATTAGCATCAAAATATAAGGTTTTAAACTCTACTTCTCAATCTTAGGAGACATGATTTTAAGCCAACCACTTAACCTTTTGGTTTGGATCTCAAGTCTCCAGGTTTGTAACACACAAAGCAGTTATGACTGTATGAAAGAGACTATATATGGAACCTATAAAGAACTATGTAAAGAAACTATATTAAGTATCACTAGGTATTTGCTTTAGAATTATCTGTTATAATTTTGAGTTTGTATTTTTTCTAATCAAACTTTTGGCTCCATTTCCACAGAAAATACAAATTAAAAAATATGAAGATGATCATGATGGGAAGTCATGCTTTTATTAGATTCTGCACTGCTTTAAAATAAACTTTTCAAAAGCCACACTTAAAAACAAAAGATACAGGGGCCCCTGGTTGGCTCAGTTGAAAGAATGTGACTCTGGATCTTGGGGTTGTGAGTTCGAGCCCCATGTGGGGTGTAGAAATTACTGAAATAAAATAAAACTAAGAAATGAAATTGATTTCTTCATTTTTAAGAGAGAATGCCTGAAGATGACTACTATAACTCAGATTAATTCATACTGCATGATCAAAAATTAAAATCAGCCAAGTAAGAACTATGAAAATTACATTACAACACAATTTGCTTACATTCATTAGTCTTAAAAGTAGGCATAAAAGAAGACAGACCAAAATAATGTTACCATATCTAGAGAAAGAAGCCTTCATATTTTATTATTAATCCTTGGATTTTTAATTTAAAATTTCTCTCTGTTAAGAGGTGGCTCTTATATTATGTACAAAAGTCATGTTTTTGTTTTTTTTTTTTAATGTACTAATGAAGAGGACAGAATTATTCAACAAATTTCACTGTGTCAGTTTTAATTCTTAGAGGAAGGTTATGTACAAATCTGATACTTTAATGAAACTCATCGATACTATCTGACATGATATATAATACACTGTTAAAACCAGGAAGTTGATGTTGATATGTACTATTAACTCAGATCAGGGCTATAAAGTTTCTCTTTTAAGAAAACTCTAATAATGTTTTCATAATTATAAGGAAGAATTTATCCTTAAAAAAATGACATGATAAGGATATCTGTGTGCTATTCAGAGTTAACTGGGTTATCATCTGCTAACTACTTGAATAGACTCTCTTTTAAATGTTTATTTCCATTCAAATAAAGAATGAATAAAAAAGCAGGTAGTTATTAGACACAGTATCAAACCAAGTACCTATCACATAAAATTAAAAAGTGACAGTTAACATAAATAATCATTGAAAATTAAAATCTAAAAAAGACAGACCAGCAAATCTAGTTTGTAAAACGCACCATAATAAATGTATACATAAGCACACACAAACCTGTACTAGATCTATCATCAGTAGCATACACTTTGATTAAACCCGTATTAAAAGGTGCCTGCTCCACAGTGTGTGTCCCATGACCACTATCCATGCTGCCATGACTAATAGCATCCAGGTCACTGCCATCTGCTTTAAGAACACAATGTGACAGCATTTTACTACTCAGGGAGGTACCAAAAATACACATTACTTTGTTGCTCAAGCTAATAATCTACTAACACTGACCATGAAATGTGCCACATAATTAGCAAAATACAACTATACCAACTATAACTACTGTGAATTATTACTGACTACTAAAACAAGAGCACCAGGGTGTCATAATGTAACAGTTCCAGAAAAAAAGTGAAATTTGGTGTTTTTTTTTAATGGGAAAATAATATTAGAATTTGCTTAATGGCAATACAAACTAGAAAACATTAAATATTCTTAAGCTATGTAAGATTTCCAAAAAATGTAAAGTGTAACTAATCAATTTTTTTAAAAGTAAAACATAAACATCCCCTAAGAACCTTTAGTTACCTGAGAGAGTTGTTTGTGATAAGTGTGCATGTTTCTTTAAAGCTCTTTTGAACTGTGCTACTCCTAAAACAACGTTTCTCACTTTTGTCCAAAGAAAATAGCCACTACGACTTCTTGAGGGCCAAGTACTTTCCAGAACAGCCTATGAATTCAACAATAAAAAAATAATTAGTAAAATAATATTGGTAAGTGAATGTACACTGGCTTTATAGTTAAGCTAAAGAGTATCTAATAGATTATATGACAAAATAGAATAAAAAATCTTATTTGATTTATAAAATATACTTCAATACTCCAAAATTAATGCCAAACAAAGCCTGAATCAATGACTTCTGCCAATAAATTAAGGTTGTATAATCACAAAAGTTATACTTTCTCTCCACTAAATCAAAGTAATTACCTTATTATAATAACCGTAAGTAATGGCATTGGGGTCAATACCAGCTTTCTGCATTTCGAAAAGCACTCGAACTGCAAGCACTGGCTGATCATATTGTCCACAGAGCTGCATGAGAATGCGGTAGCACACCTGAAACACAAAATTCAGAGAGCACAGAAACAAAATATGTATGAACATAAATCTAAAGTAATGCTTTTTATTTTTTATAGTTAATGATACTGTTTTTTCCTTTTTCAAGTTTTTAAAATAACGTATTAAAAAACACATTTAAAATACATTTTTTTAAGTTTATTTATTTATTTTGAAAGACAGAGAAAGAGAGAATCCCAAGTGGGCTCGACCGTCAGCACAGAACCTGATACGGGACTTGAACTCACCAACCGTGAGGTCATGGCCTGAGCTGAAGCTGGATGGTTAACTGATTGAGCCACCCAGGTGCCCCTAAAATGCATTTGAAAAAAACTGTTACCTCATCAGGCGGATCCATCTTCTTTGACTGCATTTTTTTAAGCACATCATATGCCGTTTTCAGTGCCCTAACTTTTGAATGACACACTTTCACATAAGCTGGCAGACAAATAAACCATAGTCCGTAACAGTGACGCAGCAGGCACCTAGACCACATTTGGGGAATGGAAGAATACTTCTTGGCAATTTTATGGGCTGATTTAATTTCCTAGAAAAAAAAAAGCAAGGATCTCATTAATAAATGTACACAGTTAAGCATTCTTATTTATTAACTGAATGCTGAGTAACTGGAAGTCATATGCTTTTATAGTACTTTGCTAACAAAATGTGTCTATAATTACTATATAGTCAAGCCTCTGCTTGAATTTGTGTTATAAAATACGTAAAGTTCTAAGATAGGAAAATTAGTTAATGTTTTGAAGTCACATTACTATAAATTCAATAATGTGAATATAAATGCCTTGAGGAACATGATAATCTAGTCATAAATATGGGGCAGTAAAATATACTAAGGGAGTAAGAGTGTCACATTTACTTTTGTTCTAATATTTGAATACATGAAGCGTGCAAAATATTCAAAGCACCTGTTTTGTTCTTCTGAACATGGGAGAAGGGCTACTGGGACTACTTGATTTTGAAGGCAATTTGTTCTTTTGTGTTTGTAGAAATCCTTCAGGTCTCTCAAATAAATTGTTTCTAAGAACTGGAAATCCATTATAGCTGTTTTTGAAAAGAAAGAAAAAATCTCAAGCACACACAGATGATCATACTGCTTACAATCTAAAAACTATTCTGACCAATAATTTAGAATTTATTTCAACTTTCTCCATCAGACAATATATACTCAACAAATCTTCATGCTAATGTTGCTTTTATTGCTATCCTATTTAGAAATATAATAGCCAAATACAAACTCAAGTACATATTTTAGAGGTAAAAAAGCAAAATATATTTAAAGTTTGCTGAACTTGATATCAAAATTTGAATTAAGCAAATTATATAAGTTAGTATTCAATGTAGATAACATAGCAAACATATCATATGACAGTTGGGAAAAGGCCCACCAAACCAATACTCTTTCAGATAAGATGGTCATTAACATCATTGCTTTAGATTAAAATATTATTGTTGAACTGTCCTCTTAAAAAGATACAAATAACATATTAGCAATCCAGGACAAACTCATATTATTATAAATTGGTTTATCAGGTTAGCTAAGCAGGTTCAGGCCCTCATTTACGAGAAAGAAAATTGAAGAGGTTGGAGAAGAAGAAAAGATTAGAATGAGTGGCTCTATGAGGACGTGGGCCTAATTTGGTGCTAGAGCAAAGTATTTTGGGAATTTAAAAGGTAGCAGTGGCTGGGAAAAAGACATGCTTTCGAAAAGAACAGAAGAAGCCCCTGAGCATCAAGCTGAACCTATTTTATAATCTTCCTAAAAGGCATACAAACGGTTTCAATTAACTGAGAAAACCAGTTAAAATAAAAGATGGCAAACTATATATCTGTTATACATTACTATAGGCAAATTCAGTAGAATGAGAAAATATTGATAAATATTGAATGTTAAATAGGAATAAAATGGGGCGCCTGGGTGGCTTAGTCGGTTAAGCGTCCGACTTTCGCTTAGGTCATGATCTCACGGTTCGTGGATTCAGGCCCCGCGTCGGGCTCTGTGCTGACTGCCAGCTCAGAGACTGGAGCCTATTTCAGAGTCTGTGTCTCCCTCTCTCTCTGACCCTCCCCTGCTCACACTGTCTCTCTCTCTCTCCTAGAAATAAATAAAAATATTAAAAAAAAAATAAATAGGAATAAAATAGCAAAGAAGTTCAGGAAAACTATTCCCCTTAAAAAATTCATTGTATGTACATGGTGTGATAATGAGACCATTCTGTGTGTCTTGTGGAAACTTGCTTACTACTTTATCACTGTACACAGACAATGTAAGAATATGAGTCACCTCTCACTAAGAGGACCCACTGTACTACTTAAAGACATTTAAGTTGTTTTTCCAATGATGGGTATGATTACACCAGAATTATACTGTTAATCTCAATCCAAAGAATCACTTAGATTCTTCAAAAAATAGAAACTTTCCAAGCTAAGTAATTTTTTTAGTAAAGTAAATCTAAAATTAAATTTAAATTTTGAAAAAGTTAAAACCAAATCATAAAAGGAAAAACAAAACTTTATTAGTGAAACATGTCTCCCTGCAAAAGTCTTAGAAGTATAATGTACAAAAGGGATCAAAGAAATGAGATCTTGTTTAGAAAGAAAAAAAAAGCGAGAAAGAGAGAAATTAGGAGAGAAATTTTGAACACCTTTGACAAAAGGCAGAATTTTAAAGTGATCTGAGCAACATCATCAGTAGACAAAAAGTAAGGGCAGGAGCCAAGTGGCCTATGAATTAACTGACATTCACAAACATGTGTTGCACCATTTTTTTGTCTGTAAAAGGAATCATTTAATCTGAGTTATAAATAAGGATGTTCTGAAAAATCCTTTTTCAATGAAAATAAACTGTGACATAATGAGTGATACATGTGAAATGGCTTTAAAGAAAGAAAATATTGGAGAAAGAAATCAATTAAAATCTAAAAGGAAATATCATTTTAGTGGCACCAGGGTGGTTCAGTCAGTTAAGTGATTGACTCTTGATTTCAGCTCAGGTCATGTTCTTACGATTTGTGAGACTGAGCCTGGAGTTGGGCTCTGCGCTGGCAGCTCAGAACCTGCTTGGGATTCTTTCTCTCCCTCTCTCTCTCTGTCCCTCCCCAGTTCTCTCTCTCAAAATACATAAATAGGGAAGCTTGGGTAGCTTAGTCAGTTAAGCTTCTGACTTCAGCTCTGGTCTTGATCTCAGGGTTTGTGGGTTCGAGTCCTATGTCAGGCTCTGTGCTGACAGCTCAGAGTCTGGAGTCTGCTTTGGATTCTGTGTCTCCTTCTCTCTCTCTGCCCCTCCCCTGATCATGCTCTGTCTCTGTCTCTCTCTCAAAAATAAGTAAACATAAAATTTTTTAAAAAACTTAAAAAATGTTTAAGAAAAATAAACAAACAGTGGTGCCTGGGTGGCTAGGTCAGTTAAGCATCTGACTTTTTGGCTCAGGTCATGATCTCACGGTTTGTGGGTTCAAGCTCCTGCACTGGGTGAGTGTGAGCCTGCTATGGGCTCTACATTCTTTCTTCCTCTCTCTTTGCCCCTTGTGGGATTCTCTCTCTCTCCCCCTCACTCACTCATGTGCTCTTTCTCTCTCAAAAATAAAAACAAGTAAATAATAAAATATAAGGAAATACCACTCTAAGTAAAAATAAATGTATACTGGAAACTACTCCTAGTAGATAACAAGTGTATGTGTACAATATACATATAGATACACAGATTATAATAAATATAACTCTGTCATAACCCTATTTCACTGTGCTCAGAACTTTCATATCTTTCCAACTAGACATGAAAGCAGTAACAATGTATCATTCAAGTCTATGTACCAAGCACTCAGCATAGTGTCTGAACACATTTCCTAAATGAACAATGATCAGTTCCCAATAGGTCTGAATTTCCACAGCTTAAAAGAAAAACTCACAGAAAGATTAATAGTCTAAAAAATTATATCATCAAAATCAAGGCCACAAATATTGCCTCTATATCTATATCCTTTTGTAGACAATGTTACATTAGTCAATATGTGTGTGGGGATGAAAGGGAGGAAATCAGCTTTAGTAAGGAACAAAAATCAAAATCTGTAATAAAGGTGCTGCATTTTGATGGGTTGAGTCCTAACTGAATTTAACCAACATTTATGAGAACAGATACTTATGTAGATATAGAGAGCTTCCCAAGTCTATATTATGCAAAATTATAATTCTTTTTTTTTATACCTCAAAACTTAATAATGGATGTGGGATAAGCTTGCTTACCACCTAAAAATTAGGAATCTGTAAAGTTTGGATTTTTGAAAATACCACAGTCCTTAGAAAGCTACGTCACAGATGATGGATTGCTTCTCTCTTTCAATCTCAAACATTCTGCCTCTTGAATACCTGTACTGTAAGGGGGGTTCTTCACCATTGGGTAGATGGGGGATCTCAGGTGGTGTTACAAAAACTGTATGTTCACTTTTGAAAGATTCATCCAGTTCTATAAGTCGCATTTCACCACTCTTGTCCATATCCACCTGAAAAAGTTAAAAAAAAAAATACATTAAAGTAATACATTGGTTAGCCAAGAGTTTGTCTATAGGGAATGGTTAAATAAACCATTTATGATAACTGGGTGCTAAAGAGCTATTAAGAAGGAAAAAAATGAGCAAGTTCTCTATGTATCACGAAACAAGACTTCTAAGATAATTAAATAACGAAGTGTAGAACAGTGTATGTAATATACTGTCTTTTGAGTAAGAAAGAGGGAAAAATAAAAACACATATTCATATTTTTATTTGTATTCACATAAGGGAATACTAAAGAATATTATAAAAAGTAATTACCTATATGGGGAAGGAGAGATGAACAGAATGGACAAGGATGCGACAGAACCCACATTTCCCAATGTATACCTTTTTATATTATTTTGCATCCTGAATCATGAGAATGTACTCAAGAAGTAATATTTTTAAAAATGCACAAATACATGTATGTATGTGTTGAGAATATTGGGATCTGTGTTTCATTTACACTCAATATAATCTATTTCCCTAAGTTCTTCCAGTTTAGGTGGAAGAATATTGGAGTTAAAATTCCAGTCCTATCAGTATTGAAAGCACTGTAGTAGTACAATGTCCCCCCTAGATACTCTATGGCAACGTAATACTCACAAAAAGTGAAAACAGAGTCTGAACTGCACAAAAGGAGCTCATAAACAAAAAAGCACAACACTGACATCAATTGGAGAGAAACAAGAAAATCAAGATGTCATAAGTATCACAAAAATAAACTATAGCACTTTATTAGATTAAATAGAATATCATATATTACTTGGAAATAAACGGGAGGGCAAGAATTATTAACAAGTCAAATCTTTATTTTTTAAAAATTTTAATGTTTATTTACTTTTGAGAGAGAGAGAGAGAGAGAGAGGGAGGGAGAGAGAGGATGGGCAGAGGGAGGTGGAGACACAGAATCCGAAGCAGGGTCCAGGTTCTGAACTGTCAGCAGAGAGCTTAATGCAGGGCTCGAACTCATGAACCACAAGATCATGACCTGAGTCAAACTCAGACACTTAACTGACTGAGCCATCCAGGTGCCCCAACAAGTCAAATCTTTAAGGTAAGGATTCAGGGCACAATATACCAAAAAAGGACAGGGATAGCTTTAAAATTTTTCTAATTCTTAGAAAAAAAGCTTGGGGAGCCTGGGTGGCTCAGTCATTTGAGCGTCTGACTTTGGCTCAGGTCACGATCTCACGGTTGGTGGGATCGAGCCCCGCGTCGGGCTCTGTGCTCACAGCTCAGAGCCTGGAGCCTGCTTCAGATTCTGTGTCTCCCTCTCTCTCTCTGACCCTCCCCTGCTCATGCTGTCTCTCTCTCTCTCTCTCAGAAATAAATAAAAAAAATTTCTTTTAAGAAATTTTTTCTTTTAAGAAAAAGAAAAAAAGCTGGACATTCAGAGTGTTCTTACATTAAGTGTTGGTTATAATTTCATAGTATTACATGCTGTAATCTCCAAGATTAAAGAATGTTTTTAGTGTTATATCCATAAAGTGAACTAAATAACAATAAAGATGTGTCAGAATAATGACATGAAAAAATGTTCACAAAATAATGACAAACAAAAAAAGTATATTATATATGTAGTGTAATTCTAATTTTTAAGAGTGAATATATATGCAATATATACATATATATTTCTGTATATATGTACACATATATTTTTGTTTGTTTCTCTCTCATACCCACTCTTATCAAATGTTACCCCTGGGTAATGGTATTACTGCAATTAATTTTCTTCTTCTTTGTTATCTTCCAACTAAAAAATAACAAATATGTATTACTTTTATTGGTTTTTCAAATATTATAAAAGTAATAAATACTCGGAATAAAAACTCAAAGTAGAATACGTTGGAAGTCATCTATATTTGCAAAAAACAGGTAAATGAATAAAGTCTGATAAATAGGTGGAAAATACAATCATTAAAAATTAAAATAGTAAAGATCACGTAGACTTCTGGTTGAATAAGACAAATTAAACACAACAATTTACCTTTAGTCCCTCGTGAAATCTCACGAAAATGAGAAGGGACTGAAAAAAACAACAACAAAGACAAAGGAATTGGAGAGAGGACAGTAGCACAGCTGGAGTTCAGAGGCTGCATTTTAGAAGCTGCAAAGTAGACTGATGTGACCTGTAAAAGCTGAAAGCCACACCTCTGGCACTGACTGGGGAGGGGATAAAGGAGACAGCCAAAAAGCAAGCCATTTGCTCTGTAGAGTCCCAGAAAGGTCAGGAATGTAAAGTGCTTGATGACCCCGAAGACTGGAGTGCACATGGAGCTGAACCAGGAGAATGTTAAAAGCCTTCATTTAAGGACTCCTAGATCCCTGACTCAGCCCAGTACAGTTAGGCTACTACCCCTCCCCATTGTGGTCAGGGACAAGGTTGAGTACTTTTACCTGAACCAGAGGGACTCTAGACTTGAGGATACCAAGCAGAGCTGTGGGAGATGAAGGAGTTTAGTAAAACAGGTGAATGAGTAAAAGCCTACATGTTACAACAAGGGAAAGCCTCAGTCACCTTCCCCACTGAGCTGGGCGAATACTGGCAGTCAGGCTTATATTCCTCAGGCTAAAGACTGTAGATGCCTCTTGGGGAAACTAAACAGCCTAAAAGAAAAGAATTATAGACTCTGCTCAAACAGGGACTCTAATGAATAGGTAAGTTCCTCTATGATCATCAATCTTATGCCTAAGGAAGCTCCAAGTCTCAGCTTCCCAGAAAAGTTCCAGTGAGTTCTTTGTGCCTCACTGAAATACCAACCAAAGATCACATGAGGAAAACCAATAACTTGCAGGAGAATAAAACAAATAAATATTAAAAGTAATATCTGAGTAAGAAGAAATAGAGACAATGCAGGAGAAAAAAAACACTTCAAAATAATTAAAACAAATAAGCCTACATCCATGATAAGAAGATGTTATGAAAAAGAGACTTAACAAAAATTATAAATTTGATAGGAGAAATAAAAAGTATATTATAAAGGATGGGAATCTCCCAGAAAGTGGAGATGAAAAACAGAGAGATAGAAAATGGATGAAAAAATATAAGAAAATTAAGAGGAGCTGGATAAGAAGGCCAATATCCAAATAACACATACTTCAGAAAAAGGGAACCAAAGAAATGGGGATGCAGGAAAATTGCCCAGAATCTGAAGAAAATGGGTCCACAGAGTAGTAAGTAGAAGGGCCTGCATGTGTTCAACTCAGTGAAGAAAAGGCCTCCACCAGGCATATTCTTATGCAACTTTAGTAGAATATCAAGGATCATAAATGCTTTCAGAGAGAAAAAGAGACCAGGTATAAAAGGTCAGAAATCAACATGGCATTAGACCAGATGTTATTCTCAACAATAACAATTGAAGCTAGAAGACTTCAAAATTTTAGTTCCAACCAAATTAGCAATTAAATATTAGGGGAGAATAAAGAAATTTACAAACAGGTAGGGCATCAAAAAATATGTATCTCCCACATACTCTCTCTCACTAAGCTACAAGAATTTGTGCCCCACCATAAAAAGAAAACACAACAAGAAAGAAGTTATTGAAGCCAGGAAGCAGGGGTACCAACTCTGAAGAGAAGTCAATGTAAGTTCCAAGATGATGGTGAAGGAAAATCCCAGGATGACAGACTATAAAGCAATCAGTTCAGATTGGAATACACATGGAAATTTCTAGGAAAAAAATTGCTGATACGTTGGAAAAATTGCGATTAGATTTTTCACTTTTGTAGAAGAGTTTGGAGATGAATTAATAGTAGACACAAAACAAGAAATATAGCATTAATGTCAGAGAAAACAAAATCCATGCATGAAAGGAAACCTAACTACAATATGTATATATATTACAAAATATATGTATGTGGTCTAGCTGGGATTATATATAAAGTGATAGTAATATTAACATTGAACACAAGCGCATCTGGATGACTTAGTCAATTAAGCATTGAACTTCAGCTCAGTCATGATCTCACAGTTCATGGGTTTGAGCCACACGTTGGGCTCTGTGCTGACAGCTCAGAGCTGGAGTCTGCTTCAGTTTCTGAGTCTTCATCTCTCTGCCCCTCCTCCGCTCACACTGTGTCTCTCTCTCTCTCAAAAATAAACATTAAAAGAAACAAAAAACAACCCCACAAACACTTAACACCATTTGACCAAAATTCATTATGAAGGCACTGGGAGAATTCAGGTGTACGGTAGATATGACATTAATGTGTAATACATAAAACAAGAAACAATAAAATGACATTATTTGGAAAACTTAAGGTAAATGAAGAAATTGCTGAAATAGAAAAATGGTTGCCTTTGGGGAGTGGCAACTAGGGGCAGGAAGGAAGAGGACTGAAGCTTGGACAATTATTTAAATTGTTATGTTTTACTCTGTTAAAAATGAAAATTTCCTTTTATGAGATTTAGCAGTGATATTAAAAATGCTTATGAGTTCATAGCAGCACTCTCAACAATAGCTAAAACATGGAAAGAGCCTAAGTGTCCATCAACGGACGAATGGATCAAGAAGATGTGGTTTATCTATACGATGGAATACGACATGGCAATGAGAAACCATGAAATCTGGCCATGTGTAGCAACACGGATGGACCTTAGGGTGTTATGCTGAGGGAAATAAGTCAGGCAGAAAAGGACAAATACCATATGTTTGCACATATAGGAGGATTAGGAGGAACTTGACTGAGGACCACGGGGGAAATGGTGGGGGAAAGGGAGAGAGGCAAACCATGAGAGACTCTTGAATGCTGAGAAACAAATTGAGGACTGATGGATGTGGGAGGAATGGGGGGATGGGTATGGAGGAGGGCACTTGTGGGGATGAGCACTGGGTGTTATATGGAAACCAACTTGACGATAAACTATTTGTAAGAAAAAAAAAAAGAAAAAAAAATAGACTTGGCAATCCTGAGTCCAGCCTTTAGTAGGAAATAAGTGACGGCTGGTCCTCCTTAGATGGGGCATATTCATACTCCAGTTCAATTTGGACCTGGTGGGTCCACAAGGTTGAGATCAAGTGGCAATTCTCATTTTTCTTCATTCCTGCCTGATTGCTTTCCCAATAGTAAACATAAGTGGAAATGGAAATATTTCTTGTATCCATGAGTCTCTCAAAATTAGAAAAACAAAATCATATTTCAAGAACAAAATTTTTTTCCTACCCCAAATCCTTCACTTATTTATTTTTTTTTAAGAATTTTTTTTACTGTTTAGTTATTTTTGAGATGTAGAGAGAGAGTGAGAGGGGCAGAGAGAGAGAGAGGGAGACACAGAATCTGAAGCAGGCTTCAGGCTTCGAGCTGTCAGCACAGAGCCCGATGTGGGGCTCAAACCCACCTAACGCAAGATCATGACCTGAGCTGAAGTCAGATGCTTAACCGACTGAGCCACCCAGGTACCCCCCTCCCCCAATCCTTCATTTAGATTATGTGTCTAGTTGTCACAGGCATTTGAGAGTGCAAGAACTATAGAGTTTAGTGGTTCCCAACTGTCCCGCTCCATCATCAAATATGAGGTTGGCAAGGACTCTCATAACTGACAACTGTATCATGCTGAGGTGGGTGGTGGGTTTGCCAAAGCAGAGATGTGATAAAATCTTAGGCAGGAAAGGGGAGAGTATGTGAAACCTAAAACACCCCTGTCTCCTTCCATCTCCCTCTTTAGGAAGGATGCACTTTTTTCCATCTCTTCTCACTTAAAAATAAACGGCACATCATATATCTGCTTTAAAATAGAATTTTGTCTCTAAAGCTCCCATTTATGTAGAATTTAAAACCAGGAATATCTAAAAAATTCTATTGTATGTTCACTTTCTGTTAATCATTTATATGTGTGTGAGACTTGAGATTAAATTCCTTTTTATTCTGTCCATAACATTTTTTAACTGTTTGATTTGAAGAAATTCCCTTGTTTCGTCAAAAGGAAAGAATAAACTTATTCAAGTGAAAAAAAATGCTTATAGGATCTGGTTATGTAAAAAATTAGGAAAATATGTAAGACAATTATGTATAAAGCACTGAAAGTAAATGTGAAATGGTATTACGGCACTAGGCTTTACAGAGCTTTTTTCTCACTTTTATTTTCCACACTTTGTTTGTTCAGTCATTTATTAAGTGCCAAAAATTAAACTGTCACTAAAACCAGAGAACACCTGAACCCTTACTAGCAAACCTAACAGTATTTTAAAAACAACCTTAGTAATGGGGCCCCTGGTGGCTCAGTCAGTTTAGCGTCCAACTTCACTCAGGTCATGATCTCACAGTTCATGAGTTTGAGCCCTGTGTCAGGCTCTGTGCTGACAGCTCAGAGCCTGGAGCCTGCTTTGGATTCTGTGTCTCCCTCTCTCTCTGTCCCTTCCCTGCTTGCACTCTGTCTCTCTCTCAAAAATAAATAAAATGTTTAAAAAAACCATTAGGAATATGTCAGTTATAACTCAAAATCATAGGTATGGTAGGATATGGAGTCCATGGGCAACCCAAGAACAAATGAGAAGCTCTACCCACCAACATTTTATACAGATGTAATGTGGTTAATCTAATTATAAGGGCAGCAATGATAATGAAAAAGAAGAGATTGACCAGAATGAGAAGGTTAAAACAAATACCTAAGGTAATTGGAAAGAAAGTTGGCAACTANTGGACAACAGATGTTTTTATTTTATTATTATTATTTTAAATAATTTTTTTAAAGTTTATTCATTTTTGAGACAGTGAGAGAGAGAGGGAGAGAGGGATAGAGGGAGAAGGAGAGAAGGAGGGAAGGAGGGACAGAGGGAGGGAGGGAGGGGGGCAGAGAGAGAGAGAAGGGGAGACACAGAATCTGAAACAGGCTCCAGGCTCTGAGCTGGCAGCACATAACCTCATGTGGAGCTCAAACACATGAACCGTGAGATCATGACCTGAGCCAAAGTCAAATGCTTAACTGACTGAGCCACCCAGGTGCCCCATGGAGACCAGATGTTTTTAAATTTTTATTTATTTATTTTATTTATGTCTTCTTCTCCAGACCTGTGCCTACTTTCTACTCTCCAGTCACTTTGTTCACATAGAAAAAACCTGTTTACAAACACAACCGCACTAATTCTCAGTATTGTAAGGTCTATTAAAATAGTAAAATCTTGCACCACAGATTCAGTATCTTGGGAAAAGATATTTCCCTTAACTTGTATACCAATAAACTCTCATTACAACATTATAAAAACAGCCATGCTATACATCCTATGTGTATCAATTGGCCGTTTCTAACTTTTGGAAAGCACAGTGACATCTACCCATTAGGAGAAAAAGAAATCCAACACCCATGACAGGATAAAATTAAGTAATTTTCATATTCTCTTGATATATTTTCCACATTAATATGCTTAGAAAACACTGCAGAGGGATGCTTGAGAGACTAAGAAAAATCTTACCAGACTATTTGTTACACAAAACTGCCCTGGTGGCTCAGTTGGTTGAGCATCCATTTTGGCTCAGGTCATGTTCTCAGGGTTTCTGAGTTCAAACCCTGCACTGGGTTCACTGCTGTTGGCAATGACCCTCTGTCCCTGTCTCTCTCTGCCCCTCCCCTGTGGACACTCTCTTTCTCAAAAGTAAATAAAAAAACCAAACCAAACTGCCTTTAGTTAAGCACCATCCTATAGGAACAGTTTGTAAGAATTTAAAACATAATCCTATGAAGAACACATGGTTCTTAAATTAGGCATAAATGAAACTCAAATAATTCTCACATTGTTTTTCTCATCCAGCATTACCCACTCCAGCTTTTTAAAGTTTGGCAAAAGCGGGGTGCCTGGGTGGCTCAGTCAGTTGAGCAGCCCACTAAGGCTTAGGTCATGATCTCAAGGTCCATGAGTTTGAGCCCACCGTCGGGCTCTGTGTGGACAGCTCAGAGCCCAAGGCTGGTGCAGATTCTGTATCTCCCGATCTCCCTGCCCCTCCCCTGCTCATGCTGTCTCTGTCTCTCAAAACTGAATAAACATTAAAAATTTTTTTTAAGTTGGGCACAAGTTTTCTGTTTGAATATGCTAATATCAAAAGATATGTCTAATTTCTGTTCAATCTTAGTCATAGATTGACTTGGGTAGTCTCTATTTATATATTAATAATATAACAATAATATGTTTATATGTAACATAATACAATATTATTATATAAGTATAAAAACATGTATAATATATAACTAATATAAAATACTTATATATAAATATATAACACGTACTTTATAAAAATAAATATTACTTATTTTCCATATCTAAATTGCCAAAAGTAAAAGGATCTGTTCACATAAAAAATTACGTTTAAAGGGGAGCCTAGGTGGCTCAGTTGGTTAAGCATCTGACTCTTGATTTCAGCTCAGGTCACAATCTCTGTTTGTCAGATCAAGTCCTGCTTGGGATGCTCTTTCCCTCTGTCTCTCTCTCCCTCTCACTCTCTGCCCTTCCCCACCCTCCACGTGCACAATGACATGCTCTTTCTCTATCAAAATACATTTTGAAAAAAAAAGTCACCCAACTAAGAACCCCACATAAATCATTATTTTTTAAAGTATTACTGATATACAGGGGTGCCTGGGTGGCTCAGTCAGTTGCGCATCCAACTCTTGATTTTGGCTCAGGTCATGATCTTGCAGCTTGTGGGTCTGAGTTCCACATCAGGTTCTGCACTGTGTGTATAGCCTGCTTAGGATTCTCTCTGCCTTCTGCCCTCTCTGTCCCTCTCCTGTTTGCACACATGTTCTTTTTTCCAAATAAAAAAACATTATAAAAATTTCAAGTATTATTGATATTCTAAAACATTTGCAGATTAAAAGTACTAACTTGCTGTGCTGAGCATACTTAAATTGTGGTACTAAAATGTGAAAGGTAGTAACAGAACTGCATATTCACTATTTCAGAGAGTTCTGTTTAATAATACTAGGAATACAATGAACCTCTAAGTGTATATGATGGTTATTAAGGTGTATTTTGGATCTTGCGACATTTTGTTATTTTCTTTAATAAAAATTTCCTTTGAATTAGATAATAAAGCAAATACAAGTAACTATGTTTTAATGAGTTAATTTTCAGTTTTAATCTTCTTAGTCATTAAAATATTTAAGTATAACATGATTCCACATATAGAAGTGATCTTTTGTTGGATCTAGATTTTGAATAGGTAAATAGCATTTCAGGAAAATAGTCTGCCTAGAAACAATGGTTACACATTTAATGGGATTTGCTTTTCTCAAAAGAATGTATATTTTTTGTGCAATTATTCTAACCATGTCCTGCACTGACCCTTAACAAGTAAATAGGAGGTGACCTACTTTCAGAAACTCTTAGACAATATAATGTAGTAATTATCAGTAATAAAATATTCTCCTCAGAACATGATGCCCTAGGTACCTAGCAAAAGTGTTATGTGTCTCACAATATTAATGGTTATTTTAAAAACCATGTGAGGGGCACCTGGGTGGCTCAGTCGGTTAAGCGTCCGACTTTGGCTCAGGTCATGATCTCACGGTTTTTGGGTTCGAGCCCCGCGTTGGGCTCTGTGCTGACAGCTAGCTCAGAGCCTGGAGCCTGTTTCAGATTCTGTACCTCCCTCTCTCTCTGACCCTCCTCTGCTCACGCTCTCTCTCTCTCAGAAATAAATAAAACATTAAAATTAAAAAAAAACAACAACCATGTGATACTGACAGTACTGTATGAGTTCTTAGTTGAAATACAAACTTACGAACAAGGTACATAAAATGAGTAAAAAATACGAGGGAACAATACAAGAATTCTGTCTTCTGCGGGGCGCCTGGGTGGCTTAGTCGGTTGAGCGTCCGACTTTTGCTTAGGTCATGATCTCGCGGTTCGTGGGTTCAGGCCCCACGTTGGGCTCTGTGCTGCCTGCCAGCTCAGAGCCTAGAGCCTGTTTCAGTCTGTGACTCCCTCTCTCTCTGACCCTCCCCTGCTCACGCTGTCCCCCCCCCTCTCTCTCTCCTTGAAATGAAACATTAAAAAAAAAAAAAAAAAGAATTCTGTCTTCTGCATAGTTAATTGGATTCCTACAATAAATTCAGTGTTCCCATGTGGATTAATCAATGTGTTGGCTAAAGCATGCTATCAGCAAAATGCTGGTCATGAGTTTGGTCCCTTATGATTTAGTGAGCTTGGCACAGGGAAAAACTGTACCAATATATACCACTGTTCACAAAGCAAGCAGAATTAGCATGCACAGATGACCAGTGGAAGTCCAGCACCACAGGGGAAAAACATTCAGAGTGCATAATGCTAGTCAGAAACCCCACTTTTTAAAAAGTAGACTCCATGTTAAATGTGGGGTTTGAACTCATGATCCTGATATCAAGAGTCGTATAATCTACCCACTGACACAACCGATGTCCCCAGAAATATCATTTTTATATACAAAACCAGCACGATTATTCCTATAAAAAAAGGATTTAAAGAAAATGTATCTTAAAGCATACCTTTCTATCTACTGGACACCTTTCTATTTATTTATTCTTTCTATTAAGCACCAAATAAGGCAAACTTGATTAAGACAGTGAATACATTACCAATCTATAAACTCAAATAAAAATCAGCAAAATATAAAAATTGTCATGTTTTTTACTTTTCCGTTCATACTACACTACTCTGAATACTGTGAGATGTGCCTAATGATCTCTCCTCACAATATATTTTAAACAAAGATAAGAAAACAATATAGAAAGACTAGATGACTCAACAAAAGTTACAAGTATAAGAGCTGGAACTCAGGTTGTCCTGATTCCCAATGCAGTGTTTTTCCTATTACTTCTGGCATAGTCACAATCATTTCTCATTTTTATAAGACATATTTAGTATTTATTTAACAATTAGTAAAGGACATTTTCATGTCAAACTCAGAACTGAGACAATTTCTGGGGCACCTGGGTGGCTCAGTCAGCTAAGCATCCGAATTTGGCTGAGGTAACCATGATCTCATGGTTTGTGGGTTCAAGCCCCGTGTCGGGTTCTATGCTGACAGCTCAGAGCCTAGAGTCTGCTTCCAATTCTATGTCTCCCTCTCTGTGTCCCTCTCCTGTTGGCACTCTTTCTCTGTCTCTCTCCCTCTTAAAAAATAAATATTTTTTTTAAAATTAAAAAAATCCTGAATTTCTGAATATGAAGATGAGTTGTATTTTGACTGCCATGCTCCCTCTCCTCAAAAGCAATGATTTTCACAATCCTAAAATTTGTATGGAACCACAAAAGATCCTGAAGAGTCAAAGTAATGTTGAAAAATAAAACCAAAGCTGGAGATATCATAATCCCAGACTTTAGCCTCTACTACAAAGCTGTAATCATCAAGACAGTATAGTACTGGCACAAAAACAGATATACAGACGAATGGAATAGAATAGCGAACCCAGAAATGGACTTGTAAACATATGCCACTAATCTTTGACAAAGCAGGAAAGAGTACCCAATGGAAAAAAGACAAGCTGTTTAGCAGATGGTGCTGAGAAGTAGATAGCAACATGTAGAAAAATGAACCTGGACCACTCTCTTACACCATACAGAAAAATAAACTCAAAATGGATGAAAGACCTAACTGTGAGACAGGAAACCATCAAAACCCTAGAGGAGAAAACAGGCAACAACCTCTTTGACCTCAGCCACAGCAACTTCTTGCTCAACACATCTCCAAAAGCAAGGGAAATAAAAAAATAAAAGCAAAAATGAACTACGGGACCTCATCAAGATAAAAAGCTCTGCACAGCAAAGGAACCAATCAACAAAACTAAAAGGCAACCGATGGAATGGGAGAAAATAGGGTTAGTACCCAAAATCCATAAAGAACTTAGCAAACTCAACACCCCCAAAACAGATAATATAGTGAAGAAATGGGGCAGAAGATATAAACGGAAACTTTTCTAAAGAAGACATCCAGATGGCCAACAGACACATGAAAAGATGCTCGACATCGCTCATCATCAGGGAAATAACAAATCAAAACCACAGTGAGATACCACCTCATATGAGTCAGAGTGGCTAAAATGAACAACTCAGGAAATGAGATGTAGGCAAGGATGTGGAGAAATGGGAACCCTCTTGCACTGCTGGTGGGAATGCAAACTGGTGCAGCCACTTTGGAAAACAGTATGGAGGTTGCGCAAAAAATTAAAAATAGAATTACCCTATGACCCAGCAATTCCACTACTAGATATTTATACAAAGGATACAAAACTGCTGATTCGAAGGGGCACATGTACCCCAATGTATATAGCAGCACTATCAATAATAGCCAAATTATGGAAAGAGCCCAAATGTCTATCAACTGATAAATGGATAAAGAAGATATGGTATATATATATATATACACACACACATACATACACACACACACACACACAATGGTATACTACTTGGCCTGAGAAAGAATGAAATCTTGCCATTTGCAACAATGTGGATGGAACTGGAGGGTATTATGCTAAGTGAAATAAGTCAGTCAGAGAAAAGACAAATATTATATGTTTTTACTCATATGTAGAATTTGAGAAACTTAACAGAAGACCATGGGGGAAGGAAAGGGAAAAAAAATAGTTTCAAACAGAGAGGGAGGCAAATCCTAAGAGACAAATACAGAGATCAAGCTGAGGGTCAACTGAGGGGGGAAGGGAAAATGGGTGATGGGCATTGAGGAGGACACTTGTTGGGATGAGCACTGAGTGCTTTATATAAGTGATGAATCAAGGGACTCTAATCCTGAAGCCAAGAGCACACTGTATACACTGTGTATTAGCTAACTTGACAATAAATTATATTAAAAAATAAATCACTGATTTTCTTTCAGTCACATAAATTTGAATGTTATAGACTTCTTTAAAAAACCTTACAAGTATAACCTGTTGAGTAAATACATGACAAAACTTTGTTTTCCTCCTTTTTTCTATGGTCATGGGCATAATATCATGAACACTATGTATATATACTCATAAATTTAGAGGAGTTTCAAGTACGTATGTATTTTCAAGTACATATAATGTTTTCCCTTTCATCTTCTGAGAGTAAACTGCTAGTCTGATGACCTACCACCCTTGAATACTTTAGTGTGAATACTTGAATAAACAATGACATTCTGCTATTTAACCATAATGCAACATGAAACTGTGGAAACTAACATGTGACACTACTGTCTAATCCTCAAGCTACATCCGAGCTTTACTGATTACATTACTGATGGTAAACCAGGAACATCCAGTTCTGAATGATGCACCTTGTATATGCTTGTCAAGTCTTTTAGTTTCCTTCACTCTTGAACAGTTTCTTAATTTTTCCTTTATTTTCCTAACCCTGAAAATTTGTGGATAATGGAAGAGGTATTTTGAGGAATGTCACTTGATTTGAGTTTGTCTGATACTGCCTTGAGATTCTGTATGTTATGCATCTTTGGCAGAAATATCATGGAGTTGATGTTGTATTCTCACTGTGGCCTATTATAGGCATATGAGGTTGATTTGTTTCCCTATTTGTGATGCTCACTTTGATAAATAGAGAAAAATGGTGTCTTCTAGGCTTTCTGTTCCACTATAAAGTTACTCTTGACCCTTTTGTAATTAATATGTATTTTGTGCAGAGATACTTTGAAACTAAAATCTTGTTTCTCATCAGACTCTCAACTAATACCTGTGTAAACTCAGTTTCCCATTTTATTCAATGGGTTATAATCTGTTACTTACATTTGATGTTCAAATTGTCTCAGATATAGCCAGTGGGGGTCCCTTCAAGCTGGTTTGTCTTTGTGTGTGTGTGTGTGTTTTTGTTGTGGTTTTAAAAAACATGTCTCCATTATTCTTGAAGCAATTCCTTATTTTCTAGCACAAGCTACTTCAGGGCTCATCTTGTACTTTCCTTGCCCTAGACCCAATTAGTCTCCAAGGAGTCCTAATTCCTTTTCTTGGAGAATGGTCTTTAGAAGCAAAATTCTGTGTATTAGGTGTACTCATTGCTACTGGGGTATGGCTGCTTCCAGCTCATCTCAGTGTACAGAGCTAGGGAATATATGTATTTACACACACACAGACATACATACTTACATCTGTACTTATTTCTATATTTGTATATACATACTGAAAACCAATGATATATCAAACCTCTAATTCCACTCCAATATCGGACACAGGGTTCATTTTGGTTTTCTCCTTTTCTGTATTTTTAAGTCCCTTCTCCAACAGTGAGTAACTTCATTATCTTTAATGTATTTATTTGATCCATTCCTCCGTATGTTACATTCTCCCATTTCCACCAACAGCCCTCTCCACACATATGACTTCTTCACCCTAAGTTGGCCTCAACAACTACTTCCAGACCTACCCTCTGTCCCCACCAGCCTGGCATCTTCCTTATCTAGATTAAACTCTGATACTCCATTTGCTGCCCCTACCCAGTGGGGACACTCTTCTCACCTTGCTCAGCCTCTGATACTCCATGCTGTTTTGGCATGGATACTCTTCTCATCTTGTTTATTCTGATCCCCTGAAGCTGTCTGTCCCCCAGCATGGGCACTCTTTTTATCCTGCTCATGCTCTAATTCTCCATGCTAGGTCACCCCTTACATAGATATTGTCTCCACCTGGCTTGGACTCCAACACCTGATGCTAGTCTGTTCCTCCTTCCTCACCCCATTCAGGTTTCAACACCCCACTCTAGGTGGTCACTGTTCCCCAACCTCCTCTATGTTCAGCATAGATACCCACCTTATGATATTAGGACCAAAGGGTAAGAGAAGATTTCACACACGAATTTAAAATAGAATCAATTCATTTAACTTATGCTACAAACTCACTTCCAAATTATAGGAATATTCAAGTGATACATTCTTTATGCTCTATACCTACTCTCAGAATGTGGCAAAATACAATAAGGAGAGGTGAAAATTAAGGATGCTCAAGTTAGAGGTCCAAAGACTTGGACAGAACTCCCATAGTCTGTAAGTGGGCAGGCAAGATTACAGACTTGATTGCTAAAATAAAACTTATGATTCAGTAAAATCCTGCAAGGTACTCCTAAGAGTTTGTGGTTTATAATATCTAGCAGTCCAAACAAAACTTTAATAATAAAAAGTCAATTTTGAAATGGAATGAACTTAGATTCTGTTAAGAGCTGATAAAAATTAAGTAGAAACTATAACTCATAACATTTAAAACAGTCACACGAAATAAGTTAGGGTGCTGTAGACATACTCTTACTTACTTTATCTACACAGTCATCAAAAAATGCCAGGCTTGCATCTTTATCACTGACAAAAGAACATTCCTCGATGAAGCGAATGAACATTTGTGTTTTGGTCATCATGTTATAGAATTTTTGATGTGATCGGTCCCGGCTTCTTAAGAAAGCTGTTCAACATAAATTCATATAATATCACAAAATATAGCATCATACAAAGATTCACAGAATTTTAAGCCAGAAGGAACTTGATTAACCATGTCATCTATACCCCTCAACCCACCGTTTTGCAGACAAAGAAACTAAGACCCCTGGGGAAGTAACCTGACAAAGATAGCAATAGGAAAGGAACTTTAACCCAGATCTTTCAAATCTTCACCCAGAATTGTCTCTGTTGTCCCCTCACTGCCTTGAAGATTATATATAAAATTGTAAATTTGAAAGCATTTTTAAAGGGCAGCAGTTACAACCTCTCTAGTATTTGTTTATGTCTGTGTCTTACTGAAACAGTAAAAGTTTATTTCCTGATCTTGTGCTCCACATTGTTCACTACGGTCCATTACATTTACTTGGGCCTTCTTTTGGGCCCACACATTCAAATTATTTCCAACTGTTCTGTCTAAAACCTACTTTTTTTTTGCCTGGCTAATTTCTACTCATCCTTGAGATCATGGCTCAGAGATAAATTCCTCAGAAGGGCTTTCTATGATCTGAAGTTGTGAAATAAAGTGTTCATTCATATTATTTTTTTAATGTTTGTTTTTATTATTTTTGTGAGAGAAGAGAAAGCAAAAGCGCGTGCAAGCACGCGCGAGAGAGAGCGAGCGCGCTAGGGAGGAACGGAGAGAAGTACTGAATCTGAAGTGGGCTCCAGGCTCCGAGCTGCCAACACAGAGCCTGATGTGGGGCTTGAACTCATGAACAGTGAGATCATGACCTGAGCCAAAGTCAGATGCTCAACTGACTGAGCCACCCAGGCGTCCTACATTCATATTATTTTCAAATTGTTTATTGTCTTTTTTTTAATTTAAAAGTTTATGTATTTAAATAATCTCTAAACCCCAGGTGGTGCTTGAACTCATGACCCTGAGATCAAGAGTCACATACTCTTCTGACTGAACCAGCCAGGTGCCCTTCAAATTGTTTATCTTCTTGACTATAAGCTCAATGAGAGAAGTGACCGTGTCTCTCTCTCTCTTTTTTTTTATGACCATATATCTTTTTCATGCCACTATATACCTAGCATTTAGAGGAATTCAATATATGCTTATTAAATGAATTTCTCTTGCAAATGATATATACTACAAAAGAAAATAAATATATATTTTCACACAAACTGCACTCTGAGGCTCTCCAACTTCTTTTGCTTCAGGGCACAAACAGAAAGTGGTATTTATAAAGTGACTGAAATAAAATGAATGAGGCTGTTCATGCTTGAAGGTGACCATCCCAGAGGCTCCTCTGAGTGTCCAACATTGCCTGGCTGCTCTGAAAGCTAAAACTATCAATATCCCAACACATCTATGGCACAAGAGAGTTCAGTAGTGTATGGTTATGAAGCTCTATACTTTTCAAATAGTTTCTTCGACGTATTTTGCTAATGGGATTATTTGTAATTTGTCTGAGAAATAACTAGTTCTGTGGAAATGGATTACCAACAAAGTTGGTATATTCATATACTTCCAAAATAGCTACGTATTTTGATAAACATGAACCATTAACACAGAAAACAACGGTATCATCATAAGGTTAAACGCAGTGATAAGAAAGCTATAAAACTGTACAATCACTTACCTTGCAAGGCAAAAAGAGAGGACGCATCTGTGGCTGTTTCAGATGGGGCCTGTGTTATTGGTCTTAAGTATGATCTATAACCTTTTAAAATAGAGGCCATGAAACACAAAAATGCCTCTTGGATTTCCAAATCTATCATGTGCAACCTCTTGCCAGAATTGAAATCATAGTCATTCATTGCTAAGTCCATTAGTCCATCGTCTCTTGGTCTCTGCTGCACTGTGAAAAAATATAGTGTTAGTGTTTTCTCCAAACTACTGAAGCCAATGTTGATAATGGTATCAATATAAATCTGTTATATATGTATGTTAAGTCATGCTGTACATCCTAAATTTATAACAGTCCTGTATGTTAATTATATCAAATAAAACTGAAAGAAATAAATGTGTTGTTTTCAAAAGGGCTCAACCTACTCAACTCTTTGTTTATACAACTTCATAATATGTAAACCCTATCAAAGCTTGCTACATCATTTTTTAGGCTCTGCTGAGTATGATTCAATCAAAGTAAATATAAAATTATTCCTGTTTATCTGATTACCATCAAAATAAATTCATGTTCTGAAGTAACTATATGTATACTAATAAATGAAAAATCATAGCAACCATATCAACAGGAAACAGGATTAAATGCATTGGTTCTGCCCTCCCCCCCTTTAAAAAAATTTAAGTGCCTACAGGAAAAACACACAAGGATTAAAATGTGAATAACAGCTCTTCCCTTTCCTGAACAATTCAATGCTAAAGTCATTAGGTAGTAAAAGAGTAAGTTCACAATAGAGAGTCCTGCTAAATGCCACCTTAGTCAAGTGCACAAAGTGAACATCTTTATCAATAATGGGACAAAATGACGTAGTGCACGATCTGATAAAGATGCTAGGAAAGGAAAATAGTGTCATTTTTGTGATATTCCTGGCAAAGATATATGATCTATATTTACCATAAGGGCACTCAAGACAAACCCACATCATGGACTATTCTATGATAGTAAATACCATCTTCAAAAGTATCAAGAAAAAGAAGGAGAAATCGAAAAACTGTTTAGAGAAAAGGAGACTAAAGAGACTTGAAACTAAAGACATCTTATTTGGAAATGGATTATTTTGCTATAAAGAACATTATTATGATAACTGACAAAACTTGAATCTAGTCTGTAGATACAGAAGGTGGAAATGCTCACTGTTAATTTCCTGATTTTCATGGTTATGTAGTGATGCAGGAAATGTATTTTCGGGTAGGAAAGATATTCCATTTAGAGGTGATGGGGCATCTATTCTCAAAGGTGAAGGAAAATGTTTGTGATTGTTTCAAAATTTAAAAACTTTTTAAAATACGAGGAACAATAAGTCATCTTACAGAGCTTTTTCTGGAGTTCTTACTGTCTAAAAAAGTAACAATACTAGAAAGAATACAGGCCTTGATACAGAAGATCTAGATTTTAATCCTAGCTTCATCCTTGTTAACTGTATAACTCTGACAAGCTACTTTACATCCTTCAATTTATCTTCAGAGTTGTAATGATAAAAAATATATGTGAAAGTGGTCTGAAGCTATAAAGTGTTATACAATCCTTGACTATCAGTATTGTCTTTTTTTTTTTTTTTTTAATGTTTTATTTATCTCTAGGAGAGAGAGAGACAGCGTGAGCAGGGGAGGGTCAGAGAGAGAGGGAGTCACAGACTGAAACAGGCTCCAGGCTCTGAGCTGGCAGTCAGCACAGAGCCCGACGCGGGGCTCGAACCCACGAACCGCGAGATCATGACCTAAGCGAAAGTCGGACGCTTAACCGACTAAGCCACCCAGGCGCCCCTTGTCTTAAAAGTTTATAATTTTAAGCTTTAAGGTTCTGCCCTTCCATAGAGCTAGATGGGCTATTTCATGGATTTTAATAATATTTTAAACACTGCTACAAAAGCTGCTGGACCTCTCAGCTATTTACAAGAAGTGTATGCCTGTTAGAAAGCAATTAACTAGTTAGCTTAACTAAAATTCTATACATAATTTATTTGTCACATAAGATGACATGCTGTTCTATTTGATGTCGCTGTTTTCATGTCCCAGTACTTATGAGCCACTTCCAAATTCTCTGCTTGCTTTAAGGTTTATTTTAGAAACACTGTCTTCTTCCATGTCTATTTCCAACTTTGACTATGGTCACTCTGAACCCCCAAGGATGTAGGCCCCTTCCTATGTTTACATTTCACCTAATACATAAATGAGAACCTCAAATACTGCTATACCATTATTGACCATTTTTTCATATAATAATTTAGTAAGTATTAAATTATGGCCCTGAATGGGCTGATGTTATAAGATACCAAGTGATTAGAAAAATGATAAATATGTAAATAAGAACCTCAAATACTGCTACATCATTACTGACCGGTTTTCATATATTAAGTATTAAATTACGGACCCTGAATGGGCCATTGTTCTAAAATACCAAGAGGATTAAATAAATGAAGGTTTAATTCTTCTTATCAGTAATTCTGGATCACTGTCACGGTATTCTTATATAAGCTTTTTACTGAAATATTCCATATACCAATCTCTTTTCATTTTGATTAATTCCCTAATGCATTTGGCAAGCTTCTATTTTCAAATTATTTGAGGTAAGCATAGTGTTAAGATCCAATGAAGTTGTAAAGCTTAAAAACCACGGCTCACCTCACTAAGATCAACAGCATTTTCTTATTTAAACCATCTGTCTTAAATTTTCAAAATTAAACTTTTCTCTGTATGAAGAGAATGTTCTATAAGAGGAAACCCTTATTTTTTCCACAGTATCTCAGTAATGGCAAAAGTAAAGAAAATGATTACCTTAACCTCTTTTTCAATTTTATTATTCCAAAAATGGTTCTAAGAAGATGTAGCAGATATAAAATAAAACATAATACATTTTATAAATCTATTCAGCTTCTAACATAGTTTGCTTTAATATTCATTAGCCCTTAAGATTACAAAAAATATTTCCCTTAGATAAAATAAACACTATCTTTTCACAAGCAAGGCAAAGTAACTGGAGTCCTTTCTCAGATTAAATTACTTCCTTTAATTAAGTTATACACTTACATTTTGCCAGCTGCTGGTGCAAATTATTCAGTGTATTCATCAGATTCTTACATGGTTTCTTTGGAAGTATCTTCCAGGCTACATTTTTCTTGTCACCAGTTCTGAGATGAAATGACAACAATATATTTGTTAGATTTTTTTTTTTGCTATATATAAAAAAGGGAAAAGAGAAAATATATTGAACAAAAAATAAAACACAGACAATATATTATAGTTACTAAGAAAAAATACTACAAGGGTAAACTGGTTTGCAGAATATTTAAGAATTAACTTACATGAGAGAAGAACCTTATACAACTATAGCTCAAAAATTTATAATTATGTTGGTACTGGGCAAATCCCACTTGCCTTGGAACCATGCTAATCACTACAAATCTAATATGGTGGTCATTAAGAGTCTTTAGACACCTAAATACTAGGAAAATCCTAGCAACAGGAAGACTTTTTTTTTTCTTATAGACTCTAAGAAAAAGCACTGTGGAAAATTTGAACTCATAAAGAAAAAAATGAACTGATGATCCAAAAAGCTTATCAAAATACTTTGGTAAATTTAAGTATTTAGTTTCTTAGTTTCCTAAAAATGGAAGTAAAATTTGCTTTTCTTTCTTTCTTTCTTTCTTTCTTTTCTTTCTTTCTTTCTTTTTCTTTCTTTCAGAAAAGAACTAATCTAGAATATTAAATTATTTGAATAAAGGATAATATTCCAAAATACTTTTATAACTATAAAAGAGGATATCTGCTTGAAAGTGCTATCACTGTTTCTACAACAAACTCCTAGAATCTCCTTTATTACACTTATTACGACACAGTTGTGCTTCAAACTACACATGCAGTAAGAAAAAAGCATGGTGATAAAACATCATAAACCTTTTGGACTTAACTATAGTTTCATTGATTCCATTCTTCACTTTTTAAATCTTTTTTTTTTTTTGTACTTCAGAAGCCATAAATCATTTTTTTAGAAAACTTGAAAAATGAAGAGAAAAAGGAGAAGAAAAGTGAATCACTCATGTTCTAACCACCAAAGACAACACAGCACAGGTGTGTAGTGGAAGTTGAATTTTTTTAATGTTCCCTGTACTTCCCACAGAACAAAAAGGGCAAAAGCATCACCTTGGAAACCAGTAAAAAGGACTGGATGGGAAGGCTTAGGCTAAAAAGAACCACTATGTCGGAATCTACCCTATCTTTCCACAAATGAGGATAAAAATACAGATAGGACAGGGTCACCTGTAGATGTCCCACTGCAAAGGTTTTATTTCATTTATAATGTGACCAGGAGCATGGAATCCTGCATTACAGTGAGAAGACAATGTAGAACACTTTTTACATTACTTTATGGATAAAACATTGCAACACAGCACTCTCACTGTACCTTATCATTCACTGTGTGCATGCTGGCCTTACTGAAATAGATTATGAGGAACTTAAGAGAGTGTACTTGGGCTGCCTTTTTATTTCCAGTGCCTATCAAAAAAGGGTGCTCAAGATAGATGAACAGAATCTTGGTATGTGTTCATTACATCTAATTACTGTTATTTATTCACATAATTTCCTTCTCTTGCCCTTGATATCCTCACTGCCTGGGTAGGAAAGTTTTATCTAGTACCTGAGTTTGGATCCACGATAGCCTTCTGCGTTTTTATGTATGGGAATTTCCAAAATAACAAATAATCGGTGGCAGAGGAATTAGTTTTGGAGCTGGACTGTGATGGTTTCAAAATCTAGCTGGCAGCAGATGCTATGTGCCCCTTCTGATAAATTACTTAAAAATCTAAGCTTTGGGGGTGACTGGCTGGCTCAGTGGAGCGTGCCACTCTTGCTCTTGGGGTTATGAGCTAGTGCCCCACACTGGGTGTGGAGATGACTTAAAAATAAAATCTTTTTAAAAAACCCTAAGCTTTGGTTTCCTTACCTGTCAGAGGGGTTAATAAAAAATTACCTTGCAAAAACACAAAGAATGAGATTACACAGGCTATACATACAGTTTTATGCCTAGTACAGATATTACTTTCCCTTTCGTCAGAAATTTACTGACATTGATAACACACAAGAGACCCAAAATTGCATATTCAGGATTCGTTTTCTTTCACATTTCAGCTTGAGATTCCAGATATTCTGGATGAAGGAAAGTAGAAAGCTGTTAGTTCACAAGCTTAGTCCTTCCATACATTTGGAAGGGTGATAATATCAAGAAGGAACACTACTGATGATGAGTACTGATGCCTCATGTTTTCTTTGATTCTTTAACTCACTAGCAATCAAAAGAAAAAGATAAAATTAAAACAAATTCTTTTAATAAACTGGAAGGAAAGTATAAAAAGAGGGAAAATGTAATTTATTGCCACAATAAATACAGTATATACTAATTCATCACCCTGAATTTCAATTTTCAAAAACATTATGTCATTGGGGTTGCCTGGGTGGCTCAGTTGGTTAAGTGTTCGACCTCAGATCAGGTCATGGTCTCACGGTTCATGAGGTCAAGCCCTGCATTGTGCTCTCTGCTGTCAGCACAGAGCCTGCTTGGCTCTGTACTGCTCTCTCTCTGCTCCTCCCCTGTACACTTACACATAGGCTCTCTCTCTCTGTCTTTCTCTCAAAAATAAACATTAAAAGAAGTGTTCTTTGGCTGTAATATATTATCATTTTAGATTATTTTTATATTATATATTGAATAGAATGTCATCTTTTCGAATGGTTTAGGCACTTGAGGTTTTGACATATATGACAAGATTAGAATTAATGTAAGGTTAGAGAATTAAGTCAAAAGGCTTTAATATGAAACATGCTTATTAAAAATGAAGAAGAATCTATTGCACATACATATACATATTTAAGTTGTAAAAGGTGTACTAGCTTTTGGGCTTTACTGACAGACTAACTTGTAGTTATTGTAAGTATGTCCTGTGAATGCAGTATGGTCATTGCATCAATTTCCTCTTCCCTAAATAGCATACCCATGATTAAACTGAAAATAAGGGATATGAGAGAACAATTCAATTATAAAAAAGCTATAAAAAGACAGTTCCAGTAGCTACAACTTAAATACTATTCCAATAAAATGAAAAGGAAACTTATAAAATCCTTATATTCTAAAAGTATAAAGGTGATAAAATCACGTATAACTCAAAAGTTACTTAATTTTTCTTAAAGTACTACTATCCTAATAGTATTACACAAGAATAGAAATATAATTGAAATGCCATAGTATAGGATCCCAAGTGGGTTCCACACTGACAGGAGTGAGCCCAATGCATGGCTTGAACTCATAAAAATGTGAGATCATGACCTGAGCCAAAGTTGGACACTCAGCTGACTAAGCCATCCAGGTGCCCCTAAAGTTTTGTTTCTAACCTCAATCTTTTCTGCTAAATTTCTAATTAAGTATAAGATTATAATGTTTCTCAAATATTTAAAGATCTGAGGATTAAAGATATATTTTTTATAATAAAATCTCACTAATACCCTAAATCTATTCCATTGGAGAATAGCATGGGTTGATTCAAAGATGGTAATAACCCCAAAATAAAAACAATACAGGTCAAAAGATTTCTAATTAGCATTTGTAAAATACACAGTTAGAAACATACACTATGAAGTTATAAATTACAGAGTAGAGAATCACTAAAATGTACTTACTGAGAAATGGTGTTGGTGTCTAGGTCAACACAACTAACATCTGGTGGAGGGTCATAGAGATCAAAGTATCTTGAATCAATTCCTACTATGAATGGACATGGTGCACTCAAGACATCTGCTAAGGCCAGTGGGCAGAGAGGAACATATGGGCATGGCCAGTGGAAAGGGAAAATCATCTTGGATAAATAAAAGATAGGAGAATATTTAGCTGTTTGGCATTGAAGCATAATTTATCAGCACACACAAAAAACTATCTATTCATACCTAAAGTCTAACACTTGATAACCAATTAAATAATTATAATATGAAGGATCAGAAAATTAAAACTGTTTTCTCAACATAAAAATTCATTACTTTATGAATTTCAGTTAGGTTTTTAAAAAGTAGCTTTAAATTAAATGAATAAATTATGTTTAAGATGAAATTGATTGCCAATGAGAAAACCTGTGATACTCACAGACACTAATGCTTCTGTCACACTAGTAAGCACGGAAGGCCGTAGGGAATGAATGAGAATCTTATGTTCTGTTACTGCAAACACAAGTAGTGTCACAGCATTTTCAGGGCCTAAATTTTGAAGCAGTGTTGAAAACTTGCCACCACTGTCAATCCAAACAAAAATATATAATTAAGGAAATATATATTCAAATACCTCATTATCCAAAATAATGAAAAAAGGTTATGATTGGGGTAGGATTACGTTATTTATTCAACTTGAAACATGACTGCTGTCCTTATGTGTGGAAAACATTAATCAGAAACATACTATGAAAACAATGAAGTTTTTGAGGTTTCAAAATCATTAGATTTTTCTGCATTGTATTCAATATGGAAAATGAAAAGTCATTCTTTTTTTCAGAAAAATATCTGCTGTGTAGATAACGTCCAAATAAAGAACTCAATCTATAGAGGGATGCTTTGGCTGAAAGCAAGCTTTTTTATTTTTTTATTTTATTTTTAAAAAATTTTAACGTTTATTTTTGAGAGACAGAGACAAAGCATGAATGGGGGAGGGGCAGAGTGAAAGGGAGACACAGAATCCAAAGCAGGCTCCGGGCTCTGAGCTGGCAGCACAGAGCCTGATGCGGGGCTCGAACTCATAGACCATGAGATCATGACCTGAGCAGAAGTCAGAGGCTTAACAGACTGAGCCATCCAGGTGCCCCGAAAGCAAGGTTTTTAAAGGAAATTTTTAAAAAATGGCTCATCTTTCATTGTTAATTATCAGGAAAAATACATGACTTACAGGCTCACCTCTCTTAAGGCAAGCACATACATTAAGATTTGGATTTACAAATAGATTATCTTTACTATTGTAACGATAAGAGTAATACGAAATTGAGAGCTACAAAGTGATGTATACATACAAAGCAAATTAATAACCCAAACTGAGACATTCTGTGTAGTAACAAAATACTGGACTGACTAATTCAGTAAGCCGATCAGTTGTTGTCTATATAATGCTAAATAATTGGCTTCACCAAATTAACTTATTTTTATTTTGTATTAAAAATTTTTTAATGTTTATTTATTTTTGAGAGAGAGAGAAAGAGAAGTAAGTGGGGGAGGGGCAGAGAGAGAGAGAGGGAGGGAACCACAGACTCTGAGGCAGGCTGCAGGCTCTAAGCTGTCAGCACAGAGCCCAACATGGGGCTTGAACAGACAAATCGTGAGATCATGAGCTGGGCTGAAGTAGGACACTTAACGTACTGAGCCACCCAGGCCCACCCTTAACTTTTTAAAAAATAAAGCAAAATTAATAACAGCTCTCTTGGAGAAAGGAAAACATGTCCACAAAAAACTTGTGCATGTTCATAGCAGCATTATTCACTGTAGGCAAAAAGTAGAAACAACTTAAATGTCTATCAACTAATGAATGAATAAATAAAATGTCATCTATCCATATAATGGAATATTTGTTGGAAACAGAAAGGGAATAAAGTATGATGATACAACATGGATGAACTTTGGAAACATTATAATAAGTGAAAGAAGCCACACACCAAAGGCTACATGTTATATGATTTCATTTATATGAAATATTCAGAATACACAAATCTGTAGCAACAGAAAGTTGATTAATGGCCCCCTTGGGCTGGGGAGGTGTGTTGGCGTGTGTGTGCGTATGCATATTTGTGTGAGTAGAAATGGCAGAAATTCTCTTTAGAGTGATGTAAATGATGATTATGGTGATCTCCATATATCTCTATTCCCAGAGTGAATATAACCATTGAACTGTGCAATTGAACTGGGTGAATTATACAGTGTGTGAATTTTATCAATAAAGCTGTTACCAAAAAAAAAAAAAAAGGCCTCTTGGGTATTAGGATCTTTTTATACATAGTCGCAGTCAGTATTTCTAGTTTATTTTCTGCTCAAACAAAGGTTAAGAAAACACTGGTTGCTCTGGACTGAGATATAGTGATGAAATAATCTGCAATTCTTACAAAATTAATGTCAAAGATGGCAGCTGGTCTCCCTCAGGTATGTGCTACAAAATAACTTAATTATATTGTAATGATTTCTCGGCTAGAAAATTACACTGCTAATTAAATTTCAAGGACTGATACTTCAGAAAAAATAGATTTCATAATTTCTCTGAACTTTTAAGTGATGAAATACATTATTTATTCCATGGTTGTATTTGTGAGTACCTTTGATTTGGGGATTAAATTGAAAATTAATTACATTTGAACCTTCTTCAGTAGGTATTTAAACCTAAAAACCATTGTTTTCATAATGTATATACATATATACCTATTTACACAATAATAAGTACTTGATAATAAATGGATACACAAAATACCAAACTATTGTAAAGGTTTTTCTTTTTTCTTTAAATAAAAGGAATTTAGATAACAAACAGTTAAATGAGAAGTATTTCCATCAACATTTGAAATTTTTCCTAGGAAAGAGAAAATACGTGAAAGTCACTTTAGCACACATGAGATTTAGAGAAACATAAATAGAAACAAAGTTTTACTTGCCTTAGTGGAAGAGGTGAAGAAACAGGTTGACTGAGAATCAGATTATCATGTGGTGATAACTGGAAGATTTACAATAAAGTGTTTAAAATATAAAGATGAGCCTTAACACACCACTTTCTCGTAAAAAAAAAAAAAACAACTCTTTGGCTAATGATGACATCCATCAAGTTTCAACATAACCATTAACCAGTATAGAAACTGTTTACATCACTTATTAAGATCCTGAAAAGTATGTCCTAACCACTGACCTAACTACTAATTTCCCCTACTCTGAATTCTCTTTTCATCCTGTTCCTCAATGATCCCCTAATGTCATTTTAACAACATTTTATTGAAAGACTAAATTATTCATTTAATACCACAAAATCAGGGTTAGTAAACCTATGGCCTCCAGGGCAAATCCACAGGTCATCTGTTTTTATAAAGTATTATTGGAACACTTAGCCATGCTCATTCGTTTAGGAATTATCTATAGCTGCTTTTGTGTAGTAAGAGCTGAGTAGTTTTGACAGAGGCAGAGTAGCCTATAAAGACTAAAATATATACTGTTTGCTCCTCAATAGAAAAAAATTACCAACGTGTGTGTGTGTGTGTGTGTGTGTGTGTGTGTGTGTGTTCTGGCACTAAATATCAAGAAGACAGGGATGATATGTGGATATACAGACTGATTATAAAGATTATAAAAATAATACTTTTCCTAGACATTTTACCTGTATCAATATAATAATGTCATTATTTTTACTTACATCTTCAAATTTATGCAAATTTCCCCAAATTTGTAAATACCTATTTGCCAAATGCTTCTCATTTTGAATGATACACCATTTTTTTTAAGGACTGTGATAAATATAGTAAGGCACATATAGAGATAACACATAAAAATATTTTCTTTATATAAATCACTTTGTAAATAGTGATTAAATAGGCAGATATCTTACAAATCAAAAACACAAACAAAAAATAAATGTAAACAAAAGAGAAAAGATACAGTCAATTGGGAAAAGAGATAGGGGAAAAAAATGTGTTCATTTTGAACTTCCCCATCACAAAGATATGAACACATACCCTGCATAATATATGAAAACACACCACTTTCTCTTATATCTATTCTAATATATACACCTTCGGAAATAAATGCGAAAGGCATAGACAAACTTTAAATTACCTATAACAAACTGAGGGAAAGAAATCCCTTTGTGTGTGTTCAAAATGTCTACTGTTGTTTACTTTAAGTCTTCAATCTTTTACCTAAGGGGAAACATTAGATGCCTCTCTGGAAGACAATTAATAAAACAATAAGAACCCAAAGTCCCACATGAACTATTATCTGGTTTGCATTTGATCTTTTCCTCCATTTAAAATGTTATTCTTAGGGTACATTTTGACAGAGCCAATAATTGTTTAATAGGGCACTTTTATCAAGAAAATCTTACCTGAACTAAAATCCGTGGTCTCTGAGGAGATGGAAAAGGAACTTTATGCATAAAATGAGAAATATGCCTTAAAAACAAACAGACAAAACCCAATTGATTCCAAAGTGAACACATACTATAAAGGTCAACATATCACCACAAGTCCAAGTTGAGTCAAATGCTCTGTGTACTTATAATTTCGAAATCCCTGCTACTACAAAAAACAAGTGAACAAACACCAAAAATCATTCCTCCCATTAAAGTTGCTTCTACCTAACTCCAATGGCTTTTCATATGAATAGTTCCTCAGGTTCAACAAAGTTTGTGTTACCAATATCTCAAAAGCCATTTTAACTTTTACTTCTTCCTCAGTGGATAATATGTAACATACTATGTGGACAGTGATCAAATAACTTAATTATTGTTTTGTTGTTCTCACAGAATAACATTTTTCCTTGAAAGAACAATTAATAAATTAATGTTATCCAATGTTAGGTATTCCTCAAATTTTTTCTATATAAAAATGAATACGGTGAGCCTATTGCTTCAAGAAAAATAACTTACAGGGGCTCCTGGCTAGCTTAGACAGTGAAGCGTATGACTCTTAATTTTGGAGTTGTGAGTTCAAGACCCACACTGGGTACAGAGATTGATTAAAAATGAAATCTTTAAAAAGAAAAAAAAGAAAAGAAAAAGAACTCAAAGTATTATTGCCAATAATTCAATAAATAAATTTTAAGTTAAAATCAGAATTTGCCACCATGTACTTGACAACTTCTCAATACTCAAAAAATTTTTCTTATGAAATAGGTGGTGCTATTAACAAATGAAATTTATCTATGTTAAATGCCATGAACTGGTATTTTCCAAATGATCAACATATGATGCTACAAAACCATGCATGTGTAAAAGTTCCACTTAGAGTGAAAAAAATCAATAGACTGTAATGTAACAGAGAAAGTCTATTACTAAAGCTTTAGACTATACACTGAGAATAACCTATAACAAATTTCACTTGTCAGGTTTTGGGCAGTGTCAAAGCAGAAATTCCACACAATTTTCTGAAAAGGCTATTTGAATGCTCTCCCTTTTCCTACTTACATACCTGTGTGAGGCCAGGTTTTTTCATATACTTTCACCCAAACAACATATTGCAACAGACTGAATGCAGAAGCATGTATGAGAACCTAGCTGTGTTCAATTAAGCCAGACATTAGAGATTTGCAAAAATGTAAAACAACATGACTCTTCTCATTAATTTTTTTGAAAAGACTTATTTTTCAAAAAAAATACTTGTTAACATGTGATGATTTTAAAATATTAAATATTTTCTCCATTTTAATTTCTATTGTAATAAATATTGGCAGATATAAGACATAAAGAAAAGTTCTTCAGGGGTCCTCATTTTTTAAGAGTATAAAAGGCCCTGAGACCAAAATATTTGCTAACTGCTAGAGTAAAATACTGAGATGGGAGTACAAAAATATAAGAAGAAATTAGAGTAATATTGTACACTGAATGCTCTTACAGTAATTCTATCACTTCCCAATAGTCACTGAACCACAGTCAGAGAATTTTGCTTAAGAATACAAAAGAGTTGGGGCACTGATTGGCTCAGTTGGTTAAGCATCTGACTTCAGCTCAGGTCAGGATCTCACAGTTCAGGAGAGGTTGCATAGGGCTCTCTGCTGTCAGGGCAGAGCCAGCTTCAGATCATCTGTCTCCCTCTTTCTGTCCCTCTCCTGCTCTTTCTCTCTCTCTCCCTCTCAAAAATAAATAAACATTAAAAAAATACAAAAGAGTTTAAGTGAAAGATGGTATAAAATAATATTCAAATAGGCATGAAGATATTTAGATCTCATTTGCAACAAATCTTATTGCATAAAACATTATTCACTTTTAGTGATTGAAGGCAAATCACTGAATTTTTAAAAAGAATAAAGAATGCATTTATTTAATTTTTTCTTTAAATTTATGATGTCTAAAAGTAGTAGGGAATATTTTTAAAAAGTTCATAACAAACCCAAATTATTTGAAAAATAATTACAAAACCAGCAAAAAAAAAAAGCTAATTAGGATCTCCAAACTTCATAAGAACATCAAAAAACAAAACACTCATTTCATTTTGTTAGAGATATATTTAAAATAAATGGCTGTAAAAGTATACTAGAGAAATATTACCTAACTGAAATAGCCAAATTACTTTTTTCAAGTAACTCTTGAGAAATCTAGTTTCTATATAAAATTTACTGAATTACCAGTTCAAATATAAAAGATCTGCTAAATTTTGAACCAAGAAGGATTCTAACTTACTTCTCAATTGGAAGGACATGAGGTCCAGAGATAGAATAACGATACAGAAAAGTGAGAAACTTCCTGAATGCATCAAAAAAAGGCCAGTGAGAAAGAAGACAGATGCATTTATTGGTGTGAATTGTTTTGGAACTATCAGATTTCCCATCTGCTGATGATGCTAAACCCAAAAGAAGTCTCTGTTTTTCTGTGAGATTTTCCTCAAAGTATGGTTCATAAAACTGAATAGCAGCACCATAGACCTGGAAAACAAGTAATATATTTAATAAATACACCTTATATCATCTATTCAAATCACATCATTAAATATTTAATAGACGAGGCATTATGAGCTAGGCAATTAAAAGCCTTTTAGATGCCTATGAGCCAGAGACGGTGCCAGATACCAGGAACACAAATATCTCTTTTGGTTTTTTGGAGTATGTTAAAAAATAAAAATAAAAAAATGAAAAACACTACATAGTGCTACTCCCACATCTCATTATTGAAAAAAAAGATTTTTCAATTAAATCAAGTTTGTTTTCTGAAGAGTAAAGCAAATGAATCAATATTCTCTACAACAAAATGACTGAAAATAATTATTTAGTAGACAGTGGAAGAGAATTTTAGACAAGGAAATACATATTCCAACTTCAGGCAATTCACTAAATTTCTCTGGACCTCAATTTCCCAATCTATAAAATGAGGGTGTTAGACTACATGATTTCCAAGGTCCCTTCCAACTATCATTGTCTATGATTCCAAAGAGCTTTGCATATTTAATAATGTCTTTTGTAATACTCTCAAAGCTTCTGGTTGACAGAAAATGAAGCAATGAAGGATCATCATTTGATGATGAAAAAAAATCTTTTACCATATTCACAAAAAAGCATTGGGGTATATGGGACAGAATGAAATTTCTCTTTTCCTTTTATCTCTGGATATAGTTATTTTAATCAACTGGAAGAGGTAAGTGTAACAGATTCAATTCAACCAGGTTTTATTTTTCTACTCTTCCTTACATTACGTAAAACTTAAGACTTGAAAATGTACAAGAGGGACACTTGCGTGGCTCAGTCGCTTAAGTGTACAACTCTTGGTTTTGGCTCAAGTCATTATCTCTCAGTTTCGTGAGTCTGACCCCTGTATCAGGCTCTGTGCTGGCAGTGTGACATCTGCTTGGGATTCATTCTCTCTCTTTCTCTCTCTGCCCCTCTCACTCATGCCCCACTCTCCAACTCTCTCAAAATAAATAAACTAAAAAAAAAAAAGAAAACGTACAAGACATTTGTTGATAGTTGTTAAAACACACAGTACCTTTTCAGCTGAGGCTCCAGTTAACACAAATGTAGAAAAAACAGGGAGAGGGTATTTGCTATTTGGTGGCCAACATTCAATAGTTGCACCCATTGGTAAACAGAAGAGGGGAACAGATTCTGGGAGTGAGAAAGACTCGTAATCTTCTTGAGGATATCTACAAATTAGACCTATAAAAACAATAATAAATATTAGGTTGTCACCTCTTGAATTTAGGTGCTCAAAATTTGAATGATGCTAAAATGTTTCATAACTATTTAACATTACATTACACATATGTTCATCAAATAGCTCTGAAAGCATCAATAGGATATATCCAATATTTTAATCCTCAAACATTATAACTATTCATAATAACTAATATTTATCAACCTTCACCCATGAAGGCTAAGTAAGACAAACAAGAAAAGATTATCCTAAAGAAACATACACAAATACAAACACAATTCTAAAACTTTAGTTTGTAGTCACACTACTTTGAAGCACATGAATATAGTTTTTTGAAATTTTCAACACGGTTACCCCGGCTCCTTTTAAAATCAATCTTCCATTAAGTATCCAATAAATTTAAGGATGAGACAAAACAGGAAAAAAAAGACATAGGTTGTGGTGCTGGTTCTGACACTAACACATTATAAGATTTCTTTATCCTTAAATTTTGCTAGCTTTCATAATACATATATATATTAAGTATTCCATGAAAAATTATACTTACCAGCTTTGTAAGATATAGTGTTAGTCTTTGCCACTGATTTTTTATAACATAAGTACACTGCTGATCCCCACTGAATAAAAAAAGGAAATATTATTTAACTTTAAAGGTAGTAACTTAATAAAATAGACTCTTTGATATCTCCAAATACATATTATCTAAGATGTAGTAACAGATTTCTGTTCGTTATTTTGTCATCATTTTTTGCCCACTTTTCTTTCAGAAGTAATATTTCATGTTTTTTCCCCATTGTAACAGCAATAACATGAGGAAAACTTGACCATTTAAATAACTAAGCCATAACAATTTAGATTTTATTCCAACTCCAAACTTGGGGAAGAAATGATTAAGAAATATCTACCCATCGGTATCCCTTCCTTTAGATTCCACAGCCTCTTTCTACAGCTCTTTATACCAAAACTTAAGAGTTATAATTTGCTATATCTGTTTCCTTGTTTCCTATCCTCTCCTGAATCCATTCCCAGTCAGATTTTAATCACACCATTCCTTAAAAGAACACTTTAACAACTTTAATGATGCCAAATCTAACAGTTGATTCATTGACTTCATCTTCTCCAACCTCTCAGCAGGTCTGGACACCACTAATAACTCCTGAAACATGTTCTCGCCTTTTGAAGCATCACATTCTCCTGGTGCCATTCTCTGGCCACTCCTCAGATCACATTAAATGTGATCTCTTCTTTCCTTTTCTTTCTGTGTATGATCTCATACATTTAGTTCCATCGTTGTATAGAACAGCTACTCCCAAAGGAATCTCAAATTTCTAGTCCTAGCTGCAATAGAGATGGGGAAGACTGTGGATAAAGCAGACTGGCTGGAAGTGGGTGAAGAAAAGGAGTTCAGTTTTAGACATGATAAGTTTGAAACATCTATTAGACATCCAAGTGAAGAGTCAAATGGAGCTAAAGCAAGAGGTCTGAAATGGAGATTTGACTTGGGAGATTTGCTACTTGACATTAGATGGTGACAGACACTGTCACAGATGGTGTGCACCCAGACACTCCCTCAACTCCTCTGGGCTCAACTCCAAACATCACTTCATTAGAGAGTCCTTCCTTCATCGTCTTCTATAACAATCTTCCCTCTACCTGCCCAGTCTTCCCTATCATCCCACTTTGCTTTCTTCTTCCTCTATAGCACTTACTACCACATGGCATATTATATATTGTCTTACTTATCAGTGCGAAGCCCAAAACAGGGCTCGATCCTATGACCCTTGGATTAGGATCTGAGTTGAAATCAAGAGTTGGATGCTAAACCGAATGAGCCACCCAGGCACCCCAAGATTTTATTTTTATTTTTTTAAGGTTTATTTATTTTTGAGATAGAGACAGAGCATGAGTGGGGGAGGGGTAGAGAGAGAGGAAGACACAGAATCTGAAACAGGCTCTGAGTTGTCAGCACACAGCTGCATGTGGGGCTGGAACCCAAAAACCATGAGATCATGACCTGAGACAAAGTCAGATGCTTAACCGACTGAGCCACCCAGGCGCCCCCCCCAAGATTTTATTTTTAAATAATCTCTAAACCTAACTTGGGGCTCAAACTCACCACCCTTAGATCAAAAGTCACATGCTGTACTGACTGAGCCAGCTAGGCACTCTATAACTTAAACATTTAAAGCATTTAACAATGGTTCCTCCTACTTTCTTTTTTTTTTTTGCTGGATCTTATGTGTGTGAAAAACTTCAGAAAATCCTCTTTTAGTTTTGATATCTGCGGTTCTTTTCCTCCAGAGTCCCATAACTTTTACTGTTATCTCTAAGTCCTTGTTTTTGATTTTAGAATATTCTTGTTTTCTGCCATATTCAAATGATCATATAGTTCCTTTCTTCTCAACAAAGGTTATCATTGAGGGTTTTTGTTAACTTGAAAAACAGGCTTATGTTTTTATAATAATACTAATATTCACTTGACTTTTACACATCCATTCTTTTGATACAAAAATACTAAAACATTTATAAATACAAATGCCAACATGGCAATGAGGATAATTTAATGTCCTGAGCAATTTAACATACTGGTCTGCTGGAGACACATGAAAAATGTTTAAGAAAGCAAGAAAAAAATTTAGATGAAAAGTCAACATACTGCATTACTGTTCATAATAGATTTCCCCCCTCAAAATGGAAACAATAGAAGTGTCTACCAGTAGGGGAATGATTAAAATAAACTGAGGTTCATTTATTAATGAACTACTATCCAGTAGTTTAGATGAACTTTGCTAATTTTCAAAAACATAGTAATGAGTTTTAAAAAAAGCAAGTCACAGAAGAATATACTCAGTATATCACCATTTATGTGAAATTATAAAGTACACAAAATAATAATATATACTTATAGGTATGTAGTAAAAGTTTTTAAATAAATGTCAATGAAATGCACTAGCTTCAGGCTAATCGTTAACTCCAGAGGACAGAAAAGGATGGAAGATGAGGCTTTGGCTAAACCTGTAAAATTTTTTTTAACAAATTAAAACATTTGAAGCCAATATGTTAAATTGTTACCATCTGTTAAATCTACGGGATGAGCACAGGGGTGTTTGTTATAGAAGTCTCTTTTTACAATTCTTTTTTAAATGTTTATTTATTTTTGAAAGAAAGAGAGCACAGAGCACGTCAGAGTGGAGGGTGTGTGTGTGGTGGACAGAGAATCCCAAGCACGCTCTGTGCTAACAGCAGCAAGCCTGACTTGGGGTTCTAACTCATAAACCCTAAGATCGTGATTGAGCTGAAGTCAGACACTAAACCTACTGACCCACCCAAGTGCCCTATTATAGTAGTCTCTTAATAATTAGAAATATGTCTAAAAGCTGGGGCACCTGGGTGGCTCAGTCAGTTGGGGTGACCGACTCTTGATTTCAGCTCAGGTCATGATCTTGGCTTAAGGCATCATCTCACTATTCGTGAGATTGAGCCCTGCTTCAGGCTCTGCGCTAAGGGTACAGAACTTGCTTGGGATTCTCACTCTCCCTCTGCCCCTCTCCTCTGCTTGTACTTGCTCTCTACATAAAAAAATAAAGATAATAAAATAAAATAAAAGTTTAACTTATAAATTAAGTACCCATTTGTGGTACACACTTTCAGATGTTTTGTTGGTTTTGTTTTTTTTTTTTTAGGAATTAGGTACATGAGTTAATTACTTGCTTAGTTAATAACTCTACTTTTCTAAATAATCCTGATAAATATGAACATTCTTTTTTTTTAATGTTTATTCATTTTTGAGAGACAAAGTGAACAGGGGAGGGGTAGAGAGAGAGGAAGACAGAGGATCTGAAGCAGGCTCTGTGCTGACAGCAGGGAGCCTGATGTGGGGCTTGAATTCATGAACCATGAGATCATGACCTGAGCTATAGTCAGACGCTCAACTGACTGAGCCACCCAGGTGCCCCTCAAATATGAACATTCTTAAATGGCTGTAAAATAAGTCATTTGGATACAGAATTAAAAAAAATACTCTCAATGAGTCAAAAACTGAGGAGATGGTCCCAAATTTGCCAAAAATTAGCTGTGTGAATCAAAGCATCCAGAAGAGTATTTTGAACTACATGAGCACTTTAAGTTCTCTCCTGGCTCTAAAACATGCTTCTATTCTAAATCAGTCAAAGTACAAATTATTTAAGGCTTATACTCCAAAGCCTTAAAACAAATAATTCTTGAAAAGTCTTCCATAAGCTTAATGGGAAGGTGGGGATGATTCTTTTTGAGGCCAAAGCTAGACACCTGGTACAAACTATCATGTAGGAATTTGAGGAAAGATTCACCATACATCTCATGTCCATTACATTGGTCTTTTGTTTGTTTTCCTAATTTAGAAACCTAGTAGATAACTTTCATTCAAGCTACCTAACCTTCAAAAATAAGAGTCAGCTACATAACTATTTCTGAGTATTATCAACACATCAATAATTTAATCCCAACCACTTCCTGATTCTTTATATATACATTAGACAGATATGAACATAAGTCTTCTATATTGCGTGTCTATTTTAAATTTTCTGAAAGAGTTAGAAGTCACTGTACATCTGCTCCAAAGAACAAAATTTGCTTATACTACCTTATAGTCAATGGAAACAAAGATTGTTAATAAATATAAAACACAATCCACTGGTTAAAAAAAGATATCAACTGCTAAGATCAGGCAAGTTTCCCTATATTCAGGACTGATATATGTATGGATAAAAAAATAAGCATTTAAGGGGTTTTATTCCTATAGTATCTTTTTTTTTTTTTAATATTTATTTATTTTTGGGAGAGCGCAAGCCGGGGAGGGGCAGAAATGGAGACAGAGGATCCAAAGCGGGCTCTGCACTGACAGGCTGACAGCAGAGAGCCCGACGCAGGGCTCGTACTCAGGAACTGCGAGATCATGACCTGAGCTGAAGTCGGACTTCAACCGACTGAGCCACCCAGGTGCCCCATAGTATTTCTTAAAAGAATTTAGGAGGAGCTTAAACACTGGATAAAAGTAAAATTTAAAAAGCTCTTCCTTGGGGAGCCTTGGTGGCTCAGTCGGTTAAGTGTCCAACTCCTAATTTCAGCTCAGATTACGATTTTGGCTCAGGTCATGATCTCACAATTCCTGAGATCTAGCCCTGTGTCAGGCTCTGCACTGAGGGTGTAGAGCCTGCTTGGGATTCTCTTGCTCTCTGTGCCCCTCCCCTGCTCACACTCTGTCTCTGTCTCTCTCAAAATAAATACTTTAAAAATTAAATTAAAAAAAGCCCTTCCTTGCTGAATGTCAATTATATCTCAATACAATTTAAAAAATGAAAAGAAAATCTTTCCCCAGACATTAAATACACATAAAAGGGACTGATGAAGCAGAGTTAACCAAACTTATAGCTAATATTTAGCAATTTCCGTGTACCAAGCAGTATCCTGTTAGTTAAAAATATTAATTCATTTTAATCTTCACAAAAATGAAGTACAACTTTATCCTTATTTCATGAATGAGGAAACTGAGGTACAAAGAATTAAGGAACCTATCTAATCACATATCTGGATTTCAAATCCAATAGTTAATATGGAGTCCACTTCTGTTCACACTATGTTATATTCCTCTTGCTTTTTTTTAGTAGAGAATAAATGCTTCCTGACAGCATTGGGACCAATGCTTCAGATTAAGGAAATATAGAAACTCCTATCTCTGGGTTCAGTTTCAATGCAGTAAGTCTACTTGGAACACCTTGATGAACTAATAAAACCTAGAAATGGTTCTGATGACATTATCAATTTACTTTGTATCAAAAACTAACACATCCACAAAATAAATGGAAAATTTGCCAATGGGAAAATGGCAAGTTATCTGTGAGCCTGCATAATCTTGGTAAAATTCCAAACGAAATCTGAAATGATATTAAGCAGGACATCATATCATAAAAGCTTGAAAACCCTTCTTGTGGGGTGCCCAGGTGGCTCAGTCGATTGAGCATCAGACTTTGGCTCAGGTCATGATCTCACGGTTCGTGGGTTCAAGCCCTGTGCTGGGCTCCAGGCTGACAACATGGAACCTGCCTGGGATTCTCTCTCTGCCCCTCCCCTGCTCGTGCTTTCTTTCTCTCTCACACAATAAATAAATAAGCTTTAAAAATTAAAAAAATAAAAATAAAACCCTTCTTGTCATCACTATCAATACCACATAAGGCTTGTGAAACTGTTTGCTACCATCATCTTTTTTTCCCATCAAAATCTCTCCAACTATCACGTCATCACCAAATCAAAATAATATGCAAGGATGGCACAAAAGAATAGAGCATTTTGTATATGAATGGCTGTTGACAAAAAAAAAAAAATGAGCATTTAATTGGGGGTAACACTGCTGCAGTTATTCTTTTTCGATACACTTTAGATCATGTCAATATCTATATTCTGAATCACCTATTTAAAGATTTGAAAAAAATACTAACACTACTTAAAGTTGCAGGTTTTTCTTTTTTTTTAATTTTTAAATGTTTGTTTATTTTTGAGAAAGAAAGCACAAGCAGTGGAGGGGCAGAGAGAGAGGGAGACAGAGAATCTGAAGCAGGCTCCAGGCTCTGATCTGTCAGCACAGAGCCCAACGTGGGGCTCGAACTCACAGTCAGCGAGATCATGGCCAAAGTTGGATGTTTAGCCAACTGAGCCACCCAGGCGCCCCAGATGCAGGTTTTTCTTTTAAGAAAATTTGGATTAAAAGATACAGATAAGTTAATACACATATAGTGCTTTCATATGTCCCATGTGTACTAGGACACAGTTGTAAATTCATTTAATCATCACAGTAACTTAGATGCTATTATAATCCTCATTTTACTATCGTGAAATTGATGCGTAGAGAGACAAAGTTACTTGCCCAAAGTCGCAGAGCCAGTAAGTGTCAGAATTAGGATTCATAGCCAGACACACTGGCTCCAGAGTCCGTGCTGTGATCCACTTGACTCTAACCACCAATCTATTTTACTATCTTACTGACGGAGTTAAAAATATTTTTCAGGGTCTCAAAATCTGCATTGTATCCAGCCACATTATCAATATACTCCAGTTCTTCCTCTTCTAGCTTTATCTAAACCTTCAGTATTTCTCATGTTGCTAGCTTAACAGAAAACAAAAAATAATTTAAAAAATCAATTTCCCATAATAACTTAATAAATGTGTATAAAATCTTAAAATTCTGGAGCACCTGACTGGCCCAGTCAGTCATGTGTCTGACTCTTGATTTCGGCTCAGATCATGATCTCACTGTTCATGAGATTGAGCTCCACAATGGGCTCTGTGCTGACAATGAGGAGACTGGTTGGGATTTTTTTCTCTCTCTCCCTCCCTTTCTCTTTCTCTCTCTCTCTCTGCCCCTCCCTGGCTCACATGCTCTGTCTCTCACTCAAAATAAATAAATAAACATTTAAAAAAGTATCTTAAATCTTAGCAAAGTATTCATTTACATAGTTATAACAGGACAATGTACATATCTGTTTTGGGATAACTAAGAAATTAAGTTTGAAAATTTGTGATTAAAAATCCAAGTATTTACAAAGTTATATTTAAAAAATCCAACACTTTCACATTTTGTTGGTAGGAATATATAAACTGGTTAAACTTTTCTGGATAAAAATCTTAAAAGTAAAGCTTTGATCTACAAATTTCAGGACATATCATAAGGAAATAACTTAGCAATGCTGTATAGTGTATAGGAGTTTGATTTAGAGTTCTGTAGTTTGGGTCCAAATCTTGGTTCACCTGCTTATTGAAGGTATGACCTTGAGCAAACAACCTTTTTAACTCTCAAATTTTCTTCTCTGTAAAATGTGGGAGGGAACCAGTACTCTGGGTGGTTGTGAGAATTAACTGAATTAATGGATGTGAAATACTCACAATGAATTGTGACAAAATCCATTTAATGCAGTAATATTCTGCCATTCAATGCTGTTCTATATTAAAAGATGCTCAACCTCCACAAAATGAAAGAAATGCAAATTAAAATTAGAATGATTTCTTGCTTTATTAGTCAATACTTAAAAAAGAGATTGGTAACAACCATTTTTCTTTAAAGTAGGCTCCATGCCCAACATGGGGCTTGAACTCATGACCCTGAGACCAAGAGTCACATGTTCCACCAACTGAGCCAGTCAGGCACCCCAAGGGAAAGGGCATTCTTTTTCTTTGATGTTTATTTTTGTGAGAGAAAGAGACAAAGTGAGAGTGGGGGAGGGGCAGAGAAAGGGAGACAGAATCTGAAGCAGGCTCCAGGCTCTGAGCTGTCAGCAAGAGTCCAATGTGGGGCTCGAATCCACGAACCATGAGATCATGACCTAAGCTGAAGTCAGAAGCTTAACTAAGTCACCCAGGTGCTCTGGGAAAAGGGCATTCTTAATGAACATATAAACTGCCAGAGCCCTTTCAGAGCAGTGTGTCAACACTTTTCAAAACATGCAGCATACCCAGGGACCCATCAGTTCCACTTAAAACTATTTATTCTTCCAGAGACACTCCAATAAATATGCACACAAAGAAAAAGATACAGGATTGATCAAAGCAGCATCATTAATAATGGGAAGAACTGGAAACAACTTGTAATCATCATTCTTTATTTTTATTTTCTAGAATATTATATAATTATTACAAGAATTAAATAGAGAGTTCTATTAACTCATATAGGTGGATAGTAGAAAAAAAGCTTCTACCAGAATACATAGGAATTTCCAATTTTTGAAAAATAAAGGATAAATTCATTCACATGATGTATATTCCACACATGTCTGAAAGGACAAAAGGTCTGAAAGGACACAAGCCAAATTGTTAACTGGTAATCCTGGAAAGGGATTACAGAAGATGAAAGTAAGAACAAGAACTTTCACTTCATAAGCCTACAATTTGCTCCCCCTCTCAATGTTTTGGAGGGTGGCACACGTTTCTTTTTAAAATTTAAAACAGCAATAAAAGAACAAAGATCTATAATTGATCACGCATAGCCTTAAGGCTACTGAAAGGACTTTGACCAAGAATGAGATGTGAAGCCATTAAGGGTTGCAAGCAGAGGAGTGAATATGATGCAACTTATGTTTTACAAGTACCACTCTTGCCGCTACATGATAAATAGGTTGTAGGAAGCAGAAGTGGAAGCCTGTAGCAGTTAGATCAGGGATCTGGCACACTATGGCCTGCATTTGACCCAAGGCCTATTTTTGTACACCTAAGACATGTTTTTACATTTTTAAAGGATTGTTAAAAAAAAAACAAAAAAAGAATGTGACAGAGACTATATGACCCAAAACATTTATTATTTAGCCCTTTATATGAAAATTTGCCTATCTCCTATATTAGAACACTCTTGTAACCATCCTGTTAAAAGGGGATTATGGCCTGGACCAGAGATGTGGCAATGGAGAGGGTGAGCAGTGGTCAAATTCAAGATATGTTCTGAAATTAGAGTCGACAGAATTTACAGAAGATGCAACGGAAAGTAGAAGAGAAAAGTTAAGGATTGCTCCAAGGTTTTTAGTCTGAGTAAATAGAAGAGTAGAATTTTCACTGCATTATATATAGATTAGGGTAACGGGAAGGAGTTTGCGAAGGCAGAAGGGGAACGATGGGTAAGGCAGGAGGAAAAAAACTAGAGAGTTCTCAGGAAGAGAATCTATCTTGTCTTCCTGTCACTGTTTCCAGAAGGAAGAAGTGATCAGCTATGTCAAAACCTACTGAAAAATTACAAATAGAAACCAGTGAATTGAATAGCAAGAGCAATCTTGGTAGAATGGTAGAAACAAAAGCCTAACTTAAAGAGAGTCACAGTGAGGAAGGGGACAGAAGATAGTCACCTCTTTGAGATGTTTTACTGTAAAGGAGAACAATGAAATGAGGCAATAGACAGAGACAAACATAGGAGTCAAGAAGTTTTGTAAAGATGTGCAATATTGCAATAGGCTTTGAATGCTGGAGGAAATAGTCCAAGAGAGAAAGACTGATGATTCCTAAAAAGTAGGAAAACTGCTGAAGCCATGTCCTCAAATACCTAACTAAGTATGTGGGATCTAGTGCACAAGTGAAGGGGTTAACCTTGGCTTATGTATTACTTTTCCAGTAGGGGAAAAATACTCTTTTAATTGGGAAAAAAAAAGAAAAGCAAATAGCTCTTTGCACAGCTCCTTTTGAAAGTACAACTTAAGCATTTCCCCCAAAAATAAAATACCCAATATCTTTAAAAACATATTTTTTAATTCAGTTATTATGTTCTGCTGTCTTTTAAATATTTTAAATTACGTTATTTTCATCAGTGGCTAATTTTACCAGACAAAAGAGTCACTTACCATACTGTTATTGAGATTCTTGTCGACTTTGCAAAATGTGTGTGGTGGGCTTTCTCCTTTACTGGGTATGATAATACATATGTCTGTGACAGCCAACGTATTCTGAGTCATGTTTTCAGAGGCTCTTCGGTAAGTGATATAAATTTTTTGTGATGAGGTACTGCCACTGATGTTTCCAGGGCGTCCATAAGGAGTACTCTGAATAATTTCACACCCTTGTTTCAATCTTTCTTTCCAGTCATATAAAACCCTAAAAACAAAAATACATAAATAACCACACAAATGCAAAACATCTTCAAATAGGATATGCAATATTTTCAGGTATCATAAACTGATCCTTAAACGTAGAAGATATTCCAATCTTACTGTAAGTCTGAATAGCACTGTCCCATGTAAAACTAAAGGATAATGGTTTCCCCACCCAAAATTAAAATAATGTAAGGAAAAGTCAGATTACCTCTTATGTTTGTTGGCATAAACCACAGAAAAGCAAGGATTAACTGTAGACGCACCTGCTTTAGCACTCCATTTAACAGATTTGTTTATTTTTGTCTCTAAAACATCTTTTTTAGAAAAAGCAATTTGGTTTTTGGCCAAAGTTATAATTTTACAAAAGGCTCCTTGCCAAACTATATAGAACCTGCTTACACACTTTTACTTCCAATTCTTCCCTCAGGTTTAAGAGACAGTTTTAGATTTTCAAAGGAGAAAATAACGTCAAATCCATCTTTAATCAAAAGGATGGGTAAAAGACTTCTTCTTTTTCTTTATTATAGTAAAATGGTAGGCTTTTATTAAAGGGCAGTCCATGCATCTGTTCCTTAAATCTTCTAAAAAGTACTTGGGGATACAAGGAAAACGTCATACTAGAGTAACATCAGTCTATTCCCTCAGAGAATTCACTGATTTGTATTTTGATGCATAAGTCCTTGGCATTGGCCAATGAAAATTTAAAGCTCTACTATACTAAGCGTGTTTCTGCATTTGCTATAAAAATTGTTATAACAGGCAATATCCTCAACATCAGTATTTCCTTTTATAAAATCCCATAATTCAAATAAAATAAAGTGCCAAAAACTGGTCAAATTATTTTAATGTAATATCATTTTTATTTTCCTTTTATATCATGACTGTCAGCAAAGTTAAAGAAATTTTTCTCTCATTTTATTTTGAAAATGTAGAGTTAGATTTGATGCTTAATTATAGCAACTATGTTTATCCTAATATTAGCTTAAATGCTATTCCCCCCCTCTCCCTTTTGATCTTGCTTTTCTGTTTTGTTTTCTTTAATCCTTAAAAAAAAAAAAAGCACCGTAACAGAAAGAAGTTAGACACACCTCAATTTAAATTTCTACGACTGGTTATTAACTGTATTCTCCTGGGAGGATATTTAACCTCTCTGAGCCTTGTACTAATCAGGTATAACATTTAAAAATCTAACTCACAAGGGGGCGCCTAGGAGGCTCACTGGGTTAAGCATCTGATTTCAGCTCAGGTCATGATCTCACTGCTTGTGGGGTCAAGCCCTGCATGGGGCTCTGTGCTGACAGCTCAGAGCCTGGAGCCTGCTTTGGATTCTGTGTCTCCTTCTCTTTCTGCCCCTCCCCTACTCACACACTCTCTTGCTCTCTCTCAAAAATAAATAAACATTAAAAAAAAATTAAACTCACAGTATCTTGAGAGAACTGGGGGAAAAAAATGCTCAACTGAAAATAATAAAACCAAATACAACATCCACCACCACCACCAAACCACCATCACCTCACATTTTTTAAAGATATAGAATATATATTTGATAGCTATTTTCTTTAATCAGGTACTGTGCTGTTAAATATATTACTTGTATTACTGCTTTTGATTTCTATATTGTTAGGAACTTTTCTTGTCTAACTAAACTAAGCTTTTCAAAGGCTCTTAAAAATGATGCCCAATCCTCCCCAGTGACAACAAGTGAGGATAGTTTTAAGAGTGGTTAATTTGGGGCATCTGGGTGGCTCAGTTGGTTAAGCGTTTGACTCTTGGTTTCAGCTCAGGTCATGATCTCACAGTTCATGAGCTGGAGCCCTGAATTAGGCTCTGCACTGGGTATGGAGCCTGATAGGGATTCTCTCTCCTTTTCTCTCTGCCTCTCCCCTTCTCAAAATAAATTTAAAAAAAAAAAAAAAAGGATGATTAATTTACATTCCAGTTTAAGTCCTTTCCTATTGGAGAATCCTTTATGTGCTTGGAAAATTCCTCATCTCTAAACTAGGAAACTTCAACACCTTAATGAGAATCTGCAACATTCCCTTCATTTTATACACAAGCTAGAACTGCGATGGTGACCAGTGATCACAGGAACAAATTACCTAATCTTTTTTTTATAGTTTATTATCAAGTTGGTTTCCATTTAACACCCAGTGCTCATCCCCACAAGTGCCCTCCTTTATGCCCATCACCCTCTTTTCTCTCCCCCCCACCCCCACCCATCCTCAGTTTGTTCTCAGCATTCAAGAGTCTCTCATGGTTTGCCTCCCTCCCTCTCCCCCACTATTTTCCCCCCTTCTTCTCCCCCATGGTCCTCCGTTAAGTTCCTCCTAATCCTCCTATAAGTGCAATCCTTCTCTGCCTGACTTATTTCGCTCAGCATAACACCCTCAAGGTCCATCCATGTTGCTACACATGGCCAGAATTCATTCTTTCTCGTTGCCATGTAGTATTTCGTTGTATAGATAAACCACATCTTCTTGATCCATTCGTCCGATGATGGACACTTAGGCTCTTTCCATGTTTTGCCTATTATTGAGAGTGCTGCTATGAACACTGGGGTACATGTGCTCCTATNTTTTTTGCTGGGTCTCTGTCTGGCTTGGGAATCACAGTGATGCTGGCTTCATAAAATGAGTCCGGAAGTTTTCCTTTGATTTCTATTTTTTGGAATAGCTTGAGAAGAATGGGTATTAATTCTGTTTTAAATGTCTGGTAGAACTCCCCAGGGAAGTCATCTAGCCCAGGGCTCTTTATCTGTTGGGAGATTTTTGATAACTGATTCAATTTCCTCACTAGTTATGGGTCTGTTCAAGTTTTTTAATCTCTTCCCGTGTGAATTTTGGTAGTGTGTGTGTGTTTAGGAATTTGTCCATTTCTTCTAAGGTGTCCAATTTGTTGGCATATAATTTTTCATAGTATTCCCTGATAATTGCTTGTATTTCTGAGGGGTTGGTTGTAATAAGTCCATTTTCATTCATGATTTTGTCCATTTGAGTGCTCTCTCTCTTCTTTTTGAGAAGCCTGGCTAGAGGTTTGTCAATTTTGTTTATTTTTTCAAAAAACCAACTCTTGGTTTCATTGATCTGTGCAACTGTTTCTTTGGTTTCTATAGTGTTTGTTTCTGCTCTGATTTTTACTATTTCTCTTCCCCTGCTGGGTTTTGGGGTGCTCTTGTTGCTCTCCCTCTAGTTCCTTTAGGTGCGCTGTTAGATTTTGCACTTGCGCTTTTTCTAATTTCTTGAAATTGGCCTGGAGTGCAATGTACTTTCCTTTTAGGACTGCCTTCACCACGTCCCATAGAGTTTGGATCATTGCATTTTCATTTTCGTTTGCTTCCATATATTTTTAAATTTCTTCTATAATTGCCTGATTGGCCCATTCATTCTTCAGTAGGGTGTTCTTTAACCTCCATGTTTTTGGAGGTTTTCCAGACTTCTTCCTGTGATTGATTTTGAGTTTCATAGCATTGTGATCTGAAAGTGTGTATGGTATGATGTCAACTCTTTTATATTTATTGAGGGCTGCTTTATTTCCCAGCATGTGATCTATCTCGGAGAATGTGCCATGTGCACTTGAGAAGGAAGTGAATTCCATGGCCTCAGAATGTAGAGTTCTAAATATATGTCAGATCCATCTGGTCCAATGTGTCATTCAAGTCCAGTGTGTCTAGTGATTTTCTGTCTAGTTGATCTATCCATTGCTGTAAGTGGAGTATTAAAGTTCCCTGCTATTAGCACATTCTTATCGATAAGAGTGTTTCTGTTTGTGATTAGTTGTTTTATATATTTAGGTGCTTCCATATTTGGTGCATATACAATTGTAATTGTTGGCTCTTCCGGATGGATATACCCTGTAATTATTATATAATGCTCTTTTTCATCCCTTGTTACTATCTTTAATTTAAAGTCCAGTTTGTCTCATGTAAGTATAGCTACTCCAGCTTTCTTTTGACTTCCAGTAGCATGATAGATATTTCTCCATCCCCTTACTTTCAATCTGAAGGTGTCCTCCAGTCTAAAATGAGTTTCCTGTAGACAGCAAATAGATGGATTTTGTTTTTTTTTTTTTAATCCATTCTGCTACCCTATGTCTTATGATTGGGGCATTTAGTCCATTTACATTCAGTTTTATTACTGAAAAATATGGGTTTAGTATCATCGTGTCCTTTGTGGAATTTATGCTTGTGGCAGTGTCTCTGTATCTTGAGTTCCTTGCAACATTTCCCTCAGAGTCCCCCTCAAGATTTCTTGTAGAGCTGGTTTCGTGGTGACAAATTCTTTCAATTTTTGTTTACTTGGAAAGACTTTTATCTCTCCTTCTATTCTGAATGACAGGCTTGCTGGATAGGGGATTCTTGGCTGCATATTTTTTCTGTTCATCACATTGAAGATCTCTTGCCATTCCTTTCTGGCCTGCCAAGTTTCAGTAGACAGGCCTATCACCACTCTGATGGGTTTCCCTTTGTATGTTAGGGCCCTTTTATCCCTAGCTGCTTTCAGAATTCTCTCTTTGTCCTTATATTTAGCCAGTTTCACTATGATATGTTGTGCAGAAGATTGATTCAAGTTACATCTGAGGGGAGTTCTGTGTGCCTCTTGGATTTCAATGTCGGTTTCCTTCCCCAGCTTAGGGAAGTTCTATGCTATAATTTGTTCAAGTACTCCTTCAGCGCCTTTCCCTCTCTCTTCCTCTTCTGGAATTCCTATGAAACGGAGATTATTCCATTTGATTGTATCGTTGAGGTCTCGAACTCTCCTTTCATGTTCCTGTATCAGTTTTATCTTTTTCTCGGCTTCCTCTTTTTCTATAATTGTGTCTTCTAAATCACTTATTCCTCTTTCTGCCTCTTCAATCTATGCATTGGATGCCTCCATTTTATTCTGCATCTCATTTAGAGCATTTTTTCATTCATCACAACTATTTTTAAGCTCCACAGTCTTTGTAGCAATAGTTTCTCTGATGTCTTCCAATGCCTTTTTCAAGCCCAGCGATTAATTTTATGACTATTGTTCTAAATTCTTGTTCAGTTATTTTGCTTATATCTATTCTGAGCAGTTCTTTAGCTGTCAATTCTTCCTGGAATTTCTTTGGAGGAGAGCTCTTTCGTTTTGTCATTTTGGTTAGCTTTCTATCTCTTGTTAGTTTTAAGAGCTTGTTATGCACTCTGTTCCTGTGAATGCTCCTGTACCAAAGAAGGCTCTTTCACTGTCCAGGGCCTGTCCGTTCAGAAGTGTTCTTTGAATGGTGTCTCTTGGTCTCTCTTGTTGAGACCTTGGTTATTTATTTTCCTACTCGTAGTGGTATTTGGGACTCTCCACCATGTGTACTTTGGCTTGTTTCTTGAGGTAGCCCTCCAGTCCCTGCTCCTGGCTTCTGCTTGAACTGGTATCTTAAATGAATGGTATGCATCTCTTTTTTGGACTTTGAAGATCCACCAGGTATGACCAAGTTTGCACTGGCTCAGAGTTCAGATGAAAAGACTTGAAGCCCCGTGGCTTGGGTGCCAAATGATGGGGTTTTGGAGTGAGGGTGGGGTTCAGAGCTGATGGCCAAGAAAGAATTCTTGAAGATGTCTTTGGTGTAAAAAGGTGATTTTATTAAAGCATGAGGACAGGACCCATGGGCAGAAAGAGTTGCCCCTAATCTTTTGAAAAGAAGATCTAACAGCTGGCTTACTTTCCCAAGCCATTTACTAGATACATAAGCTTTAGAAGAAGCAATAGAGTAGCTCTTCTGAAACCAACTTAAAATTACTACAATTCATTCATGAATTAACAGAATACAAATTGATTCTTTTTTTAAAGTAGGCTTCATGCCCAGCATGGAGTCCAACACTGGACTTGAACCGTGACCCTGAGATCATGACCCTGCGATTGTGAGCTGAGATCAAGAGTCAGCCGCTTAACTCACTGAGCCACCCAGGTGCCCCAAAATTGATTTTTAGTGTAACTTTTTGATATCAAACATTAAGTGACAGAATTTTTGAAGTAGAAGAAATTTCAGGAGCTCTTCCAATTAATTCTATCTCCCCTTAGGCATTAGTAAACACGACTATCCACTTTTAGACTTAATATAATATGAGATGAACCTTTTATAGCCCCTACTAGTAACATTGGTAGGGATATAGATATATTCTCTATTTTTATTTTCTTAAGTTTATTTATTTTGAGAGAGAGAGAAAGCACCTGTGGGGGAGGGCAAGAGTGAAGGAGTGAGAGAAAGAACTCCAAGTAGGCTCCCCACTATCAGTGCAGAGCCCGACATGGGGCTTGAACCCACGAACCATGAGATCATGACCTGGGCTGAAGTCAGGTGCTTAACTGACTGAGCCACCCAGGCACCTCTCTTTCCAATTTTAACTCAAATATTGTAAGTTAAACCTGTGCCTTTTTTGCAATTGAGCAATGAAAACAATAAAGTTAATCTTCATTCCTTATAAACTCTTCATCTATTTTGAAGACATTATTAGAGCTACCTGTAGTTTTCCTTTGGCCTTTTGCTTTCAGTTTTTCAGTGGGAATCTTATTTTTTTACCTTTAAAGTTCTGTTCCTCCTTTGCTCCATGTATATATGAATATATCTATTTTATACATCTTTACATTTATATATTCTCCCTTTGTATATGTAATATATATTATATAATGTATATAATGTCAACTTCTGCAAAGATTTGGGTTCTTTTTAAAAAATGTAAACTACATATATATGTAAAAGAGATATATATAAATGTGAAGATATATATATATGTATATACATACACACACACAAATATTCATTGTTAAAAAAATTTTTAATGTTTATTTATTTTTGAGAGAGACAAGAGTGTGAGTGGGGGTGGAGTAGAGGGGGGGGGGAGACACAGAATCTGAAGCAGACTCCAGGCTCTGAGCTGCCAGCACAGAGCCCAACACGGGGCTCAACCTCATGAACCATGAGATCATGACATGAACTGAAATCAGAGGCTTAACCGACTGAGGCACCCAGGCGCCCTAAATACTCATCTTTTAAAAAGAGCCCCAATTGGGGCGCCTGGGTGGCTTAGTCGGTTAAGCGTCCGACTTTCACTTAGGTCATGATCTCGCGGTTCGTGGGTTCGAGTCCCGCGTCGGGCTCTGTGCTGACTGCCAGCTATTTCAGAGTCTGTATCTCCCTCTCTCTCTGACCTTCTCCTGCTCACACGGTCTCTCTCTCTCTCCTAGAAATAAAAAAAAAAAAAAATAAGAGCTCCAATCTCACTTGTGGGGATGAGCACTGGGTGTTATATGGAAACCAACTTGACAATAAACTATTTGTAAAAAATAAAAAAAATAAAAAAATAAAAAGAGCCCCAATCTTTGCAAAAATTGATGAGCTGATCCTAAAATTCATATGAAAACTCAAGGGATCTAGAATGGCCAAAACAATCTTGAAAAAGAACATAGCTGGAAGATTCATACTTCCAATCTAAAAACTTAATCAAAACTATGTACTGGCACAAATACAGATATGCTGACAAATAAAATAGAATTGCAAGTCCAGAAATAAACCCATACATCTATGGCCTATTAGTTTCTGAAAATGGGGAAAGAATCACCTCCTCAACAGATGGTACTAGGACAACTGGATATCCATAAGCAAAATACTGAGGCCGGATCTCTTCCTCAACCATATACAATAACTGAGTGAAAACAGACCAAAGATTGAAATATAAAGTCTAAATGTATACAACTCTTAGGCAAAAACTTAGATGTAAATCCTCAAGACTTAGAATTAGTAAAAGCCTTCTTAAACAGGATGCCAAAACACAAGCAACCAAAGAAAAAATAGGCAAATCAGATTTGATCAAAATTAAAAGCTTTTGGGGCGCCTGGTGGNAAAAAAAAAAACATTAAAAAGAAAAGAAATTATTATAAAATTAAAAACTTTTCAGCTTCAAAAGATACTATAAAGAAAGTGAAAAGACAACCCACAGAATGGGAGAAAATATTTGTAAATTATATATCTGATAAGGGACTTGTATCTAGAATATGTAAAAGACTCTCAAAGCTCAAGAATAAAAAGATAAGCCAATTAAAAAATGGGTAAAGGACTCTAAACAGATATTTCTCAAAGGATTTACAGGTGGCCAATAAGTATGTGAAAAAATGCTCAACATTATTAGCCATCAAGTGAATGCAAATCAAGACTACAATGAGGTACCACTAGGAAAGCCACAATCAAAACGACAATACAAAATGTTGGGTAGGATGTGGACACACTGGAACCTTCATACACTGCCAGTGGGAATGCAAAGTAGTGCAGCTTTTTGGGAAGACAGTTGGCAGTTCCTAAAAAGATTAAACAGAGTTATCAAATGACCCAGCAATTGTACTCTTAAGTATATATAAGGGAAATGAAAACATATGTCCATATAAAAATGTATATATGATTATTTCCAGCAGCATTATTCATATTAACCAAAAAGTGGGAATAACCCACATGTCCATCAAACTGATGAATAAATTATGAAAACAAACAATTTATGGTACATCCATAAATGGAACATTAGTCAGCCATGTAAGGGAATGAAGTACTAACACATACTACAACATGAATAAACCTAGAAAACATAATGCTAAGTGAAAGAAGCCAGGCACAAAAAGTATTATTTTTTTTGCCTCAGAATATGATTCCATTTATATAAAATGTCCAGGGTAGGCAAATCCACAGAGACAGAAAGGAGAATAAGCATTGCCTTCAGCTGAGGGGATTAGGCAGCATGGGACAGCAGCTAAAATGAGTACAGGATTTCTCTCTAGAGCATAATAAAAATGTTCTGAAATTTACTGTGGTGATGGTTGCACAGCTCTATAAACTATACTAAAAACTACTGGATTGTACAATTTAAATCGGTAAATGTCATGGTATATGTATGAATTCTATCTCCGTAAAACTGTTATGGGGGAAAGAAGCCCTAAGTTCAGTATCATATCCTAAGTAGAGCACTAATTTACCTCAAGATCCTTGTTTGAAGCTTACAGACTTAAGCATCCACCTGCAGTGATCATTACAACTGATGCTCAAAAGCCATCCTTTTCTAGTATTTTTAAAATGATTAAAATGTTTACGGTCAGGACAAACACTAGTTTTCTGGTACTTTACTGTAGAAGTTTCAAAGTCTCTCCCCTACCTTTGACAGAAAGAAACTCTGGGAAGATGAAAGTACTGGGAACCTGCAGAACAAAGGGACACTCATATGGTATAAGGAACACAGAAAGAGAACACAAGATTCTAAACATGTCCCTATTTTTCTAAAGCTGCCACATCCTTATTAATGAATGAATTGAACAGTGAACTTCAAAATCTATAAGGAATATTATTTGGATCAATAACAATTCTTTAAAAAATAAATAAATACCTTACCCCAGATCTGTAAGTGGAGGTTTATCTCTTCCTCTTCTGTAGCAAAGGTAAATCTGTGGCCCCACAAGACTTCCATTATTGAGATCAGCTGACAATCCAGTTGGAGTAACATCAATACATATATAATCCCGTGGCACTTCCTCCCCAAGAGATTTAATAATAACTGCAACATCTGTGATAGGTTCTTTTGGTTTAGCTACTTTATGACAGGCATCATTGAAGTGAATTTCTTCTTCCAGAGGCTTTGAAACATCAGTTAATCCTGCTACAACAAAGTAGTCAGCAACACGAGGCCCCTTATCTTCAATCATCTTCCATTACAGAAGGTTACATCTAAAAAGAAAGTGAAAGACTAATATTCTCTAATAAATTAAATAAACAGAAGTGGTTTGTGTGTAAATAAAAATGGAAAACTATAAAAAGAACACTACTTCCCTGATAAACACAGTACTGTTTTACATTTCATTTTAATATGTAAAATATGTGACCTCTTTAAAAAAGAGGAATGGATTTGGCACTATTTTCTGAATATAAAGAATTTCTGAATACATGAATTTCCATTTTTAACAACGTGGAAGCCTGGATTACCTAATTAGACAGTACAAACAACAAAACACATCCTTGTAAATACATAGACTAACCTGTGAAAATGAAATCCCCAGGGCCCCAAAACACTGAGAAAACCAAAGACCAGAGCGCAGTGTATAAGCTGATAATGGGTGGGGAAAGTTTGCTGATCTCCTCTCCTCAGTAATCAAGGGGTTTGTGTTTTAAAAGGCATTACAGGGACAGGAGATAAGGCTTTAGGACCACTTAAGATAGGGATTTAGAACTGAAACATCTGCATAAAGCCAAGAGTCTCAAAGGACTATATCCCCAGTTAGAGTGGATTTAAAAAAATTCATCCGCTGGTACAGTGAGATGGGCCCAGCTTTTGGAGGGGAGGAGGTAAAAAGTCTTCTATGTGAATGTATAACAACGGGCCTACTCATACTTGGATATGAAGTCCATCTCCATGGACCCAAGAAGCTCCAAACAGATACTAACAATAACTGTGTTCCCAGGCTAGTGGTACCCCAGGGGAAGCAAATACAAAACAGTTCTAGTAGGGAACACTCTAAACCCAGGTTTTCCACAGATAAAGCCCAGCTGAAGATGACCTCCTATTCTAAAACTATAAAAACATACAAAGAAAAATCCACACTGAATGAGTCTAAGCAGCTACAACAAACAGAGGAAGTTCAAATAATAAAAGTACGGCAGAGATGTCAACAGTAATGCATGCTTATAACAAATTCAAAGAAAAAAATATGCAAAGTAAAATCTCATTATGTGTTTGCAAACACTTTAATAGCAAAATCTCCTTCAGGTGTCATTTAAACCTTATTTGTGTCTTTAACTAGGAGAATACACTCCCCAGAGTACTGTCATTGCTTATATAACACTTATAAGAAAAAAGTTTAATATACAGAGCAGATATTTTCCAACATACATCTCATGTTAAACTAGGTTCCAATAAATGCAAAGAAAGGATTCCATGTTCAAATAAATTAGGTATATACACTTCATGTTTCTTTCATATATTTATAATAAAATATATAAAAATATTTATGCCTCAGGAGTCCTCTGCTTATTAACTTTGCTTAGCCCAGGATTTCCCAAATCTACTTGAACAACTGGGAACCCTATTTTCCCACTTAAAAACTAGAAAAAAAACCTCAAAACATGCTTTAGAAAGTGCTACATAACTTCCCTCTGTAGATTATAAAATAACTGAGGACAATTTTTTAATGGAGTATATTTGTTTACAATATAATTATCACCATTTTCATCAGAATCCCAAAACTTACCAAATTTCCTTTATTGCTAGTGCAATGAGTTTTTGGAATTCATGCCACATTTCTTGGAATCGGTATCCATTGCTCAAATACACTCTGTAAATATTCTCACTGTTTGCTTAGAAAACAAACCTAAAGAAGGATCAAATGTTCCTACTTCCTTTATTTATATGTATATGATTCCTATGTAGCGATTCCCTTACACATTAAGATTTCTGCACAAAATAAAGGGCTTAAACTTCAGAAATAGCTCCTGGCCTGACAGTAAAGAGGAAGTAATAACCTGTCTCCTGAGAAGATTCTGTTAAACACTGAGTAGTCCCTGTCAGCTCACTACATGTAACAGGTGCTCCATGAAAAACAAGTAGTTTTACCCAGTTGATCATCTATCCATTTCTAAAAATTTTTTAATGTTTTTTTAAAATTTATTTCTGAGAGAGAGAGAGAGAGAGAGAGAGACAGCATGATCAGGGAAGGGTCAGAGAGAGAGGGAGACACAGAATCAGAAGAAAGGCTCCAGGCTCTGAGCTAGCTGTCAGCACAGAGCCCAATGTGGGGCTCGAACCCACAAACTATGAGATCATGACCTGAGCCGAAGTCGGATGCTTAACCGACTGAACCACCCAGGCACCCCCTATCCATTTCTAAAATGAAGGACAAAAGCATCTTTTTTAAAAAAGCACTTTTGTATTAAACCTTTTTTTTCATTTCATTAGTCTTTGAAAATATTTTTTTAAATATTTTATTTATTTTTGAGAGAGTGATAGAGACAGCATGAGCAGGGAGGGTCAGAGAGAGAGGGAGACACAGAATCCGAAGCAGGCTCCAGGCTCTGAGCTAGCTGTCAGCACAGAGCCCGATGCAGGGCTCGAACCCATGAACCGTGAGATCATGACCGAAGCTGAAGTCAGACGCTTAACTGACTGAGCCACCCAGGTGCCCCTGAAAATATTTTTTAATGACTGCAAAGTATTAAATTTTTTTAACATTTATTTATTTTTGAGAGACAGAGAGAACATGACGGGGAGAGTGGCAGAGAGAGAGGAAGACACAGAATCTGAAGCAGGCTCCAGGCTCTGAGCTGTCAGCATAGAGCCTGACATGGGGCTTGAACTCACAAGCTGGGAGATCATGATGTGGGCTGAAACTGGATGCTTAACCAACTGAGCCACCCAGGTGCCCCTGCATAGTATTTCTTTTTTAATGAATATAACATTATTTAGCTATTTCCTTGTTGTTGATCACTTTTACTTCTACTTACTTTGCTAATATTTTTAAAAGCTATGATGAATAATCTTGAAAATAAACCTCTGGCTACAACTCTTTTTTTTTTTTTTTTAAGAGAGGGAGGGCACAAGTGAGCAAGGGGCAGAGAGAGAGAGAGAGAGAGAGAGAGAGGGAGGGAGGGAGAGAGAGAATCCCAGAAGGGACAGAAGAGAGGGAGAAGGAGAAAGATTGAGGGAGAGAGAAAGGGGCGAGGCTCACCCAAAGAGGGGCTTGTGTTTTTAGCTGAAGTGGGGCTCGAGTTTATGAACCTTGAGATTATGACCTGAGCCAAAATCAGATGCTTAATGACTGAGCCAACCAGGCACCCTGGCTACAACTCTTAATATTTCTTCAGAATAAATTTATTAAAGTAGAATTGCTAGTCAAAAGTTACATAACCAAGCCTCTATATATGTTTATTTGCTTTTATGTGTGCATGAATTTTAAGCTATAAGCTCATGATAGATACAAATATTAAAAATACCTTGGTAAAACACGTTCCTTTCATTATAATGAAGACATTTAAATACTCTCCATTTCCCTAGNAACGTCATGTTATTTAAGTTGTTTTTTTTTTTTTTTTAAAGTAATCTCTACACCCAACATGGGCCTTGAACTCATGACTCCAAGATCAAGTCGCATGCTCTTCCAATTGAGCCAGCCAGGTACCCTTCTTTGTGTTATTTAAACTGAAGCATAGAGTCACTATGGCATACTATATAGTTTTATGTATTGCTATGCGGAAAGAAGGGAAAGAGAATGAGAACAGTGCTATCATGAAAACGTACATATATTTAATAAGTTCTTTTGAAAGCTACTACCTTAGATGTTGGAAATAAAAACAGCTATTATACTAATAAGCAGATATGTGAGAGAAATTTGTATCAAAAAATAATTTTGTTACATCTTCCTGACTCACAAATTTTAATGATTTGAACTCATTCACTGACTACAGTTAACTACTAAAGGGGAACAAATTCTTCTTCATCAATACATATAAGAAAATAATCAACTTTAAAGTGGTGATAAAATCCTCTTACATTTATTAACAGAAAAGAAAATGATGTATCCCTCCAGTTCTCTTGCCTTGATGTTGTTTTCCATTTATTTATTTGGGGAAAGTGGATAGGAAGGGAAAAAATATTTTAAGGCACTGCTGACCAAGTAGATAATGCCAAGAACAGTTGGCAATATTACAGGTGACTTCTTACAAGATCTAAATGCGTTTTAATTCACTCAAAAAAAGAAGTCTATAAAGTCTACAATATTTAAAATGCACCTCTACTTTTTATTTTAAATCAACTGCTATCAAAGTAAGTTCGAGGTTTTGAACCTAGAGGGAAGGCATTGTTAAAAATTACAATGCAAAGAAAATACTGAAAATCTTTAATGTAGAAGTGAACAACAGTATTTTCTTTACTTCTATTTGACAGAGGATAAGCAGAGGAAGGGCAGAGAAAGAGGGAAACACAGAATCCAAAGCAGGCTCCAGGCTCCAAGCTGTCAGCACAGAGTCCGACATGGGGCTCGAACCCACGAACTGGGAGATGAGATCTGAGCTGAAGTTGGATGCTTAACTGACTGAGTCACTCAGGTATCCCACAACAGTATTTTCTGACAATTCCATTTAGGCAAGAGACTTCCACTGGTATGTAAAAATTACAATCCTCATGAAAAATACTACATACATATTAAGACAAAATGCCTTGTGTTGCCAAGAACTACCCATAGTTCCTTGGGTAGTTCCCAAAAGCATTCCTAGTTACACACAAAACTTGGACTTTTAGTGTAGTACATGAGAGCAAAATCCTCCCAAACAATTAGAAGGCACATAGGTAAGTTCCTTTTCTTTTTTTCCCTCTGTAGGTAAATGTCTTTAAATGCATTTAAATTGGGAGCCACACAAAATAAGCAATTGATCTAACAGTTCTGTAAATAATCACTGTAATGGAAAAACCCTGATATAACTTTACTCAAGCTGGAGTAATGATAATACTATGTCATTAACCAATCATTGTTTTATAATTCTTCTTTGTTCAACATGATATAGGTAGCTTAAGGAGTTAGTTTATAAAATGTTTATAGCCATCCTCTTAAAATTTCAGATACCTGCTCATCTAGTATTTCAGTTAAATGTACATCTATTTTCTTTGAGAACAGCAAACAAGAAGGATGTGCTCTCTATTCCTAAAAGGTATATGAGAACTAAATTAAGAAATCATTATTATAAGAAAGCTCTTACCCATTCAGCAATGGGTAATGGAGCAATTCAGTAATGGAGACTGGTTTGTTTTTCTCCCTTTATTATTATTATTTTTTAATGTTTATTTATTTTTGAGAGAGAAAGGCAGAGTGCAATCAGGGGAGGGGCAGAGAGAGAGGGAGACAGAATCCGAAGCAGGCTCCAGGCTCCGAGCTGTCAGCACAGGACTCGAACTCACAGGGCTTGAACTCCAGACGCCTAACCGAGCCACCCAGGTGTCCCTGTTTTCCTCCCTTTAAATATCTACCCAATCAATTCAGGTTCTTTTTTATTTCTTCTATCACTCCAGTAGGTCAAAGTGGTTAAGCATTTGCTACCTAGGCTAACTCTGAGGACAAGAAAATATAAGAGTGGAAATCATGGATAATATTTTATTTATTGTTTATTTATTTATTTAATATTTTATTTATTTCTGAGAGAGAGACAGCATAAACACGGGAGGCTCAGAGAGAGAGGGAGACACAGAATCTTAAAGAGGTTCCAGGCTCTGAGCTAGCTGTCGGCACAGAGCCCAACGTGGGGCTCGAACCCATGAACCGTGAGATCATGATCTGAGCTGAAGTCGGATGCTTAACTGACTGAGCCACCCAGGTGCCCCAGGGGATAATATTTTAAAGATATATGAAAAACAAAAAAGATGAGCATGGTTTTGCAAAATTATAAACAATTACTGAAATGGCAAAAGGAACAAAAGTCTTTCAGATAAGGAATGATAAATATTCACAAACTCAAGACTTACATATGAAAATGGTCAATAACACAATGGACCAATTCAACTACCCCTCACTACAGTTCATTTACATAAATAAGCTAAAAGCAACTTTCTTTTTTTTTTAAAGTAATTCCACAATTAAGGATGTATTCTAGCTCATCCTTTCTTATATTACCAAAACCAGAGACCCTCATTTCCATCCTTCCTAATTCATCTCTCATTTTTCTTCCAACGATGGTAACCTATCTGCTGTGTTACAAATTTAGTTTTGCTCCTTCCTCTTTGACAAACACTATTTCCTCTTTCTGGTTGATACATATTCATCATATTTGTTTATGAACTTAAGTTTATTTGGATTTTTATTTAACTTTATGAACTGTACAAAATAACTGAAAGGAAAAGAAATTGAACAATTCCATTCATAATAATAATTCTGGTTTATATTTGACAATGTTTCCTAGCTTTCTTTCAGAACAGAAAACATCCTCTTTTTTTAACGTTTAATTATTTTTGAGAGACAAAGACCGTGTGTGTGCAAGTGGGGGAGGGGCAGGGAGCTAGCGGGACAGAGGATCCAAAGTGAGCTCTGCACTGACAGCAGTGAGCCTGAAGCAGGACTCAAACTCATCAGCTGTGAGATCATGACCTGAGCCAAAGTCAGATGCTCAACCGACCGAGTGACCCAGGTATCCCCAAAAAAACATCCTTCAAACCCTTATGTATAATTACAATATAGACTATCAATATTTGTATAGTTATTTAATAAGTATTTTTCTAAATTGCTACAATCTTCATAATTATATTAAGGGGCTATATAATATCCCATCAAATAGAACTATACACTGTAACTACTACCCCATTTTTACATTCCCAGCCAGTACTTAAAGTAGGACAGGCAGGTGCTTAAAAAAGTTATTTGTGCAAACTAATGCAGCCATTCTGGAAAACAGTATGAAGGTTCCTCAAAAAATTAGAAACAGAACTACCCTATGACCCAGCAATTGCACTACTAGGTATTTACACAAAGGATACAAAAATGCTGATTCGAAGAGGCACATGCACCCCAATGTTTATACAAGTGCTATCAACAATAGCCAAATTATAGTTTGTCTTTTATGTTTTATTTATTTTAGAGAGAGAGAGTAGGGGAGGTTCAGAAAGAGACATAAGCACAGAATCTGAAGCAGGCTCCAGCCTCTGAGCTAGCTGTTAGCACAGAGCCCGACGTGGGGCTCAAACCCACGAACTGTGAGACCATGGCCTGAGCTGAAGTCAGATGCTTATCAAACTGAGCCACCCAGGTGCCCCAACAATAGCCAAATTATAGAAAGAGTTCAAATGTCCATTGACTGATGAATGGATAAAGAAGATGTGATATATATATAGATATATATGTGATATATATATTGATATATATGTGATATATATATATTGCATATATGTATGCAATGGAATACTACTTGGTGATGAAAAGAATGAAATCTTGCCATTTGCAACTATGTGGACAGAACTAGAGCGTATTATGCTAAGTGAAATAAGTCAGAGAAAGACAATGTTATATGATTTCACTCATATGTGTAGTTTGAGAAACACAACAGATGAATATAGGGGAAGGAAAGGAAAAATAAGATAAAAACAGAGAGGAGGCAAACCATACTAGACTCTTAAACACAGAGAACAAACTGAGGGTTGTTGTAGGGGAGGTGGATGGGGTGGTGGGTTTAAATGGGTGATGGGCATGAAGGAGGGCACTTTTTGGGATGAACACTGGGTGTCATATGTAAGACATGAATCACTGGGTTCTACTCAAGCCATGACTACACTGTATGTTATCTAACTTGAATTTAAATTAAAAAAAGAACTTATGTAAAAAGTTAACCCAAATTAAAAGACAAAACTTGGAGAAATACATGAAAAAAATATTTAAGCTAGATGAGTGAATAGTTCACTTTAAAACCCTCAAGCAGGGGCACCTGTGTGGCTCAGTTGGTTGAGCCTCCAACTCTAGATTTGGACTCAGGTCATGATCCCAGCGTCACGGGATAGAGCTCTGGGTCAGGCTCTGTGCTAAGCCTGGAGCCTGATTAAGATTTTCTCTCTCTCCCTCTGCCCCTCTCCCCGGCCTGCACACTCATACACACTTTTTCTCTAAAATAAAAACAATATAAAAAAATAAAAATAAAAAAATAAATCCCTGAAGCGTGTTATACTAAATGTAAGGTCTTTTTTCTATAATTCAGAATCAACTTTCTGAACTTCGATACCTTAAATATTGCCTGTAGTTGCTGAATGTAGAACAGACATAGATAATGTAGACGATTTGAATCTAGTAACCAATAACCAAAACCAACAGGGCCTTAAATAAAATCAGAAGTTTACCAAGTGTTTCATTAATTCATTCATGATATTTTCATAAGTACTTATTCAGATCTAACACTATTCTAGAAGCTGGTGATAGACAACACTGATGAAAGCAATAGCCTCTGCCTTCAAGGAGTTTCCTAATTCTACTTTTCCACATCTCTTCCTATACTTTTTCTTTCTTTCTATACTTTTATTCTACCTCTCGCCATCTTTTCTCCTATTGCACTTCCAGATTTCAAGTGCTGGCCTTCAACCTGCCCAAAGTTTCTGTACGATTTCCGCCCCTAAAGTCCCATGGATAGACATGTGCCTTACTTCATTGTCCCTTCCCCCCATCTCCTTGAAAACTGGCACTCCTTCAGTGTCAGCATTGTATGGAAATCTTGAAAGAAAAGAAACCTTATTTGTGCATTTAACAACAGAGTGACTTTCTTGTTTTTCTTTTTTTTCTTTAATTTTTTTATGTCTTTATTTTATTTTGAGAGACAGAGACAGAGAGTAAGTGGCAGAGGGGCAGAGAGAGAAGGAAACACAGAATCTGAAGCAGGCTCCAGGCTCTGAGCTGCTAGCACAGAGCCTGACGCGGGGCTTGAACCCACAGACTATGAGATCATGACCTGAGCCAAAGTCAGCCGCTTAACCAACTGAGCCACCCAGGCACCCCTTGTTATTCTTTTTTTAAAATTTTTTATTTGAGAGAAAGAGAGCTCGCACAAGACAGGAGAGGGGCAGAGGAAGAGAGAGAATCTTAAGCAGGCTCCACACTCAACGTGGATGCAAGGCTCAATTCGAGGACCCTGCGATCATGACCTAAGCTGAAATCAAGAGTCAGATGCTCAACTGAGTGAGCCATCCAGGCGCCTCAAATGTGATTTTTAAATTTTTTTTAATGTTTTATTTATTTCTCAGAGAGAGAGAGACAGCATAATCAGGGGTGGGTCAGAAAAAGAGGGAGACACAGAATCTGAAACAGGCTCCAGGCTCTGAGCTGGCTGTGAGCACAGAGCCTGACGTGGGGCTTGAACACACGAACCGTGAGATCATGACCTGAGCCGAAGTCGGATGCTTAACTGACTGAGCCACCCAGGTGCCCCCAAATGTGACTTTTTAAAAACAGGCTTTTTAGGGGTGCCTGGGTGGCTCAGTCAGTTGAGTGTCTAACCTTGGCTCAGGTCATGATCTCATGGTTTCAGTTCGAGCCCTGCATCGGACTTGCTGCTATCAGTGCAAAGCCTGCTTCAGAACCTCCATCTCTCTCTCTCTCTCTCTGTCCCTCCCCTGCTGTGCTCTCTATCAAAAATAAACCTTTTTTAAAAATGCCTTTCAAACAATAAATAAAAATAAGCATTTTAACTCAAGTTAACGGACTATGTGGGGTAAATTTCTTGAGCAAAGCAGGTTTACTTGTCTCTTAGTCTAATCTGGAGCCACCTTCTCTCTCAATATCTATTCCCAAGCAAAAACCAACAGACACACACAAAAAAATCAAAACAAAACTATGTAATTTGAGAGCTCCCTTTTGGACAATTACTAACCTTTGATTTATTACAAAAACAACAAAAAAACTAAGCTGGGAATAATAGACTTTTAGAGGGGAAACGGTCTTATTACTTATCCTAGTCTAATCAATCATTTTATAGCCAAAGAAACTAAAACACAGAAGGTGGTTCACCTAAGGATACCTAGCTAGTTAGTGGCAAACAAGGCAAGAACTCTTTAACCCAGTATTCTTTACTTGAGGATGAGGACTCCAATAATAGTAATAGTGACCCAGAGCACCTTAAGACATCTTTCAATAAGGTATTTTGTATCACTTGTTATTCACCATCATTATGTGGTGAATATATGCCAAATTCTGTTAAGTGACTAGTAAATTAACTTTTCAGTCTTTAACACAGAAAACAGCTAATAGAAACAAATCAAATGAAAAAAAAATCCTACTTACACATTACTGAAGGCCTTTCTCTGAAAATGATGCCAGATCTCAATTTGTGAATTCTGCAAGCCTCACAGTTTGAGAAAGACTGTATTGAAAAGAATAAAAATTGAACTTACATTAATCCCAATGAAGTATTTCTCCCTAAGATGCCCATGGATAACTAAAGTTCTGTTAATAATGGTAATTTTTGAAGAAAATGATTGCATATATTGTTTTCATATGCTTAAGAATAAGTAATTTTCAAACACCAGCTCTTCCATAAGCACCTTTGAGTCAAGAATAGCAACACACTTTATAAAAAAAAAGGGAGGATGTGGCTCAGTTGCTTAAGCATCCAACTTCGACTCAGGTCATGACCTCACACTTGGTGAGATTGAGCTCTGCATTGAGCTCTGTGCTGACAGCATGGACCCTGGAGCCTGCTTCAGATTCTATGTTCCCTCCTCTCTCTCTCTGACCCTCCTCTGCTCACCCTGTCTCTCTCTCCCTCTCTCCAAAATAAATAAAAACATTAAAAAAAATTTTTTAAAAAGGGCAGATAATGACAAAATAAAGAATAAATAATGGCACAAAACAGTAAAGGTGGCACAAAACAGCAGCAAGGAGTATAAGAATGAAAAAAATGCCTATTTCTGGGGCATAATGTATAGTATTTCATTCCTACAATAAAATATACATATTCAAGACAATTTAAATATAGATGCAAGTAACTTCCATCTATGTAACAAGTTTCAAAGAAGTCAATACTTGAAAGTATTTTCCCTTTATTACAGATTTTCAAGTTTTTTTTTTTTTTTTGGTTGTTGTTTTGTTTTTTATTTTGTGAGAGAGAGAGTGTTAAGGAGGGGCAGCAAGAGGGAGAGAGAAAATCCCAAGCAGGCTCTGCACTACCAGTGCAGAGCCCAATGCAGGGCTCAAACTCACAAACCTCAGCCGAAATAAAGAGTCAGATGCTTAACCAATGAAGCTGCCCAGGTGCACCTGTTTTCTTAATTTCTCTAATAGTTCATTATTAGTGTATGGAAACACAACAGATTTGTTCTATTTACTTTGTATTTTGCAACCTTACTGAATTCATCCCCAGTACGATAGGTCAATGAACTTCCTGCAACTATACATGTTAAATTATCTTTCAGCACAGACTCCTATACATTGCTATTATTTTTAATGAAACCTTTTATTTTCAGATAATTATAGATTTACATTCAGTTGAAAGAATTCATAAAAATCTGGTATATCTTTTATTAAGTTTCTCCCAATGATAATATCTTACAAAACTATAGGACAATATCACACAGTTGGGATACTGCATTTATGAATTCACTTATCTTATTTTGACTTCCTCAGTTTTACTTGTAATCGTGTGTGTTTGTGTGCATATACATAGTTCTATGCAGTTTTATCACATCTGCAGCTTCATCTATTACCACACGCAGTCAAGACTCAGAAAAGTTCTATTATAAGGATTCCTAGTGTTGACCTTTCATAAGTATGCCTACCTTCCTCCCACTCCCCTNCAAATATTTAGCCTATAAAAGGAAAAGATAATGTCTCCAAAAGCAATACCCCCTTACCAAGTAGGTGCAGAAACAACCCAAAGAAAACATGTAAGTATATATGGTGTAGAAGAGATATATGTGTGAGTCACATTTACTTAGCCATCTGGCACATTATATTTGAACATAATTATACAAACATATAAATGCACAGACATAATGAACAAACACTAAAATATAAGAAAGAGTGATTATCTACTAACACACAACAAGGACCAATCTCCTTAGTTCTAAGATAAAATTTCCTATTATGGATAAATTGAGAATTGAGTGGACAATAAAAACAGTGCCAAAGAACAACTACAATGGAGATTACTGGACGTGTCACAACATAAAAAGAAATCTTTTACTGTGTTCAGGGGGCAACCCTGCCCCTTACCCAGAAATTAGGTTGGAATTAAGTAGCTGGTATTCCCTTGGGAATGTGGATCTGGTCGGGACAGAACAGGAAGAGACTAGAAATTATTAAGTGTTAATGTCCAGATACCTGTTGTCTCTCCAGACAGACTATGAACAATTCAAAGGCAGGAACCTTGTCTTTTATTCTCTCATATAAATTATAGCAGTTATAAACACATGATAGGTATGTAATATTTATTAAATGAATGAGGTCAGCACAGTAGGAAAAAAAACAGGAAAGTTAAGACACAACAGAATCATCGGATTTTAGAGCCAAGAATGGTCCTTAGATATTTTGGTGCAATACTTCTTTTTGTAATTGAAGAAACTGAGACCTAAAAGTTAAACAGCTTGTCCAAGACCAACTACATTAATTTATGACTCAGTCCTCAGGGCTTTTAATTTGGAGTTCTATTACATCATACTTCAAGAATGTTAGCGAAGAAAGCAATTCCCAGGGGAGATCTAAGTGTTAACTAGTGAACATGGGCTTTGATGGACAAAAGAAGTTAATAGGTAAGTGGGAGAAGTTAAACTGGTTGACAAATACATGGCAACTAGCAGGTAAGAAAAAGAACAGTGACCAAAAATAAGAGAAAAGGAAGAAAGGTGAACAAAGAGATACAGCAAGAAAGTAAAAAAGATGAGGAAAATATATAAAAGGAGTAGCAATTAAGAAGTGCAGAAATGGGAAGGAGAAAAGTAGGAAATGGTTAAAAGGGATGAGGAGGGGCGCCTGCCTGGTTCAGTCCATGAAGCATGAGACTCTTGATCTCAGGATTGTGACTTCAAACCCTACGTTGGGTGTAGAGATTACTTAAAGATAAAATCTTTTTTAAAAAAGGGATGAGGAAATGGTATCTGGAGAATTTGTAATGTTGTTTACATTCTTTTTTCAGAAACTTGGGAGATTTAACACTCCTACAGTAAAATTAGATTCCATGTAAACTAATGGTAACAACAGATATCAATTCCCAATCCTATACTGAAAATCTGTCCATATTCACCAGTATGTATGAAATGCAAATATATGGTTCATACCAGTCTAGACAGAAAGGGAAGTCTGGTTTTAAATTTTGTCTCTTGCACCATCTTTTTTTTTTTTTTTTACTTAATTTCCCATATGCATACCACTCCACATCTCAAAGTTCTTGCTTCCTCTTTAAATCATCATAAACATTTTTTAGCTAATGTCTGAAATGAACTGTTGCCTCCATTGGAATCTTCCCAAAAGTTTCTCTCAAACATACAATATCTGGTTTTTCTTCTCTGTTTTCAAAGCCATATGCAACTATTTGAAATAGTACTCACTGCTTAAATAAAAACTTGAAAAAGAAATAGTACTCACTGGCATGATTAAAAACACATTTGTATAAAACAAGCAATCTAAAATTCAGCTATATAAATATGTAATAAAAACAGATCAATTGATTAAAATATCACTTCTCCTCTAAAAATTTTTTAATGTTTATTTTTGAGAGACAGAGAGCACTAGTGGAGATGCAGGGCAGAGAGAGAGTGAGCCACAGACTCTGAAGCAGGCTCCAGGCTCTGAGCTGTGTGCACACAGCCCCACAAGAGGCTCGAAATCATTAACTGAGACATCATAACTGGAGTTGAAGTTGGATGCTTAACCAACTGAGCCACCCGGGTGCCCCCCAAAATATCACTTTTCTTAAAAAGGAGACATGTAAGATTTATAGTTCTGTCATTTGATTACTGTTGAGCATTTCGATTTATTTCATCCTACCATCTATTTAAATATACTTTAAGGGCACGGGTGGCTCAGTTGGTTAAGCTTCCGACTTGGGCTCAGGTCATGATCTCATGGTTCATGAGTTTAAGCCATGCATCAGGCTCTCTGCTGTCAGCACGGAGCCTGCTTTGGACCCTCTGTCCCCCTCTCTCTCTGCAACTTCCCCTGCTCATTCTCTCAATCTCTCTCTCTCAATAAATAATAAACTTAAAAAATATATATATACTTTAAAAGCCTTTTTAAAAATCCTTTTTTATTTTTCCCCACAAACTGTAATAATATATTTATTTGTTAATAACACCTGAAGAGGACTTTTGAGAATTAATACTTGGAAACAACTTAGAAGTCTGTTATTCTTCCAATTAATAATGATTAATATAATTTTTTACATTGTAGGACTTACTAGATGATCAATGACTACAAACAATTCATACATGAGGAAACACAAATGCTAAAACACTTGGAAGAACTGTTGGCTTTGCATATAAAGAAATTAAACTCTGAAATACTACATCATCTCCAGTAAATTAGCAAATATGAATAAGAAACATTCAGTCCAATGCTGATAGTGCAGTGAAGCAAATAAACACACTTAAAAATTATTAATGGCAGTGAATTAGAATAATTTTTCTGAAAAGTAATTCAGCAAGTACTAAAACTAATTGTACTCTTATCAACTAATTCAATTTTGGTGAAATCATCTCAAGAAAATATTTTTTAAAAAATCAATCTGTCAGCCTGGATTTACAACTACATGTCTTTAAAGACTCATAGAATTTTTTTTAAAGGACCTTAAAAATCGCTTGGTCCAACCTCATCATTTTGTTGGAGGAAATTAAAGTGTAGAAAGGCAAATCTGACTTGCCCAAAATAGCACTGCTCACTAGTATCAGAGCAGGACCTGAAACTCCTTATTCCAGATCTCTTGCTACTGTAGTTGACCCTTAAACAATGCAGGGATTAGGGGTATCAGCCCCCATGGAGTCAAAACTCTGCATATAATTTTTGAGTCCCCAAAACGTAACCAGTAATAGCCTACTGTTGACCAGAAGCCTTACCAATAATATAAACAATTAATACATATTTTGTATACGTGTTAATACTATATTCTTATAATAAGACAAGCTAGAGGAAAGAAAATGTTCCTAAGAAAATCATAAGCAAAAATACATTTATAGTACTGTACTTTAAAAACTTTAAAAATCGGGTGCCTGGGTGGCTTAGTCGGTTGGGCGTCCGACTTTCGCTTAGGTCATGATCTTACGGTTCGTGGGTTCGAGCCCCGCGTCGGGCTCTGTGCTGACTGCCAGCTCAGAGTCTGGAGCCTGTTTCAGTCTGTGACTCCCTCTCTCTCTGACCCTCCCTTGCTCATGCTGTTTCTCTCTCTCTGTCCTAGAAATAAATAAAACATTAAAAAATAAAAAAAAAAAAAACTTTAGAAATCTACAATAAATATACCTACAGAGTTCAAATGGTGTTGTTTAAGGGCCAACCACATATATACCATGCAGACTATTTCAGAGAAGCCTGAAAAAATTACCCATAATTGAAAAGGTACGCCTATCAACTTAGTGAAGCTAGATGACACATTGTTCCTTTTTTTTTCTTAAATAGTTTATTGTCAAGTTGGTTTACATAAAACACCCAGTGTTCATCCCAACAAGTGCCCTCCTCCATGCCATTATTCTTTTTAAACATCCTGATGGCCAGAACCAGTCTTAGACAAAGTGTATCCTCTATTATTTAAAAGCCCTTAACAAATTTTCAGCAATCAAACCAGCCTCCAGGATCTTCCTCTTCTTCTTATTCCCAGGAAAATGTATCAGTCCCACTAACTGCTGCCCACTTTTAAATTTATATCACCAACCAAGACTCACCATTGAGACCCAAAATGCCTACTTGATAACTCTACCTGTGTATCTAATAGCCGAATCTAAACTATTTCTTTGGTAAAGCTCCATCCTTAGACTCAAACACACTTCTCTCATACATGCACACACTTATACTCTATAAATTCACCAGGAAGCAGATAAATCTGAACATGGGGTTTGCCTATACATATTATCAGTCAAAGGAGTTGATATTCTAAAGGGAGTATGAGCTCTGGGAAAGAAAAAATAAACACTATAGGAGTACAAGGGAGGGGTGGGGGGGAAAAGGACAAAGCCAGAACAACCTATCCCAGAGGAAACAGAATTTATGGTCCAGATCAAACATATTTCTTTAGATAAGCATAACAAACATCCTCAGGAAACTAAAGTAGGATATTAGGAAAATAACAAGAAATAATGAGGAACCAACTAGAGATACTGTGTTAAAAATATAACTGAAAAATTTAAAGACAAGTTCAATAACAAAATGGATATAGTGAAAAATAAAATCAGTAAGTAGATGATCAAAATGAGATGTTAGGAAGGTGTAAATAAATGAAAAACTATATTATGAAAGTTTAAAAATATGGAGGCTTAAGAGAATGAGAAGACAACCCACAAACTGGAAGAAGTATTTGCAAAAGGTGTATCTGATATAGGACTGTTATCCAAAATATATAAAGAACACCTAATACTCAACAATAAGAAAACAAACCACCCAATTAAAAAATGAGCAAAAGACCTGAATAAACACCTCACCAAAGAAGATATACAGAAGACAAGTAAGCATATGAGAAGACATTCCACATCTTAACTCATTATAGAAATGCAAAGGAAATAACAAGATACTACCACACCCCTATTAGAATAGGCAAAATCCATGACATTGACAACACCTAATGATGGCAAGGATGTAGGGCAACAGGAACTCTCATTCACTGCTGGTTGGGAATGCAAGATGGTACATACAGTCACTTTAGAAGACAGTTTGGCAGTTTCTTACAAAACTAGGCATACTCTTACCATATGATCCAGCAATCACACTTTTAGGCATTTACTCATATGAGCTGAAAACATGTCCATACAAAAACTGCACACCAACTTTATTCATAATTGTCACAACTTGGAAGGAACTAAAATGTTCATCAGTAGGTGAACAGGTAAACTGCGGTACATCCAAATAACGGAATATCACTCACTTAAAAAAAGAAATGAGCTATCAAGCCATTGGAAGGACAAAAAAGAACTTTACATGCATATTAGTAAGTGAAAAAAATCAATATGAAAAGGCTACATACCATATGATTCCAATTACAGGACATTCTGGAAAAGGCAAAATTTTGAGGTAGCAAAAAGACTGGGGGTTGCCAGTGGTTAGTGAGGAGGGGTTAAACAGGCTAAGCACAGAGGATTTTTAGTGCAGTAAAACTATTCTTTATCTGTCATTATATATATGTCATTATATGTTTGTCAAAATCCACAGAATATACAACTCAAAGAGTGAAACCTAACATAAATTTTGGACTTTGGGTGATAATTATATGTCAGTGTAGGTTCATAGATTGTAACAAATGTCCATCCCACTCTGGTGTGGGATGCTGATTGTGGAGGAGGCTGTATCTGTGTTGGGGGCGGGAGTATATGGGAACTTTGTACTTTCTGCTCAAATTTGTTGTTAATCTAAAACATCTCTGAAAAATAAGGTGTAATTGAAAGGAAAAAAATTAAAGGATTAGTTCTGAATCCCTCTCCCTATGAAATGTGGAGGCTAGAAAAATTAGAGTCAACATCTAAACAATAGGTTTTTCAGGAGGTGAGAAAAAAACAAATGGAGGTGAGGAAGTACTTAAAATAATGATCAATAATCAATAAGCTTTAAAAGCTGACAGACAAGAATGAATGCAAATATGAATCTAAGGGTAACCATCAGAAGAATAAAAATAGAATACATAACTTTTAAACTGTCAACAAAAATTTTTATTTTTCCTCAGAAAATAGTAACAGAAAGAAGAAAGGAAAAGAAACTAGGGTAAACAGAAAATACAAAATAAAAATAGCAGGAATAAATCCTAACATAAAAGACAAAATAGTTTACCATAGTAAAAAAAACTCTTAGCTCTCTTGGAGGTAATATGCTGGGGTTCTTACTGATCCTTGAACAAATCAGGCATTTTCCAGTCTCAGGAGCTTTTCCACCTGCTCTCTATGTCTGGACTAGCCTTCCCCAATGCCAGTCAAGCCAGCCCATCCTCAGGCCTCTCCTTCTAGGTCACCCTCTCAGTGAGGCTTTCCATGACCACCTATTTAAAATTTCAACAACCTCCCACATCCAACATCTCATATTCTCTTTCCCTGCTCTGATTTTCTCACCTTACTACTTTTCACTATGAAACACAGAACATATACATTTTATTATTTTGTTGTTACTCCACAAGACTGTTAAGTTCATTGAGGGTAGGCATTTTTTCGGTTTTTGTCACTGCTCTAGAACTCATATCTAGAACAGTGCCTAGAGAAGAGTGTGTGGTCAATATTTGTTGAAGGAATGAATAAACAAATTGAGGTATCTGTAAGTAATGGAATAATTTTAAAATTTGGCAGATACCATGATTTGAATGTCGTGTAGAAGTTAGGAGCAATTAAATAGATGTACACAGCCACACAAATAAATTTTTTAAATTTACCGAATGAAGATAGGGGAAAACAGAGAGGAATGTATAACAGAATATCATTTATATAATTTTTTATTTTTTCTGAGAGAGAGAGAGAGAGACAGCGTGAACAGGGGAGGGTCAGAGAGAGGGAGACACAGAGCTGAAGCAAGCTCCAGGCTCTGAGCTAGCTGTCAGCACAGAGCCTGACACAGGGCTCGAACCCATGAACCGTGAGATCATGACCTGAGCCGAAGCTGGATGCTTAACCGAATAAGCCACCCAGACGCCCCCAAAATATCATTTATATAAATTAAAAACATATTCAAAACAGCACAGTAGTTTTCAAAGATACATTCAGGATGATATGCTAAATATATTACAGTGGATATCTATACGGGAAAGGGAATTAGAGTGTGAAGATGGAGCATAAAAGGAGATAAAACAAAAGCTGGGCCCCTGCGTTAGCATAAGCCAATGATGAAAGCGTACCATGAAATGAGAAATAACGATTAAATCAAGTCTCTATACCTGAGGCGCTCTCACTCCGCTTCCCCTCAAAGAGAGGGACTTAATCACTGGTTTCAACAAAACTCAAACCATTGTGACCTTGAGAAGACTCATTTCAGTAGAGTGTTGGTAAGATGGAAAGCCCCACTGGAATGAGCTGAGGAGAGAACAGGAGATGAGGAAGTACACATAACCTTTAGTAGGCATTTTGATGTGAAGGGAGGTTGGGAAACAGAGTGGTAACTGGCAGAAGACATGGAATTGGCAGGTCTTTTTTTTAAAAAAATGAACAAAATTAAGAGGCGCGTGGCAATGGCAATCGTCCAGGGAGAGAGAAAATGAGGATGAAGGAGAAAAAGAGGATGAGTATAAAAGCAAAAAGCCCTGAGAAAGCGAGAGAAGATGGGATTTAAGACAGAGAGGGTCTGATTATAGAGGCAAGGGCTTTACCTCACCGTAAAAACAAGCTGTAAAAACACATGTATGATGTGAAAACACATCATAATGTGTTTAACAATAATTTTTCTGAATAGTCAGGCTTTGGTGAAGTAGGGTCTTAACATTTTTAAAGTCATGAACCCCTCTGAGATTCTGAGTAGTGTTAAGGATCTTTTCTCCCTTAAAATATACACTGACATATTCAGATAAAACTTTATATATGACTTTAGGGGGTTCACGGAGCCATGCTTCCCAAAGTAGTCCATACACAAGTCTCTAGTTTTTGTTTTTCACTCTTCAAAGTATAACATACATATAGAAAGGGCACAGCTCCATGAATTTTCAGAGTGAACATACCACGTGTAATAAGTATCTTCCAGGTCAAGAAATAGAACATTACCAGTAACAGGAAGCCCTCTAACCCCCTCCAATCTCCCCAAAAAAGAACCACTATCCTCACTTTTAATGCTAGATGAGTTCTGTTTCTGAACTTTGTATAAACCAAACACAGAAGGATTCACACGGAATATATTCTTTGGGTCTAGCTTTTTTCTCACTCTACAGTACGTGTTTGGGATGCTCATACTCATATACATAGCAGTAGTTTATTCGCTTTCATTTCTGTAGGGTTTTAAATTTTGAGAATATAACACAATTTTAGTTATCCATTCTATTGTTAACATACACTTGGCTTTGTTTCCAATGTTAGGCCATTATAAATAATTTAAAAATCATGTATAAATTATTCTACATGTCTTTGATGTGCAAGTGCATGCATTAAAAAAATACCTATGAATAAAACTGCTAGAATACAGTGTATGGGTATGCTCAACTTTAGTACATGATGCCAAAATGTGTCCCAAGTAATAAGACTTTATATTTGATGGGTCAGATGGCTTAGAAACAAAAACTTTTTTCTACCAGCACAAACATTCCTCTAACTGAGCTAAAATATTAGTTTGGTGTCATGTTTGTTTTAATTAAGTCATTGCTGAATAAAACTATACAAAGACTATAAAAATAGGAGTTAAGTGCTCTGGAATCAGTATGGCCAAGTTCAAATCCAGGCTCTATCCAGTGTCAGATGATGAGATAAACTAGTACCTATGTGCTTCAGGTATTACAAAAAAGGAGAACCAAAAAACACCTTAAATTTAATTCAAATGATTTTATTTGAATAATTTAACAATGTTTAATTCAAACAATTTTATTTGAATAATTTAACAACTTTGCCGATTTTGCTTATCTTTTCCTTATTTTATGGGTTTATTGATTTTCTTGGGAATTACAGAAGTGGTATAATCAATCACTTCAATGCTTGATGATGTAAATGTTTAAAGATAGGAAATCATGACTCTGATTCTCTCATTCATTCATCTAATAAATATTTATTGAATGTTTACTGAAAAGGACGTGTGTCAGTTTTACTTTTAACTGTCCACCATCTGAACTCCCTTTTGATGCTTAGGAGAAATCTGCCATTCTGTGTGTCTTGAAAGGAAGCTGGGTCTCAGAATCAACCATGTAAGCCAAAAAGGCCAGAGAGTTGCTTCCCTATTTAGGGACAAGGTACATAGATTGGTCATTTAGATGCTTTATGCAGAACTTTTCTAGACCTTTAGTTGCTAAGACAGTTTAAAATTCATTTATAGGGCAGAAACATGTAACACAAAGTGGCGTTGTCCCAGCAACTGCATCCAGCGTCCTGCAGGGGAGTCAATGCTGTCTTAAACAGGAAAAGGAGAATTCTATGACATTGACTATGACTACGGCCTAGCCCAGAGGCTGGTTGGTTGGTTTCCTATTCTCAGAGTCTGGTTCTCCAGTCTTCCAGTCATTCCTGTAAACTAACTAATATCCTTTCAACAAATAACTTTTCTTCTGCTTCAGCTAACCAGAGTTGATTTCCGTTGTCTGCAACCAAGAATGGTAATGCTACCATGTGCCATGCCTTGTACTAGGCACTGGGAGCACAAAACAAATGATATGGCCCTGCTTTACAGGAGTTAATAGAGAAGGCAAGTAAACAAGCATTTACAAGAAATGGTAAGTCTAAAACAGGAGTAATCACAGAAGGCGCAAGGACACACAGTTTTAGCGTGAGGAGTCAGAAAAGTAAGGGATGTCATCTAAATCTTGAAATATGAGCAGGGTAATAGAGGAGAGCTGGAAAGTCATTCCAAACAAAAGAAACAAGTAAAAAGCATATAATCTCTCTGCTCATCACCTCCTTCCAACACAGTACTGAAAGCATATTTGAAGGACAAAAGTGACACAAAGCAGACCAATGGTATTTTGGAAGGGGATCAGAAAGTCCTAATATGTGACCTGGATGACAATGGTGGTATTACTGAGCTTGCTGTATGAAAACGAACCTCATGCCTAAAACACACCCACACCCACCACTACTGCTCCAACCGCAAAGATGGCCACAACTACCTTCTTTTTCTCTATCGTTCTCACCTACCTCAGTCACTTCTCAGAACAGTCAACTAGAGAGCTCTGGGGTTTTGGGGGGGTTTTGGTTGTTTGGTTGGTTCTCTGAGATGAGGGTGGTGTAGGAATCATGAATGAGTGGATAAAGGAATTGAAAAGAGAAGTAAAGTTATTAATCAACTGATGAAAGTAGTGAAGCACAGGGCATTCTGCCAACTACTTACACTAGTTTTGCTTAAAGACAGGTACAATTCTGCTGGAGGAAAAAACTGATGCGTTTATGTGCCCTCTTCTAAAATTATATAATTTCTCTATTGACACAGGTCACTTTTAGAGACTTACCTTTTAAAATTATATTTGGCTTACACTATTTATATATTATACTATTTATGTGTTATAGGCTTACATATTATTTTCACTCTTTACTTTTATAAAAACTATGATCTTCATTGGTTTTATAAACTCTAGCATTTTCAGCCATCCACTGTATGGACATCTATGCTTGAAGAGAAAAAAATCACCATAAAATAAAATAACAAACCAACCAAACCACTATAAGAAAAATTTGATAAAGGAGGCTGAAAGCAATGATCAGTGATATGGCATTCTCAAAAGTGACATCAAAGTTATAGAACAAAGTGATTTGAATTTTCTAAAATCTAGAGTTCTCCTTTGAAGAAAGTGGTATTCACTACCATGTGAAGGATAGATACGAAAAACTAAGTTTCATTTCAGTTTCATAAATTGAATGGTGCAAAAATGCATTTCAGTCATACCAAACTCCAGACTACCTTTACAAATTTATTTCTTTAAAATTTTTTTTAAATTATTATTTTTTAAGTAGGCTTCATGCCCAGCATGGAGCCCAATGCGAAGCTTAAACTCATGATCCTGAGATCAAGGCCTGAGCTGAGATCAAGAGTTGGATGCTTAATCTACTGAGCCACCCACCCAGGCACCCCTCAAATTAATGTCTTTCTGCCAGAATGCTCCTGTTAAAATGGCCCGCCTCTGCATAGTATTTGAGACCTGTTCTTTGAAGCCTTCCCTAACCCTTTTTTCCAGGAGAGAATGTTATTCTCTCCTCATTCTTCAAAAGCACCCTGTACATATCTTGATTATGATTATCACATGAATACTGTAACTGCTTCTTTGAACATGTACTCTTTGCAACTAGATTAGGCATTCTTTGCAAGTAGGCAATGTTACATCTCTATCTCTGTAAATATCTGTTTCAGCAGTCTCTAGCAGAGAACAGGCAGTCAGCAAATGCTTGTTGAAGAGAGAATGACACGATATATTCATAATGATATTAATATAAGGTTATTTGTGTTCATGAAAAAGCATGACTCAAACTTCAAATTCTGTATGTGGAAGCTAAAAAATCAGCTCCCTTGGTTTTTATTTGAGAAAGGGAGATATTTTTACATCTTTCAAAATAATCACCTATGGATTGCAGATGAAATCATTTTGTTATATTGGCGATTATATAAAGCCAATGACTGAGTGGTCTCTTTTATTTCAAAAAAAAAAATGCTCATTTCACTTCACATTATTTAGTATGCCTTTGTAACCACCACCTTCAAGCTAACATACTTCTCTTCCCAGAGTTGTATTCCCTGCATCTCCTTCCCGACCATAAAAATGGGGCCTCATAGGTTTCATGAAACCTTGGTTTTGTCCAGGATAGTTGACTGGACCAGACATAAACACTTGCCTCAGACTGGATTTTCTCCCAGAGGATTAGAATTGGATCACAGAAGCATGAGTGAATGTATGACTTTATGAGTCGGAAGACTTGTTCAGCTGTGCCCAGTGGTAAAACAACGAAATGCATATAAAGAAAAATGAACTGGACAAGAGAGGCAGAGAGATCATGCTGCCCTAGGATGTTGAGAAAATGGCCGCCCGAGTTACTGAGGAGTTTCCGGTTCCCCTCCCCTTCGTGAAACCTGTCTGTACTTTTATCTTCAGGCACTGTGNGCAAACAAAAGAAATTTGATTTTAAAAATCTCAAAAAAAGAGGTCAACTAGGAATATTAAAATTAATATTAATTAGTTAATCATAGGAGGGGGAAAAAAGCCTTGTTAATAAATGGCTATTACATTGGTATCTTCAGGAATTCTTCAGCATAAGAAAATGAAAACTATTCAACTATTCACCAACCAAAACAGGTTCAAACAGCAGCCTATATATCCAGCTTTAGCACAGTTGTGAGTCAGTATGAATGAAATTCTATTTCAAAGTAAAGGGGAAAAAAAAAGATTAAGGGACAGGGAATATTTTAGAGATTATTAGAACAAAAAAATTTTTAAAGAAAAATAATACTGCTTACTACAACTTTGACCACAAAGTGGATGAGAGTTATATCTTCTCAATAATAGCCAGTCTTATTTAATAAGCCTAAATATCATTATGTAGTTTTCCCCATCCGTCTATACCTATTTCTCTGAAAAAACATACCAGTTCAGAGTCCTCAACTAAAATACTTAGTGGTAGATAACAGTGACCTTTAAAAAAAGGAAGCATTTCCCAAAAGTACTGCTATTACATGGCATTGGCTTTTTAAACAAGACTGTTATGCTAGGTTTTCCATGTTTCTTTGATATTAGCTTGTTAGTAAAAAAAACACAACATATCTAGTATCCTCAGTAACAACTTCCAAATGGATAGTTGAGAACAATGATTATCAGTACCTTGTGCTATTCCTAAGTTCAAAACATAACTTTTTAAAGAAAAACTGATTAGTTTCACATAATCAAAATTGAGCAAGACTGGGAAAATCTGCAAATGTAACAGCAAGTTCAGAGATAAAAACAAACAAAACAAACAGTACTTCTATCAAATTCACCAAGATATATAGACAGTTGTGGTATTCAGAAAAAAGATGAGAGGCAAACTTAGAGTAAAAGGAAAAGTTCTGAAAACTGTAACAGTGATTGCCATAAAAAATATTTAAAGTAAACAAGTCTCAATTGCTTACAATAATGAAAGAAGGCAGAGGTGTCAATAATTTTTAATGACTTTTATTGCTTCTAGAATGTTTGCTGAAATTACATTTGATTATGAGTACTTCATATTCAATGAATTTATTTTAAACCAAATACTGAAGGGATATGCAGGTTTGACTCCGTAGTTGAGAAATTTTCCAATTTCCCTATTGTGCCCCCTTGTTCAATCTTTGTCTACAACATGCTTCAGTTTATCCCCCAATTAAAAAAAGGCCCAATCTTACACACCTTAATCTATAACAGGAAAGGCTGACTAACTGCTATATAGCACAGGCTATGTGAATATTAAGAGTAAATAAAGGGCACTGCTAGGGTTTAAACAGTACAATTAATAAGAAAAGTGTGCTAAACTTAAGTATCCATCTATAGAAGAATGATAAGAAATATGTGTGTGTATTTGTGTGTGTGCATGTGTGTGTATAAATATTATGCAGCCATAAAAAAAAGATGAGATTGTGCCATTTGTGACAACATGGACAGACCTAGAGGGTATTTTGCTAAGTGAAATAAGTCAGACTGAAAAAAACAAGTACCATATGATTTCACTCATAAGTGGAATCTAAAAATACATAAATATATATGTAAATAAACAAAAAACAGAATCAGACCTGTAAGTACAGAGAACAAACTTATGTTTGCCAGAGGTGAGCGAGTAGGGGATGGGCAAAATGTGTGAAGGGGAGAAGGAGATACAGGCTTCCAGTTATGGGATGAATAAGTCACTGGAATAAAAGGCACGGCATAAGGAATAAAGTTCATGATATTGTAGTAGTGTTGTACGGTGACACATAGTAGCTACACTTACGGTGAGCATAGCATATCAGAGAGAGAAATCAAATCACTGTTGTACACCTAAAAATAGGTAACACTGTGTGGGAAGTATACACAGAAAAATTTTTTAAGTGTGCTGAAATTTAAATAATTAAGTAAAATTAGGAAATACTAATCCTCATTAATGCCAATTTCAAATTTATAATACAATACGAAATGTTGGAGCTACTACAAAGACTAATCATCAACTTGCCATGACAACAGTCTCAAAAGCTAGCAATGTACATTTCATTTAAAAACCCATGATTAGTTGGTTTGTTCATTCATTTATTAATTCCAGGTTGGTGAGGGGACACAGGTACATAAATTAAAACATCCCGAGGTGCCTGGGTGGCTTAGTTGGTTAAGTGTTCGATTTCGGCTCAGGTCATGATCTCACAACTTGGGAGTTCAAGCCCTGCACCGGGCTCTGTGCTGACAGCTCAGAGCCTGGAACCTGCTTCAGATTCTGTGTTTCCTTCTCTCTCTGTCCTTCCCCCACTTAATCTCTCTCTCTCCCTAAAATATAAATAAACATGAAAAAAATTTTTTAAGAAATGCTAAGAGCAACAGGAGCTATAATAGGGTATCTACTGAATATTTACTAAGTGCCAGACACTGTTCTGAGTGCTCTTGAATTAACAGATTTAAGTTTCACAACAATCTTACGAAGAATTCACTGTTTCCATTTTACCAGGGAAGAAATAGAGGTACAAGGAGAGAACACACATAGTCAAAGAGCAAAGCCAGGTTTCAAACCCAGACATTCTGGGTCAAGAACCAACTAATTTACACTTCCTCTCCAATACTACAGTGATTCTCTCAACAAATTCTTACAGAGTATCTTCCCTGTGCCAGGAGCTGTTTCTAGGTCCCTGAGCTATAACAGTTAGTAATAGATAATTTCACAGAGGGACTTGATAATCCAGTCAAGAGAATGGGTCTGAGAAGGCTTTTTGGAGGAAGGAATGCTTAGGCTGAGTCTTAAAAGATGCAAAAGAGTTAGATACGCAAAAGCAAAAGGGAAGGAGAAAATGAAGTTATTCCAAGCAGAAAGACTACATAAGCAATGGTCAACAACTTCAGAAAGTAGTTCTATATGGCTAGAGTGGAAAACAAAAAGCAGAAATGATAAAGATTAAGATTAGAGAACCAGTCAGAGGCCAAACCATGGTCAGTCTTAATGACATGGTAAGGAGTGCAACTTTATCTAACTGACAATAGGAGTCAAGGAAGAATCTTCAAACTGTATGTTAGACACACCCATCTAGCAATTCTGATAAGGTGAATCTCACGGAGATAAAACTGAAGACAGGAAAACCAGTGAGAAAGTAAGGAAGTAGATCTTAATAAGGCAGAGGTTAAAATAGGGATGCTAGGGAAGGGACTGATTCAGAATATATATATAGGAGATAAAGCCAGCAGAATTCAGTAAATGAATGGATGGGAATGAGAGAGAAAGTGGGAGAAATCATGAATGACTCCTAAATCCCTTGGATGATGAAGTCAATAGCAAATTATGATGTCTTTGGAAGACAACCGATCAAAGCAACATTTTAGGCAGGTAAGTTCAGTTTGGACAAGTGGAGTTTGAGGTGAAGATAAGTACGCAGTTAGATAATGTGATGTTTTGAAAAGATGCTAATGCTGGGAAAACAGCTTGGTGAGTGATTGGTAGACATATGGTAACTGAATCCACAGAAATAACTGTGACCTAGCAGGGAAAATGTGAAGGCTGACAAGTGCGATGAGCTAACCCCAAGAACACGGCTTCTTATGGGATACAGAAGAGGATAAGCAGAAGAGAGCAGTATGGTAGAAATCAAGGGGCAGAGTTTCATGAGAAAATGGCCCAAAGTATTATTGTTTACTTCAGCAAGAACAAGGTTAGTAATATGAAGTGGAAATTAAACTACAGTGGATAAAGAAAAAATGGGTGAAAAAGAGGTAATTTTAGCTAACGCAGTTCTTTGTCAATTTTCTCATCCATAAAATTGAGATAATGGGTTATTTGGATTCCAAAATGACTTACTGCATGGAGCCTCACATATAAGAAGCACTACAGGCTGATTATTATTTTTCACACTTGCTCACTACACTTAGCCACACTGAGTGCCTTTCTGTTCTCATCCCAAACTCCATCGTACTGGAAGGCTTTGCACCTGACGCTCTCCCACAAGTATCCCTCTTTCTTCAGCTCTTCACATAACTGACTCTCTCATCTGTCAGTATCATCTCCTAAGAAAGGACTTCTGGAGGAAGAACCCTCTTTCAGTCATTTTCCCCTCTCATCCTGGTTGACTTCCTTTATAACTTATCATTATTTCCACTCTCTTGTTTAATTAGAGGTAATGCGGCAAAGTGATAGAAAATGCAGTCTCCACAGTCAGCCTGGCTGCCCTCAAATTCTGGCTCTGCCACTAATAGCCATGTGACATTGGAGGGTGACAAGTTGCTTCATTGCTTGGTGTCTTAATTTCCTCATCTTTTTTTTTTTTAATGTTTATATGTTTATTTATTATTGAGACAGAGAGAAACAAAGCATGAATGGGGGAGGGGCAGTGAGAGAGGGAGACACAGAATCTGAAGCAGGCTCCAGGCTCTGAGCTGTCAGCACAAAGCCAGACATGGGGCTAGAACCCAACAAGCTGTGAGATCATGACCTGAGCTGGAGTCAGCAGCTTAACCGACTGAGCCATCCAGGTGCTACATTAATTTCCTCATCTTTAAAAAAGGAAAAATAATAAAGTACTTATCTCATAGGTTTCTTGAGGGAATTAAATGTGTTAATCTGCATAAAATTACTGTACGAATACAGGTACATTCTGAGTACTCAATTATTTAATTGTTTGCTTGCAATCATCTCCAAAGCTTCACTTAATGGCACATCTCAACATGTGCTATTAAAAATATTTGAAGCTACAAAAACTCTCAGTCCAAATCATCAAGATGTCAACTAATAACCAAATGAAGGAGTACTTTTCTGACTAAACATCAAAAAATATTACTTTCAGAGATGGGATTTTTTTTTTTGGCCCCAAAAGCGGGGGGGGAAATAGCCATACAAAATGAAGGGTTTATAATTAAGCAAGGGACATTTTGTTAACTTTTTAAATTTTGATAAGTTTTTTAAAATGTTTACTTATTGAGTGAAAGCACAACTTGGGGAAAGGCAGGCAGAGAGGGGGACAGAGGATCCGAAGTGGGCTCTGCACTGACAGCAGAGAGCTCTATGTGGGGTCTGAATTCATGAGCTGGGAGATCATGACATAAGCTGAAGTCGGACATTCAATTGACTGAGCCACCCAGATGCCCCTGAGTTTTGATAAACTTTTGGTAAGATGTAATTACTATGTAATTTAGACTAATTTATAAAAAGTAAAATTAAAATATGTAAGATGGGGAAAAATGGTTCTTAAAAGTTCTGACATCAGTAACTTTGGAAAACAGTGTTTTGACTGGAAACCCTAAGAGTAAAGACGAAAAGAACTGTACATAAAACTGCTGTAGTTACAGGACGCACTTCTCNCTGAGCCACCCAGATGCCCCTGAGTTTTGATAAACTTTTGGTAAGATGTAATTACTATGTAATTTAGACTAATTTATAAAAAGTAAAATTAAAATATGTAAGATGGGGAAAAATGGTTCTTAAAAGTTCTGACATCAGTAACTTTGGAAAACAGTCTTTTGACTGGAAACCCTAAGAGTAAAGACGAAAAGAACTGTACATAAAACTGCTGTAGTTACAGGACACACTTCTCCTCTCTCTCTCTCTCTCTGCCCTTCCCTACTTGTACACGCAATCTTACCCTCTCTCAAAATAAACAAAAACATAAAAAAAAGAACTGCTCTAGTTGGCACAGTTGTTTCTGTTGTACATGTATGACAGGACTGACCAAATAAGTAAATGGGCGGAAAATGGCGAGAGTCAGGTTTTTTACTTTTTGAGAGGGAGGTTACAGCTAAACAAGAGGGTAGAGCTAGGGTGAACCAGACGGCACTGAAATATAGTCAAAGGTAACAGTAGAAACTCATGTTTGGCTTCAGACAGATTAAAAACAACAACAAAAAACCAGCTGTATGTTTGTATATGTGGATTAATATTCATACATACATTTCTGAGGCGTATGCACTGAGAAAGCCTAAAAGCAATTATCTCTGGCAGCAATGAGCACACTCAGAACCAGATCTTGTTTTCTAATATCATTCTCTAATAGAATTAACCAGGGAACTTTGGAGAAATGGTTGACTGGAGGACTGACACAGGGAATACACAAGATGAGTTTGGAGCACATTGTTTGTAGTGCCTTTAGAAAGTAAAGAAGTGCTAAAAAATAAATAAATATAGGGTATATCCTATTGGTCACAGGAACTATCCTGAAAGAGGCAGAGCAATTTAAGCAATAACATAAAATAGTAGAGGATCATAACCCAAAGTTACAAAATGAATATCCAGGAGTACATATGGATTGAACAAAAAATAATGGGGGAAAAGGGAAAAACCTCCGTTATAGAAGAATTCCACATGATTCTGCAGGTATTTCCCCTTCAAGGAGTTGGAACTCAATTCCCCACCCAACTAAATATGGCTTCCACAAGTGACTTATTTCCAAAAAGTAGAGTACGGGAAAAGTACACAGGAAAGAAACTTGGCAGTACTGCCTCAACCAGGTAACTGAGGTTAAAAATATCAGTGCAGGGGCACCAGGGTGGCTCAGTCGGTTGAGCATCCAAGACTCCTGATACAAGCTTAGGTCCTGATCTCCAGGTCATGAGAATGAGCACCAGCATCAAGCAGAGTCTGCTTGGAATTTCTCTCTCTGTCTCTCTGCTACTCCCCAGCACGTATGAGCACATTCTTTCTCTCAAAATCAGTAAACATTTTTTTAAAAATAAAAAAATTTAAAATATCAGTGCTAAGCTATATTGATAGTATGTACCCTTGAGATGATGTAATTAGATTGGCATTTTACCCCGTGGTCATCCTAACCCCAAACTTATACCTCAGTCTAACACTGAGAAAAATATCAGACAAACCCAATCTGGGGTAACCTTCTACAAAATATCTGACCCAAACTCCTCAAATCTGTCAAGGCCATCAAAAACATGGAAAATCTGAGAAGCTGTTACAGCCCAGAGGAGCCAAAGGACATAGGGCAAATAAATGTACTGTGTTTTCTGGAACTCAGAAAGGACATTAGGTGAAAACTAATGAATTGGGGTAACATACAGACTTTAGTTAATAGTAATGTTCCATTGTTGGTTCCTTGGTTGTAACAAATGTAACATAGAAATGTCAAATATTAACAAGGGAAACTGGGTACAGGGTATATGGTAACTCCCTGCAACTTTTCTGTAAATATAAAACTACTCTAAAATTAAGTTTACTTAGGGGCGCTTTGGTGGCTCAGTCAGTCAAGCGTCCGACTTCAGCTCAGGTCATGATCTCACAGTTCGTGGGTTCGAGCCCTGCATCAGGCTCTGTGCTAACAGCTAGCTCAGAGCCTGGAACCTGCTTCAGATTCTGTGTCTCCCTTTCTCTCTGATCCTCCCCTGCTCACGCTTTCTCTCTCTTTCAGAAATAAGTAAAACATTAAAAATTTTTTAAAAATAAAATAAAATAAAGTTTATTTAAAATAATAGTAATAATAGGGAACTTATTCTCTTAACCAGACTGATTTTAGTCCTTTAAGTCATGTATAATAGGTTGGAAAGAAACAGAAATACAATTAGTACTGTACAAAGCAATCTCAATATTGATGAATAGTTTATAATATCGTACACCTAAGTGCCTACTTAGTCATTTAACTTGTGTACATTTTTATTTCTTAGTTGGTATGCACTTTAGGAGCAGAACACTCTCCTCTAAGCAGGACTCATATTTTGGATTAAAGAAAAATTGTGGCAGTAATATTAGTAAAAATTTCACCTGGGTTTTGAGGTCCAAAAAGTTTAAATAGTTTTAGGCAAAATATATTTACAGTTTGTTGCTGAAACATTTCCTATAGTTTCAGAAGGAGAAGAATGTAGCTACATATTTTAAGAAAATACATTGGAAAGGTCACTAATTATAATATATTATAGTATAAAATTCACAAACACTGGGTCCTTAATGGTCATTATTTTTAAAATTTAGAAACTTCAAAAACCAAATAAAAACAAACTTTACCAACAAACAAACTTCACTAACATTTGTAACTATCTTGAATATTTTTAAAAACAAACCAAAAAATCTCCTACAAAAAAAAAAGACAACCCAAAAGAAAATGCATAAAGGACAGATATAGGTAAATCACTTAAGAGATAACTAAAAATGCTCATACATAAGAAAAGATGAAAGAAAATAAAAACAGAAAATGAAATGCCATTTCACACCAATTAGATTAGAAAAAATCAAAAGTCTGATAACATTAAATGTTGGTAAGGATATGGAGGAACAGAAATTATTTGTCAATATCCCATAAATATCCCATACAGGGAAAGATGCTTATATCCTAAGACCCAGCGATTGACAATTAGGTATATGACTTGGAGAAATTCTGGTATGTGCTTTAGAAGACAGTAGGATGTTCACGAGGCACTGTATAATACATCAAAAATAAAAAGCAATCTAAATGCTCATCAACAGAGTAAATGATAAATTGCAGTATATTCATTTAATGGAATACTACACACCAGTCAACATAAGTGAGCTAGACCTATAGGGCTGACAAGGATGGGGGAGAAGGGTAAAAATTTAAAAAGCAAGTTTCAAAATAAGTATACCACAATAAAATCATATTAACAGCTATTTACGTTATATTTTTAAAAAAATAAATGCCAGGCACAGTTTTAAGCACTTTATATAAATAGACCTACTTGTTTTCCACAACAACTTTGTGAGGTAGGCAGATCCATTATCCCTATTTGAAAGATGAGGACACAGAGACATGGAAAGATTTTAAAATCTGCCTAATGTCAAAAACTTTTTTTGCCTAAAGTCACAAAACTTTTTTTTTTTAATGTTTTATTTATTTCTAGGAGAGAGAGAGAGAGACAGCGTGCGCAGGGGAGGGTCAGAGAGAGAGGGAGATACAGACTCTGAAATAGACTCCAGGCTCTGAGCTGGCAGTCAGCACAGAGCCCGACGCGGGGCTCAAACCCACAAGCCGCGAGATCATGACCTAAGCGAAAGTCGGACGCTTAACCAACTAAGCCACCCAGGCACCCCTAAAGTCACAAAACTTTTAAGTAGCAGTCAAGATTAAACCAAGGGAGTACGGCTCCAATGCCCACAGCTCTTCAAAAGCATTGAAAGCATTGAAAACAATGCCAGGTACCGTTCACATAAGGAGTTTATTAAAAGGTAAAATGGAAGGATACACATCAAATTTATTATAACAATTGCCTCTGGGAGGGGATATGAAGAGAGAGGCAGAGAGGATGAAACTGAGGAGAAAAAAGATTTTAACCTGATCAGCAGTGTTCAAGTACAACAAAAGCAAGTTCCACCTGCTCCATTAGTATTCAGTGTAGTAACTATGATATACATAAATCTTTTATATTAAAATTACATCTGGGGGCACCTGGTTGGCTCAGTGGGTTAAGGTACAACTCTTGATTTCAGTTCAGGTCATAATCTTGTGGTTCATTGAGTCTGAGCCCCAAGGTGGGCTCTGCATTGTCAGTGATGTGCCTGCTTGGGATTCTCTCACTCTCCCTCTCTGCCCCTCCCCTGCTTGCTCACATTCTCAATCTCTCTCTCTCTCTCAAAATAAATAAATACTCTTAATAAATATATATATATATCTGAAGCAAAAAAGAAAAAAATGTTAACATTTTTTACTGTGAATATATGTGTGCTTACCAGTTTTTTTGGGTGACTTTCTATATATTTTTAAAAATTTTTAATGTTTTTAAAATTTATTTCTGAGAGAGAGAAAGAGAGAGACAGCATGAGCAGGGGAGGGGCAGAGAGAGAGGGAGATACAGAATCCGAAGCAGGCTCCAGGCTCTGAGCTAGCTGTCAGCACAGAGCCTGATGCAGGGATCGAACGCACAAACTGTGAGATCATAACCTGGGCCGAAGTCGGATGCTCAACTGACTGAGCCACCCAGGCGCCCCCATATTTTTAAAGCTTTTCAAAAACAATAATGTCTCATCTATACAATATTACAGGAAAAATAAAAAGAAATCTAAGAAATTTCCAATCTCCCTATTTCAGCTTTTATTTGGAAATGAAAACAGCTAAACTGTGAGTTTATGTATGTATGTATATGGAAAATGCATTTTTATATGGATCCAAAGAGATACTAAAAGCATACCAGAAATAGTATCTCTTACTATACATTTTGATGACTATTCTCAGTGAAAATAAAGTATAACACCAATAGGAAAACTCCCTTGATATCTCTCCACCTTTTTTTCTTGAAAGTTTATCTCTTCTCTCTGTTGGTCTTAACTTGTTTATGCTTTTTAAAAGAAGGAAGCAAGTAGGTACTAAGAAACTGTCGTACTCTTTAAAAATAACACTAACGGCCATAGATGAACATACATGTGGCCTTTCTGAATGTAAAATTCTCCAGCATACAATCAAGTAATGCTCCAAAACTTTATGTCTAAATGGTTGTTTTGAACTCAAAATAGATTTTCCCATAAAGAAAGTTAAAAGAGGATATGAGCACCAGGAAAAAGATACTGGAAAAGCAGAGTACACAGCATGCACTGACGGCCCAAGAAGAAAAGAAAGGTTCTCAACCAGAGTCTGAGGACAGAAATCATGCTTCATTCACCTCTGTATCTTCTTTCAGTGACTAGCAAAACACTCGGCATCTCATAAACATTCAAAAGCCGCTGCCTACTGACTGCTGGGGTACAGAGGAAAAGATGGAGTCAAGCAGTCCATCAATAGGTGGCACTGCCAATATAAAACAGTTTGGGTGTAAGATCCACTTAGAAAGGTTGGACAGTAACAATGTGCATTAATATAAGCATCTACATATGTAAAATCACTATCAAGTTGGTGCTGGTAACCAGAAGAGTGCCTTCACCTAAATTATTAGCTCCTTCCATTACTGTGTACTGCATAAGCACCATATTTTGAGTTAGTTTTCTAATGATGAATCATGAGACAGTCTATTGGAACAGTGGTTATGTGGGAGTTTCAGGATTTTCTCCTATGACCCCTGAAAATATTTTAACGTCACTTTTGTGATTATTAGAGTAATACTATTCAGAAGACAGAAAAAAGTATAAACACAAAAATAAAAATCACCTACAATCCTATCATCCAGACATCTTTTAACATTTTACTAAAATATTTATTTCCTGCCAATCATTTTGCCATATGTATATGATATGTTATAAATAATAACAAAGTATATTCTTTATATTCTGATTTTTTTCAACATTATATTGTACTTTCTCATGCCAGTAAATATTTCCAAAAACGTGACTTTAATAACTGCATGGATTATCATTAGTTTCACTATTCCTCTAATTACGGCATTTTGACTACTATAAATTTTTCACCATTATGGTAACAAACTATATAAATTAATCCTTTTTAGTGTAAAGTTCTACACCGCTGTTTTAGAATTCAAAGTTATAACTGTGATGTACAGTAATAAAGAGTAGAGTGCTTCATTTCCCCCAATTCACAAATTCTATTGAGCAATGATCAATAATCTAAGGTATTAAAGAAGAAATTTTTATCAACTTTCCTTCAGTCACTCTCATCTTCACATCTAGTAAGCAAGAGGAAAGTCCCAAGATAAGTCTCTGACATCAGAGAGGACGAGAATAACAACTCAATTTTCCTGCTGTAGCCACTGTTGTTTTCCACTTGGAATAATGAGCCATCCACTTAAATAGAAATAATAATAAAATTTGTAATGTACATCTCTATCTTTATCAGTTCTTAAATCCAAGTTTCCACAGTAAGTAGATGGCTAAGAAAAATTCTGCAAACAAAAAAGATAGTGGAAATAATATCACTCACTGTAAAAAATAAGTTTTCTTTTATAATTCTGCCATGACTTTTATTATTTTTGAATGAATTAATAAATGTCATATACTCTATTCCCTCTTATAGCTTCCCAATTATTCCAAATATTATTCAAGTTGCCATAAATAGGCCAACAGCTCCAGGAGCTTAAGAATCAATAACTATTTAAGCCAGTGGTAATTCATGTGGAAAAGTTCAGAACAAATCAGCATCAGCTTCCTGGCTCTCTTGCACAAACAAAAAATTTATATCGCTTCACCAATTTTCAAAAGTGCAAATTTGTGTACATAAATTTAAAACTCAGACAAAAATTTACTCATATTTATTTCTATTGGGCTGGTGTCAAGATCAATTAATTTTCCTAAAAAGTACATTCTTTAAAAATTCTACAGTGAAGTAAGTCTATGTTTATTCATTCAGAAAAAGAAAATTATGTAAGATACAGCATATATAATGACGATAAGGAGGAGGATATATGCTATTCTGGACTCCTACTAAGAGGTGCAATTCAAAGGGAAATTGTGAAAATGAAGTAATTGTTGCCCAAAATGTCTAATTCTGGCCAAAACAAAACAGAGTTCCCATAAAAGAAGCCAAACACAATGTTTTGTTTCATTATAAGTTCAACCAGGGTTCAAATAGCTCAGAAATTCTGTATACTTACGTTTTCAAAAGCTGAATCCCAGAACTATCTGCTCTAAACATAAACTGAATAACTTGCCCAAGAGTCCTTACTTATTACCTAATCTTAGGTCCCCCAGAGACTACTTTTTACAAGAATCTCAAATGTACTACAATAGATGAATGTAACCTGGGAAATGCTGTTTACAGGTGTCTCTGCCTCCTTTCCCCAAGACGAGAAGAGGTAAACTACTGCAAGCAAAAAATAGAGACTATACACGCCAAACACCTTACAATCTTGTAAAATTGTTTCTTTTACACTTGGGCTATTATTTTCTTTAACGTATAACGCATTTTAAAGAATAACATATTCACGGAGCAATACAATTTCTGTCCTCACGAGTCTCTAGCTGGCTGACACGCGTTATCTCCTCAAATAAATACATGCCTGTTGACTGATGCCTGCCCTGCTGTTGCAAACAACAAATAACTGTCCTGTAAGACAAAAACCCTTCTCTAAGCCTTCAGGCGTAACCATACGTTTGAATTAAAAGCACTCTGGAGCAATAACAAATATCTTCCAGCACATCTGTCATTTAAAAGCACGATAATGAAAAGCTGTCGCTGCGACCCAGTTTTAGGTCACAAGCTTTTTTCTCCCCCCCCGCCCTCCCCTGCCCCCAAAGCC